>NC_059374.1:9664004-10344004 GCF_019703515.2 Myxocyprinus asiaticus
TAAAAGTAGTCTGTATGCCTGTTGTGCTATATTCCAAGTCCTCTGAAGCTATATGATAACTTTTTCAGAGGAACAGACTGAATTTTTTCGCTGAAGCCTTCATCTAATCATAATTGACCTCAAACATTATTGATTCTCACTTGTAACCGAACAAGGCACGGCAAGTCAATCTGAAGTCAATTAAAAATATATATATATTGAAAATCCAATTCACTGCTACTTTGCATCTTCATAAAGCCAAGGATTTGTTGCACTTAGTTCACTTAATCGTAACACTTATTACAGAGGATGTAAAACAGACATTAGTTCGAACATCAAGAATGTAAACTGCAAAGAGTGAGGTTAAGGGATTCCCATTGGACTGTGGTTATCAACTACTTTCCTCTGCTCCATAGAGTGGCTGAGACATTAATCTGTGAGAATGAAGTCTGAACACACTTGATCTGATTACTCTAATTTTTCTGGCTTTCATGAGAACCAGTTTCCTATCCATTTGTGGACATGCCTAATACTTTTTATCTACATTCAGTTGGTGCAGCTCCCCACTTTTTCATATCAGTGACAACGGTAAAGGCAGAACATGCCATTTTATGCAATAAATGACATCTGGCTATAGTTTTATGAATCTATCCATGCACCTAAGATGACATTAGACTGAATGAAACTGAATGGCTCTCTGCGTAATGGGACAGCTTACCCAAAAAGGAAAATTCTGTCATCATTTATTTATCCTTATATCGTTCCAAACTCAAAATGCTTTTATTTTTTCCATGGTACACATAGGTACATTTTCTGAAGAATGTGCTCTTTCCGTACAATCAAGTTCTTGCCATACAATGACAGTTTATAGTGACCATGGTTGTCAAGCACCAAAAAGGACAAAAAAGATTAAAAATAAATAAATAAATAAACATGAACAAAGCACTGTATCTTAAAAAGGATAGTTCACCCAAAAATGAAAAATCTGTCATCATTTATTCACCATGTTGTTCCAAACCCATTTGACTTTCTTTCTTTCATGGAACACAAAAGGAGATGTTAGGCAGTATGTCACTGTTCTCATTCATTGCATCTTTTTTGAAAGGTGACTGAGGCTAACATTCTGCCTAGCCTCTACTTTTGTGTTCCATTCTAGAAAGAAAGTCATACGGGTTTGTAACGATATGGGGGTGAGTAAATGATCACAGAATTTTTTATTTTTGGGAGAATTATTCCTTTAAAACCTTACGCTGTGTCTGCTCACTAACAGAGGGAGATTAGCGGAGTTCATTAAATCAGCACACACAGGGACAAAAGCTATCAGTCCAATATGTTTTATCCTGTTTATCTTTCTGCGTTAAGTGCTCTCTGTCTCTCTTTCACTCTTTTTTCCCTCTCTCCACTCAGAAGCTGAATGTAATTAGTTCTCATGCACCAGTAGCAGGGAGTTGAGTCTATGAAACAAGGGTTTCAGGGCTCCAGTTTCTTGCTTCACTCCAACTGAAATTCCACCACTCGGCATTCTGCATCCCCTGTAAATATTATGTCTCCCTAGGAACACAATAGTGGTGTTTATTTATTTATTTTATTTTGGCATGCTTTTTAACCAGGTTGGATTTTAGAGGGTTTTGTATTCTCACAGGAATGGATTACACTGTGCCTGAAGGGTCTGTAGAATAGATTAAAGAGAGCAGAATGCACAAAAAACACACAGATATTGAGTTAGTCAGACTGAAACCTACATAGACCATCAAAGGCCCAGTAGTTTCTGATGTATGTACTGTACATGAACATGTACATGATGCACATGCAGAATTAAGTCTCAGCACTGTTGAGTGTTACATGTTACAAGTAAAAAAAACTTGATCTTTACATTTTCTGGCGAAAATGTGAATGGTGCTTGCCAATGCAAAAATCGCAGCCGTTGATGTTGGAGCTGACCTGACGACATTCAGAGGATTTACTAATCCATTTCCAAGGTGTTTTGAGTGGCTTCTAGGGCGTTGCTAGGGTGTTCTGGGTGGTTGCTTACTGGCTCAACTCAAAATAGCCCACTGTCAAGTTTTTACTCTATGATCTGCAATTGTTTTCACCAATTTTATCATCTGACATTCAAAAACCATGTCTGATCCTATAGAAAAGTAATACCTCTGTTGTGTCTGAGGAGAGGTGAACACAACAGTCAAGTTCCAGAAGTAAAAATCCCATTATTTTTTACAGAGGGGAATTGATTATTAATGATAACTTAAAAACGTTTAAAGAAAGACCAATCATGTTTAATAGTGGAATTCCTAATGAAGGACTACACTACTCATGAAGTTACTGTATCGTGCACAAAGAGTTGGTCTCCCTGCACTCTCAAACTACTAATATATTTGTACTTTTAAGAATATTTAGAAATAAACTTAAAATATGTTGATTTTCTACTTATAATCAACAACTTTAAATCAATAGTTTAAAATATTTCCATTTTTACTTCAATTACGTTATCCGCAATGCTTCATGGGATTGCAGTTATTCCCTCATTAAAGGTGTTTAGTACACAGTCTTGAACCTTTGTCTTTTTGTCCAGTTTTCAAATACGTTTTTGCAATTTAAAGTACTTTGTGAAATCCCTGTGGAAAAAATGAATAGGAAAAATACTTCCAAAATCAAGGGCTGAAAAAGTGGGCGGGCACTGTTCGACACATAAGCCACATGAGTTTAGGTATCTTTCCTGTCTGTAGCCTGTTTTGGCTGAAAAAAGAAAAAGAAGCATTCGATTTTTACTAACTTCAGGCGAAAAAAATCTGGATGCTAAGGTGTTGCTAGGTGGTTGCTTACGGGCCCCAGTTAAAAGAGCCCGTTTTATTGTCTGCCAAGTTAAATTTTTAATTCTGATATATATGCCTGATATTTATGTCCATATATTCAAAGATATCATTCATGTCATACAAATGGTGTGGGACGACTAGCATATCAAAGTTTCTTTATGGTTATATGTTTGTTCAAATCCTTTACTTTTGCATAAATAATGGGGCTTGAGCATTTGAGTGGGCTTAGGGGGTACATAAGACAAAAAAAGGTTTTGGAAACACTTATTGTACTACTCTTATTTACACTTTCATATGTAAGCTTTGATGTATACAAAAGCAGGCAGACACAAAGACAAATACAGTCAGGCCAGGCCTATAGGATGTGCCACAGGTCTGACAGCTGCTTCCAGGACGATGGATTTATCTTCCTCTCGCCTTGATCACTCTGAGCTCTCTATCAGTGGCATTCACAATCAGCATGCTGCTCATCTTGCTAGCAGCACATGTAGCTGAAACCACACACACACACACACACACACACACACGTGCTCTGCTGTCACCTCTCAGGACAAGCCTTCTTAAAGTAATAGTTTACCCCAAAATCATAATTCTCTCATCATTTATTCAACCTTATGCCCAATCAAACTCATATGACTTTCTTCTGCAAAACAAAAAGAGATTTTCATGAATGTGCATGTACACGTGCTCTATGAATCCATCAAGCACCAGGAAGTTTAATATAAGTGAAATTAGAAGAGGGGGTGACATGAGCCCTCTTGTTGATTGAAGACCAGATGCGCTGCCACGTTTTGGACCATTTTTCAGCAGCTTAATCACGCTATCTGGGAGGCTGGCTAAGAGTGCATTGCAGTAGTCCAGTCTTGAAATGAAAAGAGCTTAGACCAGGAGCTGCGCAGCATATTTTGACAGTAAAGGTCTGATTTTCCCGATGTTGTAAAGCATGAACCTTTAAGGCTGGGCGGTTGATGAGATGTGGGGGGTGAAGTTGAGCTGGTCATCAATCACCACTCCTGGGTTCCAGGCTGTCCTGGTTGGCCTTGGTGTAGCATAACCAAGATGAATGGTGATGTTGTGGTCAACAGATGGGTTGGCTGGGATCACAACCTCCACAGCGTTAAAAGCGTTCCTTGATGGCTGAGATGATGGGGTCATTTGGTTGGAACAACAGGTAGAACTGCGTATCTACAAGTAAAAAAAAATTCAACTATTATTGTGCATAGTTAGGATAGCAAAATAAATAGGCTTATCAACTTTTAAAAAGGAGGAGAAAAAACTTGACGTCAAAGGCTGTACATCCAATTAAACTGGTATTTTGGCGAAAATTAATCTGTCAAACATGCTAACATGGACAGATTGTGTGATTTGCCTTCATCCTCATCCATGAACAAAACTATGAAGGGGAACAAAATACAACCCAGGCTATATTAAATATGAACTTGATTTGTGTCAATTACAATTTGTTTTGTGGGGTAAATTATTTGCCACAGATTGTATGAAACCATCGAAAATGACAAACCAAAAGTTAGACCTAAAACTAAAAATACAGGCAAAAAGTTACGTGAGAGGAGACATTGCCTGAACTTTGTACTGATTTGTTCAATATGTTGTCGATCAATGCCATAATGCCCCCCTTTCATTCTCAGTGGAGGAGGCAGATCGCTATGGCAGAGTTCGGAATGACATACTACCCGTATCTATCTATTGCAGAAATAGTAAGAGTAGTATAGCAGTATGCAATTTCAAACTCAGCCTTTGAAAGGGACGAGCTGATGCAAGTCAAGAGACCACACAAAAACAAGAGAGTTTTTTTTAGTGAGCCTTCGCTTTTAAGGATACAGCTCAGTGTCATCATGCCATCATTACAGAGGAGTACATGACTGATCCGAAAATAAGGTTACTAAAAAGGTAGGTATTATTTTTGAAGAAATGTAAAAATAATAATTATAATACAACACAATCACACACAGCGCCTCTTCTATGACACTCTGTCGCGGGGACGCTCATCCCTCGAGCGCGCACACTTAATGCAGCTAGATTATAACGTGATGGCTCAGACTTATTGAATCATAATATATGTGTCAATACAATATTATCGTGAAGAAAATTGGCAATATGCAGCTTTATTAATAAGAGAGTTTTTTTTTTTTTTTTTTTTTGTGAGTTAAAGATAGATTGAAGTGAATTGAAAGGTGAGAGAGGTAGTCTTTGCCCCATTATACACTGCAACAAAATACATTTTTGATTTGTTTTGGCTTGTTTTCCAATATAAATATCTAAAACTCCTTTAAAACAACATACATTTTCTAGCTATACTGCAGAAGAAAAAAATTTTTATCTGAGAATGTTGAATAATATTAAAAATACAAATATTTTAAAATATCTAAAAATCCTTTAAAAAAAGATTAATTCACCTGAGAAGCAGCATATAAGATATTTAGACTTGCTTTTAGAGAATAGATCTTGAATATAAGTAAATTTTGTCTTTACTGCACTCACAGAAGTATAACCAAGTGAAAAAAATACACTTATATACAAAATACACTTATATTTAATATACATTCTCTTAAAGCAAATCTAAATATCTTATATGTTGCTTCTCAAGTAAATTTATCTTGTTTTAAGGATTTTTAGACAATAACAATAGGATTTTTTGCAGTGAATTTCTTCTTTATTCAGTGAATGTCATTTAGAGGTATTTTTAAAAGATGATTTTGTCCTCTTTATTGTTAGTAAGCACATTTATTACAACCTTTTAATCGTTTAATAGACGAATAATCGTTCTAATAATCGTTAGATTAATCGATTATCAAAATAATCGTTAGTTGCAGCCCTAATGAACATACAAAAATATAAGTATTGTATGCTTATTAACAGTGTAGGTTAAAAGGTACTAAATATAAATTCCCTTACAGAAATCTGATATGTGGAAATGAACATATACTGTATATAAAACTATATAGTTCATATGTTTGGGCTATAGGCTTAATTTAAGGGTGGGACAACTTTTTGCCTTGGCCAGTATTTGTACCTAACACATTTTGAAATAGCTTTTGTTAGGTAAATGTCTAATGTAGAAGAAACATTGGCAGTTATTGAGCAGGAGTTTCCATTTCGTTAGAGTGTGTTATAATAAGTGGCACATTTTTTATTTTGTATGTAATGAGTGCTCATTGCGACTGTAACAAGAGATGTTAAGTGACAGGTGACTGCGGCAATGTTCTCTCGTGCACACAGAAGTGCACTCTACTCCCTACACCCCCTCTCATGCTCTTGTCCAGTTAAATCGCAAAGCAAAATGCAAACAAATGTGTCCTGATTCATGATATACACCCACAGACGCATCTTGGTTTATTAAAACAAAAAGTTAACCCCCTGACAGAAGGGCTACGGTAACCCAGATAACCTCTCTGTACAATTGTAGTGAGCAGAATAGCATCTCAGAATGCACAACATGTCAAACCTTGAGGCGGATGGGCTACAACAGCAGAAGACCACGTTGGGTTCCACTTCTGTCAGCAAAGAACAGAAAACTGAGGCTGCAGTGGGCCTTCCATTTGTGGACCTCAACAGAAAGCCAGATTTGTCAGACCAGGCGATGTTTTTCCAGTCGTCTAATGTACAGTTTTTGTGAACCTGTGCCCACTGCAGCCTCAGTTTCCTGCTGAGAGTAGTGGTACCCAGAGGGGTCTTCTGCTGCTGTAGCCCATCCGCTACAATGTTTGATGTGTTGTACGTTCAGAAATGCTTTTCTGCATAGAACTGTTGTAACGTGTGGTTATTTGGGTTACTGTCACTTTCCTGTCAGCTGGACCAATCTGGCCATTCTCCTCTGACCTATGTCATTAACAAGCCATTTTCACTCAAAGAACAGACGCTCGCTGAATGTTTTTTGTTTTCCACACCATTCTCTTTACACTCTAGAGACTGTTGTCCGAGGAGATCAGCAGTTACAGAAACACTAAAACCAGCCTGTCTGGCACCAACAATCATACCACGGTCTAAACCACTGAGATCACATTTTTCCCCATTTTGATGGTTGATGTGAACATTATCTGAAGCTCCTGACCCATATCTGCATGATTTTATACATTACACTGCTGCCACACTTTTGATACATTACACTACTGATTAGATAATCGTATGAATAAGTAGATGTACAGGTGTACCTAATAAAGTGGCCAGTGAGTGTATATTTTATATTGGCCTACTTTTTATGTAATATATTGTATCAAAAGGAAATGAAGTATGAATTTAAAAAATATGGGAAAAAACCTGAATCGTGAGATGGCAATCTGCCTCCTCTCATATCTCGACAATGGTTGGGAGCAGACACTATAATTATATTAGTAGAAAGCAAAGACTTTGCTTTTTACTTAACTGCATAAAACTTAAAATGTGTTTCTGGTTCAAAGTGGCTCAAAATGATGAAGCAGGTCACATTTATACATTTCAATGTTTGACATTTTATTCATTTTTAAACAAAACCAGTTGAGAACCACTGCTTTACTCTATTATGCTGTACAATGGGGACAGTGTTATCAGGGTAAAGCTAGCTGGGAATTCAGACAATGTATATATAGTGTTTGTCAGCACTCAGGTACAGAAATCTAATTTCATAGGAATATCTCATGTTTCAAAGATTCAGACATTTTTTAAAGACCACAGAATGTCTTTAAAGTGCCGGGGTGTCAACTGTGGCATGTATGGTCTCAGAGAAACATAAAAAACAAAATGTCCACTACAGAGGAAAAAAATAATGGCTGGGTCAAGGAGGAGATATATATTTCAGTGCTAAAAGGGTTGACCAAGGATTGAGAAACTACTGCTGTTTACAGTAGTTACTGTAGGTATGTGAAGAAAGATACACTGATCTTGCACAAAATCTTGGCTGATCGTAAGTGCAGCTGTGTTTTGAAGAATGGGTTGTATCATGTCAGCTTTAGCCTCATTTTGTGTTAAAGCACAATATCATTAGTGGTGTTTGCTAAGGTCAGCATCACTATTGCTTTTGCTTATACTCATTTGAACAAACCTCTTACCCTAGGTATTAAACTTTGGCATGTATCTCGTTTCATACTTTTTGTAATATATACATGAATGGAAAATTGAAAAATAAATATCACACTGGCTACTGAGAGACAGAGAGCATGAGGGGTTGGAAGGGGGGAATTGGATCGTTCTTAGTCCTGAAGGCATAAAACATCCCAGCCCAGTAATATTTCCAGTAAATGGAAATGCCTCCAATTTGCCGCTACAGTGAAAACTGCACCACCATTACCCATCCATGCGCTGATAATGATGTTGAGTTCAACACACATCTCTCTCTGTGAGCAATAATGTCAGATGGTGTTTGAATAACTATGCATATCCATGTGCCGGCAATATTGCGGCTGGTCGGAAATAATGTTGGTTAAGGTGGTTTTGGCCAGCAGCTATTTCATGATTATTCTTTCTGTCAAGTTACATTCATCATACTCCACTATAATTCTTTTTTTTTTTAAATGTTACCTTAAAGGAATAGTTCATCCAAGTATGAAAATTCTGTTATCATTTACTCACCCTCATGTCACTCCATAAACATATGACTTTTTTTTCCATGGAAAACAAAATTTACTGCTCGCTCTGTTTCATGCAATTACAATCTTCAAAGATAATGCAAAAGCACCATTAAAATATTGAAAATATAGTACATAAGACGTGTACTATATTCCAAGTCTTCTGAAGTTATACAATAGCTTTGTGTGGAAATCAGCACTTTTTTAATGAACTCTCATGAGAGTTTCAGTGAATAGCAAATTAAATTTCACTGTGTTCTTTTTACAAAGGTATGATATGAATTCAGAACTCTTGGGGTTTTGCGTCATTTTTTTAGGCTTGGCAGCTTCAGTGACAATTCATTGCAATTGAACAGAACATTCTTTAAAATGTTCTTGTGTGTTCCATGCAAGAAAGAAAGTCATAGAAGTGAGTAAATTACGATAGCCATTTGCTACCTGACCCTTAAAAAAATACTTTTGTTTGGTGTTACCCAATGTAGTCAGGTTGATTCCTTCATTTAAATGTTTTTTTTTTTTTTTTTTTTTTTTTACTTGAATAAAACCATTTTTAGTCGTTACCACATTTTTAGGTTATCTGACAATTTTTTTTACAGTGTAGTAACATTTTCCTCAACTGTCCTTGACAACTGTCTCACTACATTTCGCTCCTATAAACCTACTTAAACGGGATGTAGGAGTCATTGTGCAGGCATAATTTACATAAATTAAGACATGGAGAACAAAGAGAACAGTTTTGCACAAGGAAAATGCTGTTATCTTTACTGCAAGCCAACAGTGGGAAATGTGATTCATGCAAATGAGATGAGACAGATAAAGCCTTCTTTTGTCTAACAGCTCTATCTATCTGATGGCTAAATTTATCTGCACAGTTAATATCAGGTTTTGACCTGCTGTTAGTAAAGCAGGTGGATTAGCTGAAATGATGATCCTCATCAATGATCCTGTTGTAAAGACCAGCATTGCTGGTCACCAGCATATGTTGTGGTTCTGGTATGGTAGTGCCCTTACCAGGCTTCTTAACTAGCTTAAGCAGCAATCGTCTCTCAGTTAACCAGCTTCATCAGAAAGTCCATGCTGGTTGAATAACATTTTTTTGCTGGGGAACAACATGGCTTTGCTGGTCCACCTGCTAGACTTGCACCAACCAGCATAAACCATCTTGGAAATTCATGCCTGTCTAAGCTTCTCTTTTCAGCAGGGGATTCAGGTATATTAATCATATAAGTAAGATTATCTGTGTATAGTACACATATTCTTAGTAAGTAGGAATCTAACCTATTTCTGCAGGTATTCCCCTATCAGGGGAAATCATAAACTTACTATATTAAATCTTATAAGTCTCTATTAAAATGCAAACTGCTCAACTGAAGAAGGCTAAAGAGTACTGGCTGCAAATTACAAAGTTGGATTAATTTACATAAAGATAATTCATCCTCGAAACACATTTTCTTTTTCAAACACTAATATTTAGAACTCCCATCATAGTTTTAATTGGTTTGAAACATCAAAGACTATTTTAATAAGAGTTCATTAATTAGATAGAGATGGTCTTGTTACATTATGTGCTCTTGTCTCCTTTTTGAGCAGAAAATTAGCTCATTTTGGCTGTGGAAAGCAAGAGCAAAGGCTTTTGAAGAATTATATTTAAGAAATCTGCTTAATGATATCACTTTTAATTGCCAATCATTTTAGTCTCTGTTTAGACATTTCTGTCACCACACTAGTTAATTCTTCTTTTTGTGTATTTTAGCAGGGACTGAGGAGAAAGATTGAAGCACAATCTCCTGGATACAATCCCAAGCAGAATGGACACTCCTGTGGGGTCTCTGGATCCGACTTCAAGCGCCTCCGTATGGAGCCCAACCCTTTTCGAGCTGGTTCCTGTTCTATGGCTTCAGGGCAGTCTCGAAATTTGGTTGGGGATGCCGCCCAGGGTAACCTGCTTCAAAGGAAGGACACCTTCATGATGTCCCATGGAGTTAGCAGCGATCTCTTCAACATAACTTTGAGGGATATGAAGAAGGAGCCAATTGAGGTTCAGACCTGCGGCCAGTCATTGACAGATCCTGCCATGTTGTCATTTGACTTCAAAGAGGAAGGAAATGGACAGATCGACCCAGAGCTCCAGGACTTGTTTGATGAGCTCACCAAGTCAGTGCCATCGCTCAATGATCTGGAGCTGGAGAAGATGCTAAAGCAAGATGATGACTTTGGATTGGATCTGGGCCGACCCAGTTCAGTTGGTGCAGCTCCTCCTTGTATTCACCTAGATAAGCCAATCAAGACAGAGTATTCACCAGATTTTAGCCAGACAGCTGGAGGATCTCCACAGTTAAGACCATCTTCCGCTGGACCTTCCTTCTCCATGGCCAACACAACTTTATCAACCTCACCAATCACTTCAGAGCAGATGAATCATGGTCAGTTACCTACTGGGGTGCCTTCTAGAGGTCTTTCAACATGGCCTGAGATGTCACATGCTGAGCAGCTAAAGCAAATGGCTGCTAACCAACAACAGCCCAACTCTATGCATCGTAACCACCAACAGAGTCAAGCAGGAGGGGCGAGGAACTGGTCTTCAGCCTTGGATGTTCACCAAACCCCTACTTCTTTCAATCAGGAGACTATTCAAAATAATGCTTCCCTTTCTCAGCAGAGAATCAGCTCTCAGAGTACTGGTCAAGCCAAAGGCATACCCAACTGCTTTCTCAAGCCCAATGGATTCAACCCCTCCCATCACATCGACTCAAAGGTTCTCGGCAGTAAGCCACTGCAGAATTTCAGGCTTAAAGCACCACCTTCTACCACAGGCCAACAGATGCCCCTTATGGCTGTTACACCAAACAAAGCAGCCATGCAACAGCAGCAGTGCTCTACAGCAGGCCAGTCCATGCACTTTCAGAACTGCCAGCTGCCCATACAGCCTTCATCCTGTCTACAAGCTAAGCCCCTGAGTCAAAGGCCTCAACTCTGTCAGCATGGTCCAGCAATCAATTTCAAATTGGCACAGCAGAGACAGGTAGGGCATTGTGTTTATCTATTAATTGAATAGCCTGTTTTGTTTTATGGAATTGTGTGAAATGCAAAATAAAGTTTAAGATGCCGAAACCATTATTTTTAACACATAACATGCTGATCTGTCCATTGAGCCTTGAGCTGCGCTGACTGATCCGGGTAGAGCTGTTTCCTTTCATGTTTTAAACATTTGCCGTTTTATATTTCTCATACGCAACAAAAAACGACAGCGCACAATCAGAGAGTTGGCGAATTTTGTAGTTCACAAAATGCAACCATTTAGTCACAGTCTGGAGCCCTGCCATCCCTACTTAGAACCTCACTTTTCTCCTTTACAATAAATAATTAGGGGCCATATGCCGTTTAGCTGTCTTCGAAATGCAAAGAGATGTACATTTTATCATAATTCATGTTTTATATTCTGTATAAATAATACTATTATGAGTTATTATAAGTAATTTACTTAAAGGTAACTTAATTGAAAGTTAGTAACTGTAATCTGATTACTAAAATTTTAAATGTAATGTATTACACTACTTTAAAAAAAATTAGATTACATTAATTTATTACTTTGAAATTAGATTACACCCAACACTGTTCGCAAAACAATAAATTCTGAAATGTGCTTTCATAAGTGTTTTGCAGATTTTCACGTTTTTTTTTGTTATGAGTTCTTGTAGCTCAACTAGTATGGCATGACTCTGGCAATGCCAAGGACATGGGTTCAGTTCATAGGGAATGCATGGATTGATAAAATGCAGTGTCGTATATCCAAGTATCCATTTGTCATACTTTAGTAAAAGTAAAGATACCTTCATGGAAGCTGGTTCAAGTAAAAGTTAAAGTAGCTCATGAGAAAACAACTTAAGTAAAAGTATTAAAGTAACTGATATTACATTTACTTAAGTATCAAAAGTACAAGTAAATTGCATAAATTATGGAACAATTCATTAAACCCACGGCAACTTATTTGATTGGTGATGCTCATCATTTACTCACCCTCATGCCATCCAAGATGTGAATGACTTTCTTTCATCTGCAGAACACATACAAAGATTTTTAGATTAATATTTCAGCTCTGTAGGTCAATTCAATGCATGTAAATGGTGGCCAGACATTTCAAGCTACAAAAAGCACATTAAGGGAGCATAAAGTTATCCATACTACTACAGTAGTTAAATCCATGTCCTCTGAAACGATTCAGTTGGTTTTGGGTGAGAAAAAATCTGTAACTAATTTTCACTGTATATCTTGCCATTGCAATCTCTAGGCACGATCATGAGTTCAAGCTTGATTTCACTTTCTAGTGCTTGACGCATGCACAGAGCCCCAGATGGCGCTATAGGAAGTGTAATCGAGCTTGAAATCCTGATCGCCAAGGAGACTGCTAATGTCAAGATTTATAGTCGAAAAAGGAGTTATATTTTGGTCTATTCTCACCCAAAACCAACTGGATCCATTCAGAAGACATTGGTGAAACCACTGGAGTATTATGAGAGAATTTTCATTTTTAAATGAACTATTCCTTTAATGGTGCATTCAAGTCACATCAGAATGATCATATTTATGGGATGAGTGTAAATGAACACCACAGTCCATAAAAATTGGAACATTGAAGGAGGGAGTTGAGTCATATTAGTGACCAGAACAGAGACTTGTGGGGGTGGGCTCTTTTCATTTGGGCCATTAAGCAACCACCCAGAACACCTTGGCAACTGCATAGCAATGTGCTGAAACACAGTTAAAACAGCTTAACAACAGCATATCAACAACCTGACAACCACCTAGAACACCCTGTCAACTGTAGAGCAATGTGCTAAAAACACAGAAAACAACTTGTCAACAGCATAGTAACAAACTGGCAACCACATACTGTAGCAATGCGCCAAAACACACAGCAGAGATCACCTTGACAGCGGCATAGCATGCCCAAGCAACCATCCAGAAAGCCCTAGTTACCACATACTGTAGCATAAATGTGCTACAAAGCAAATATTACACTTTAGCAACCACCAGAAAACTAGTTTTGCTTAGGCAAAGACCATTCACATCTTCATAAAAAATAAAAATAAATATTGTTGGACATTTTCATGAGCGCTGGTAATTATTCATACCTTGTTTAAATGTAAAATATAAACGCATGTGATTGACTTTTAAATGAACAGTTCTCCTGGAAAGGCGGGTTGTGATCAGTCACAAATAACTTCATTATTTAACAGCTTTTGTAATGTTTAAGCCTAAACTTATCAAATTAGTTAGTCAAAAAAGTCAGTCTTCCCCATTGGAGACAGACGACGGAACACTTGCTATGCTTGTTATTTTGATTCAGATTCGTGATTCACAAAATGAATCATTCAGACCGCTTTTTGAATCTTTTTGTTCAATTCAAATGAATCAAATGTAAAAGTTTCGACTCAAATGATTCTTTCAAAGAATCACACATCACTCGCCGATCTGCATGCATTTATGCACGTACAGCTGTTATTTTTTTTGTGTAAAGTGAAAGTAAAAGTCCAAAGAAATATTTATACTCAAGGAAAGTACAAATATTAAAGAACTGTACTAAAGTACAGTAACGAAGTATTTGTGCTTCGTTACTATACACCTCTGATAAAATGTACACCCCAAATGCACTGAATGTTACTTTGGATAAAAGCATCTTCTAAATGCTTTAAATGTAGTATTACATAATGCTTTCTTAGAACATTGAACTCTTTTATTTCAAAAGATCAAATGAAATTCATGTTTTCATGATATAACGCTTCCTTTACATACTGTTGGAATTATCCTAATTCCCACTTCTGAGTAGAAATTATGAGTATGTCACGGTCAAGTTCTTTATTGTCGGAAAGAATATGATATTTAATATTTCCTGGGGAACTCTTATTTTGGCACCGTATTACTGTACATGTTAGTCAGTTGATAATGGAATTTTGGTCAAAAACATGTTTTATATGAACATATTTTCCCTGTGTAAAAATGAACAATATGCAACAAATGGTTACTGATATACTTAAATGTCAATGAACAAAATGGCAAGCATTAACAAGGTAGCCGCATTTAGAAAAATAAAAGCATTTACAACTAATACCATACTCTCCTCCGCCATGTTGAAAGTTTATGTCTTTACCCAAATCGAAAATGTGTGTATCAAAATTATCTCAGAGTTTCCCAGTCGTAATTATTTCTTTATGTGGTGTACATGTGCAGCTTTCAAGTAGAAAACTTGTATTTACGATAATTCTGATAGCACGTGAAGGCTATTGCATTACATTTCCACTGTGCAAAGCAGGTTATTTTTTACACAATAGAGTCATAGTATCAAAACCAAACATTCTATTTCTATCCATCTGTGAGCCTGTGTTAGCCGTTTGCAGTCTGCCAACTGCTTTAAACTCAGAGGAGCTGCAAATCGCTGTAGGCCTGTTTTCCTTTTGTGGTTGTTGTTTGTGTCTCAGTGGTTGTAGTGTGCCTTGAATATGTATATCCCCTCAAAGCACTTTGACTGTAGCCCAACTTGCTAGAGCGCAATGGATTAACATGCGAAACTTCTAATTTCTCCGCCTGTCACAGTCACTTGCCGTCAGGGAAGTGATGTGCACAGCAGGATTTGCTAATTGGAGGTTGTTAGCTGCGAGGGACAAGTTGTGGAAAATGACAGTAATCTGCTTAGCCTGGTGCCGGAGGTTAAACCACTGATTTGTTGTGATTGGGGAGCTTTAGAACATCTCCCTTTTCAGTTTCACACAAACAGTATCTCTCGAGACTCTTTGTGAGAAACAATTTCAGGAACCACACAAGAGGAGTCGTACTTACCCACTCCAAAAGCAGATCAGAGGGAGGGTGGAGATGCAGACTTGATTTTGACATAAAGATGTTGTTCAATCATGCTTCCCAGCTCCATACTCAGTACACAAGCACATTTCTCTCTCACTAGCCATTTGCAGTTACTAATTAGGGATGTGCAAAACTACATATTTTTATAATTGACTAGTCATTGGGTTTTCTGACTAGTCACTTGTCTTTCCTCCAGATGCATTTCTAGGGCGCATTCACACAGGACTCTTGGTCCAGACAGAGTTTACACTGTCAGTGCTGAAATCCTCTTTGAGATGTTGCATCTCTATATTCATCACCTTTAAAGCATTGATGTAAGAAAAAACATTAAAGCTAATTATTTTTCTTACAAAAAATTAATTAATTTTTTTGATTGACCTGCAGGGAAATGGCCATTAAAGGTGATGATGCAACTTTCATCTTTTTTTTTCATACTGGGAAAGTGAATGTTGACTGAGTCTAACATTCAGCCTATCTTCTTTTGTTTTCCAAGGCAGAAGGAACATTATACAGGTTTTGATCAATATGAGGGGGAAAATAAAATATATTTTTGGGTGAACTATCCCTTCAAGCATGCTGACCAGTGGAAATGATGCCAGAATATCTGTTCCTACAGGGAGCAAAATAGGGAATGGAGAGTCTTCCCACAGTGAACTGATTTAGTAATACCATGGAAATAAAGGTACCGAAATGGTGCCATTATCCCAGCGGAACCCTCAGGAACTTTGGTTCAAGCTGAATTTTCTCAGACTGGGTACACTGCACATAATGCATGTAAAAAGACTGGGATGTTGGGTCTGTTTCTTGTTTTCTTGTTCTCACAGTCTGCAATCAGTTGTCAGCATAAGTATGGCTAACAAAGATCAGAGTTTGATTGTCACATACATAATGGTACAAAGTGGTACATCGGCAGGTCAATTGCTCAGCAGATATCCTGGGTATCATCTGTGATATTACAGACTGTGGAATGTAAAATGATTTGGTTTCATACTTGAAAGGAATAATCCTCAGACTAATACTGTATATCACATAATGTAATGCATCACATAAAGAGACCTGTGTGTCCTAAAAACTTCATGCAGTGTCTGATACTCTGATTAAAGTGGTGTTATACTTGACTAGTCAGAATCTGGAAAAGCGATTCAAGTATTTCTGGCTCTGATGCAAGACGGTCTGTTTTATGTCTAAAAGTTATAACACAAGCTAAGGCTCTTAATGAGCAGAAAATAGAACAGAACTGATACCATACCATAACCAAATCCCTCTGACAAAGGATTTTTTTCTTTACATTTCCAATCAAAACTGATTTATGGATTTCCAAAATGCAACCAGAACAGTGATATCTTGCAGAACATTTTCTTGTAATCAAACAGATATAGATTTGTACATTTTCTGAAGAAAATGTGAGTGATGCTTGCCTGTGCAAAAGTCAAGATGTAAGTGTGATTTCTAAGTGAGATTTTGTCGCCAGTTTTATCATCTGCCAGGCCCAAAAAAATAAAATAAAAAAATGTTAGTCAGGTAGCTTAGAAAAGTAAATATGTATATCCTTTCTCAACAAGCAGCACATTTTGAGGTATTTGTTCATGTCTGTAGCACAAACAGTGTGAAGAGTTACACTCTGACATTTAAAACTAAGGTTAAGTTGTTTGTTCTGATCACTTAACTTAAGTACAAACAATAGCAATTGTTCCTTCACTAGGCCCCGCCCTAAAAGTGTTTCTGACCAGTCCTATCTAGCAACTGTTGCTGTGCGCCTTTTTTCTGACAAATGCATGCCTTTTCCCAATGTGAGTCTATAAAATAAATAAATAAATAAATAAACATTTGGTGCTGGACCATTTGTAATAGTGACAAGCAAGGACACCTACATTTTCTCCAAGGTAAATTAAAGCTAATAACTTAACATTAATTAATTTACGTATTGATTCAGGTCTTTGTAAAGGCCATAGCAAACAAAGAGTTAACATCATCATAGTGAGTGTGTTATGAGAAGTCATTAGTAGTTCTGTTAATATTCACTAATATTATACATTAATGTTATCATGTGTGTAATTGCCATCAAATTACGCTTTTCTCTTTTATTTGTGACTGTAATGATCATTTGCCTCGATTCTGTTTCACAGTTTCCACAGTTTTCAATCAAATTACTGTAGAATTAAAAAAATTATTTTGCAAAAAGGATCAGATAAATATGCTTTACAATGTCACTCTTCATTCTGGCCCACGTAAAAATATTATCAATTCATTTTGTGAGAGTATTTTGCCAAAAGATGCGCCGTTCATGGTAATCTACCATTAATTCCTATGGTAAGTTCTGCAAAGCTTGTCAGAGCAAGCAACTGTAACCAGAGGGAGCAGAGCTTAGTGAAGGGTCAAATGTGATGCTTGCCTTAGCAAACACCTTTATTCGGTGCCCCATATAAAGCCCACTGGCGAGTTTTGCTGTTGGCAAAGTCACTAATTAGGTCTCTGAAGTCCAACTTTAAGCTACAGTAGTTCTCTTTCATTGGAGACTAGTGCCAAGCTGCTCAGTCTATGCTAAGGCATTGTTCATCTCAGGTAGTTTTTCACCATTCTTAACTTGCTTAAAGCCTGTTCAACCTCAAAGTGCAAAAAGTGCAAAAAATCCCCAGGGCAATGCTAACCTCTACAAATGTCCTCTGCAGTTGCATCTTAAAGATGGCATTAACAAGCCCAATAAATTGACCTCAGGTATAGATTTACATTTTTAAATTCAGATGTTTGGTCTTTCTTGTATTTTCCTATTGTGCCTGACTCTTTGAATGATCTGAGCTTCATTTCTTTCTGTCAGCTTCAGAATGGGGGCAAACTTTTCACACATTTCTGCTGTGTTCTGAAACCTTGTACTTAATTCACTAATGATGCTGTCAAACACAAAGAAAAAGACCCTGTGTCTTCTCTTGCATCATTTTGTGAACTCTTATCAGGCATGTGTTTTCTTACCATTCATTGCAGATGCCCTGCATTTTATCTTGCAGTGCCTTGATGTTTGCTACATCAGTTTCGAGATAAATATCTCCTGCCTGAAGGACAACGTTTCGTTTCTCAATGCACTATAGTACCTTTGCCAAGACAGTTAGAAGGACAATGGAATCAAACATTTTGAATGACTTCTTTAGCCTGTTTGCCTCAGACATGGCTTCACTGGTTAAATTACATGTGATTGGGACAGACTCTATTGCCTCAATGACAGAGGGCAAATGGTATGCCTCCAATGAGTGGCAGACAGTCGATGCAGAGAGCAGCCTGTTTTATCTTTCAAGATTGAGAATCTCTCTGGACATGCACTGAAAAAATTGTACAGCCGATTGACAGAGCTAAAAAATGTCGAGACCTCAGGAGATGACTCAGCTGCATGCACACCTACAGTTGAAGTCAGAAGTTTACATACACATACAGGTTGAAGTCATTAAATCTCATTTTTTGAGAAACTGTTGTAACTGCGCCAACTGAACGATTAGAAATGGCGATGTTTATTATACAATTTCTCTGTATCCTTGAATAGGTCTTTCATTCAAGCTATCTAACCACAAAACAACATACTTGTAACTTAAAATCCATTGTGTAGGCTATATGAAAGATACATGTTCACAATAGATCATCCAGTGATGGCTAGAGTACTGTATTTTCAGGAATATAAGTCATGTTTTTTTATCATCTGAAAGTTCCTGTGACTTACAGTACAAAGCGACTTACAGTTGAAGTCAGAAGTTTACATACACTTAGGTTGAAGTCATTAAAACTCATTTTTTAACCACTCCACAGATTTCATATTAGCAAACTATAGTTTTGGCATGTCGTTTATGACATCTACTTTGTGCATGACATGAGTAATTTTTCCAATAATTCTTTAGACAGATTGTTTCACATTTAATTGACTATATCACAATTCCAGTGGGTCAGAAGTTTACATAAACTAAGATAACTGTGCCTTTAAGCAGCTTAGAAAATTCCAGAAAATGATGTCAAGCCTTTAGGCAATTTGTTAATAGGCTACTTGGCTAATTGGAGTCAATTGGAGGTGTACCTTCCTACCTACCTTCAAACTCAGTGCCTCTTAGCTTGACAGCATGGGAAAATCAAAAGAAATCAGCCAAGACTTCAGAAATTTCCAAATGCCTGAAGGTACCACGTTCATCTGTACAAACAATAGTACGCAAGTATAAACACCATGAGACCATGCAGCCATCATACCACTCCTAGAGCTTAACGTAGTTTGGTGCGAAAAATGCAAATCAATCCCAGAACAACAGCAAAGGACCTTGTGAAAATACTGGAGGAAACAGGTAGTCAAGTATCTATATCCACAGTAAATGAGTCCTATATCGACATAACCTGAAAGGATGCTCAGCAAGGAAGAAGCCACTGCTCCAAAACCGGCATAAAAAATCCAGACTACAGTTTGCAAGTGCACATGGGGACAAAGATCGTCTTGGTTACTGTTGTAACCTCCGTTCCCTGATGGAGGGAACGAAACGTTATGTCGATGTAGTGACACTAGGGGAACACAACCAGCTGAACTGTGTTATGTGGACTGGCGGTGCAGGTGCAGGCAGGCCACTGCGTGCCTAAAAGCAAGTGCACTCAGCCCCCACGTAACCTTCCCAATGCCCCACGAACGTCGCATGGTCCCTCGTACCCAAAGGGGGGGGACAAGATGTACTTACAATGGGAACTGGCCGCTCCAGCCGCTTTGGCCTTTTCTCTTCTTTTTCTCCCACAAAAATTTAAAAATCATTCAGCTGGGGCCAGATGTTATTTGCATCAGGGAAGGTGTTCTTTTTCCCAAAGGGAAAACACACCACGGAGACCACATCCTGCCAGAACAGGCGGTTAAGATGTGGAGAATACGTCACATGGACTTATCCACCTATCCCAGTACAGGGCATACTAACGCAAGTACTGGGCCTGGCATCGAATTTCTCCACCGAATTCACCTGCCGCAGGGCTGAGGAGGAAAGACATCCAGGGTTCACCGGTTTTGGGAACTCACGTGGGGGAAAAGTGCACGTTTTCCCTTTGCGGAGGGGAAAGGCGTTGTGTGCAAGCAGTGCACCCGGCCAGCTGCCCGCAAACTTACCTGTTCTTACCTGCCAACACACAGGACGAAACTGGTTCAACCCGGAGATTATAAAATCTCGCAAAGGTATTGGGTGTCGCCCAGCCTGCTAATCTACAGATGTCTGCTATAGAGGCACCATTCGCCAAGGCCCAGGAGGATGCCACACTCCTAGTGGAGTGTGCTCGTACTCCCAGGGGGGACAGCGTGCCCTGGGCCTGGTATGCCAAAGCGATGGCATCCACGATCCAGTGGGCAATCCTCGGTTTGGAGACAGCCTTCCCCTTCCGCTGTTTCCCAAAACAGACAAAGAGCTGCTCGGAGCATCTAAAGCTCTCCGTGCAGTCCAAATAGATACGCAAAGCGCATACTGGACACAGCAAAGACAATGCTGGGTCTGCCTCCTCCTGGGGCAGCGCTTGCAGGCTCACCACCTGGTCCCTAAAAGGGGTAGTGGGAACCTTGGGCACATAGCCCGGCCGGGGTCTCAAGACCATGTGAGAGTATGCCAGACCGAACTCTAGGCATGTATTGCCGACAGAGAACTCCTGCTGGTCCACAACCCCCTTGATGGAAGTGAGCGCAGTCAGGAGGGCCGTCTTCAGTGAGAGGGCCTTTAGCTCGACTGACTCCAGAGGCTCAAATGGGGCTCTCCGCAGGCCTAGCAGGACCACAGAGAGATCCCACAAGGGAACGAGGCATGGCCAAGGAGGATTCATCCTTCTAGCACTTCTAAGGAACCTGATGATCAGGTCGTGCTTCCCTAAGGACTTACCGTGCACCGCATCGTGGTGTGCCGGTATAGCGGCCACATACACCTTCAAGGTGGAGGGGGACAGCCATCCCTACAACTTCTCCTGCAGGAAGGAAAGCACCAACCCGAATGCGCATCTCTGCACCATTTCACAAACAGACGCCACTTCAAGGCATATAGCTGCCTCGTAGAGGGAGCCATGGCCTAAGTGATAGTGTCTACCACCACCGGTGGTAGCCCACTTAGGTCTTCCATGTCCCGTCCAGGGGCCAGATGTGGAGATTCCAGAGGTCTGGGCATGGGTGCCAAATCATGCCCCGTCCCTGAGAAAGGAGTTGTGAGGAGTGTGAGCTCCGAGAACAAAATCTGGGTTGGCCAGTACGGTACCACCAACACAACCTGTTCTTTGTCCTCCCTGACCTTGCACAAAGTCTGTGCAAGCAGGCTCACTGGGGGAAATGCATAATTGCGCAGATCCTGGGGCCAGCTGTGTGCCAGCGCGTCTGTGCTGAGGGGGGCCTCGGCCAGAGAGTACCACAGCGGGCATTGGGAAGCAAACAGGTCTACCTGTGCTTCGCCGAATCGACTCCAATTCAGCTGAACCACCTGGGACCTCGACTCTCCCCTGAGCGTCAATTGCCATGACAGCATGTCCGCTGCACGGTTGAGATCGCCCGGGATGTGAGTGGCCAGCAATGACTTCAGTCGCTGCTGACTCCAGAGGAGGAGACGGCGGGCGAGTTGCAACATGCAACGTGAGCATAAACCGCCTTGGCGTCCGGACCAACACATGCTTGCCCTGGATCAATGGCCGAAGCCTCTGCAGAGCCAGCAATACTGCCAGCAACTCGAGGCAGTTGATATGCCAACGCAGTCGAGGTCCTGTCCAGGAGCCTGAGGCTGCATGCCTGTTGCAAATGGCACCCCAGCCTAACTTTGAGGCATCTGTCATGACGACAGCATGCCTGGACACTTGTTCTAATGGAACCCCTGCCTGCAGAAATGCAAGATCCGTCCAAGGGCTGAACGTGCGGCAACAGATCGGCGTGATGGCCACACGATGCGTACCGTGGCGCCATGCCCATCTCGGGACTTGAGTCTGAAGCCAGTGCTGAAGCAGTCTCATATGCATCAACCTCGGCGGCTTAACTGCCTTGCTCTTCTCCCAGTTGACCTGAAGCCCCAGTCAGCTGAGGTTTCTGAGCACCAGGTCCCTGTGCGCACACAATAGATCTTGAGAGTGAGCTAGAATCAGCCAGTCATCAAGATAATTGAGGATGCAGATGCCCACTTCCCTTAGCGGGGCAAGGGCTGCCTCTGCAACTTTCGTAAAGACGTGAGGCGACAGGGACAGACCGAAGGGGAGGACCTTGTACTGATATGCCTGGCCCTTGAAAGCAAATGAAGAAACGGTCTGTGTCGAGGCAAAACTGAGACATGGAAGTACGCGTCCTTCAGGTCTACCGCCGCGAACCAATCTTGATGCCAGATGCTTCTGTAGAAGGACTGTGACTTTCGCACGCAGGACGGCGACGTCCTTGCCTCCTACCAAGGTGAAACGACACCATTGAACCTGGGCGGGTGCCTGGTGAGCTGAATCGCGTAGTCAAAGTCGGATCGTCCTGGCCAGCCAACGCGATGGGTTGGAGAGCGCCAGCCATGCCTCCAAACTCCGAGCGAGGGGTTCCAAGGGGACAATCGCATTTGACGTACCTGCAGATGGGGCCTCGCGGCGGGTCGGAGCAGGAACTGCCACATTGAGGAGCCTCACGTCCTGTACCCGTGGCTGTGCTGAAAGAAACGCTAAAGCACTTACCTCCCTTCGCATACCCACCGTAGGACCGGTCAGCAATGGGAGAGGAGGATGAGCATCCTCGTGGCTCATCACAACCATCTGAGCGTGGGTGTGTACCGCAGCTGGATGCGCGAAGCTGGGGAAACCGCATTCTTGGCGCCCCGGCCGTGAATGTTCGATGTACGGCAGTCGTGACACTGAGTGTGTGACCCAGGGAGTGAGGAAACCGCTCTTTTTTTGAAAGTGTGGGTGCCGCAGCCCCTTGGGCATGCAGCGAAATCAACACAAAAGGAAACAAAAGATTCTCCTCCCGGTCCTCCACGGGGGATGAAGTGGTCTGTGCACCACCTCCAGACTTACAGCAGGTCTCCTCACCCCTGGGTCGCCCATCTCAGGGGCGCTTTGAAGCCTTCCTGGGGTCCTTGGTGCCAGATCGTGGGACATGAGGTGTCAGCTTCCTGTGGGGGGCTCTACGCCGGGGCCGAGCAGTTGGCTCAGGCTGCAGCGGAGCTGGTGTTGCTGCCGCAGGAGGATGCCCTTGGCAATGAGCAGACAGGGTGCGGGATCTTGAACCACGCCAGCTCCGCGTCGGCCTCAGACTGGGCGACCACACCCGAAGTTGGGAACCCAGCCGAGTCCTCCGCGTCCGACCGTGCCAGCCCGCTTTCTGATGCTGCGATCGAGAGTTCATCCTGCTCCCGAGCCCCGAATGAGACATTAAACTCACCCTGGGGCGAGCTGCCTGTCTCATCCCAGAACTCGACCGGGGCAAATGAGCATACTGGGGAATGGGAGGTTCGTGGGGTTTCACCCGGCGGTACCGCTCACATTGGGGTCCCCAAATTGCCCCCAGTGCTAACCGTCGCGGCCTTGTGCCCATAGGCTGGGGCAGCCTTGTGCCCATAGACCGGGGTGGGGAGAAGCTGGGGTGGCTTTCCCTCTGAAGAAGGAAAGCCGTGACCGCAACGTTGCCATGGTCATGCTCTCGCAGTGAGAGCATGAACCATCCACGAACGCTGTCTCAGCATGGCTATGGCACATACACGTGAGGCAGCGATCATGGCCGTCAGAGGCGGAGAGATAGCGACCGCATCCAGGAACTACACACAGATGGAAAGGCATCTTTAAAAAGATGCTTTCGTTCAGTGCTCACTCTTTCAGAGGAAATACTCTTTTAAGTATATACTCTTTTAGCGTTGCTGCCGAAGCGCCCAGGGGTGTTCTCTGCACTTATCCGTGCGAGAGGGGGAGAACCCGCTGCAATGCGCCGTATATCCAACAGCTTACAACACTTTGTAGAGGTGAATGGAACAGCAGTGGAATTCATCGACACCACTCGGCTCAGAAGAACAAACAAGAACTCTGAATGAGTGGTTGCAAGCTGGCTCTTTTTATACCAGTATGTCCAGGGGAGTGGCATGCAAATTCCACTCACCAATTTTCATTGGCCTTTTCTCAAATATCAGAGGTGTTTAGGGCTCCCAAGGGCATAGTGTCACTACATCGACACAACATTATTACAGGGACAATCCCCCTGGGGCAACCTGCCTTGCTCAAGGACACAATGGTGGTGGCTGTGGGGATTGAACCAACAACCTTTTGCTTCCCAGTTCAGTGCTTTAGTCCACTACGCCACCACCACTCCCAAAACTTATTGTGAGAAGCTTATGGAAGACTACCCAAAACGTTTGACCCAAGTTAAACAATTTAAAGGCAATGCTACCAAATACTAACAAAGTGTATGTAAACTTCTGACCCACTGGGAATGTGATGAAAGAAATAAAAGCTTTCTCTACTATTATTCTGACATTTCACATTCTTAAAATAAATTAGTGATCCTAACTGACTTTTCTATGATTAAATGTCAGGAATTGTGAAAAACTGAGTTCAAATGTATTTGGATAAGGTGTATGTAAACTTCTGACATCAACTGTACTAGGATGAGGGTATGGGAGGCACAGGGGACGAAGGTTGCAAGCAGGTTGGCTTTTAAAATTTGTGCTTGCTATCCTTTCACCCTCCCTGACATATTGGCTCCATTATCTTACCCCTGTCCACTACTGTCTCCATATGGTATGCCATTGTTTTTCAGTGATGATTCATCATCTCTGAGATTTTTACTGCCAGTCCTTTTATGGAAGTCTACAAACTGAATAAACCTCTAGGTATCTCCCTCAAATAATTTCTATGTTTTGATGCACATATATTACCAAAAGCACATTCTGTTCCATGTGTGATATACTGTATCTGGTGATGAGTTTCAAATCACAGAGTAATAGAATGCATCCCCTCTCTCTACCAGGATATTGTTGAGGACTTTTTAACCACAAAATTTGATGAACTCATTCTGTGTTTCAACACTGAGATAGTGGGCTAATTGTGCGCCCTTTTTTATGCCTCACAAGTGCTCATGTGGGGGGAAAGGGGATCATAGTTTAATATATACTCATGTGTGCAGAGAAAGCTGACATTGTTTTGGGGGTTTTGCATCTGAATGCAAGATTTCTGGAGGCCAAATGAAGGATAACATTCAAAAGCCTCTCCAGAATTTCTTTACTCTTATCTACTTCTTGTTGCAGCTGTTTTGTCACTACAAATAAGGAATGCTGAAGACTTCTCCATTTCAAGTGACTGCTTATGAATTGCTTCTGTCATGTTCTGGCAATTTTCTGTAAATTTTTCTCCCATTGGTATTTGCCAATTTTAATCCATCTTTGCTTTTAAGTGTACTACTAGATGGTTTGGTCAGCTCATGGGTGAACAGAAGGCAGAAGTTACAGTAAATTGCTTTAGCTCTCTTACTGCATATCAGCCAATCTCTTCTGATTTTTTCTTGACCATTTGCTTATTTTGCATTCTGAACATAACTTGGAAAGGGTTTGCCCTCCAAATCTTTCAGCTCCATGTTTTATAGCTCAGTTACACCTGCACAAGCCAGTTTACCATCAATTTAGTCTCTTTGTGCATTATTTCGAGTTTCAGGCCATAATCCTGGATTTACCAAAGAGTCCTCTGCTGCAGCTTCCTTATCTGTCATTTTCTCATCCAGATGCTCCTCAGGGCAACCTTAATTTTCCTGCTTTCTCCACCAGCATCCTCCTCCTCTGAATACCTGCTGCTGCCACTAATAACACTGTATCTCCCTGTGCTTCTCTTTCCTCTTCTTTCTGGTCACTCTCGGCTACACTAACAGATTCTCCTTCAAGAATAAACAGACAGAATTAAGAATGGCCATAAAAATATCAACATAAAAGATCAGATGGCATAAAAAAATCACTTTTACACTGCTACACTACATACATTTCAGTCTTGCTGGTGTGCCCAGGTGTACTTTCCTGAAGATAATTTTTTTATGAAAAACTCTCCTTTGGATGTTGTTATGTGCTTGTCACATAATATTTAGCATGGATAGTATGTGAATAAAGATGCAGGGCTTGTTTCCTCCCTCACACAGCCTGACCTATGTTCTTGTTCATTATACTGCATAAATGCCAGCTTTACAGGTCACATACAGAGGTTGTGCTACAAATATATGATGGACTGAGCTATAAAATTTCCATTATGGTCTATTTTTTATCCATAATATTTGTTTTAATTATGCTGATAAGTAGTAGATTTGATAATGTATCTAAATGGTCAATATTTTAATTTATTAAAAATGAAAATTCATAGCATGCACAAATCTGATAAAACTGATGTTCTATATAATAATTTGTTGGGGAACATAATTTTAAAATTGTACTTACAATATTGTGTTTTCTGGCTGAGAGCGGCAGAGAGCTCTGCCGAACTTTCTATCTCTCTCTCTCACACACACATACAGAGTGCACGCAGAGAGAGAGAGAGAGAGAGAGAGAGAAAGAGAGAGAGAGAGAGATGACATGCAAATTTCCCCACCGGACGCTTTTTTCAGGTCCGAAAATGAGGACATTTCTTATAGTCACCCTAGCACATGCTTGCCAGACAGCAACTTTTATGAGCTAACTTTGTCAGAAAAAGTCAGATGTTTTCATAAACACTTAGCTAGCTACTAGGCATTCACAAAATTCATTAGGATATACTACCAGAAAAGAAAAGAAAAATTGTCAAATGGTCATAACTGTAAAAATGACAAAATGAAAAAATCACATGGCATGGTCTTGGAAAACATTTCTACGTGAACGATCATACAGATGTAGGTAAGTTTGAACCAGCTCACTAATAACTCTGCGCACCAGTGTGTTCTTGTTAACTGAACAATGTAAACAAAATTAGCTGTCGGCCTCGAGGTAGGTGGAGCTCCAGGTCACACCTACTAACAGGGTTGGGAAGTAACGAAATACATGTAACGGGAATATGTATTTAAAATACAAAATATAAGTAACTGTATTCCACTACAGTTACAATTTAAATCATTGGTATTTAGAATACAGTTACATTCAAAAAGTATTTTGATTACTGAAGAGATTACTTTGCATTTTATTGTCATTTGTTTCATTTAATATTTAGTCCTTTCAGATGGAAAACATTTATACATATAAATGATGCGATCCAAAGTTCATTTGAACAGTGGTGAAACACTTTCTTATGATGTGTCACATTCATACGCTAAGCTAAAATGCTATTTCTAGCCATTTTACATGCACGTTACCAGGCACGATCATATTTTTTTATCAAGAAAATTCACGTTGGATCATAATTTCTTTTTTCTAGTAAGACCTTTGATATTAGAGCAAAAGTCATATTCTTGATAATATTTTTTGTATTGTTTTCCTGTAAAAATACCTAAAAATCCTTAAAACAAGATTAATTTGATTGATCTTGTTTTAGAAACAACACTGCATAAGATATTTAGGTTTTTTAGAGAATGTATTTTTAACATGTGTATTTTGTCTTACTGTACTGGCATAGTTTTTATAGTCGAAACAAGTGAAAAAGTCTACCAGCGCTGAAGAAGTAATCCAAAGTATTTAGAATACGTTACTGACCTTGAGTAATCTAATGGAATACGTTACAAATTACATTTTACAGCATGTATTCTGTAATCTGTAGTGGAATACATTTCAAAAGTAACCCTCCCAACCCTGCCTGCAAATGATGTGGACCAATGGCAGTATGAAAGTTTATAGCAGCCGGTAAGAACTTTTCTTAAAAATTCGCCCAGACGAGCTGTCACAAACCACCGAAACGAATGCAGAAACGCCTTCTTTTTGGCCAGATTTTGTACTAAATGACGTCACACCCATTTGTTCTTCAATTTCATATGAAGTACTGTATATATTGGGGCATTTAGGCCCACTTTTCTTCTGAAAAAACTTGTCAGAAGTTATCTGCCCTTTTGCAGCTTATCTTTCCATTTCTTTTCTTTTTTTTTATTTTTTAAATATCCCAATTTAGGCTTCATTGTTGTATGTACTGTGGACTGAACTGGACAGACAGCACAACATCCAGCTAGAAGACCAGTCCACTTTCATTTTCGATAGTAGGGTCGCTAACACTAAAGGACACAACAGGCAGGCAGATAAGGAAAACTCAACATTATGGATGGAAAATTTTGTCATGCGACATTTTATTCCATAGCATGTTAATATTACTATATAATGTTACCATGTTAATATGATGGTTTATAAAAAATAGCCTCTCTATGAGTCTAAATAGAAGTTCAACTTACAGCATTTCAGTTGTACACCTATTAACAGTAGCCATACCATACTGTTCATGTGTTGTTCTTGCTATAGTTTACATATTACAGTTTTGCTTACGTGAATTTGCCTTGTTTTAAGGATGTTTCCATATTTTTACTGGACAAAGGAAACTCGTTAAAGGGATAGCTCACCCAAATATGAAAATTCTGCTGTCGTTTACTCATGTCTTTACTCTCGTTTTTCCAAACGTGTATGACTGACTTTCTTTTATGGAACCCAAAAGGAGATGCAGAATGTAAGAGACTGACAGCCTTGGTCTCTGTTCAATTTCACTGTACGGAAAAAAAGATGCAATTAATGTAAATGGTGACTGAAGTTGACACTCTGCCTAACATATTCCTTTGTGTTCCACATAAAAAAAAGAAAAGCATAGTGTTTGGAACAACATGTGGGTGTGTGATAACAGAATTTTCCTTTTTAGGTGAACTATCCCTTAGGAATATGTTTTACTTTATTTTTTTCTGTGCATAAATGCAACTTTGAAATGTGAGTGGGAATAAGTTGGGTTTTGGGTGGGGGTTGTGGTTGTGATGATGTGTCAGGTTGTTGTAGCTGCACTACAAGGGGAGCGCATGGGAAAACGATCCGTGGCCAAGTCCAGATGCCGAGCTGCTCCCTAGGGAGAGTGTCCTGCCTCCAGACAGCAGGAAGTGCAGTGGGAGTAAAGGGGGGCCTGGAGTCCTGTCAACTGCTTGTAATGCTGGTGGAATGGGAGCCTAAATCACATCTCTCCTTTTTAGAGTCAGTGGACACATGTGGTATTTATTTAACGATGCACTGGTAAAGAATGATGAGGGAAAGAGTGATGGAAAAAACTTTATGACACATCAGGATCACAAAGAGTGGATTACAGAGACAGCCATGCTAACGAGACCCTTGCTCCCCCACATAACAAAGGGTTTGAGTGAGGCGGCCGGTTTCAGTGAAATGTGAACACAATCTGGCTTTGTTGTTAGAACATATGAGAGTGGTCTGAATTTCTCACGGTATATTCAATTGGAGGGAGTTCAAATGTAATGAATAGTCCTGAATAGAAGTGAATAATCCCCTTTTCTGCATTTTGTACATAGTTGTCACCACATGAGCATTTTACAGCAAAATATCTTTAATAACTTTTTAACAATTATAGCATGTATGGAATGTGATGAGGCTTCGTGTTATTCAAATATGTGGAATTGTTTTAATCCCTTTCATTATTAGTGTGTTTGCTAAGTAAACTTCTTTACTGTTGCTTATAGTTCAGGTTAAGGATTCCAACAAATCCCTAAACTTCCTCGCATAACTAATCACTAAATGCTGGGTTAATAATCATCATTGCTGGGATATTTGGGAACCCAGTGTTGGGTAACTACTGTCACAGAATGAGTCAGGAATGAGGACCCAATTCCAGGAATGAGGAAAAAAATAAAGATTTTATTAAATAAAAGAACACAAACAGGGGAAAACAAACTCTCAAAGAGGAGAAAAACTGATAAAACTGAAAAGCAAAAAACAATAACTCTTGAAGAACAACAAACTGAAAGACAAGATTACAAACCAGACTGGGAGACAGAGCAAACGAACACCAAATGAACAACATGAGAAACAAAACGATCCGACAAACACAAGAGGAAAAGGAGCACAATATATACAGGTAGGGCACATGAGGAACAGGTGAAGACAATTAACATAACAAGGACTAAATGAGGGAGAGTGATGAGGGTACCGAGGAGGCAGGGTCAGTGAAGCACATGTCAGACAAACATAAAGCCATGTGCTAACATATGAGACTAAAACAGATGAGTGCACATGGTGTTAAAGGACCAAACACAGCCATATGCACTCACACAATACACAAGACTGACAGAAGAGCGCATGGCAAGAGGACCGAACCCGAAGCCATGCACACACAAAAGACGGGACATGGAGCATGAGTGTCCGGATCCCGACCCAGAACAGAAACCGAACTAGACTGAGACAGGACCCAGACACCATGCTCCAAACATGAAAACACAAACACAGAACATGAGTGTCAGGATACTGTCACCAATAAAAACATGACTGACAAAGTGACAGGATCCTGACACTATCACTTGACAGATGGGGTCAGTGGCGACTTCTGGGCAGAGGTCAGTGGCAGCACAGGACATGTCAGACCGGGTTGGGACCCCGAAGGGTTGGAAAGACTTGGCAAGGGCTCCAGAGGGCTGGACAGACTGTTTGATGGCAGCCTCAGGGAGTTGGACTGATTGGACTTGGGCGACTGCTGGACAGGGGTCTGACTGGATGTGGGTGGCAGCTTGAACAGTGATCAGACTGGGCAGCAGCTGAATGTGGGGGCCCCTCTCCTCTTCCTCTGGGTGGAAAGAGGAGCGGGCTCCTCCGCCTCCTGGCAGTCCGCAGTGAAATGAGCAAGCTGGTCTTTGGTGGCTGCAGGAGGCTGGGCAGACTGAAAGGTAACCGCTGGTGACTGGAATGGATCGTCGACGGTCACAAGGGACTGGACAGATTGTCGACAGTCCCGGTGAACCGGACAGGCTCGTCAACGGCCTCAGGGAACTGGACAGCTGCCGTTTTCGGGAGTGCTGGCATTTACACTGCCAACTTCTTATGAATGTACTGTTTTTGTTTATGTCGCTGCTGCTTGACGGAATGGACTATATAATCGGATGTAGACAATGGAATAACCGGATTGCTTTGAAACCGAGCGAATTCTCCAAACCCACATGCACCGAGACTTAGCGCATGCTTGCACGAAAATACAAAAACTTAATGGCCATGCCCATTGACATTGCGCTTATGACTTAAGGCACTGTGCTGCGCTTAATGCTAATGCTCTTAAAATTGGGCCCATGGTGTCTAAAAAATGTGGCAGAGCTGCTAAAAAACAGAAAGATGTGATACAACAAAGACATCCATTCAACATGTTTAGGCCTACTTAAAAAAACAATTGAAAGAAGCGCAGACCCATGCAAAAAAACATTTAGTGCGAACAGCCCCTAACTCCTCTTTTTGTGTACATAGTTTTTCATTAATTAAAAATCTGAACCTGACCTGAACTGAAAGTTATACTTCAAAAATGGCCTGAGACCTGACAGTTTGTTGTGTCACATTGGGCTTGGGTTGTGTAGCAGACCTGGACAACTAGCTGACTAGCTGACCAGTGTGATCCATCCCCACTAGCATCCACCTGGAATGTCATAGCAAAATCAAAACAACATTCTAAAAACTACTCAGTACATTTAAGCATCTACATAACTACATCCTAGCAACCATCCACAACAATTAAGCATCTTGGCACCGAGTCAAGTAATTTTATTTGTATAGTGCTTTCACAACACACATTGTTTCAAAGCAGCTTTACAGAAAATTATGCTATAACAGAAAATGAATCTGTAATGTCTTGGAGTCATCATTGTGCGGTTTGATGAAAACTTGATTGTGGATCATGCCTTAATATACTGTGTGTGTGTGTGTGTGTGTGTGTGTGTGTGTATACTGGTGCATCTCAATAAATTAGAATGTCGTGGAAAAGTTCCATTTATTTCAGTAATTCAACTCAAATTGTGAAACTCGTGTATTAAATAAATTCAATGCACACAGACTGAAGTAGTTTAAGTCTTTGGTTCTTTTAATTGTGATGATTTTGGCTCACATTTAACAAAAACCCACCAATTCACTATCTCAAAAAATTAGAATACATCATAAGACCAATAAAAAAAAAACATTTTTAGTGAATTGTTGGCCTTCTGGAAAGTATGTTCATTTACTGTATATGTACTCAATACTTGGTAGGGGCTCCTTTTGCTTTAATTACTGCCTCAATTCAGCGTGGCATGGAGGTGATCAGTTTGTGGCACTGCTGAGGTGGTATGGAAGCCCAGGTTTCTTTGACAGTGGCCTTCAGCTCATCTGCATTTTTTGGTCTCTTGTTTCTCATTTTCCTCTTGACAATACCCCATAGATTCTCTATGGGGTTCAGGTCTGGTGAGTTTGCTGGCCAGTCAAGCACACCAACACCATGGTCATTTAACCAACTTTTGGTGCTTTTGGCAGTGTGGGCAAGTGCCAAATCCTGCTGGAAAATGAAATCAGCATCTTTAAAAAGCTGGTCAGCAGAAGGAAGCCTGAAGTGCTCCAAAATTTTTGGTAAACGGGTGCAGTGACTTTGGTTTTCAAAAAACACAATGGACCAACAGCAGCAGATGACATTGCACCCCAAATCATCACAGACTTGGGCTATGAGCTTCTCCACCCTTCCTCCAGACTCTAGGACCTTGGTTTCCAAATGAAATACAAAACTTGCTCTCATCTGAAAAGAGGACTTTGGAACACTGGGCAACAGTCCAGTTCTTCTTCTCCTTAGCCCAGGTAAGACGCCTCTGACGTTGTCTGTGGTTCAGGAGTGGCTTAACAAGAGGAATACGACAACTGTAGCCAAATTCCTTGTCTGTGTGTGGTGGCTCTTGATGCCTTGACCCCAGCCTCAGTCCATTCCTTGTGAAGTTCACCCAAATTCTTGAATCGATTTTGCTTGACAATCATAAGGCTGCGGTTCTCTCGGTTGGTTGTGCATCTTTTTCTTCCACACTTTTTCCTTCCACTCAACTTTCTGTTAACATGCTTGGATACAGCCAGCTTCTTTGGCAATGAATGTTTGTGGCTTACCCTCCTTGTGAAGGGTGTCAATGATTGTCTTCTGGACAACTGTCAGATCAGCAGTCTTCCCCATGATTGTGTAGCCTAGTGAACCAAACTGAGAGACCATTTTGAAGGCTCATGAAACCTTTGCAGGTGTTTTGAGTTGATTAGCTGATTGGCATGTCACCATATTCTAATTTTTTGAGATAGTGAATTGGTGGGTTTTTGTTAAATGTGAGTCAAAATCATCACAATTAAAAGAACCAAAGACTTAAACTACTTCAGTCTGTGTGCACTGAATTTATTTAATACACGAGTTTCACAATTTGAGTTGAATTACTGAAATAAATGAACTTTTCCATGACATTCTAATTTATTGAGATGCACCTGTATATATATATATATATATATATATATATATATATATATATATATATATATATATATATATATATGTATGAAGGTAGGTAGGTAGGTAGGTAGCTAGATAGATAGATAGATAGATAGATAGATAGATAGATAGATTCTTCCTAAATTCAAAGTTACTGTTTCCTTGTGATCTATGTTCCTGTTTTTGCACTTTAGACCAGTCTACGTAGGAATAGACTCATCTTTATGTTATAAAGGAGCTAATTGGAGACCCAAAAGAGTAACTTAAAGTTCACATGCCCTTATTAATTACCTGATGTCCCAGAGTTGATACCTCTGAGCATGTGACATCAAAGAGCTCCACTTAGGAGCCATCCGTGCCTCTGGAGCAGTGTTTAGGAATGTAGCTTGTCAAACAGTTTCATTTAAGCATCCAAATGAACGTATTCACTAAATTGAATCGGACTTCCCAATGCTTCATGTGAGAGAGAGAGTGGACATTTGAGACAAGCACGTTTGATGATTGCTTAATCTCACTCGGTTACAGAACTTTGTGCTGTGGCCTACTATACCAGGGAATTCCTTCTATGACCGAGTTATCGTTTAGTGTTTTCATTTTGGGACCTCTTGAGTGGAGCTTTAGAGCATTTCTCTCTTAAAGATATCAGTTCCCAAATTAATAGCCTTGCATAACACAGTGACTGGGGCTTTAGTAAAATCCTTCTTGCCCTGGGAAATGTTTTGTGTCAACATTGTGATTGACACTGTACAAACACAGAGTGTTTGGCTGTTTGGGCTGACAGGTTCTCAAACAAAGTTTCTGATGACAGAAGCCCACAGCCGCCACTTTTCTGCAGAGTTTTAGACAGTCTCTCGTACAAAATTATGTCCTATGTCCAAATTGAGGCACTTAAATGGAACACTGCTGGTGCATTTTATGCGTATTTGGCCTCAAGCCTGCCATGAATAAAGCCTTACACTGCAGTGGTTTTCCCACTGCATAAATGAGGCTTCCTCAAAGTTTAAGTGTGGTGTGACAGAGCAGGGCCACAACTTCATCAGTGCTACAATGTCCTCATTTTTGTAAACAATCCCTGAACACCATCTCAAAAATGAACTTTTCCATTAAGGGGCAATATTTGCCCTCTGGTTTTGATTATCAGGGCAATTCAAACTGCCGGTTTTAAACACCCCCCCCCCCCCCGGTTGTGGTCCTGAATCTGATTGGACGAGAGACGTTCCATGAGTACTGATAGTCTCACACTATCAGCACTCGGACGCTTTACTGTGAACACCGTTCTAAACTAAAGTGTAAGAGCAGTGCAGATGTGTTAAGAGCCATCTGTCTCTTTACATTAAATGTTGTGACATTACATATTTTAGCCAGCAGGTGGAGGCAAAAGACCATTTTTGTGTGTAATATGAGCCAGTTGGTGACGTGAAGTGAGTCAGTGTCACTCAGTGTTTATATTCAACAGGACTCCGTGATCACTTGTATTACTACTACACTACTAAAGCTAGGAAATAGCTTTAAATGGCTTTAAACTAACAACTTCAGCATTAAGGCTCATCCCAGCTGAGAGACACAACAGACTGATTAATTACACAAACTCAAGGCGCTTGCCTCTAACCATAGTTTCCACATTGGAGAGGACAAAATGGTGGAGGATATTGCGGTTTCTATATTGAAAGACTCTTGTGCACCGGCTACCTTGAAATAGAGAGGAATACCCCCACTTGGACGGATATTTTTCCACTGAGAAAATAGGATGCATTTCACCAAAATGACATTATCTTCAGAAAGCTGACTAACAGACTACAGCATCATCAGCAGGTGATCGCACATGCTCCATCTCTCTCTCATTCTCTCTCTCTCTCTCTCACACACACACACACACACAAACAAACACACACACACATCCTTGTTTCTCAAATAACATGTTAGAAACAGCCCAAGCTGTGATACTAGTAGTTCCGAAGTGATGTTTTTGAAAGGCTTGGATGCATCATTTGGTTTGAACCAGCAACTGCAGATTCTGATCCATCATGTAAGAAAGTAGTTCCATAGGGGGCCTGGGTAGCTCAGTGGTAAAATATGCTGGCTACCAGCCCTGGAGTTCGCTAGTTTGCTAGTTCAAATCCCAGGGCGTGCTGAGTGACTCCAGCCAGGTCTCCTAAGCAACCAAATTGGCCTAGTTGCTAGGGAGGGTAGAGTCACATGGGGTAACCTTCTCGTGGTTGCTATAATGTGGTTCATTCTCAGTGGGGCGCATGGTGAGTTGAGCATAGTTGCCACAGTGGATGGTGTGAAGCCTCCACACATGCTATGTCTCCATGGCAACACACAGGTTGATGGTCTCAGACACAGAGGCAACTAGGATTCATCCTCTGCCACCCAAACTGAGGCAAATCACTACATGACCACAAGGACTTAGAGCACATTGGGAATTGGGCATTCCAAATTGGAAAAAAGAAAAGAAAGTAGTTCCATGCACAAATGCATTTTTTGTGACCGTACTCAGTTTTTCCTAATTTATTCAGATTTACTTGTTCATTGAACTGTTGTATATAAGCAATATCACACTCGCAATCGTGCTATATGGCCCTAAATCAGCACTGCTATGATTACCTACGGCACTCAGCCTGCGGCCGAATCACAGCAGTGCAGATGTAGGGCCATATCGCACTCTTGCTTGTGTGATATTGCTTAAATACATATACACTGTGTGTGTGTGTGTGTGTATATATATATATATATATACACACACACTGGTGGCCAAAAGTTTGGAATAATGTACAGATTTTTTGGTACTTTAATTCACCAAAGAGGCATTCAACTGATCACAAAGAATAGTCAGGACATTACTGAGGTAAAAAACAAAACCATCACTATTTGAAAAGTCATTTTTGATCAAATCTAGACATGCCCCATTTCCAGCAGCCATCAAGGGACGACGTGAGTCTACAGGGCTTGGACAAGAGCTTAGGGCGTCCGCACCAGGTGACAGCGCTCTGCGGGCATAGGTGCACCGCGAGTGCCTTATCCACCAAGGGAATCGCTGTATAGCCCCTGGCTGCCCCGCCATCGAGGGTAGTGAGAGCGGGGGAACTGCGGAATCGGGGCCGGGCAGTAAAAGGTGCCTCCCATGATTTCGTCAGCTCCTCGTGCACTTCTGGGAAGAAAGGCAGTGGAGCGGGGCGTGGCTGCTTTGAGCAGCGCCACGAACCCAGGAACCAATCATCAAGCCGCGAGGGTTCAGGGGAGAGTGGAGGGTTCCACTCTAACCCGACGCTCGCGGCCACCCGGGAAAGCATGTCCGTCATTTCGGCATCAGCCTGTGACTGGGCAATCGTCCCCAAGGGGGGGAGCCCAGCTGAGGCTTCTGCGTCAGACTGGACAAGCCCGCTCTCCGATGCTGCGCTCGAGAGCTCGTCATCTTCGCAGGCTCCGAACAAGAAGACAGACTCGCCATGAGACGAGCCGGCGAACTCATCCGGAAGTCCGACTGGGGCAGACGAGCGTGCTGGGGAATGGGAGGTCCGCGGGGGGATACCCGGCGGAGGCTATTCCATTGGGGTCCCCAAATCGCCCCCAGTGCTAGCCACGCTGGCCTCATACCCATAGGTAGAAGGACCGATGCGGGGAGCCGCTGGGGTGGCTTGCTTTCTTACAAAAGCAAGCCACGACCGCAACGTTGCCATGGTCATGTTCACGCAATGAGAACATGAACCATCCACAAATGCTGCCACCGTGTGGGTCGCGCCCAGACACGAAAGACAACGATCATGACCATCCGAAGTTGAGAGATAACGACCGCAACCAGGAATAACACACAATCGGAAAGGCATCTTTAAAAAGACGCGTCTTTAAAAAGACGTTCCGTGTGTGCCGCTCTTTTAGAGAAATATACTCTTTTAGAGGTAAAAGCTCTCTCCGAAAATATACTCTCTTTGTTTTCTGCCGAAGCACTCAGAGGTGTCCTCTGCAGTGCACCAGTGCAGAGGAGGGAGAAGCTACTGAAATGCGCCATCAGATCCAGCAGAGGTGAATGAACAGTAGAATTCAGCTCAATGAGCATGACCGTTCGGCTCCAAAGATCTGAATGAGTGGTTGCATACCAGCTCCTTTTATACCCGTATGTCCGGGGGAGTGGCATGCAAATACCACTCGCCAATTTTCATTGACCTTTTATCAAAGACCAGAGGTGTCTCGGGCTCCCAAGAGTGACCCCTAGTGTCACTACATCGACACAATGTCGAGTGAGTGACAGATAGGGAACCTTATGCATTGTAATATATTGTCATCAGTCACTTTTATTTATAATTCATCAGACCCCTTTTCTTCAATGAGATTTCAGAACAAAACAAATGACTTGCCTCCTCCACTCGTTCAGTTAGTCAGCAGATCCTCATTCATGAACGAGATGCCTGATTTATTCATTTCATTTGGGAACGAGTGCACCAGTACATTTAGTTTGTTCATAAATGAGATGTCTCATCTCGTTCAGACTCAGATGAAAGATTGTTTCAGTGAATGGGTGTATTCTTTCAGTGGGTCACCCCAATGATATGCACCTTCACAGCCCCAACTTGAATGCTACTGGCTTGCGGTATAGTCAGTCTTTAAAAGCAGGACATTGCTTTTTCAGGTACCCCTACCCATATGGCCCATAATGACCCATTTTATAGTAAATAAAAAAAGTGATAGAATTCCTTGGCTGTGCTTGATCCCAGGCTACTATATTTTGATAAACTTGTTTAATGTTACTGTAATAGCTTTACAGTAGTCCTGGTTTGTCTATATTCCACAGGGTAAATATCTCGTGCAGTAATAACTACAGTAAATAAAGTGTACACTAAACTTGGAGCACTGGGCCTGTTAGGTCTTCTGTTACATTTAAACTGTGATGTTCATGATTGCTGTCCAATCACTGAGCACTTGTAAGCAGCTCCTTATAGCCAATCCTGATGCATGAGGCGGGACTTCTGGGAATACGAGTGGAAAAGCGAGCGAGTAGTCTAAAATTTTGAGTGCACGCAGAGTGGGCATGATGAGAGAGAGAGTGAGATCTTACACAAGCAAAAAATAATTTGGAGTCAAGAGATTTCAGAATTCTGTGCAAATGTGGGCATCAGCACAAATACAGATAAAATATATTTGAGGGCAAAATATATTTTCATTTAATCAAAATTATTTTGTGGTTGCGAGACATTCATGCTTGTGTAAAGTAGTTTCATGCACGCTCAAAATACCTTTTTGTGTGCTCAAAAAATGTCCTTGTGCTATTTAGGTATTATGGCACTAATAAATCACCATGCATTACGTTTTTTTTACCCAACATTACCGATAATAAGGGGGTTAACGAGATAAAGTGATTAGTATTCTTTTGGTCATTTGATCTCATCATGGTGGCCACCATAAAGGGGGACCACCCTTATGTATAATAAAGCAACTTTTGCTAGACCACTGATATGGCTGAAATCTTTATCTCATCATGTGAGTGCAGGGTTGGACAGAATACTTTCTTTAAGTATGAGCTGAATACTAAATACTCTCTCTTAAATGTATTCCTATAAATCACATAAAAAAGTAATGTGTTCAGCAAATTTCATGAACTTAGCACTATTGATTTCTTTAAATTAGATGTGGAGTTTTTTGTTTTTATTTATGGAAGTTCAGAAAGCAAACAAAAGGCAGTTTGTGGTGAACTACGATATCTCGTCCAATTTCCAACAAGTAAAATGTCCCCTAGCTGTCCCCTAGCTGTGACATTTTTGCTACCAAGCAGGGTTGTTTGTGAATGTTCAGAATGGCATTTTTCTATGTTTTTAACTACTTTTTGTATTCAAAATTGGATACGAAATGCAAATTAACCATATTTTCGAGATGATAATTGGATGCCACTTGCAGAAGTTAAACATGCATCATAGTGAGGTCCTGTAACAACAATGTAGTATATGAATGATTTTAGACAGGCTTGCTTCCATTTTTAGGCATATTTATTCTTTGTATTTTCTACTTCTCTTATTACTGACACTTTTATTTTTTGGGTGCTTTTATTTTTTTTATTCCTTTGATTTTAATTGTCAATTTTAGACTTAATTAAATGTATTTACACAGAAATTACAATAGTGGGAAACAATGTATCGTGCTCCAATTTATTATTTGTGTAAACATGTGGCTGGATTGATTCTGTTGCACAGCTGACAGCACGCTGATTAAGAAAACAACATTCCAGTGCGGTTGCGAGATATTCCATCCCAGAATCATTATACATGAATAAGACGTTGCATTTTCATTACCTAGTGTCCTATTTTCATTATCTACCATCAAACATTTAAGTGACTGTGGTCCATTTTTAAAACGCACAATGCTATAATTTTATTCAGCGATTGTGTTTTCAAATTAGCTCAATTTGGCAAGGACCCCTGGCAACACTGCTCACACGCTGCAGTTGCTCTGGAAAAGGGAGAGCGAAAGGACAAGTGTGCAGCGCGCATCTGCGCTGTTCATAAAAATGTTCATAAAAACAGTCAAGTTCCTCACTTGATTGACAATTTCTTTCTTTCTGCCTCATTTTGTGGTCATTATGATTGAAGTATTCTAAAAGTAGTTGAACAAAATTTTATAAAGTAACTGTATTTTGAATACAGGTGCTTAAAAACATAACGGGCTGAATACAGTTACTTCATTTTTGTATTCTGATTACATAACACCATTGCATTTATTCAGTTACAGCCCAACCCTGTGTTAGTGTACATCATTTAAATGTATTTGTCAAAAAATACAATTAATTTATTTTTGTGTAAAACTTTATACAGAGGAAAGAGTTACTTATTGCACCTTTAAGATGTACAAAAAAGTTACAAGCCAATCTTAAAGGGATAGTTAACCCAAAAATTAAAATTCTCTTTTCATTTACTCACCCTCATGCCATCCCAGATGTGTATTACTTACTTTCTTCTGCTGAACACAAAGATTTTTAGAATAATATCTCAGTTCTGTAGGTCCATACAATGCAAGTGAATGGTGGCCAAAACTTTAAAGGTCATCTACAGAGCTGAGATATTCTTAAAAAAATCTTTGTTGTGTTCAGCAGAAGAAAGCAAGTCATACACATCTGGGATGGCATGAGGGTGAGTTAATGATGAGAGAATTTTCATTTTGGGGTGAACTATCCCTTTAATTATGCTTCCTTGCAAACCTGACTTGTTGGCATGCAAAGGGCTTGAACAAGTGCAGGGTTTTAGGGCTGGGCCAGTGTTTTTGTATATATATATATATATATATATATATATATATATATATATATATATTATTATTTTTATTTTTATTTTTTTTTATTAAAAAGTAGTAAGGTAAAGGAATAAGAGTGCTGGTGAGAGCAAGTGAATGAGACAGTTCGGGAGGAGCATGTTCATTTAATCCAACCTATCACATCAGCAGAGTAAGCGTATATAAACAGCTGCTTACATCCATGCTGCGATGACTCCTCCAGCATTTGGCTCCGCCTACTTACCCACGACAGATCCATGTGACTGTTTTGGCTGACACACTACTCTGTGCAAAGCATTTGCCCTCATCAGATAAGCTCTTCCATCACAATCATTACATTATTCACCAAGCTGCCGCAGCAGCCACTATTCATATTTCGTGGCAATGCTGGCTGCCAATTTAACCATTGTTTTTGCACTGTCTTTCATTTATTCTCATCTTTCCTCACCGAAGCAGACCTGGTGTTGAGGCTGCCTCCGAACAGGCCACTACTTTGCTGTAAACCTTTCGTACAGCCCCTTATGTCCCTATAGCTTGAGGCTGCCTCCGCGAATGGGCACTGCTCCAGCTTCATGCCACTTGAGCTCTATTACTACTTTAGTTTAACACGAGGGAATCAAAAGATTAACAATTTAATTCAAACATTATTCCAACACACTCCAGCGTTTCAATCCGGTTCTCCTGCACAGGTGATTCCTGTCAGCCTGATTACCTCAACCTGCAGCTCGTTTAGGGTTTGTTCCATTCAGTGATCGTTCCATGCCCTATTCTCTTTGAAGACTTTACCATCAACCATGAAATATTTGGAGGGCTAAGAAGTGGGGGCTCAAAAAATTTGTAACGAAATTTTAAGCCTTTATTATCAGAAATTCCATTTGCTGTTATCTTCCAACATGACTATCATGATTGTTCTCCCTTCAAAGTGCCCTTTGTAGTGCGATTTATTCCATTTTGGAACACAAAGGCAATCATGCAACAAGCAAACTTTCTTTCAAACGACCGCTACTCTAATTACGAACATCTTTCCAAATCAGTGCAGACATTTTAGCGCTGCTGCTTCAGCATCCACTCTGACCATGCTACAGCTCACTATGGCTATATACAGCTTCTGTCTGAACAGACCCAAGCGGCGGGTCGTGCTTCACGTCAAAACTCATTCATGAATCATTCCGCAAACATGTCTCGCCTCCTCACAGCATTCAAGCTCGCCATGCAGCTTCGATAACTATGAAGCAAGTGCTTCTACAAACTTCTATTCATCTCTAGACTATAACATGACATTCTCTCCTCCCGCCCAACGTTTCACGCTGGTCAAATCAATCCATCATTTTAATTTTACAGATAAGTCTTCTCTACTTTTGCCTGAATCATTGAATTACAAACTCTTAACAAGCTTGACCATAGAACCTAATTGCTGCATGACTTTAAAATGTTTCAGCAATCTGTCATAATCTTGCACTCCACTCAGGCTTAAAGTAATGGGTTAAAATTGGCACTGGATGATTCGGCTTCGCATTTTGCTTCATCCTCACAATATTTTCATTTTTCTGTAGAATTTATTACAGGTTATCAATATAAATAAGTCGTATTTATTCACCACACTACTGCAAATGGCGCCCATAAAGTCTATCTATTAAATCCAATTCTCAGACACAAACTCCAAATGATTTTGTTTCGTATGAGATGAGTCACCCCATTTCAAAAATACAGAGTTAATTGAATTACTTGCATTACATTGGAGAACAATCTACAAAGCTCCAAACCATATGCATAAATTAAATAAATATCAGACTATAGTATTCATCTTGGTTTCAGGTGCCTTCTAATTTAATGACAAATCACAACTTGAAATGACGTTGTACGTATGCACATGCAAGCATTTATCCTGACATTGCTTCACATATGTTCCAGATATTTCATCTAGGCAAACAATGAAGTTTAAGGTAGCCACAGATGCTACGTTTAATCATGTCTCCCTCAAAAAGCGTTTGTACAAGCGTGTTTGCAGATGTCTTGCAACACCTAAAAAAAAAAAACTCATTCGAAATATCTTCCTAGAAGTGGTTTCACAGGGGATCCCCATTTACGATCCTGGCACAGCTATTCGTCTGTTTCCCCAGTCGCCAGTTTAATGCTAGGCATTTCTGCAAATGCATGTTTTACATATGACTGTTTACATTATCTGTAAATGTTATATTATACATAAACCTGTCCCTCTAGGAAGCAGCAAATAGTGGTAGCCCTGCTACCAATGTTTCCAACAATGGAAATACACCCACTATCAGAGTGCTCGGCTAGGTCGTTATCTCAGCACAACACAGATGTCTGCCCAACCCTGTGCCCCAGCTAGCCGCAACGTTAGATGCAGACCAATGCGATCTATGTCTGGCTGCTTCAGGTTCCTTCAGCCACATTCACTAATTGCTCTATTACCAGCCCACTGCAGCCTCAGCATTTTATCATGCTTCCGCCGTAGCCCCTTTTGTCTATGCCTCACTGCAGTTTTAACAAGCCCCGACTTTGCAATTGCAAGTCCCTTTCTCCTCTAACACATACATACCACCCCGGTACCTCACCGCAAATCCTCTCCTCGGGCAGTGCGCTCAAGCTTGTCGACACAGCAACCGCGGTGCCCCTGCTATTGACACAATACATCTGCACATCTTTCAGGCCATGCGACTAAGCATCCATGGCTCCGTAACCATGACTTGTTTTTTTCTGTTTTTTCTACCGTTCATACCACTGTGAGGACTCCCGCGTTTGAATGCAGTGAGGGCCCCCGGTTGATCGCAGGATGGGCTAACCTGCATGAGCGGCAGCTGAGCACCACATGCGTGGGGCTAGCCTGTTCGCTGCCCCTCCCCTCAATGACTTGCACCTGGAGGTGGCATAAGGTTGAGTCCAGGACAGGGCGGGCCCGCCTAAGGCAGCAGGGGCCCACTCTCGCCACGGGTAGACCTGCCCGGGTGGTGGGATGTTTACCCCTCTTCCTCCAGAGGGGCTGGGGGGTGGCCTTCCAGCCACGGGCATTGCAGATTCCTCCAGCGCAACAGTAGCTCCCATGAGAGCTAATTTTACTGTGTCAGCAACCACCACTGTTTCTGCAGTGTTTCCGTCTATTTTCACTCTACTCATTCTCTTTCTATCCTGTAGCTCTCAGTTTCCTATCCCCAAAGCAGACCCTATCGTGAGGCTGCCTCCACAAGCGGCAACACAGATGAGATCTCTTTAATATCCCAATTTTCTCTCCTAGACAGCAATGAGACTGAATGGAGAGCAAATGAAGACTTGTTTGAGTCTCCAGCTTACCAGATTTTGCTCCTAAGAAAAAGACAAATTTTCTGTTCCAGTTTCAGAAGACATCTCAGTAAAAATCAAACTGTGCTCAGATTTGTCAAGATACCAAATTCAACAATCAAAATTAGGAGATTTCAATATGATCTCAAGTTTTTCTCAATTAATTCTTACAAGAACACATTATCTGAGCTATACTATTCATATAAATCCTTATACTTTACTGTATGTCAACAATTATCTCATGTTTCAATTTTTTTTATTTACCTTAAGGAATTTTAGGAGAAATATCTCAGAAGTCTCCTGAGCTATGAAAGGCACCTAACTTGAAATATCACACATTGCTCCCAGTAAGAGAATGAAAAAAAGTGGGATAATTAGGCCTACGAGATTATCAGTTATTGTATGCCTCCACCCTGTGGCTGAATAAATCACCACAAAGTCTCCCACTGACAGCTATTCTTTAGAGCCTTATTGATAGCTAAGAAAATTCTCATATAGGCTGTGAAAGTGATTTAAAACATAGAACAACAATTTAAGTGTTTAAACAACAATTTGTAAAACTGTGCTTTCTGAAGAGCAAGGATTTATTAACAGCCTTTGTGTCATTGAAGGCATATTATTAATAATAATAATAACAGAATAATTTGAACTCCCCTTGGTACCATTATGTCTTTATGGTGTGTGTGGGGGGGGTACTTGCTTGGAATCCATGCCCCTGCATGGTTGTATTTTCTCCAAGTGATAGAACAGTGTGGGAAAGGCTATGGAAAATCCCTATCACCGAACACAGGAAGTCACATGTGTACATGAATTGTGTAACATCAGATGCACTCTAAGCAAAGTTTGCCCTCTAGTGGATTAACCGTTCAATCACAGTAGACCTCTGTCTGTGCAATGCAATGGTCTGTTCTACACAAACTATTGCTTTCTCTCGCAGTAGTTTTGGGTTCCCTCACTAGCTTTACCCATTTCTTATGGAAATTAACCGTGGTTTTACTACATTAACAATAGGTTACCAATATAACTTTACTATAGTAAATATAGTGGCTACTATAGTAAAACCATAATCACAAAATGAAAACTTGCACCACAAATAACCATGGTGTTACTGTAGTAAAACCATAGTAACCATGTTATTTTGGCAGAATCATTATGATTTTTATTACCATAGTTTTGGTTTTCCTTTATTATTATTATGGTTTTACCATGAATATCAGATTTAAAATATGGATACTGTATTAAAGACAAATTAAATTTTTGTGGGTTTTACTACAAATACCACAGTTCAACTAAACCATGGTTACTTTTCATAAGAGATGGATAAAGCCATTGCGAGGGAACCCAATAATAATTGTGAGGGAATGCAAAAATATTGCAAGGGAACACTGACATTTAATGAGGGAATGCAAAACTGTTTCATAAAATAAATTCCCTCCCTGTCCTCCAAGGGGCTCCAAACTGTTCTGAAGCATCAGGTTTTTTTAAGTCGATTTTGAATGCAACTTTCGAATAATTATTTGTATATTTTATAATTAAGTATTTTACATAAACCTTTATTTTAGGTAAAAAATATATATTATACTTTTTTTTTTAATTATTATTATTATTATTTTATTTTATTTTTTAAACGCTGTGGCTGAAATTTGCACTTCTAAATTTGGTCAGTCCAATCGAGTTGCATTTTCATGTCGCTACAAACTCATATGACTTTTTCCCTCAGAATACAAGAGGAGTTAATATAAAAATATCAAAGCTAATCTTTTCCATAAAACATTGGAAAAGTTTTTCACTCACAATAAATTGTGAGGGATTTGAACCCTGATGGCCAATCAAAATCTGAGTTACTCTCGGTTCTTACATTAATGCAAAAAAATATTATGGCACCTAGTAATCCAGGACCACCACTGGTGCCCCCTCCAGAAAATAGGTACATGATGCCTCTGGGCCTGTTAGATGCCTATGCAATTTAAATGTGAGAAGTAATAATAATGTGCTTTTCATTTTTAGGGTATATTACCAGGACCTCGTTTACCAGCAAATGGTCGACCTGTAGATATAACTGGGCAGGTCCAACAGCAGAGGTCAGCTGTTCTTAATTCACAGAAAAATCCAGGCCAGGACCAGAATATTCAGAGACAACTGGGCCAGTCACAGCACAGCGTCACTGATATTGTAACAGCATTTTGAATATCCTTTATTATTATATTGATATAACATGTAACATGTATCATCAATGTATCATTGGTTTTAGAACTTTACACAGTAATGACATTCCATCCACAAATTCCATCAAGTTGAAAATGGAAAGAAACCACAAACTTTGACATGTCACATTTTAAAATGTTTCTTCTATAAATAAAAAGTCAAATATAGTTGCAAACGGCAATTATTGGGGTCCAATCACATGAGAAGATCATGACCAAAATAGCCAAATTTGATAGACTATATGCTGTGGACAGTTGTTTTTGTGTCATATTTCAGCTGCTTTGATCACAGTTGCAAAATTAGGATGTTCTTAAATTATATTGCAACCTAGCATCAAAATTGGATGAGATTTAGCTTGTGCCTTTAGAATGTCATGTTGTCATCCTGTTGTCCATATGAGCTAAGTTTTGTTCAGTTTGCATATTGCCCTCAAAAGATACAAGCAAATTAGTTATTATGGGTCTTTTGCTTTAAATGTTTCAGGAAAAACTGAGCACACAAGATCAGTTTAGTCGTCATCTCACAAGACCTCCACCAGACTACAAACAACCACGCAATGGAGTTGGAGCTCAGCAGCCAAGCTTATACTCAGGTGTGGATTGTATTTTTGATTTCATATAATGTAGGAATGAACTGCATTTAATGAACAGTAGGTGTTCTGGAATACTTAATCTGATTGGTCAATAACGGTTATCTGTGCTCAAATGTTTCAGAATAATGACCATTGTCCATAACAATGCTCATTTTGGTAGTCTATGTTTTTGACATAACTTTGCTTGCATTCATTTGTAGCACTCCTCAGTCTCTACAGCTAAGCTAATAAAATAATTTCTACAAACAATATATCATGTCCATTTGTCCATTTATTTGGTTAGAATACATGTAATAAGTGGGATAATGTTCAGTCAGCCAGTCAATATCCCCCAAAAAATGCCTTCAGGGTGATACAAGACCTGATCCTGATCACCCTGTTGGGTTTATTTTCCAAAAATGACTGGCTGACTGTACAATATCCCTTACCCAAACTTCTAAAGTCTTTATATTGACATGCATAGACAACGGACTAGTCTTTGTCTTCATTCAATTATTGGACATTTCCATTTTGTGAAGCTTTGTCAGACAGCATTTTAAAGCACAAATTGTAATCCTGGTATGATCTTTCCCCCAATGACAGGCAATGGGTCAGACCAAAGTAAAATCCAACCCATGTCTTGCCACCTGCCCAATGGACAGGCTACCAAGATGGTGCTTAACTCAGGAGAGCGAAGGTTTCCCCTTGGACAAGACCCTAATCCAAGACCCACACAGGCTCAAGCTTGCGCAAGCCAGCTACGACAGCAACCCAACAGCCTGACCCAAATGAGCCTTCAGCAAAACAAGCCTCAGTTCCATGGGACTAACAACCAGGGTGCCACTTTCCAATCTAGCACTCAACATGCCAGGACAAGTGTCAGTCAAGATGCCATGCTGGGACAAAAACTGTCTGAAATGACCTCCAATACCAACAGGATGGACACTGCTTTGGGCTGGGCAACTAGTGCCAAACAGTGTGGGACGCTATCAGGGCTGGATGTCAAAAGGCTCCCCAATGTAGTGGCACCCCAAAGTAACAGTAATTTCCCCCCAAGGCCTATTTGTCCACCCAACCAGGTGGCACCTCACTCTAGCCTGCTACCTATAAACACTGCAATAAGAGGTTCTGCTCCCAGATCTAGCCAGCCCAGAATACCCCCGTTACCTGGGGTCACTTGCCTGAATCAGTCCACTGCTGAACAGCAAGGATGCCTGACCCCATTTGCAGGGATGAGCCAAAGCCCAGCAACCTATCAGAACAACCGGGCAGGGCGGCTGACCTTTGACTTCTTACAGGAGGACGATAATACGGTACCCGGGATCAATGCAGACTCTGATTTTATCGAATCCCTGCTTAAATCGGGTTCAGGCAATGACGATTGGATGAAAGACATTAATCTGGAGGAAATTCTAGGAGGTCATTCATAAACAGACTCAAGGCACAAGAATTTTGGCGCAGCATTTTGCTAGAAGCCGGAAGTGATAGGCCTTTTAATATATTTTATTATCTTTGTATTTCTGTGGAAAACTTTATTATACTACTATATTGTTGGGTTGTTTTTTCATATCATCTACTAACATATTGTAAAGTCTAATGTTCATGGTGTCTTTAAGGGATCACCCAAAAATGTTAAGTCTGTCATAATATTTACTCAACCTCATGTCATTCCAAATCTGTATGACTTCCATCCGTGGAACACAGAAAGAAATGTTAAGCAGAAAGTTAGAGACTGATGACCTGGGTTTGAATAAATGAAGACAGATTTTAAAGTAACTGCACACTACCCCTGTAAATCCATACATTCCAGTAGGGATGAACGATTAATTGAAATAAACTCTAAATTGCGATATGACGTTAGGCGATTATCAATCCTCAAAGGCTGCGATTTAATTAAATAAATAAGTAGCTTGCACGCACTGCTCGCTGTATGTGCGCTGCTCTGTTTGAGTACTGTATAATCAGACATACGCACGCGTGAGGCTAATGAGATGAGTGCGTTATATTTACAGTGCTCTAGATTCACTAACTGCAACTTTGTGTTATTCCAAATATGCTTGGCCACTTAAAGTTACTATCCAAATCTAAAGTAACCTCATAACACTGTGATTTTGTGGACAGAAGAGTGAATGAGAGCATTTCTCTGCATTAAAATGCCTTGTAAACTCTCCTACAAAAGGAAACGCCTTCCTTCAGTGTTCCGCTAAAATAAAAGCTTTCGCCAATATTAAGGCTTGTGGATTTAATCTGACCACATAGCTGTCACATTCAGGTTAAGAAAATATATCATAAATATGGTACTGTTAATGATGAAAAGTGGGCTGTGACCCTAATACAAAGTGGACATAAACACATACACAGTGAACAGATACAATGTGAAGAGAATGTGAATCTGTCCCCACCCCCTCTATCTTTCGCTGTATTTTTTATTTATTTTTTAGTCTGGTTCTTTTTAAGAGGACTCAAGTGTGAACACCCTTTCTTAAACAGTATTTCTATTGGCAGTAGAGCATGTTTGCCCATGTCTTAATTTTTTGTCAAAAATAAACACTTTCTGTTTTTTGTTTTTTTAAATGTTAATCATCATTTAAACATTAATTCAAATTGCAATCTCAGTATTTTTCAAAATAATCACAATTAATTTTTTTGTCCAAATCGTTCAGCCCTACATTCCAATCATCACTCAAAAATGTTGTGAGATATCAGTTAGAGTCTTAGTTTCTAATCCATTATCACAGAGGTTAATATAAGAAAAACTGTGACTGGTGTCTGTCATATTTGAGCCACTGAGCATGATACCAACACTAAATGAGCAAAAAATTTGAATTTGGCAAGTATTTGGCTTAATCTGGCTCTCGACGTTCCAGGTTATACACCCTGGAAAAGATTAAATGGATTGTGGAAATGGATGAAATTGAGTGCAACAGTGCCCACCCACTTTTTTAAGTAATCTTGGTTCCGGAAGTATTTTTCCCATTACTTTTTTTTTTTTTCATAGGGATTTCATAAAATCATTAATAAAGAGTTCTAAGCCATGAACCAAACCAACCATCTCCGAGGTGAATCACAACATTACAAACTTTGATTTGGCACAAAAAAAAAATTGAAAATCGGACAAAAAGTCTAAGGGACAAGACTGTGTTTATATTTGTTTGCCGCGATAGACTGCGATAGAACTTTTCACACTTCTGGGTTTTAGAATGTGGAAGTTAACTATTGCCAGGTACACCTCTATAGCTGTGAATGTGAGACCACAGAAAATATTATTTTTGCTTATCCTTTTGCTTCAACAGCAAAATAAAAAAATCAAATATTACATTTCCACGACTTTTCACATGAGTAAAAATATAGAGAGCAGTGGATTACAAAAGTCAGAGGAGAGAAGAAGCCAAATTTTCTGTCACTTCCTCAGCAGCTGTTTTAGAAACCCCAAGGCAGATGTGGTAACTATTTTTTTCCAGGGTAATTTAATACAAAGCTTAATGTTAAAAATGTATACAATACTAAAATTGTATAATAAATATATAAAAATTTGCTTAATGTTACATTAATGCTACCTTTGTGTGCTATCAAAATTATCTGTAAATACGAGTTTCCCACTCGGAAGTTGCACATAAATAACCCCTTGAGTCGTAATTATGACTGGGAATCTCGAAGATCATTTTGATACCCGAGTTTCTGAGCTTAGAGGAGATGTACATTTTCAACTTGGCGGAGGAGAGTACAGTTTCTGTAGTGAATGACAATGACAGGTTTTAATGTTAATTTTCTAAATACAGCTAATTGCTAATGCTTGCCATTTCTGTCATATTCATTTACAGTGCTGTGAAAAATGATTTGCCCCCATCCTGATTTCTTCTGTTTTTGTGTGTATCTCATACTAAATTGTTTCAAAAATTCAAACAAAATCTAACATAAAACAAAGGCAATCTGAGTAAACACAAAATACAATTTTGAAATAATAATGTTATTTATTGAAGCAAAAAATGTTATCCAATACCAATCAGGCCTGTGTGAAAAAGTTTTTGCCCCCTTAGTTACTAAATCCCCAAATCTATGAAACTGCATTCATAATGGGGTTCAGCTGGACTAGACACACCCAGGCCTGATTACTGCCAGCACTGTTCAATCAAATCAACACCGAAATATAACATTTTCAGCAGCATGATGTTGTCTAAAAGTCTCACCCAGTAGCACACTATGCCAAGGTTGAAAAAAATTCCAGAAATGATGAGGAAAAAGGTTCACAGTCTGGGAAGGGTTACAAAGCTATTTCAAAGGCTCTGTTACTCCAAAGAACCACAGTGAGAGCCATTATCTCCAAATGGAGAAAACTTGGCACAGTAATGAACCTTCCCAGAAGTGGTCGACCTTCCAAATTCCTACAAGAGCACAGCGACGACTCATCCAGGAAGTCACAAAAAAGCCAAGGACAACATCCAAGAAACTGCAGGCCTCTCTCGCATCAATAAAGGTCACTGTTCGTGACTCCACTATCAGAAAGTCACTGGCCAAAAATGGCATCAGTGGAAGAGCGGCGAGTTAAAAACCACTGCTAACCCAGTAGAAAATTAAGGCTCGTCTGAATTTTGCCAAAACACACCTTGATGATCCACAAACACCTTGATGATCCTCAAACCTTTTGGGAACATTTTCTGTGGACTGATGAGTCGAAAGTGGAACTGTTTGGAAGACAGGTGTCCCATTACATCTGGTGTAAATCAAACACAGAATTCCACAGAAAGAACATCATACCTATGGTCAAGCATGGTGGTGGTAGTGTGATGTTGTGGGGATGCTTTGCTGCTTCAGGGCCAGGGCGACTTGCAGTAAGTAAAGGAAACATGAATTCTGCTCTCTACCAGAAAATCCTAAAGGAGAACGTCCGGTCATCAGTCCATGAGTTGAAGCTCAAGCACAACTGGACTATGCAGCAAGACAGTGATCGAAAGCATAGGAGTAAGTCCACCTCTGAATGGTTCCAAAGAATCTAAATTAAGTTTTTGGAGTGGCCTAGTCAAAGTCCTGACTTGAACCTGATTGAGATGCTGTGGCAGGACCTTAACAGGCAGCTCATGCTCAAAAACCCTCCTATGTGGCTAAACTAAAGCAGGTCTGCAAAGAAGAGTGGGCCAAAATTCCACCAGAGCGTTGTGAAAGACTGATTTCCAGTTATCGGAAGCGTTTGGTTGCAGTTGTTGCTGCTAAAGGTAGCACAACCAGCTATTAAGTTTAAGGGAGCAGTTAGGTTTTCACATAGGTGATATAGGTATTGGATAGCTTTTTTACTTCAATAAATAACATTATCATTTAAAAACTGTATTTTGTGTTTACTCAGATTGCCTTTGTTTTATGTTAGATTTTGTTTGAATTTTTGAAAACATTTAGTATGAGACTTACACAAAAAAAGAAATCAGTAGGGGCAAATACTTTTTCACAGCACTGTATGTATTTCAGCAACCATTTGATGCATGTTCTACATTTTTACACCGTGAAAATAGCTTGTATTGGACCAAAATTCCATTATCGTCAAGCTAACTGAGTATTATGTATTATGGTATCAAAATAAATGTTCCTCAAGAAATATGTATGAATGAGCCTGGCATCGTCCATTTTTCCTGTTCTGTCCAATAACAAAGCACTTGAATGCAACATACTCAGAATGACCACTTCAGAAGTGAGAAGTAGGATAATTCTGATAGCACATGAATGCAGCAATACGCTGCTAAGGCGTAAACTCGTCCTCACAGTCTGTAAAAAAAAAAAAGGTCTATTCTTTTATTGGTGGATCTTTTTTCTTCAGGAACATATGTTTTGTAGTTCTTCACCAGGAATTCTGCTATTAAACATTTTTTTTTTTTTTTTTTATGAAGTTGAAGTAACGCAGACTGATAGCTATAACAGAAGCATATACCATCAATTAACAAGTCATGGTAGGTCTGTCTTTAAAGATTTTACATTATCGTTAAAAATAAATTTGTCTATAGAAAAAATGAATGCGATTTTTACTTCTGTAACCAGCTGTTGTGCTCTACTGTTGCACTTAATATGAAAAATTCAGATCTGTTTTGACTTAACTCTTAAATTACATCAACGGGTATTAAAAACAAAAAGCTATTCATAATAAAAGATGGTTTGGTTATTTTTGCTACAACTAAAAGAATAAAATATGTTAAGGGAACCTATACTCAGTTAGAATATTAAAAGATACTGAAGATATATAAAAAGTCAACATTCTTAAAGCACAGTAAGTTTTAAAAGGTCTTTTTGGTAGTATTTGATTTATCCATCTGTACATATATACATAAGTATATGAAATTATATTTTTTCTATTTCTTTTCTATTCTATAATTCGCTATCATTCTTCCATAAATGTGTATATCCTATTATGTCAGTTTAGCCTTTGGTAATAAACTTTATCAATGTAGAAACTTTTCAGCACATTTTGGGAATTCATTTGCTGGTTAAATCGAAATGTAAAATATTAACATTTCTAAAATATTGTTGTAGATGTGGCCTGGTGGGAAATGCTCTTGCTCCACTGTGTGATAGTGCTTAGCTCAACCTTAATATTCTGCATTGTTTCCTTTCACAACTGCACTGTCCTGTCTAATTAGGCAAAAAAAAAAAAAAAAAAACATAATACTAATAAAATTCAGGGTTCAGCCAAGTTAGGTCGTTAGACTGGAGAGGACAGCACACGCAGCAGTCAACAGGCTAGATACCGGGCCGCTTTCCCCTCTCACCTGCCGCGGCCCAGGGAAGACAGGCCGCCAGGGATGCTGCTGCCCCACGTGCCTCGTACCCAGGAGGGGAGCGCATGCAGCCGTCAGACCCCGCTCACACCTGGGCCATTCCATGGACACTTTCCCAACCCTCTCTGAGCCCCTTTTTCACCGCAAGGATGCCAGATCCCTTTTTGTTTTGGACACAATTCCCCCTGGACACTATTTTCTCCATTTATGCACATTTTATGGTTATTATTATTATTTGTAATAAACGCCTCTCTGAGGCTTGATGCCACACCCACTGTGTCTGTCTCTTGCGCACTTCACCACAACTGCCTAATACACCTTGTCTGTTCAAAGTTAATGCCCAAAAGCTCTCTTAAACATCTAGTTTACTGTAAAAAATAAAAAAAGATACTTGTTGCTCAGTTTGGGGTTCCTCAGATTGCCACATTGGCAGAACTTTTAGCAGAACCTATAGGGACCCATTTGTGTGTAGAACTACTTTCTTATGCCACGGATCAGGGTCTGCCGTTACTAGTACAAAAGATGCGCCCAAGCTTATTACAAATTAAAATGCGTCACTTTAGAAATAGTAACAACAGCTTGGGCTGTTTCTAACAATTCTAATAATTGTTTGTTATTTGAGAAACAAGTACATGTGTGTGTGTTTGAGACGGACAGAGAGAGAAAGAGAGAGACTGAGCATGTGATTACCTTGCAGTGATAAACAGTAATGCTGAAGCTGTTAGTTTTACTCTATTCCTCAGCTGTAGTGTGGTTGTTATCTGTTCCAAATGATCATGGAGTGATGCAGCCTTTCGGACGTGCTATCTGAATTATCCTACGAACATTTCACTCATGTTCAAGTGTTTTGTTGTCAGAAAGAAAACATGGATTACGGAAGTTTCATTCTTGTATATATTTCTTGGGGAACTCTTATTTTGACACTTAACACAGAAATCGTACTCTAAACCACCATTTTGAAAGTTTACGTTTCCTCCCACCTCGAAAATTTAGGTATCAGGTAGGCACCCTGTGCGTGTGTGACTACTCCATCTGTTGCGACTCTCAGCTATCTCCCTATTTCTCAGCTGTAGTGTATTAGTAATCTGAGTAATCATGGAGTGAGAGAAAGGAGTTACTGTCTGTCCCTTTTACTTAGCCCAGCAACAACACAGGACAAAGCAATCAAATGAAACCGTGCTCTAGCAGGTGCAATGCAACAAACTCAGAACAAACACAAGCACACGGCTGCATTGCCCACTCTGTGAGTGCACAGAACAATATACATACAATAACACCATTAAAGCATGAATAATATACGTGTAAGCTTTGTCACTTTTATAGGTAAGCTAAACCCAGGTAAAAAATTCCTGAATTGATATCTTTAATTACTAAGAATGCTAATTTTAGCTGTATCAAGATATCGAATGTACATACACAAATAAAATGGCATACACATACAAACACAAAACTACTTGTATCAGTTCTTGGAATCAGCCAATACTTAAGAGTAGGTACTTGTACACTGCCTGGCCAAAAAAGAGTCACCGTTTAGATTTATATAAGCAGATACTTAAGAGCCTATGATTGGATCGACATTGCAGTGATTAATATGTTTCTTAAACAACCATGTCAGAAGACGTATCCCGTGGTCATGGAAAAGATGTTACTGTGTTTCAGAAGGGACAAATTATTGGCCTGCATCAAGCAAAGAACACAATCTCAAAGGAGATTGTTGAAAATCACTGGAATTGGATTAAGAGCTGTTCAACACATTATTAAAACCTGGAAGAATAGTGGTGAACCGTCAGCTTCATGGAAGAAATGTGGTCGGAAAAAAGATCTTGAATGACTTAAAATGCTTGATGAAGTCACAAAAATTGACAGTAGAACTCATGGCTATATTTAACAGTGAAAGTAAGAGCATTTCCACATGCACAGTGCAATGAGAACTTACAGGATTGGGACTAAACAGCTGTGTGGCCACAAGAAAACCACTTGTTAGTGAGGCTAATCAGAAAAAAACAACTTCAATTTGCTAGGGAGAATAAAGATTGGACTGTGGAGCAATGGAAAAAGGTCATGTGGTCTGATGAGTCCAGATTTACCCTATTCCATAGTGATAGACGCGTTAGGGTAAGAAGGGAAGCGCATGAAGCGATGCACCCATCATGCATAGTGCCCACTGTATAAGCCTCTGGAGGCATTATTATGATCTGGGGTTGCTTCAAATGATCGAGTCTAGGCTCAACAACATTATGCGGCAATAAAATGAAGTCAGCTGACTTGACGGCACGGGCATATTCCAGGACGACAATGCCAAGATTCATCAGGCTCAAATTTAAAAAGTGGTTCAGGAAGCATGAGGAATCATTTTCACAAATGAATTAACCACCACAGAATCCTGACCTTAACCCCATTGAAAGTTTTTGGGATGTGCTGGAGAAGACTTTACGTAGTTGTTCTACTCTCCTGTCATCAATACAAGATCTCGGCCAAATATTAATGCAACTCTGGATGGAAATAAATGTTGTGATGTTGCATAAGGTTGTCGAAACAATGCCATGACGAATGCGAGCAGTAATCAAAACTAAAGGCGGTCCAACGGAATATTAGAGTATGCAACTTTTCTTTTTTTTTTTTTGGCCAGGCAGTGTATTTGTCTTTAAAATTGGTATCAATGCATCTCTAATTTCAAGAGTGTCAAATCTGCCCCCATATGATCATGGGTCTACTGGAGGAACCACTGACTACGTTTACGTGCACTTAAGAAAACGGTTTATTCCAGGGTTTTTGCAGAAAGCGTCATTCTGAAACATCATGTGAACAAGAATGCTGATTTCCTAATGCCTTTTAAGGGATTAAGAGAAAGCGGTTTAACACACCTAGGTTTCTTCCGGAGAATGCTGCTTATGCGGTCATGTAAACACATAAGCAGCATTCTAATAGGTTTTTGAGGAGTGCGCATGTACGTGGGACAGACCAGAGAGCAAATGTCATAGGATAGAGCCCAATAACAAGCCAATACAGTGGAAAGAATTAAACATTTCTGGGACTACATTGGGAAAAGCACATACACTATAAACTATATCCATTTATACACACCAATGTAAAATATCAATGGTCCCTCAGGTTCGCGTATATGCACTAGAACATTGAGGGAACCCTGGAATTTAATGTAAAAGGGAAACCCCGCTATTGCAGCACATTTCCACTGCATATTGCGATGGAAAGTTAAGGAAGCAAACACAGCCACAACTCGGATACCATGTTTTTATAAACACAAGTGTCATGGGAAAAGTAAGTTGCTGTGGAGAAAGCTGCTTACTGACTGAGCTGCATGTATACGGGAGTAAAGAGTACGCCGCTTATGCAGTGCATATAAATGGGAATGCTGTTTTCTTGCAATAACCCACTTTCTCACAATAAGCCGCTTTCAGGTGTCCATGTAAACGTAGTCACTTATAGTCTTTAGAATACCTGTAGGAATTTAAGGGCTCCATTTTGTAAGTTCAGCATTCATTTCAAATCGTTCATTTCTTGTGAAGTCTCTGTAACGGTGAAGATACTGCAAAAACTACTGTTCGAGGTAGTATGCTGGAAATAGACTGCAGTCTTTCAGAGACCATAAGCTGAGACCAGGACCAAGACAATGAGTAATGAGACCCAGACCGTGGCCACATTTCTATGATCTAGAGAGGTCTTGAAAAGCAAAACACAAAATCAAGTCTCATTACCGTGAGAACTCATTAGGTGAATAATATACCTGGGGAAGCTTGGCATGGTCAAAATGTTCTCTGTTAAAGAACAGATACCCAACATCACTGCGGGTCAGGTGGGCGAGAGGTTTGCTGTGCTCGTCGTCAAGTAACGTACCATTAAAGATATTAGGGCTGGCACGGCCAGTCAACAACAGGTTTAATAGAGCCTAATGGACATAAAGATAGAAAAGGGAGGGAGGAAAATGAAAATGATTATGATATAGATTGTAATAAGGGACAAGTATGTCAGAATATCAAAAGTGCCTATTTACTCAAAAAGCAGATGCCATGGCTAAAGCTACAAGTGTGGGTAAAACAATTCATGATAATCTATAATAAAACACTAGTAGATTGACATTTGACCACTATTATTATATACAGTAAGTTATAAAATATTATATCTGTCATGTGTATTTTGTTGGTTCATGTTTTTCATGTCTTTTATTTTGAAAATCTAGTTCCTGTTTCATGTCATGCAATCCTTTGTCATGTGATTTCATGTTTCCCTCCATGTTCATGTGTCTTGTTTTCATTGGTTTATTGTCTTGTTATCTTGTTTAAAGTTCTTAGTGTTTATTGGTTATCTATGTCTTGTGTTCTCCCATGTCATGTATTTAACCCTCATGTTTTCCATGGTCCATTGTCAGGTATTGTTTGTTGATGTAACTTTGGTTGTGAGTTCGTCTAAGTCAAGTTCATGTTTATATTTCATTCATGTTTGTAGTTAGGGTTTTTGGATTACACGTTGGAATAAATTTGCACTTTGGTTCTTTACTTCATGGTCATCGTCTTTGTCATTGCCAGTGCCAGCAACATCATTACAGAACGTTACAATATCATATCTAATACATGCCACAAGTTGCATGTAAAAAAAACTGGCCCTCAAGGAATCTTTCTTACCTGTCTACACACAAAGTTCAAAAGCTCAAATTCAGAAGATGAGTAGTAATGAAATCGAAGTCTGCTTGTATCCTGGAAATTTAAAGACTGTGCTTATTATTCTCCCTGTACATTGCCTTTACACCCAACATTTTTTATTTCACTTTTTTAAGGTGCTATAAATCCTCTTTGTTTATTTTATTTTTCTCATATTCTCTCCTTATCATTGATCATATTTGATAAAATATGAGCTGACTGAAAGATGGAGGGATTTCTCTCAAATGACTAGATTTCAGATTATACCCTTCAGAAAAGTATATGATTTTACCTGTCAATGGATCTGGAGAAGATAAGGCTATACAGAAAAAGAATAATTCCATGGCTTCCTTCTTAAACTATAGACATTTAAGGGAAATTGTACAAATTAGATAATAAATTCAAGTTTAATGTAGTCAGTTTTTTGCTCACACCAAAATCCAATCAATAAAAAGGGGCACATATTTAAAATGGAATTTTAGGCATCGAAAATTCATAAAAAAATCAAATATAAATGAAAGGCATAGATTAAAGATTTAAATATATTTTATAATTTATTTCCAAAAAAAAAAAAAAAAGATCCAGTGTAACAAATAATTATTCATATTAATAGTTCAATGGCATCCGTCGGTCTTCAGAGAAAATGGAATATGCACACTGAAGTCAGTTGGTGAAACAGCATCTGCTGTGGCTGTACAGCCCAATGCAAGAGTGGCAGTCTCTGCCGCAGCTGTTGCAGGTGAAGTTCGTGTCCTAGGGTTGTTTATTCTTCCTCCAGGCACGCTTTTCTTCTGCCACCTGCCTCATCTTCCTTTCTCCCTATTGGAGCCCTTTGGTCAATCAGTGGTGCCACTGACGACGGTCACTGGCATACTCCTCCCACTTCTCAGTGTCCATGCCCAGCTCCCTCATGTTGTGCTTGCACACATCTTTGAAGCGAAGATGGGGGCGTCCTTTTGCTCCTTTACTGGTGGCCAGCTCCCCATACAGGAGATCTTTTGGAATCCTTCCATCCTGCATGCGATAAACATGGGCCAGCCAGTGGAGATGGCGTTGGTGCATGAGTGTGAGGAATCTGGGCATGGTTGAGGACTTCGTTGTTGGTAATATGGTCGGTCCACTTGATGCCCAGGATGGGCTTTAGGCTGCACAGTTGGAAGGTGTTTAGCCTATTTTCTTGCCTTGTCTTATTAATAACGATTAAAATTATACTTACACATTGAATGTGTTTGTATATAAATTCTGTAACATCTTTCTTTTTGAAGGTAAAAAGTTGCAACTATATAATAAAAAAATTAAAAAATCAATAAAAAATCAATAACAACATATTAACTGGGCTCAGAGGCTATGCACTGATGAGCCAAAACATTATGGCCACTCACAGGTGAAGCGAATAACATTGATCATCTCCTAAAAAGGCAACATGTCAAGGTCTGGGTAGATTAGATGGTAGGCGAACAATCAGTTCTCGTAGTCAACGTGTTGAATGCAAGAGAAATGGACAGAAGTAAAGACCTCAGCGACTTTGACACCCAATTGTTATGGTCAGACGACTGAGTCAGAGCATTTCTGAAATGGCAAGGCTTGTGGGGTGCTCCCCGTCAGCAGGGGTGAGTACCTACTGACAGTGGTCCGAGGAGGGACAAACTACAAACCGGCGACAGGTGTTGGGCACCCAAGACAAATTTATGTACAAGGGCAATGAAGGCTATCTCGTCTGATCCGAACCGAAAATTGTAATGATGGTTATGGGAGGAATGTGTCACAAAACACAGTGCATCGATCCCTGCTGCATATGGGGCTGCGTAACCACAGACCAGTCAGTGGGCCCATGATAACCCCTTTCCACCATTGAAGGCACCAATAATGGGCATGCGAGTGTCAGAACTGGACCTTGGAGCAGTGGAAGAAGGTCACCTAGTTCGATGAGTCCCGTTTTCTTTTACATAATGTGGATGGCCGTGTCCGTGTGCTCCGTTTAACTGGGTAGGTGATGGTACCAGGATGCACTGTGTGAAGATGACAAGCCAGTTGAGTTGAGTGTGATGCTCTGGGAAATGTTCTGCTGAGAAACCCTGGGTCTGGCCATTCATGTGGATGTCAATTTGATACGTGCCACCTACCTAAACATTGTTGCAGACCAGGTACACCCCTTCATGGCAATGGTATTCCATGATGGCAGTGGCCTCTTTCAGCAGGATAATGCGCTCTGCCACACTGCACACTTTGAGGAACATGATGAAGAGTTCAAGGTGTTGCCCTGGGGGGTATTACAGAAAGATCCTAACTTTAGAATCTTATCTTATCTGTTTGGTAACCAATTTCAGTTAGGATCTCATTTAAGACATTAATACAATGTCTTAATTGCACTCTTATCTTAACTACAGTTAGGATTTGCTTCTGTAATATGATTTTGTGAAAAATCCTAACTTGACTGATCAGATCTTAATTTAAGACTTAAGATAGGAACTTTTCTGTAAAACGCCCCCTGGCCTCCAAATTCCCCAGATCTCAATCCAATCGAGCATCTGTGTGATGTGCTGGACCAAATTCGATCCACGGCAGCTCCACCTCGCATCTTACAGGTCTTGAAGGATCTGCTGCTAATGTCTTGGTACCAGATACCACAGGATACTTTCAGGGGTCTTGTAGAGTCCATGCCTCGGCATGTCAGCACTGTTTTGGCAGCACGCAGAGGACCAACAACATATTAGGCAGGTGTCCACAATGTTTTGGCTCATAACAACATGTATGTCAATAACAACATATTTGCTGGACTTAGAGGCTATAAGTTGGTTGTACTGTATATCTGTGTTCTCATAAACACTACATGCACTTTCTCTGTAAAGCTGTCCAGTTTTTAGTCCAGGTGAGGGGTGAAACAGCCCTCTGATGTAACCAAGGAGACAGTAGCTGTCTGCTTCTTGCCAGCTGTCCACAAGATGTCAGTTAGAGCAGCTCCCAGCACCTTCCTTTGCTCCTTCTCCCCTACCTCCACCAAACTCCACAAAATAAATAAAAGAAAGAAGTAAAGAAAGACAGAAAGTGGACAACTTGTGGTTGTCAAACTCCAGAAAGGATAAAAAAAAGCAACATAAAAGTACTCAGTATAACTTCTGAGCTACATTCCAAGTTTTCTAAAGCATTAAATTCAAAATGTAAATGTCTTTAATTTAAAATTTAAATTAAAACTCAACTTTAATTCTTGAAAGATGAGTGCAAAAATTGTATGGACCAAGGAGTTTCAGCAGGGGGTCAAAAAATATTCAGAATTGAATTATTTGAATATTTTAAATATATTTGTATATATTTTTCACATATTTGATAATAATCATCTCACATTTGCTTATAACAACACTATTGGTTAGGTTTCAGTTAAAGGTTTACATTAGGGAGGTACAGGGGTGGACTGGCCATCGGGAGCATCGGAAGTTTTCCCCGTGGGCTGCTGGGTAATTTGGGCCGTCCACTCTACAGCCGAAATAAACAGCTGCCCTGGGCTCCAACATGCCCACGCGGACCCCATAACAGAGCGAATATTCAATGATCTCTGTAAGGTAAAACTGATACAATGGCTTGTATCAAAATGGTTCAAAATATGAACGACTCATATTTTGAAATTACTTTCACATTGCAGTGCATAACCATTCAAACAGTTAATTCGGTACCAAATTATTTTTTTTTTACATACAAATCACAATAATGGTGACAACCAAAGACAACATATTAAGTATAAGATGAGCTCTGAATAATCACAAAATGACAAATAACTGCAACAGTAAAGCTATGAGCAGTACATAGTCATTTGCATAATTTATTCTTAACACAGGGAGCTGAAGTGCAGCTTGCTGAATAATGCTCATGCCTGATAAAAATGCAGAAAAGTGGCAATGTGAGACTTTGAGGCTTACTTTGTTTAAAGAACAGTAGAAACAGCGCTTGTCAAAGCACTGGGCTTTTCACTTTTTCTCAAGAATAATCTGGGGAAGGAATTAAAACGTGGCAGATATAAAAATGCAACAAACTCACATAGAGTGATAATATGAGCAATTAATCTGCAAAAATCTTATATTTGTTTATATTTATATACGTATGTACATATTCTGGCTAACTTTGTTTTCACTGATTTTTTAAAAATAAAAATGTATTCAGTTAAGTGGGTAATTGACATGAAATTTTATGCATTGTCATCTATATGACACATCATTTTATGATCTTTTATAACTATATACACATATATAATATATTATTATTATTATACTTGTTGTTTCCACAACCTCATATTAACTAAGAAAAGTTGAAAGGTGTTGGGCTTTACTGGTTATTTAGATCAGTGTTACTATCAGAAATAATTAATAATTATTTCTGTAGTTATTAATTAATATTTAAATTAATTAATTGGATCTAACTCATTAAAACCTCATATGGGACTCCAGTAAATGTAGTGTGCTACGTTTTGGAGCAAGTTTGGTTATTAGCAATAATTAATAATTATCAAAGATAATTATTAATTATTAAAATCAATAGAACATTGATGAGAATCAATGTTAGCTTTTTTAATCCTTTAAAATCAACAGTTATCAAAGATAATCGTTAATTGTTAACATCGATGAAACATTAAAATTAACAATAGCTTATTGATCATTCAAATTCAATCAAAGATAATTATCAATTATCAAAAATCAATAGAATATTAATAAGGATTAACATTGACGGGGCACCACCCTGGAATCAGGGACTAATAACCGAATATTAAAACAGTCTCAATATTAGATTGTTTTCTTAGGAAAATCAACATCTGAAGAATATCGATTTTCGGGAAAAAAACAATGAATGAAGGTTTGAATCCAAGCACTGACATCCCGTCAGCATGACACAGGCGTATGCAAAACAAACCAAAACACTTCTCTTTGTCATATAAACAAAAATTTATTTATGCAGTAATATCAATTAATAATTAATACAATGCAGTCAATAAACTTCCGACTTACAACTACAAACTAAACAGTGATATGATTAGATATGGAAATAAAAATAATCCTATAACACATAAGGTGTGTGTGTGACAGTGTGTGTGTGTGTGTGTGTGTGTGTCAGTGTGGTTAGTGAGAGAGAGAGAGATTATTAAGTGACAGCCCGAAAGCTGATTTCGCGATAGCTGGAGAGAAAGCAGCCGTGTTCATCACTCAGAGACGCGGTTTTACGAGCGGGGCTCGTAAAAGTCCTGCGTTATTTGACTCTAATGGATGAACTCAGTTTCTGTCTCACCCGCGGTGGCGAAAATGCACAACAATCCAATTTGGTTGGACCACAATACAGCAAAACAAATTTGTGATAATTAATACCCTGAGTATTAATAATGAGCGGACATGGCGGTCCGTAAACTGTACAAGCAAAAAACCTTGAAACACAAGAATAACACGCTATAATATTCTATCTCTGCTCAGACGTAACCTCTTACTTGAATCGCATGAGGACACAGGTAGAATGTGTTTTCCTCCGTCCTTTAACTTTGACCCGGTTCCTTGAGGCTAGGGTGATGACGGGAGGCCGTTTCCTCACTCTGTCGGCGGGCGGTACGGCTGTTGATTCTCGGCGGGCTGGCGGAGAACTCAGAAATGTCGACTTGATTGAAGATGGAAGAGAAATCTTTAATCTCTTCACCTCTGTAGGCCAACGGATGAAGATGCGTATTGCTCGGCGGTCTCCTTCGGATCTGTTAGAGTGTTTGGTTGAACACAGAGTAATCTCAACTCGTCCAGCGAGATGGAGATTGTATGGCTGCAGTTTCAAGTCAGACATTACTCCCTTGTGCCACGAGGTTGCACCGGAGAGCAGCAAAAGCTACGTCTTTATTCGGTGAACGAAGTCGCTGGAAGCAAAATCTTTTAGCATTTCAGAATTATTTGAACTCCTGATGATGTCACGTTTGAGGGACGTTCTGTTGTGTGCCTCATCCAATAGGAGTTGAGAGCTCGATCCTTTAGTGAGCAAGGCTTCCTGGATTTGTAGTCTGTTTTGGACTCCCTTTGTTTGATTTTGGCGTGATTTTTATCAGTAAAATGTACGACATGGAATGTGTGGGGGCTGAGTTAGGTTTTACGACTGTTAGGCCTGCCTTTGTCTTCTATCTGAATACATGAGGCCCAACAAAGGTTATTAAGATCTTTACAAACTTTGAAGAAATGCTTGCCACAGCACATAAAATACACATTTTTCGTTGAACTTGAATGTACATTTTAACCTAACATCTGTATGTTGGGAAAACATTTTCAGACATGTTATTTGTCTGAGCTATAAAGTGATTTTAACGGAATAGTTCACCCAAAAATGAAAATTTGCTGATAATTCCCTCAGGCCATCCAAGATGTATCTGAGTTTCTTTCTTCATCAAAACAGAATTTAAGAGTTTTAGGATTTCATTTCAGGCCTCCTCCTTTAAACAATACAAGTGAATGTACTCCATTTTTTGACAGTCCAAAATGCATATTTAGGGTGCATCAAAATAATCCACACGACTCCAGTCGACAAATAAAGTTCTTCTGAACCCAAACGATTGATTATTTTTAGAAATAAAACAATACTTATACACATTTTAACTACAAATGTCCTCTTCCGTACATCTCTGTGACGCCCGCTCATGAGAGGGATAACGTAAGCTCGTTGGTAAGGTCACGCGTCACATGGAGGAGGCAGGAAGCGCATCATTGTTTCCAAGAGAAACTTGCACAGACCACAGACCAAGCACTGTTCACAAACCAAAACAGTCCAAAACAATATATAATAATATTATTATTATTATTATTATTATTATTATTATTATTATTAATTTCCTAATAATAATAAAAAAACATTCCTGCAGTAAATAACCATCCATTTTTTCAGAGCAATGCCGTTGCGATATCTACTTGTGCTTTTACTTTTGCAGAAATATATAGGATATATGACTGTCAGGACACTGCCACACAAGTTGTAGTTAGAGAAACCAAGTGCGGGAGCATTTACTGAGATTCACAGGGTTTACACAGTGAGACAGTGAAGTGGCGTGAAGGTGAGTTATTTATGCAGGCAGTGATGAACGAGTGAATTGAGTGCAGGTGCCGTGAATTAGAAATCGAGTGATGAGGAGTGGAGTGCTGAAGGAGGTGCAGAGCCCAAGGGAGGCGTGACAATGACAAAGTTTTCACACATACCTGAGTTCTCTGGAAAAATAGCACGGGCACAGCCGATGAATTCAAATATCAACCCTTTGTTTCTTTCGATGGTCTGAAATCCTCAGGGGTAAAATGCGATAAGCCAGAGCTTCAATCACTCGTGATCATGTATAGGCAATCAATGAAAAGTTAATATTTTTCCCAGCGGGCATTTTCTTTGGGGTTTCTGAAGGTTGAAGCATCCAGGATACACATGCCAAATGACCATTTTGAACAATACACTTATACAAATACAAATCTACAGCAAAGTCAATTAAACTTTTGTACAGCGCTGCTCCTCTTGTAAACAATGACGCGCTTCCTGCCTCCTCCTCCACGTGACGCTACCTTACCAACGAGCTTACGTCATCCCTCTCATGAACGCACGTCACAGAAATGTACAGAAGTGAATATTTATAGTTAAAAAGTATATAAGTATTGTTTTGTTTCTAAAAAATAATCAATCGTTTGGGTTCAGAAGAACTTTATTTGTCGACTGTAGTCGTGTGAATTATTTTTATGCACCCTAAATATGCATTTTGGACCATCAAAAAATGGAGTACATTCACTTGCATTGTTTAAAGGAGGAGGCCTGAAATGAAATCCTAAAAATCTTAAATTCTGTGTTGATGAAGAAAGAAACTCTTGGTGAGTAAATTATCAGCAAATTTTCATTTTTGGGTGAACTATTCCTTTAAGTGCTTTCTCTAAAAAAATCCAGTTTTATATGTTTTAAAGTTATGACTATTCTTGCACCAGTGGGGCCCGATGTCATGATTAGCAGTCAACAGAAATTTCATTTGTTTTTTTTTTAACACAAAACTTTGAAATTGTGTGTTGCGGGCCAGGTTTGGTGGGCCACTCTGGGCCAGAAAGTCCAGGGCCACTTTTTAGTCTCAGTCCACCCCTGGGAAGTTAGGTTTTGTTCATTTAATACTCGAAAAAGCAATTAACCTTAACCATTATCGTTTTGGGAGAACATTTAACTTGCTTTAACCGCAACACAGTGGACATTTCACCTCAAAACTACAGCGATACATGTATTGAACCATGAAATTTCATTTTGCAAAATGTTTTCACAGTCATGTTATTTTCATGAGATCAGGCTGTTGTTTTTGCTTTAGTACAATGACAACATAAACACAAATGATTAAATTTGTGAAAAAATGTGTTTTATTTAAAAGAGCAACTTGAACATTCTGCTAAATATCTTTTGTATTCGACACCAAACATCATATGTGACTCAAAAGACAAGCTGGCCTCATTACAATGGTGTAATTTTTCTGTAAATAATTCAATTTACCACACATCTAAAATAAATAATTTTATTCAGCAAAACAAGTAAGACCTTTGGTAAGAATAACACTAAGCCTCTGCAGTGTGCACTCTGAGTTCGTTGGTCGGCTGAAGAGCAAGTATCAGAATCAGAATCAGAATCAGCTTTATTGCCAAATATGCTTACACATACAAGGAATTTGTATTGGTGACAGGAGCTTCCAGTGTACAACAATACAAAAACAATACAAAATCAGCAGCAAGACATAGATCATAATCAAAAATTAAAAATAGTAATATACATACGTACATACACACACAGACACACACATACATACATACACACATACACATACGTAGTGTAATCTAATACAAATCTGTTATCTGTTATGTTCAGTGCAAATACAAATCTGTCATGTACAATGCAAATGTTGTTTTTTTTATATTTTGTTTTTTTCCCGAGGAATGAAATGGCAGAAGAGGTTGGATGTGTTGGATAAATAATAAAAAAAGACTAAACTGTGTATTGCACATAGTTATTGCTCAATGGGACAATTTAACTGTTCATGAGATGGATAGCCCTAGGGAAAAAACTGTTCCTGTGCCTGATGGTTCTGGTGCTCAGAGCTCTGAAGCGTCAGCCAGAAGGCAACAGTTCAAAAAGGTAGTGGGGAGGGTGAGTGGGGTCCAGAGTGATTTTTTTTCCAGCCTTTTTCCTGACTCTGGAAGTGTATAGTTCTTGAAGGGGGCAGGGGGCAACCAATAATCCTCTCAGCAGTCGGAATTGTCCTTTGTAGTCTTCTGATGTTTGATTTCGTAGCTGAACCAAACCAGACAGTTATTGAAGTGCAGAGGACAGACTCAGTGACCGCTGAGTAGAACTGTATCAGCAGCGCCTGTGGTAGGTTGAACTTCCTCAGCTGGCGAAGTAAGTACAACCTCTGCTGGGCCTTTTTCACAATGGAGTCAATGTGTGTCTCCCACTTCAGGTCCTGTGAGATGGTAGTGCCCAGGAACCTGAATGACTTCACTGATGCCACAGTGCTGTTTAGAATGGTGAGGGGGGTCAGTGTTGGGGTGTTCCTCCTAAAGTCCACAATCATCTCCACCGTTTTGAGCGTGTTCAGCTCAAGGTTGTTTTGACTGCACCAGACAGCCAGCTGTTCAACCTCCCTTCTGTATGCAGACTCATCGTCATCTTGGATGAGGGCGATGACAGTGGTGTCATCTGCAAACTTCAGGAGCTTGACAGAGGGATCCTTGGTGATGCAGTCATTGGTGCAGAGGGAGAAGTGTAGTGGGGAGAGCACACATCCCTGGGGGGCACCAGTGCTGATTGTACAGGTGCTGGAAGTGAGTATCCCCTGTCTCACAAGCTGCTGCCTGTCTGCCAGAAAGCTGGTAATCCATTGACAGATAGACATGGTAACAGAGAGTTGGTGTAATTTATTCTGGCGTATAGCTGGGTTGATGGTGTTGAAAGCCGAACTGAAGTCCACAAAAGGATCCTTGCATATGTCCCTGGTCTGTCCAGATGTTGCAGGATATGATGCAATCCCATGTTGACTGCATCATCCACAGACCTGTATGCTCGATAAGCAAATTAAAGGGGATCTAGAAAGGGTCCAGTGATGTACTTCAGGTAGGCCAACACCAGTTTCTCAAATGATTTCATGACCACAGATGTCAGGTGACAGGTCTGTAGTCATTAAGTCCTGTGATTTTTGGTTTCTTTGGGACAGGAATAATGATTGAGCGTTTGAAGCAGCATGGGACTTCACACTGCTCCAGTGATCTATTGAAAATCTGTGTGAAAATGGGGGCCAGCTGGTTAGCACAGGATCGAAGGCACGCTGGTGAGACGCCATCTAGGCCTGAAGCTTTCCTCATCTTTTGTTTCCGAAAGACGTGGCTCACATCATCTTCACAGATCTTAAGTGCAGGTTGAGTAGCAGGAGGGGGGAGGAGGGGGTTTCAGGAGGTGTTGGTGTTTGTGTGAAGTGAAGGTCAGAGTGGGTGTGGGGTGTGAGATTGGGTCTTTCAAATCTGCAGTAAAACACATTCAGGTCGTCAGCCAGTTGTTGGTCCACCACAGGGTTGGGGGTAGGAGTCCTGTAATTTGTGAGTTGTTTCATCCCACTCCACACTGATGCAGGGTCATTAGCTGAAAACTTGTTTTTCAGCTTCCCAGAGTATCTTCTTTTAGCCACTCTGATTTCCTTGTTCAGTGTGTTCCTGGCCTGATTGTACAAGACTTTATCCCCACCCCTGTAAGCATCTTCTTTGGCCTGACAAAGCTGCCTGAGCTCTGCTGTAAACCACGGTTTGTCATTGTTGAACTTTAAATAAGTCCTAGTAGGAATGCACATATCCTCACAGAAACTGACATATAATGTAACAGTATCTGTGAGCTCATCCAGGTCTGTGGCTGCAGCCTCAAAAACACTCCAATCCATGCAATTGAAGCAGGCTTGTAGTTCCCACTCTGCATCATTGGTCCATCTCTTTACAGTCCTTACTACTGGCTTGGTTGATTTTAATTTCTGCCTGTAGGTTGGAAGAAGATGAACCAGACAGTGATAAGAGAGTCCAAAAGCTGCTCTAGGGACAGAGCGATATGCATCCTTTATTGCTGTGTAACAATGATCCAGTATGTTCCTGTCTCTGGTGGGGCCTGTAATGTGCTGTTTGTATTTGGGCAGTTCACATGTGAGATTTTCTTTGTTAAAATCCCCAAGAATAATAATAACTGAGTCCGGGTATTGTTGTTCCGTGTCTGTGATTTGATCAGTCAGCTGTTGCAGCACCGCATTCAAACACGCATTTGGCGTGATATACACACTCACCAGAATAAACGAGGAAAACTCCCGCGGTGAGTAGAAAGGCTTACAGTTAATAAAGAGTGCTTCCAAATTAGGACAGCACATCCTCTTTAAAGTTGTTACATCTGTACACCAACTTTCATTGATGTAAAAGCATGTTCCACTGCCTCTCGTTTTCCCCGTTAACTCCACGATGCGATCCATTCTGAACAGCTGGAAGCCTGGCAGATGTAACGCGCTGTCCGGAATGGCTTCACTCAGCCAGGTTTCTGTGAAGCACAAGGCAGCAGAGTTTGAAAAGTCCTTGTTTGTGCAGGTGAGGAGATGTAGTTCGTCCGTTTTGTTAGGAAGAGAGCGGAGATTCGCAAGATGAATGCTCGGCAGCGTTGTTCGAAAGCCCCTCCGACGGTGTTTGACCAGTGCACCAGCTCGTCTTCCTTGCCTGTGTCTCCTGAACATCAAAGCCGCGCCTCCAACTAAAATGTCTAGCAAAACATCTGAATATTCAAAAACCGGGAAAAGACTGTCTGGTATAAGCTGTTGAATGTTCAGCAGTTCGTCTCTGGTAAAACTGACTGGAAAAAGATGACTAAACACAGGACAAACAAACAAAAACAACAAAACAATAGGAGCGCTCCACACCAAGGCGGCCATCCACCGTGCCATCAGAGTGCACATAGTATTTAATAATATGAGCCTGAACCACCATCTGAATAGCACAGGCTTCCCCCTGCAAGAAAACAGCCAGAGAAAACATGGTTTTGGCTCACATTTTGACAAGTAGTTCTCTCACAAATTACAGTATGCCTCAAAACCCTATAGCATCATGCGAGTTTGACTGGCTGGTGACGATTGCCGCTCTGCCTCATGCTTACGTACCGTGAGTATATAATATGGGGCAGGCATAATATCCCAAGAATTTTCAGTTTGAAGGGAGGAGAGCATATCTCTCGAACCCCTCCAGGAGAAAATATCAGTGCAGCACACCTAAGTAGGTTTCGCTTCTTCCTTTCAGGGAAGTGTAAGCGGAAGGGTAGTTCCAGCAGGAAGATCTCAGGCATCTCATCTCATCCAATCACAATACAGCCTACGCTTTAAAAGCCTGCCAGCTGTCTCTCATTGTTCGCATACTACCGTGCTTATCTCACGCGTATTTGAGTGAAATATCATACTACATGCCTCAATTCTCCAAGCAACAATTGCTTCATTTTGGATTATTACTCACCTTGATGTCATGCTCATCACCAGTCGGTCTCAGAAAAATACGCTAAGTTCTCAGTCTATTCTTCTTTTGGGAAACAATCATCAATGCAAATAGCTGGTGATAGATGGGGTTTCAGGCCTTCTGCTTCCAATGTTCACAATTCGCTGTTCATCACAAACCTTATAATGCATCAATACCGCTTCAAGCATCAATATTCATTGTACTGGAGCATTCGGTCCCCACCGATCATGTTAGGTGATTGTGCATTCCACAGCACAGCGGCCGTGCACATTTCTCAATTTTACCTCAGTGTTTGCATGCCTGAGCATTCTTCTATTGGGGAAGCAGGTTCCTAATTCATGCTCGTCTTACGCACAAGTACTTCAGTGTATGGGGCCTGATTATATCCGTGAAGATGATGCTTCTTACGTTGCATTTGCACTCCTATTGCATAATCATGTGTCTTTTCTTTCTCACATGACCATATCCACATTTCCTTAAAGGGGAAGTATCATTGTTGCTACATGCCCTCTGATACCTAGTGGTAGGCTTTGCTCATTACATTTCTACATTTCTTTAACAGCACAATGCACTTGCTGCCATTACAAGAAATAATAAAATCAAACAAGGGGTACCATTCCTAATTACAGTTATGTTACATGTTTCATTCATCAGAAGTCATTCTGGCATTTACAATGTAGAGATTTGTATTATAATGGGTACTGCTAACCATTAACTATTTTATTAGTGATGGTGATAGGACCATGAATCTTTCTAATTAGGCCTTATCACAACATTTGAATTCCAGCTTCATTACTCAAGTTCTGCATACAGTTCATTAAATACATCTCTTGTCAAAATTTAAAGGGATAGTTCACCCAAAAATGTAAATTCAGCAATTGATTACTCACCCCTGTGTTGTTATAACCCCGTATGACTTTTGTTCTTTTTCTTAACACAAAGGGAGAAACTGTGAGAAAAGGGCAGTGATGAGTGATGTCATACAATGGCAGATTATGTAACATTTACTAGCAGCTAAGTAAGGCGTTCTTTTTTCCTATTGGGATAAAACTGTGCTGGATTAGCGCTTCTTTCAAGCAGATACAAATATCAGTTGATTGAAGCTTCACATGTCATGGATCATGCATTCGCTTTGAGGTTTAACACAGGCTTCAACAGAAGCTTCAGCATCAAATATCACATTATTCTTCATTAGTTCCATCTCCTAAGAGCATCCCACGATACAGCTAATGTGGTTTATAATAAAGCATTTAATTCCCTTCACATGGCAAAGCATTGTTTATCTTTGCAGGGGCTTGCACAAACAAATTTTCAATTTCAAGCATGTCTATCATCTAGCAAGGATACCGTACAATCATATCCGCCTTCTCACAAGGCCAAGCATGGTTTTCTCTGCAAACTTTCCTTTTGTATTTAAAATTTGGGGCCCTATTCCTTCGCACAGGGCTCCACAGCCTACGTTGGACATGTCTGTAGTGCCCCAAGGACACTGGACTCTCAGTGTGTCTCCATGCATACATTGTAATTTTACAAATTTTCATGGTTGAAACCAAACGTGGGTCACTCATTTTCTTGTACAAGGTACAAAGTACAGTGAAGTACACTGTTGTACAAAGCCATGCACAAATAACTTTCACCCTTGTTTATCTTTTGGCAAAGGGTATTGCACAACATTGTTCATCTTTTGGCAGAGATCTTGCACAAGCAATGACCGGCCTCATTGAGGACTCATAATCAAGCATTAAGTATCTTTTGGCAAAGGGTATTGCACAACAGCATCACCCTTATCATAGGGCCCTCACATTACATTGTTCATCCTTTGGCAAAGATATTGCACAAACAATGGCCACCCTCAATGGAGGGCTTATATCAAACGTTAATCATCTTCAGCAATGGGTAATGTGCAACAATGTTGCACTTATCTTAGGGCTCAAATGCAAAAATGTTCATCCTTCAGGCAAAGCTATTGCACAACAACATCACCCTTATCATAGGGCCCTCACATTACATTGTTCATCCTTTGGCAGAGATCTTGCACAAACAACAGCTGTCCCTGTCGGAGGACTCAATCAAACTTATCTTTTGGCAAAGAATATTGCACAACAGCATCACCCTTTATCTTAGGGGCCTCACATTACATTGTTATCCTTTGGCAGGTTTATTCCTCAAATAATGTTCGCCCTTATTTATTTTTCTGCAAAGGGTATTGTACAACAACATTGCCCTTATCGTAGGGCCCTCACATTACTTTGTTCATCTTTTGGCAGAGATATTAAACAAACAATGGCCGTCCTCGTCGAAGGACTCAATCAAATATTATCTTTTGGCAAAAGGTATTGCACAACAACATCGCCCTTTATCTTAGGGCCCTCACATTACATTGTTATCCTTTAGCAGGATTATTCCTCAAATAACATTCGCCCTTGTTTATCTTTCTGAAAAAGGTATTGCACAACAACATTGCCCTTATCGTAGGGCCCTTACATTACTTTGTTCATCTTTTGGCAGAGATATTGCACAAACAATGGCTGTCCTCATCGGAGGACTCATAATCAAATGTTATCTATTTTTCGGCAAAGGGTATTGCACAACAATGTTGCCCTTATCGTAGGGCCCTCACCAGTGTTAAAAAGTAGCGTGTTACTGTATCTAATTACATTTTGTGGTATGCAGTAATGTAACCTGTTACTTGGATTACACATTTAAGACAATAATATTAAGCTGAATGCATTTTAAATTGTATTACGGTCCTATGTTATTACTTTTATGTGTGTTGTTGTACCAGCTAATGAGCATGCACTCTAACAAACCACCATGGCATAGAGGACATGTATCAAGGCAACGGCAGATGAGTAAAGCGTTTCAAGATTTCATGCACTCACAATCAATCTCAGCGAGCTCTGTGTCAGCCTGCTCCCAGCCCTGGCTGGAGGAGAGAGGCACACAAGGCTGGGCCGGCAACAAATCCTCTTCAAATTTCTGCGCTCTACCCCATCCTCACGTGCCTACTTCATGTGTCCCTCTGCAGCTGCCAAAGGAGGAGATGGGATCGGCTTCGGGTATACATGGAAAACAGCGCATGTTCCCATATGACAGAGGGATATATCACTCACAAGGTGGAAAAATTTGTGGAACAGAGTCTTGAAAAAGACGTCGCTAAGCAAATGGCTCTTTTATGTTCTTTATGTACTTTACACAATAAAACACAGACACAATGCAATAGCATTACAGATGCGCAAGTGATAAATGATACTTGTCCGAGCACAAGCAGGGAGGTAGAAATAATCCACTATCTGTAAAGTTGTTTAAACACACACATACTGCACATGTACACACACAAGCAGACTGTACATGCACACATATACATGCATGATGCAACACATAAGCAAACCTGTATATGCGCACCGAAAAGAAACAACAAGCATTCAAATACACAATGGATTTACTATCAAAGCTATTTATAAATGTGTTTTCAGAAATGTTTTCATTTAATTTGTACTCTTTTTCTGTCTTTCACACCAACACAAACACAGGTAAACAAGCATACTGTACACGTACATGCCACACACAGCTAAGAAGGTTGTAGATAGTAGACACACACACACCTGAACATACTACTACAGCATATTTGAGATAAGAAAGTTAAGTTGCATATTTAGAAATGCATCGGATCTCTTTAGCCAAGTTGCTGTCTTTGTTATATTGCTGTAATTTTGTTATTGTTTTCAATCAATATTAAAGTACTAAAAGAGCTATTAGTGTCATATTTGTTTTTTTCACAGGTTTGATTGGTTTTAGAAAGTAATTTAAAAGTAATTAGTAATCTGATTACTTTACCCATGAAGTAATCAGTAAAGTAATACGATTACAATTTTAGAGAAGTAATCAGTAATCAGTAGTGGATTGCTTTTTGAAAGTAACTTACACTGGCCCTCACATTACGTTGTTATCCTATGGCAAGGATATTGCACAAATAACATTTGCCCTTGTTTATTTTTCAACAAATGGTATTGTGCAACAATGCCACCCTTATCTTAGGGCTCAAACTCAACACTGTTCTGGCAAAGCTATTGCCATTAACATTTGCCCTTATCAAAAGGCTCAAACGCAAACATTTTATATCCTTCAGCAAAGGCTATTGCACAAACAACATTCACCCTCATCAAAGGGCTCAATCAGCATTGTATACACTCTGCAAAGATATTGCACAAACAAGGCTCACCCATTCACAAGGGCTCAACATTTCTCATAAGCAGCCTACCCTCCTGCAGGGTATGGCACAATAGTAGTATGTCATACAGTTATATAAAGGCCATGTTGCATCATTCATATTTATTTCTTCTTACAGATTCGTCTCACACCTTCCGGAGACCCGTTTGCTGTCCTGAGTCTAATAATATTGTTTTGATTTTCTTTTGGGGGCTAGGTTTAAAATAGGTTATATTCCTTTTGAGGTAAGCTCCGTTCTCCTGCCGTCATCACCTCCAGCAAGATTTGATAGTTCAAGCAGCATCTGAGTGCTAAACCATAGGACGGGTATTACGTAAAATGATATAAGTATGTTTTCATTTGTATTAATCCCAATAATCTCTAATATTTCTAATAGAAATGTAAGCGTAAGTGTAGTTCTAGCAGGGAGATCTTGGGATTCATCTATCAGGCATCTCATCCAATCACAATACAGCCTCCGCTTTAAAAGCCTGCCAGCTGTCTCTCATTGTTTGCATACTTCTGTGTTTTTACCCCCCATCCCACCCCATCTCCACCAGTTTAGGTCTTGTCCTGGGTGGTGGTAAGCTCCGCTCCCCTGCCGGCATCGCCTCTGGCAGGATCTGACAGTTCAAGCAGCGTCTGAGTGCTGAACCATAGGATGGGGCTTACACCAAATGATATAAATATTTTTTTGTTTGTATTAATTCCAGTAATCTCAAATCTTTCAGATAGAACCAAGGTTACGTGAGCAACCGAGACATTTCCTTTCAAGAAGGTAACTTCGAGACTGTGTCGGATGATGAGACTAGGGGATTGTATACCATAATGCTGTGCTACTGATCAGCAATATCCACTAGCTAACAGGGTAGTAACAAGACATTGCATAAACCACTGCTTCATATTAACAAATAGGAAATGAGTGGGAAACCCTGAACTAAATGGTTCGCTGTCAAGACAAAGACACTAACCAACCAGTTAGTGGATCAATGTCCCAACATATTTATGTGCAATAAGGGATAAGCGGAGCAGGGCAAACGGCTGGCTACAGGCTATGTATTATGACACTAGCACTGAGGATAGTAAACATTTCACACTCTCTTTCACACCCTTGGGAATAGAGAGACCACATATTCCAACCATACACCAGACAATGACACTGACCAATTTGATAGTGAACATTAACAATTAACCATAATTATCAGTGAAAATCTGAGAAGAGAGGGAAGATACATGCAGGTTATAAAAGCTGGCGAAGGTGTTATGGGAAGCCTAACCTGCAGTCAAACAGATGCCCTTTGTCCATGCCCAGGAGGAGGCCATACTCATTTAGAATGGGTTTTCAGACCCATAGCACATTGTATGCCTTGTGACTCATCCTACTGTGTCATTGAAGCTATTGCCCTGGCTTGCATCTTCAGCTTGGAGACAGCTGAACCTTTGTAGTGGCTTCCAAAACAGATGAACAGTTGTTCAGACACCCTGAATTGTCTTGCTTGGTCAATATACAGTACTGTGCAAAAGTTTTGGGCACTTGTGAAAAATGTTTTATAGTGAAAATATTTTCAAATGTAATGCCATAAATAGTTTTTATTGATTAATTAATGTTGTACAAAGTGCAGTAAACATAAAAAAGCTAAATTAATATTTTGTGTGACCAGCTTTGTCATCAAAACAGCACCAATTCTCCTGGGTACACCTGGACACAGTTTTTTTTTTCTTTTTTTGCCCAATTTGGAATGCCCAATTCACAATGCGCTTTTAAGTCCTCGTGGTCACGTAGTGATTCGCCTCAATCCAGGTGGCGGAGGACGAATCCCAGCTGCCTCCGCATCTGAGACCGCCAACCCATGCATCTTATCACGTGGCTTGTTGAGCGTGTTACCACAGAGACATAGTGCGTGTGGAGGCTTCACGCCATCCACCGCGTCATCCACACTCAACTCGCCACACGCCCCACCGAGAACAAACCACATTATAGTGACCATGAGGAGGTTACCCCATGTGACTCTACCCTTCCTAGCAACCGGGCCAATTTGGTTGCTTAGGAGACCTGGCTGGAGTCACCCAGCATGCCCTGGGATTTGAACTAGCGAACTCCAGGGGTGGTAGCCAGCATCTTTTACCACTAAGCTACCCAGGCCCCCATGCTGGACACAGTTTTTTAAGGTTCTTGGCAGATAGGATGTTTCAGGTATCTTGGATAATTTGTCACAGATCTTCTATGTGTTTAGGCTGTCTCAATTGCTTCTGTCTCTTCATGTAATCCCAGACTGACTCGATGTTCAGTGGGAGGCTCTGTGGGGGCCCATGCCCTGCTGCAGGGCTCCCTGTTCCTCTATTCTATTCTAATCTGTTCGCAAAAGAAATGTTTGGGAACCTAAAATCTATATTTTCTATTAACACACTAAAGCAGAAGATAAAAATAACAATGTAAAGACAAATGTTTTTGTGAAACATCTTATGTGCTTAAGACTTTTGCACAGAACTGTATATGCTCAAAACCCTTACTCAGTAGAGCATGTGTAACCTCTAAGCCTTGTCCAACTCAAAGGGGGAGAGAGAATGTTTGTAGGGTAACAACACCGTGTCAAAAATGAATAGCAGCACAGTCTCCTGAAAATATGAAAAAGCTTACCGCCTTTAATGGCTCAAAAGGGGAACACATAAGCACGTTTAACACCAGCGCTAAGTGCCAGATTGGGTTGGAAGAGGGGCAAAAAAGGCTCTAAGCCATATCGTACCACGCAGAATCCTGCTGACCAGGGGTTGCTGCTTATAGACAAGCCCTCAGAGGTGACAAACATATACTTTGAGAGTGCATCCTTATGCTAGAGTAAACGTAATCTGCTGTTCAGTTGGTCAGAGATGCGCTTTGCACTGAGGAGAACTCGGTTCACCAGGATCATTGGATATTGGGCTGAGCCAGCACTGGAGAGGTCTCATCCGTACTCGCTACTCCGTACTACCAACTCGCTCTTAACCCTGTTTTTAGGCCTCAAGTGAAAACCTGAAGCAGCTCAATCTCAGAGAACACTTTGTCCAGTTTCACACCCTCGGGGGATAAAAATGGCAAGCCACTCACCTGAATGCATGCATGTTTCAATACAATGTTTCACTAATGAAAGCTAAGCAAAACGTGATCATATCATGCATGCCAATGCACAGCTTCATTTGGAGAAAAAGAAGGCACACAAGGCTTAAGCTGATGAAAAACCTCCTAAAATCTCCATGCTCTGTATCCTCTCATGTCTCAATCTTATGGTCTCTCAGGAGCTGCAGAGAAGCGTTAGTGAGAGGAGAGGGAAGTGGCTTCGGAAAGCATGCCGAAAGCAAAGCGTATTGAGTTTCATTTGTTCGCCATGAACACAATCAATCTCAGCGGGCGCTGTGTCAGAGAGGGTTCAGCCGACACTATATACAGCACTCGTACTCAACAGCAAACCACTTAATACTGAGAAAAAGGAGGCACAAAAACCCTCCGAAAATATCTGCACCCTATATCTCCTCCTCCCACCTCTCACTTGGGAGCTGACAAGGAGCATTAGCTGGAAGAGAGATGACCAGCTTCGGCTTTCAAAATGAAAGCGAGCCGCTAGAGCCAAGCGTCATGATTTTCATAAGTCCACAATGAATGTAATCGGTCTCAATTAACACTGTTAGAGGACAGTGCTCAACCCCGTCAGCCAGAGGGATATCACTCGCAGGTGGAAAAAACTAGTAAAAAATGTCTGTCTTTAAAGTGACGTACTTTTCAACAAGTGGCTCTTTTAGTGAATCTGCTTCTTTAGTTTCTGGCTTATTAGAAACAGGCAGAAACACACCACTGTGAAAACATGGAAGTGATTTGAAGGGAACGCTGCTTCTGCAGTAGCACAGAGGGAGAAGATTAGACCGTCTTGCTGACCAGGTGCAGATAAGAACAGCTGAAGTGTTTGTAGGGTTCAGGAGGCACGAGAGATATACACGCGTCCCTGGAAGAGGAAAATCTGGGGATGTAACGCTGGCAACACCTTATATACTCATGATAGGTGAGCATGGGGTGGAACACCAAGCATCATTAGCCAATCAAATAGAAATGATGGTACAGGGTTTCAAGGAATGGCCTCCCCAGGGAGTCTCCTCATGTCAGCTTCTGACACAGCATTAAATTACCTTCTTGAAAGGGAGCTAATGTTAACATATAAAAATGTTGGTTTTAAAAACGTATTACTATTTGTTGAAATTAACATTCACCAAGATTAATAAATGCTGTAAAAGTATTATTCATTGTTAGTTTATGTTAAATAATGTTGTAAACTAATGTTAACAAATGGAACCTTATTGTAAAGTGTTTCACCACTTTATCCTATCCCAGCTTTATACTGTAACTGTAAGTATCAAAACTGTAGTGGTGCAAAAATACTGTACACACCTCAGCGTTAAATAACAGTGTTAAATAATAATTTACTTTTGACAATGTCTCTTCCTCAGTCTTAATATAATTGGAGGCTTATGAGTATAAACTTCAGGCTGTTTTAAGTCTTAAAGCGAAAGTTTTTCTTGTTTTAAAGGGGGGCATGACCCAAAAAAATTGAGAACCACTGCTCTAGGTGGTCATTCGGGATCTACCCCTTCACCACTGGTGGCATAGCCTTATCCGGGAGTTAAGGGTAAGGGTTGGTGTAGGTTAGGTTTAGGATTATGTGTAAGGTTAACAGTGTAACTACAAATGTAATTTAATGCAGGTACTTTAAATGTAAGTACAATGCAACAACACATATTTACATAATAAGTAAATTTTATCAGTGATTAAGTACATAGTAGTTAAAGACACCTAGTATAAAGTGGATCCAAATATTTTTCAAAAGTATTATTCATTTCTTTAGTGGTTTAATGTGGGAAAAATAACTGAGCGCACTTTTAAGTCTAAAATGCACAAACATAAAAATTGCACAACTGACAAATATTAGTTTCAAAAGAATGGTTGCTCCATGGACTTCCATTGTAAATGCATTATGTTTACAATATTTTTGTTTGATTCTTGTTTGTTTAAATTGCTGAAATATAAATCACAGTACTAAAATACATTTGCATGATTTTTATAGTTAATTGCGAATAATTGCATTTTTTAAAAGTCCTGAAATTTGACACTATATTTGACTCTACAAAGGCTGCAAAGTACTTGATTTTGTCACAAGTGCAATCATATAAGTGTTTCTTTCTCCATCACTTAATCATTGAGACTTAAGGTTTTGAAGGAAATTATTTAAATTGAACATTTTAAAAACATTGAATGTATCAAAGCTTATTACTAGTCACCTATTTTTATTTGGAAGGGTTTATAGCCTTTAACAAATAACAACAAGTAATGGCCAGTAATGACAAAATAAGTTATCAATTTGGTTCAACCCTCATGCAGAAGTTAATGTACATAAAACTCACCCTCTCTGCCTCCAGAGCGTAAAACATTTCAGAGAAAGGCTCCCACAAGTTGAAGAACGATTTCTTCTACTCATAGTTGAATATATGAAAGGTATTTCCAAACAAAATTTTTCTCAAAGTCTGCATGAGTGAAAAAATCTAAATGGATTATGTAAAAAAAAAAAAAAAAGAAAAAAAATTACTATAATCATGCAGAAAAAAAAGCTATTAGGATAAGAGTTATTGATTTGGGATAAACTTAAGTCTACATCCAGGTCCAACACCTTTGAAATGTTTTTAAAAATTTACATTTTGTAAATGTACAATTTAGAAGCATAATTATTAGTAGTTACATGTTTATATTAAAACACCCTCACTAACTGGATCTAATGCTTATAGTTCTCATAAATAAGTGATCAGTCCATATTCCTGTCTATCGTGCACGCATTAACACACACAAAGTCCAAGTCTGTTGTGATGCACATGGGAGGCAAGACAACCAGGGTCAAGTGACAGGGTCATGTTCCACAACTCACCACTGTGAGCTCTGGTGACAGCGATTGCCCACCCAGACTTGGAGACACTGCAAGGGTATGAGGTATGAGGTCTAGAGTACGGCACTGTTAACTGGTTGTTCTGTGCACTGATGTGGTGTGCAGAGGTTGCAGGTCTGGAAGAGTCGACACTGTCCTCATCGGCTTTTGTTGTCTCCTCAATTGGTCTCTAATATACGAGTGAGAAAAAAGACTTACAACACTTAGACTTATAACATGTTTAGCATAACATTGTGTTATGAATCACTGACAAATATGGTTTTCAGAGTTTGACTTTTAAAATCTTGTTTAAAACTAGTTTATAGCATTTTCTAAAATAAAAATAAAATTTAATGACATTAAAAAGTCATGTGATGTAAACATCAAGTAAAATGTATTAAAATATTTGTTTAGCACTTTGAATACATGAGAGAATAGTCAACTTAATTATTAATTAAAAGTTTTCAAACATATTTTTTAAGGTCAGAACTGCCAAAATCATTTTTTTCAATAATGTCAGCTTCTTCTTTTTTTCTTTTCTTTTTTTTACTGGCTCCTGACGGTTAAACCACATGACATTTTTTTTTTCTTTAAGCCCCAGAAAAAATACCAAAATGACTTTGAACTCAGTAATTAAAAACATGTTCATCATAGAAGAGGTGTAAGTAGTAGTTTTAGGTGAATTTATTTTTTAGGCATTTTTATGTATTTAAAAAAAAAAAATAATAATAAAATAAAATGAGCGTCACATCATTGACCCTTTTTAGTCTAAAAGTCTTATTTGATGCATTTTGCACTTTTTATTTTTAGAAAAACATTGCACAAGAATGTCAAATCTGTCTTTTTATCTGATTAATTGAAGAAATAATCAACAGATTAATCGATTTTAACAATATACATACATTATTAGCAAGCAGCACTAGATCTTTACTAAATATATATACAGTACTGTGCAAAAGTCTTAGGCACATAATATTTTTCACAAAAACATTTGCCTTACAAAAATTTTATTTTTATCTTCTGCTTTAGTGTGTTAGAAAATATAGATTTTAGATTCCCAAACATTTCTTTTGCAAACAGAATAGAATAGAATAGAATAGAGGAACAGGGAGCCCTGCAGCAGGGCATGGGCCCCCACAGAGCCCTCCACTGAACATCGAGTCAGTCTGGGATTACATGAAGAGACAGAAGCAATTGAGACAGCCTAAACACATAGAAGATCTGTGGCAAATTATCCAAGATGTCTGAAACATCCTATCTGCCAAGAACCTTAAAAAACTGTGTTCAGGTGTACCCAGGATAATTGGTGCTGTTTTGATGACGAAGGTGGTCACATAAAATATTAATTTAGCTTTTTTTATGTTTACTGCACTTTGTACGACGTTAATTGATCAAAACTATTTATGGCATTAATTTTGAAAATATTTTCACCATACAACATTTTTCACAAGTGCCTAAAACTTTTGCACAGTACTGTGTATATATATATATATATATATATATATATATATATATATATATATATATATATATATATATATATATATACTGTATTTGCACAGTACTGTGCAAAAGTTTTAGGCACTTGTGAAATATGTTGCATAGTGAGGATGTCTTAAAAAATAATGAAATAAATAGTTTTCATTTATCACTTATTGTCACACAAAATCCAGTAAACATAAAAAAGCTCTGAATCTCGTAGTTCTGATTTTTTGTATCTTCATTTTGACTTTAATCTCCTTTTGACTTGCTCAACTCATAATTTTGACTTTCTATCTCATAATTATGACTTATCTCATAATTTTGATTTTTTTGTGTCATAATTGTGATTTAGTAACTCATAATTATGACTTTTATCTAACAACTATGAAGTTTGTTTTCGCAATTATGACATTTATGTAATAAATATTACTTTAAATCTATTAATTATGATGACTTTGGATCTAAAGAAATGACTTTAATTTGAACAATTATCACTTTTAATTTCATAAATATTACTAATTATCTCAAAATTGTGACTTTTAATCTCAAAATTATGACTTTGAATCTAATAATTATGACTTTTTATCTCATAATTATGACTTCCAAAGCATTTTTTTTTTCAGTGTAGCGGAAATGGGCTTTCGTTGTATCTCTTAAAGATTTTTATCAAAGTCTCTATCAAGGCAAGTCAGTCCACTCAGTGGCCATCTTGGGAGTGCTTCCAGGCAGCTATTTTCTATGGATCCAAGTGGCATGGCTGTAGCTAGTGGGGTGAAAGGTGGTAATGATTCTAGGGGCCCAAAGGAACAGGAACTGTATTATTTTAATAGGAAAGGGGCCCAGAGCAAAATATAGTCAGGGGGCCCAGAATTCACTGCTACGGCCCTACCAAGTGGCATAAAAGTACAGCTCCTGTCTGCTTGAATGGGGAAAGACAGAAATATTTAAACTAGTTGGTCAAGATTACAATTAAAAAACATATTTCATATCAGCAGTAAATTTGACAACAATCCCAGATAGCAATCTGACATAGAATCGATGTCTCTCACAGCATCGAAATGACGTTGATCATCGATGCTGATTCCACATCTTTTTGCTCAAAGTCATGTTGAATCTACGTCGTTCTCGCCATTGAAAACTATCATAAAATCAATCTAATTGGTTTGCTTACCTCACGTTGAAACAACGTTGATTTCAATTGGGTGAAACGAAGTTATACAATCAATTTATTTTCTATTTTTGTTTTTAAAATCCCAAATACTTACAAATGAATAAGTCAGCCTATATTTGTACTCTTTATTAAACACACAGCACATTCAGTTATTCATTATTTTATTTATACACAATATATACAAATACATCATTCTTTGGAGTTAACTTTTTCTACAGTATATAAATCTTAATACTTAACAGCCAATTAGAAAAATGACTTCACACTGTTGCATTCACAAATTAATTTGTATAATAACAAATTAGAGGCTAATTTAAAGGTAGTCTCAATTTTACAGATATTAAGAAATAGCTCATCCATAAAATGTAAATGCTATCATCATATGCACACCCTCATGTTGTTCTGAACCTTAGACATTTTTATTCTGTGAAACAAAAAAGGAGATAAAGTATAAGGCAGAACATTAGGGACTGACATTCTCAGTCACCATTTTTTTCATTGCATCTTTCTTTTCTAAAAAGTGAGTGGTTGACTGAAATACAATATTGCAATATCTTTTCTGTTTCACAAAATAATAACATACAGGTTTGGAACATATGGAGCCCCGTAAGAGGACAGAGAGGGAGGATCTCCCCCTTGCAATAGTTTTGCATTCCTGGCAAAAAATAACTGTGGTTTTAGTACAGTAACCATAGTTGAACAATGGTATTTGTAGTAAAACCATTACCATACATCTTACCATGGTTTTAGTATTAACCATATTTTAAACATGATACTTGTAGTGAAACCATTGTATAATAACACAGGACAATGAAAAGTTTGGTAATAAAATTTGAATTTTGTGGTTCCTCTGATTTTACTACCATAATTAAACTATTGTTACTGCTGAAAAAAAAATAAATAATTTAAACTTCTTTTACTACAGAATCCATTGTTTAAACATGGTATTTGAAAACCATTAGTACAATATTTACCATGGTTACTAAAGTCATGTTTGCTAAGATTTTACTAAAGTAAAACGTCATGGTTACTTGTGTAACCTCCGTTCCCTGATGGAGGGAATGAGACGTTGTGTCGATGTAGTGACACTAGGGGTCACTCTTGGGAGCCCGAGACACCTCTGGTCTTTGATAAAAGGCCAATGAAAATTGGCGAGTGGTATTTGCATGCCACTCCCCCGGACATACGGGTATAAAAGGAGCTGGTATGCAACCACTCATTCAGGTTTTATGCTGAGGAGGATATAAGGTCCGGCCATTTCAGCGGGTAGTTCAGCGTTGTGGCAGGAGGGACACGATGTCTCATTCCCTCCATCAGGGAACAGAGGTTACACAAGTAACCATGACGTTTCCTATCTGTCACTCACTCGACGTTGTGTCGATGTAGTGACACTAGGGGTCCCTATACGAAACGCCACAATTGGCTGAACTGTGTTACGTGAATTGGCGGTGTGTGGTGGGCAGACTACTGTGTGCCACATAGCCAGCACACCAGGTTGACACGTAACCTCCCCCAACATAGTCATGAGTGTCGAACGGCCCTTTAGGGACAAGTTGACTACCCAAAAGATAGAGACAGGCTTAACCCAGTCATGGCCTCTTTTCCCTTTCTCTTTTTCCACTCCCTAAAAAAGAAGGGAGATTATCCGACTGGGCCGCCAGGTCTAGTCGGGGGGTGTCCCTCCCAAGGGGAAGACACCGCGGAGACCACACCTCGCCCAAAGAGGGGGGGGGATATTTAAGTGGAAGAATACGTCACATGGTCTTTCCGACCATGTGGAGAGTCTTCAAGGTAGATCCTACTCAACGGGGGAGGAGTTATTACAAACATGGAGACTGGGGCAGAGGGGCTCTGCCCTAGGAAGATGCAGTTTGCCAACAGGGAAACGAACTAGTGGAAGATATATATCACATGGGGTTAGCCTTACAGGGAACCGCCACATGCAGAGCACCTACCCCAGAACAGCACTCTTAGTTAGCACGTGTACTGGGCCGGCAGCGAGTCTCTCCGAAAACTCGACTGCCACAGGGCTCAGAGGAAGTCAACCAGGGAACAAAGTTTGTGAACACTACTGGGAATTAATGCCACACGTCTTCAGCTCCAAGGGAGGTGGAAGGAACTATGTACAAGCGATACACCAGGCCAGCTATCCCGGGCTTATTCGCTTGTGTTGCATGCCACTACCTGGGACGAAACCGGTTCCACCCGGAGGTTGTAGAACCTTGCAAAGGTGTTGGGTGTTGCCCAGCCCACTGCTCTGCAAATGTCTGTTAGAGAGGCACCTCTGGCCATGGCCCAGGAAGCCACTACACCTCTGGTAGAATTGGCTCGTAGCCCTACCGGGGGCGGCATGTCCTGGGTGAGATATGCCATAGTTATGGCATCAACAAGCCAGTTGCTGATCCTCTGTTTGGAGACAGCGCTATCTTTCCGCTGTGCACCAAAGCAGACAAAGAACTGCTCAGAGATTCTAAAGCTCTGCGTGGGATCCAAATAGATGCGTAAAGCGTGCACCAGACACAGCAATGACAGGGCTGGGTCTGCCTCCTCCTGGGGCAGCGCTTGCAGGTTCACCACCTGGTCCCTAAAAGGGGTGGTGGGAACCTTGGGCACATAGCCCGGTCGGGGTCTCAGGATCACGTGAGAGTAACCCGGACCGAACTCTAGGCACATTTCGCTGACAGAGAATGCTTGCAGGTCACCTACCCTCTTGATGGAAGTGAGCGCAGTCAGGAGGACAGTCTTCAAGGAGAGTGTCTTAAGCTCGGCTGACTGCAAAGGCTCAAAGGGGGCTCTCTGTAGACCCTGAAGAACTACAGAGAGGTCCCATGAGGGAACAAGGTGCGGTCTGGAGGGATTCAGCTTCCTGGCGCCTCTTAGGAACCTGATGATCAGGTCGTGCTTCCCTAAGGACTTACCGTCGACTGCGTCATGGTGTGCTGCTATGGCGGCAACGTACATCTTCAAGGTGGATGGGGACAGCCTCCCTTCCAATCTCTCCTGCAGGAAGGAAAGCACAGATCTGACTGAGCATCTCTGGGGGTCTTCGCGTCGGGAAGAACACCACTTAGCGAACAGATGCCACTTAAAGGCATACAGGCGCCTCATAGAGGGGGCCCTAGCCTGAGTGATTGTGTCTACCACCGTGGGTGTGTACCGCAGCCACTTGGGCATGCGGCGAAATCAAACAAAAAGGCAACAAAAGATTTTCCAGCTGGCCCTCTACCGGGGGATGGAGTGGTCTTCTTACCAGCTCCACGTGAGTGGAGGGGCAAAGTCCTTGACGTTGTCTCAGAATAAGCCCGCCTGGGAAATGGGGGCAGCAAGAAACCGTGTCTTGTCGGCCTCGCCCATCTCGACCAGGTTGAGCCAAAGGTGGCGCTCCTGGACCACTCGTGTGGCCATCGTCCGCCCAAGAGACCGCGCCGTGACCTTCGTCGCTCAGAGAGTGAGGTCGGTCGCCGAGCGTAGTTCCTGCATCAAATCTGGGGCGGAAATACCCTTGTGTAGTTCTTTCAGTGCCTTGGCCTGGTGGACCTGCAGGAGAGCCATGGCGTGCAGGGCAGAGGCGGCTTATCCAGCTGCACTGTAGGGCTTAGCCGTCAGGGACCACGTGAGCCTACAGGGCTTGGACGGGAGCTTAGGGCGTCCGCGCCAGGTGGCGGCGCTCTGCGGGCATAGGTGCACCACGAGCGCCTTAATCACCGGGGGAATCGCCGTATAGCCCCTGGCTGCCCCGCCATCGAGGGTAGTGAGAGTGGGGGAACTGCGGAATCGGGGCCAGGCAGTAAAAGGTGCCTCCCATGACTTCGTCAGCTCCTCATGCACTTCTGGGAAGAATGGCACTGGAGCAGGGCGTGGCTGCTTTGAGCGGCACCGCGAGCCCAGAAACCAATCATCAAGCCGCGAGGGTTCAGGGGAGAGCGGAGGGTTCCACTCTAACCCGAAGCATGTCTGTCATTTCGGCAACGGCCTGTGACTGGGCAATCGTTCCCGAAGGGGGAAGCCCAGCTGAGGCTTCTGCGTCCGACTGGACAAGCCCGCTCTCTGATGCTGCACTCGAGAGCTCATCATCTTCGCGGGCTGCGAACAAGAAGACAGACTCGCCGTGAGACGAGCCGCTGAACTCATCCGGAAGCCCAATTGGGGCAGACGAGCGTGCTGGGGAATGGGAGGTCCGTGGGGGGATACCCGGCAGAGACGATCCCATTGGGGTCCCCAAATCGCCCCCAGTGCTATCCACGCTGGCCTCATACCCATAGGTAGAAGGACCGAGGTGGGGAGCCGCTGGGGTGGCGTGCTTTCTTACGAAAGCAAGCCGCGACCGCAACGTTCATGCAGGGAGAACATGAACCATCCACAAACGCTACCTCTGTGTGGGTCGCGCCCAGACACGAAAGACAGCGATCATGACCATCCGAAGTTGAGAGATAACAACCGCAACCAGGAATAACACACAATCGGAAAGGCATCTTTAAAAAGACGCATCTTTAAAAAGACGTTCCGTGTGTGCGCTATTTTAGAGAAATATATACTCTTTTAGAGGGAAAAAGATCTTTCAGAAAATATACTCTCTAGTTTTTCTGCCGAAGCGCCCATGGGCGTTCTCTGCAGTGCACCAGTGCAGAGGAGGGAGAAGCCGCTGAAATGTGCCATCAGATCCAGCAGAGGTGAATGAACAGTAGTATTCAGCTCAATGAGCATGACCGTTTGGCTCCGAAGAGAAAATCTGAATGAGTGGTTGCATACCAGATCCTTTTATACCCGTATGTCCGGGGGAGTGGCATGCAAATACCACTCGCCAATTTTCATTGGCCTTTTATCAAAGACCAGAGGTGTCTCGGCATCCCAAGAGTGACCCCTAGTGTCACTACATCGACACAACGTCGAGTGAGTGACAGATAGGGAACCATGGTTAATTTGTTACAAGGGAGCAATAATAAAGGGTTAGTTCACCCAGAAATCTTTTACTCAATTCATGCCATCCCAGATGTGTCTGACCTTCTTTCTTCTGCAGAACACATTTGAAGAAAAATAGTAAAATATCTTAGCTCAGTAGGTCCTTAAAACACAAGTGGATGGTGATTCGACTTTTGAAGCTCCAAAAAGAACAGCATAAATGTCATCCATATAACTCCAGAGGTTAAATTAATGACTTCTAAATTGAAACGATTGTTTTTTGTGCGAAAAAGATCAATATTTAAATTATTTTTAACTATAAAGCATCGCATTTGGTCAGCAGAAGTATGCGCATGTGGCGTAATCGCGTTGGCATGTTTACGCAAGAACTGACGCACGTGCGACACACGTGGAAGAGCAGAGCTATTTACAACTGAGTAGGAGGAACGCTGTAGAGAAGCTTCGTTGGTTTTGGTTTAGATCTGTATTTGTATTGTTTGTTTACTCACAATGGTGCTGTGGCAGACAAGGCTCTTGTTCATCGGGAAAGGAGGAAGCAGTAACTGGGTTAATACTCAACAAGACTTTTTAATTACAACATAAACCGTTGAACTGAAACATAACAACACACACACAGAGCGGCCGCATGCGTCTCTCTCTCTCTCTCTCTCTCTCTCTCTCTCTCTCTCTCTCTCTCTCTCTCTCTCTCTGGCGTCCCTGGCTCCTCCTTTATTTCTCTCCCGCTGATTAGGCAATTCAGCGCCAGGCGTGCATCCTCACGACCCGGCCACGCCCTCCTCCTCGTCACATACCCCCAATGCCCGATTCCTGAAGGGGAGGAGTGCCCCCTTCAGCCGTTCCACCACCTGCTGGTCTTCCCTGCCTCCTGGGAACCTGGGCAGGATGAGGGGAGTGAGAGGGGAGAGAGAAAGAGAGCGGGAGTGCCCGAGAGAAAGAGAGAGAGAAGAGAGAGTGAGAGAAAAGAAAAAAAAACTCCAGTTCCTGACCACACCGCCATTCGGTCCTCAGCCAGCTGTCACAGTGATCCTCCACGATGCCAGGTGATGGCTCCTGCCAGACAGCAGCGGCTCCTCCACCTCCTGGTGGATGAAAGCGAGCTCCTCCGTCTCCTGGGAGATGACAGTGGCTCCTCCGCCTCCTGGGAGATGACAGCGGCTCCTCTGCCTCCTGGCAGATGGCAGTGGGCTCCTCTGTCTCCTAGCAGACAGCAGTGGCTCCTCTGCTTCTTGGCGGATGGCAGCGGGCTCCTCCACCTCCTGGCAGATGGCAGCGGCTCCTCCGCCTCCTGGCAGATGGCAGTGGGCTCCTCTGTCCCCTAGCAGACAGCAGTGGCTCCTCCACTTCCTGGTGGATGGCAGCAGGCTCCTCCATGTCCTGGCGAACAACTCCAGTACCATCAAACCCATCCTCTCCTCGGCGTCGCGATCCTCTGTCAGCGGCGAAGGCTCTCTGACAGCATGTCTTCCTCCAATCCCGGGTTTTGGCACCAGTGTGACAGACAAGCCTCTTGTTCATCGGGAAAGGAGAAAGCAGGAAACGGGTTAACACTCAACATGACTTTAATTACAACATTAAATGATGAACTGAAACATAACAACACACACAGAATGGCCACGTGCGTCTCTCTCTCTGGCATCCCCGGCTCCTCCTTTATCTCTCTCCTGCTGATTAGGCAACTCAGCGCCATGCCCTCCTCCTCTTCACAGGTGTGTTTGTGTGCTATGTCTAAACTGAGAGTCAAAAGTGAGATTATGCCCGGAACATGCCAATGCGAATTTGTCACACTGGAAGCAATGGTTTATGGTCATAAAGTACTTAAATATAGACCTTATTTGCACCAAAAGTGATCGTGTCATTTTAGAAAACATTAATTTTACCGCTGGAGTTGTATGGACAACAGTGGTTTAATCTATGTCTACTGAAGTGATCCAATTGGTTTTGGGTTAGAACAGACCAAAATATAACTCCTTTTTCATTATAAATCATCACAGCAGCCTCCTTGGCGATCATGATTTCAAATTTGATTACACCTCCTGGAGCCATCTAGCGCTCTGTGCATGCGTCAAGCACTAGGAAGTGTAATTGAGATTATTATCATGCCTAGAGACTGCAATGGCAATAGGTACAGTGAAAAAGGAGTAACATTTTGGTCTGTTCTCACCCAAAACTGACTGGATTACTTCAGAAGACAATGATTAAACTAATGGATTACTTGTATGCTGCCTTTATCTGTTTTTTGGAGCTTCAAATGTCTGGCCACCATTCACGTGCATTGTATGGACCTACAGAGCTGATATATTCTTCTAAAAAAAAAAAAAATTGTGTTCTGCAGAAGAAAGAAAGTCATATACATCTGGAATGGCATGAAAGTGAGTAAATGATGAGAGTATTTTTAATTTTGGGTGAACTATCCCTTTAATTGTTTTCATCTTAGTGCCAGTGCCATTTAGGAATTAACTTTAAAATAAGTAAGAGTTAAAGTCAACATCAAAATTGACTCAATTTAATTTTTTGGCTTGTTTTGAACGATTAATCAGTACATATTTTGTTTGTCTTTATAATCTTTTATCAAAATGTAACAACTTGTGCCACCTCTTAAGTGGGTTTCTTTTTTGGATGACTTCACAAATCCCTCTTACTTTCTCAACCTCTCCACCTCTATATTTTCACTTTTCACGATCCAATCATTTCCTGATAGATAAAATCAAGACCTGCTCGACATTTTCTCTCATTAAATATCTTGTTTCTGTCAGAAATGTCATGATACAGAAGTAAACCGGGTTATAAATGGATACTCACTTTGACTTTAATTCCTCCAGTGTGATTATTTTAGTTAACTTGTCTTGCTTTTGATGGTGCAGTAAATAGGGGAATAGTGATGTGGAAGATTTTGGCTAATATTGACATTATTACTGATAATAATAATCAGTATTATGGCCTACATTAAAAATCTTTATTGTTTTGCTTGTTTGCTTTAAAATGATGTGCAGACGAAAAGATGAATAACAGTTTACTACTTTTGTGACCTGCCACTGCTTACAATATCCGCCTAATCGGATCAATGCTGCTAATTTATAATGCACTAATATTGGCTGTCACGAATATAGGATGAATCCCTAGTTATGAATATTTTTCTTTTTATGTCTTTAAGGTTATAAACTTATATTTGTCCCTGCTAATGAAGAGGAGCAGTGATCAGCTGGATGGCCTCAGGGTCTACTCTTTCAACACATTTTTCTTCCCAAAGCTTCACAGTAAGGGACATTTTGCAGGTCATGCAGCAGTGAAGAAGTGGACAAAAACAGTTGATCTCTTCCTCCATGATCTTGTTCTTGTTCCTTTGCACCTAGGCATGCACTGGACTTGGGCTGTAATTCATTTATTAATTATGATGCCTTTGTAAAACTTTCTGTTTTCACATCTATATAGATTTTTTTTTTAAAAAGTTTGAAACATATACTGTTTACTGTATTTAATATTTTGTTTTAATATAATTTAATGTTTTGTATTTCTGCCTCCATTACTTATCACCAGGTAATTGATTTCAAATCCCAGACAATCCAGTGCTATGACTCTATGGGTCAGAGATATAGTGATGTCTGTCAAATGTTGTGAGTCTCCTTATTATTGCCACTACTTTGGTTTTGTCATCAAACTGCTTTGAAGATGTACAGTTGAAGTCAGAAGTTTACACACACTTAGATTAAAGTCATTAAAACTAATTTTTTAACCACTCCACAGATTTAATATTAGCAACTATAGCTTTGGCAAGTCGTTTAGGACTTCTACTTTGTGCATGACACGAGTAAATTTTCCAACAATTGTTTACAGACAGATTGTTTCACTTTTAATTGACTATATCACAATTCCAGTGGGTCAGAAGTTTATAATCACTAAGTTGACTGTGCCTTTAAAGCAGCTTGGAAAATTCCAGAAAATGATGTCAAGCCTTTAGACAATTAGCCAATTAGCTTCTGATAGGAGGTGTACTAAATTGGAGGTGTACCTGTGGATGTATTTTAAGGCCTACCTTCAAACTCAGTGCCTCTTTGCTTGACATCATGGGAAAATCAAAAGAAATCAGCCAAGACCTCAGAAAAATAAAAATTGTGGGCCTCCACAAGTCTGGCTCATCCTTGGGAGCAATTTCCAAATGCCTGAAGGTACCACGTTCATCTGTACAAACAATAGTATGTAAGTATAAACACCACAGGAACACAGTCACCAAACCACTCAGCAAGGAGACGCATTCTGTCTCCTAGAGATGAATGTAGTTTGGTGTCAAAAGTGCAAATCAATCCCATAACAACAGCAAAGGACCTTGTGAAGATGCTGGTGGAAACAGGTAGACAACTATCTATATCCACAGTAAATTGAGTCCCAAATCAACATAACCTGAAAGGATGCTCAGCAAGATAGAAGACACTGCTTCAAAACTGCCATAAAAAAGCCAGACTACAGTTTGCAAGTGCACATGGGGATAAAGATCTTACTTTTTGGAGAAATGTCCTCTGGTCTGATGAAACAAAAATCAAACTTTTTGGCCATAAGACCATCGTTATGTTTGGAGGAAAAAGGGTGAGGCTTGCAAGCTGAAGAACACCATCCCAACCATGAAGCATGAGGGTGGCAGCATCATGTTGTGGGGGTGCTTTACTGCAGGAGCGACTGATGCACTTCACAAAATTGATTGCGTCATGAGGAAGGAAAATTATGTGGATATATTGAAGCAACATCTCAAGACATCAGCCAGGAAGTTAAAGCTCGGTCACAAATCGGTCTGCCAAATGAACAATGACCCCAAGCATACCTCCAAAGTTGTGGCAAAATGGCTTATGGACAACAAATTCAAGGCATTGGAGTGGCCATCACAAAGCCCTGACCTCAATCTGATAGAAAATATGGGCAGAACTGAAAAAGCATGTGCAAGCAAGGAGGCCTACAAACCTGACTCAGTTACACCAGTTCTGTCTGGATGAATGGGCCAAAATTCCTTCCTCACTTATTGTGAGAATCTTGTGGAAGGCTACCCAAAACATTTGACCCAAGTTAAACAATTTAAAGGCAATGCTACCAAATACTAACAAAGCGTATATAAACTTGTGACCCACTGGGAATGTGATGAAAGATATCAAATCAGAAATAAATCATTCTCTCTACTATTATTCTGACATTTCACATTCTTAAAATAAAGTAGTGATCCTAAGACAGGGAAAGTTTTGTAGGATTAAATGTCAGGAATTGTGAAAAACTGAGTTTAAATGTATTTGGCTAAGGTGTATGCAAACTTCTGACTAACTGTATATGCTTGTCTCATTTGTGAATATTTAACAGAAAGTACCTCCCTCATGGAGGAGTACAAAGTGAAGAAAGGCTGCATCTTGGAGGCTTCCAGATGGACCATCGGCCGAATGAGAACCAATGTAATGCCACCATATCGTGAATTTTATGAATATTCTCTTAATCAAGGCGTCTTTACATGTCTGATTTAAGGCTGCTATGTGCCTGCTCAAAATTCTGTGTAAAGACACAATTTATGCTTAGACAAATTATAGTTAGACAACTAAATTATGCCTGCTCTGACCCACCTCAGCCCCTAGTATAAAAGGCTATTTTGATGCTGCTTTGATTCTGTGTGACTTGAATGCAGCATCAGAGCAGCCTTAAACTGTTGTTGTCATGATAGGACATATAGTATTTCATAATTTATAGTTTCATATTTAATAGTGTAACTTCATAATACCATTTATTTCAGATTTCTATATTCATTATTTATATTTAAAACATTAATCTAAAACCACTTATGCATTTGTAACTGTGTAAATGCATTTGTCACCTCTGAGCAGCATTAGACAGTCTGTGTAAATACACCTAAATGCCATTTCAGATGTTTTGTGCCACCTTTGCAGTGAAAAGATGGCTTAAGTGTCCTTTTAAGCTAAATGTTCTGCTTGTAATTGTGTATCTAGGCAGTTCCCAAACAGATGAATGGCAATGACTGTGGTGTTTTTGTTTGCAAATATGCAGACCACATTTCGCAAGGAAAGCTACTCGCATTAAGACAGGTTTCAGACATGATTGAGCTAGTTCTCTCAAATCATTGATTCTCATTCTATTTCTTATTTTTGCTGTTAAAATGAGAATTGGAGTACATTTCTTGCTCTTTGAGCATTTTAACAAAGTTGATTCATGATGATGATTCTGTCTCTCACTCTCATTCTCTGTAGTGTGACATTCCACTCATAAGAAAGGTGATGGTGTGGGAGATCATGTAAAATGAAGTCCTGATAATCAGAAGTTCCTGTCAAGTCCTCCCTCAAATAATTCTACCAGCTACCAACATTTGATCTTGCTTAAAATAAAGTTGAGTATGTAAGCATCAATAGTGGTCAGTTTGTTTCATAGAATGGGGCAACAGCAGTGGAAACAATTATGAGGTTGGTGAGAATCATGGTTTCACTGCAGATTTTAGTCTTTTAGTCTTTAGTCTTTTAGGGTATTTCAGACTATATAGTGTTATTCTAACATGAGACTTCTGTCAACACAGACGGGTATTTCAGACTATATATGTCAGAGAATGCAGAGGCAGGACCCGAACGCAGAGTTGAAAAATAAGGGAATTTATTAAATAACACAAGGGCAAAAACTCCCATGAGGGGGAAAAAAATAAACAAACTACCCCAAAGGGGGAAAAGGGTAATCCAGGCTGGGGCAGGGGGAAACAGGACAGACCGGACCGAAGCGGAACCAGGTAGGGGAAACAGGACCTACAGGGAATAACTAGACCAACCAACTGGACACACAAGGCACTGGACAGCAAATGCTAGGAGACTAAAATAGGGAGAGAAATCAACAGGTTAACAAGACAGGGCAGTTGTGACTAATAAACTAATAATGGGCAAACAAGGAGGCTGAGTATGACGTAAGACAGAGACACGCTGCGATACAGAAACAAAACAAAGTCACGTGCTTTCACAAGACAACAAAACACCCGAATGGCATGAGCGTGCATCGCCAAGACCATGAGGCAATATACGCCCATGCCAACCAACAAACAAGACGAGAGAATGCAACGATGCCACACATTCTCGCACTAAACGAAATCTGAGCATACATCACGAGGCAAACACGATTTTATTCGGGGAGTAACTGCAACAACAGTAAAACATGAAACTATAAACAGAACAAAAAGAAATATGGGTCTTTAAACACTTAAAAAAAAAAAAAAAAAAAAAAAAAAAAAAAATGCAAGTGCCGTTGGTCAAGGGAGAGTCTTCTTACGGCCATCACCTCCCATCCTATACGGTGCATACTTTAAATATTTGGAAATGGTCTCCATTATTTTTGTTTGTGTTGTTTTGAATGTGCTGATGACAGTGTCTAAAGAGGAAAAACAAACCACAAGTTAGATCATTGTCAAAAATGCTGTACATTTCAGCCCATGAATAACATCCTGTATGTTGTTGCCAACTATTTTCCAAAGCTGTACCAAAGTTGTTTAAGTATGATCACATTTAGGTCACACTTTTATGTTAAGAAACACAAAGTGTGCAAACTCTCTTGATTTGTGCAGCCAGAAAACCACTTTGTTGTTGCTAGGTAACCACACTCCACTCAAGTATGTCACTTGGCCAGCATCATCAACAGCATTTTTAGCCAATTTCACAAAAACTTTGCCTATCCAAGTTTTGGACCAATAATAGATCAGAGCACACGTGTGACAAATTCAAAAGTGATGATAGACTGACAACCAGCTGATGTAGTGTGTTTTTTCCATACTGCATGTCTAATTAGGGTCATATTCTACTCACTGCACACCAAAAATGACAGGGTTCCCAAAGAGGATAACCAAGAAACCTGTCTAACCTATTTGACTGCATGTATTAATAATAGAATTGGCTTTTCATCTAAATGTATGCACTTACGACCACTATAAGTAAAAAGACAAAAAAATGAATGAAAAGACAGCCATTAACTTAAGTTATGTTGAAGTTACATCACTGATGAGAAATTACAATTTGGGACTACATGGTGAAATTTCATGTCATTTGGATAAGCACAACCTGAATGATTACAAAACAACAACAACAACAACAACAACAACAGAAAACTCAACGGACACAAATGTCCTTAGGAGTTGTCCTCCTGCTCCTATTTTCAATTAACATTTTTAAACTTACCACAGATGGTCTGGCAAAGCAGAGACTGAGAAAATGGCACCTTCCTACATTTCCCCTTCAAACTCATCTGGGCCATCATGCCATTTGAGAGAGTTCTGAAAAACACAAACATATTAAAGTTTAAAATATTGAATGTAATATCTGGGTTAGAAAATGACAAATGCAGCCTAAGTACAACTTATAAAGGGTTCAAAATATTTACTTTTGTCAAGGGACACTTTATCAAAGCTGCATACAAGGGGTGCAGATCTGAGTGTCCAGAGAAACGTAAGAACTCGCCTATGTGCAATTTATTAGTCACACTTCTTCAAAACAGACGTGCAAATGTTTGCAAATGTTTGCAAATGTGCTCGCTGAAAAAGAAACACAACAAAAAAATTCAGCTGGTCTATAAGTTTGACACAATAGCAGTGCTTACTGGTACAACTGGTTTCTTTTCTTTCAAGTGATCATAACTGACCACTTGGGGCTCTAGCATTATGTGAAATTTGTTAATTGTAAACTCAAGATTTTTAAGTGGTCAACAGTTAAACAGAAGATATTATTCCTCTTCTGCTGCTGTCCCACTGGCTTGGTGGGAATGCAAGAAGTCAAAGAGTGGGGATTGTACTTTTTGGCCTGAGGGTGGTGCTTGAGGAAAAGTCATAGGTGATCAAAATTGAGAAGGTTCATCTACTGAGGAGCAGGGCCATGGGAAGCAGGGGTGCTGCAGCACCCCCTGGTGTCGAGATGGTGGTTGTTCTTTTCTTTTTTCAGTCTTATATATGTTTTACATTAAAACATTTTGGATATGTTTTCTTAAAAACTGTATGCTTGAGGAAGTCTTGACTCTTGAGAAATTATTTACAACATTTCACAGTATCATACTTATTTGTAAATCATAAGGGCCTTCATCTCAACCCCTGAAGTCAAGCCCCGTTTGGACTATTTCAACTATTGGAGCATCTAGCCGCTCATCTCATGGTAACACTTTAATTTAATATTAACAGTTGTCAATAGCTTGTAACATTACACTGATAGGCTATGCTCTTGCTGCAAAAATGTGTGCTGTGTAGTTTGGGATTTTGAACCTAAATGTGGATATGTAGCCTACTTGTTTGCTGTGCGCAACGGGACCTGGTAGTTACAAAACTGGCATGCATTTGATTGATATTGTAGCGTTAAAGATTATGTGCACTGATAATATAATGCACTAAGTTCGATAGTGCCTTTGTGTTGGAATGATAGTGGGAAAGCTGCCCTTCCGACGGGTTCGGTGTCTGAGAGAGAAGTGAGGGAATGATTTTGAGAGAGAATTGCTCGTTAGCTTTGTGACGTGTTGCCTGTTACCTGTTGTACAGTCAAGAATAAATCTCAGATAAGTAGAACGACTGCACTCATTCATTAATAGTGATTGTTACAGTAACGTAGTAGCCTATGCTATATTACAACGTGACGTTATGCATGGAATAAAAAAAAATAAAATAAAAAATGTTCGCTGGAACCTGATTAAAAAAATAAATAATAATAAATAAAGAAAATAAAAAAAGTCAGAACACCCACTACACACTGTGTATTAAGTAAAGTCTATTTGTCTGTGCCAGTGCCTATATATGCAGGATTGGGGAGCAACGGAATGCATGTAACGGGATTACGTATTTAAAATACAAAATATAAGTAACTGTATTCCACTACAGTTATAATTTAAATAATTGGTAATTAGAATACAATTACATTCAAAAAATATTTTGATTACTGACGAGATTACTTTGCATTTTATTGTCATTTGTTTCATTTAATATTTAGTCCTTTCAGATGGAAAACATTTATACATATAAATACATGTATGATGCGATCCAAAGTGCATTTGAACAGCGGTGAAACACTTTCTTATGATGTGTTACATTCATATGAGCAGACAGAGAAGTAAGTTTGAAGTAAGTTTGGAGCAGAAGAAACAGAAATAAACCTTGTGTAATTGACAGCTTTACACTAAGCTAAAAAGCTATTTCTAGCCATTTTACATGCACGTTACCAGGCACAATCATATTTATCAAAAAAATTCACGTTAGATCAAAATGTCTTTTTTTCTAGTAAGACTTTTGATATTAGGGCAAAAATCTTTTCTTGATAATAATTTTTGTATTGTTTTCCTGTCAAAATATCTAAAAATCCTTAAAACAAGATCAGTTTGATTTATCTTGTTTTAGAAACAACACTGCATAAGATATTTATGTTTATCAGAGAATGTATTTTTAACATGTGTATTTTGTCTTATCGTACTGGCAGAGTTTTTATAGTCAAAACAAGTGAAAAAATCTAGACCAAAGTATTTAGAATACGTTACTGACCTTGAGTAATCTAACAGAATATGTTACAAATTACATTTTACAGCATGTATTCTGTAATCTGTAGTGGAATACATATGCGCTACAGCAGCCCAAACTTAAATCATCTTACCACAGCCCTGCTGAGGAGCATGAAGTTGCTCACTAATCTTTGTGGTAATCCACCAAATAGATTTAGAGATTGCCTTGGAGTAAAGTGCTAAATGGACAACTGACGCAGCCACCCTTAGGCCCTGCCTGAGGAAACTCTTTAGGAACTGTTGCAAAATTTCTTATATGGTAGTGTGTATAGTTTTTCATGTGCCAGATGACTTTCCAGTTCTTGGAAGTCTATTTGGGTGTTGGCTGGCTTCATATGAAATGCTGTCCCATCAGTGGTTACTATAGCAATTTTTATTTAATCTCTTATTTCTATAAGCATCTGAGCACTTTCTTCTGGAATTCTAGGATAAAGGAAAGTGAGTACATATGTTATTTGGTAATGCAAGAATGTTATTTTTATTTGCCCAGTAAAAACATTTAGGTAAAAAAAACAACAACAAAAAAACCGCACATTAATAACTTTTCCAGAAACCCACATGCTAACAACATTAACTGTGCAATATTAAACACGCCATATGAATACAAGCTTTATATGTGCATCAAATAATCAAAGATGAAATGTTAAATAAGCATCAACACCTAATCAAAACAAGAAAGAAAGGAGTCCAACTACCGCTGCTCTACCAATGTCTACCAAAGAGGCGCCATTGGTCAGGACCCAGGAGGCTGCCACACTCCTGGTGGAGTGTGCCGAAGCCCCAAGGGGGGCGGTACGTCCTGGGCGTGGTATGCCAAAGCGATGGCGTCAACAACCCAGTAGGCGATCCTCTGTTTGGAGGCAGCGCTCCCATTCCGCTGTCCTTTGAAGCAGACAAAGAGCTGCTCAGAGCCTCTAAAGCTCTGTGTGCTATCCAAGTAGATGCGCAAATCACGCACTGGACACAGCAACAAAAAGGCTGGGTCTGCCTCCTCCTGGGGCAGCTTTGCTTGCAGGTTCACCACCTGATCCCTAAACGGGGTCATGGGAAACATGGGCATATAGCTCGGTCGGGGCCTCAGGACCACGTGTGTGTATTCCGGACCAAACTCCAGGCACTGTCGCTGACAGAGAATGCCTGCAGTTCCCCTACCCTCTTGATGGACGTGAGCTCAGTCAGGAGGGCAGTCTTCAAGAGACTGCCTTTAGCTCAGCTGACTCCAGGGCTCAAACAGGGCTCCCCGCCGGACCACTGAGAGATCCCATGAGGGAACGAGGCACGGTCTGGGAGGAATCAACCTCCTCGTGCCTCTAAGGAACCTGATGATCAGGTCGTGCTTCCCTAAATACCATCAACTGCATTATGGTGTGCTGCCATAGCGGCCACGTACACCCTCAAGGTGGGGGGGACAGCTGCCCCACCAGCCTCTCCTGCAGGAAGGAAAGCACTGACCAGACTGCACATCTCTGGGGGTCTTCGCTTCAGGAAGAACACCACTTAGCGAACAGACGCCACTGCAAGGCATACAGGTGCCTCATAGAGGGAGCCCTAGCCTGAGTGATCGTGTCTACCACCACAGGTAGTAGGCCACTTAGGTCTTCCGCATCCCGTCCAAGGGCCAGACATGAACATTCCAGGGATCTGGTCACGGGTTCCAGATGGTGCCCCGTTCCTGAGAGAGGAGAACCCTCCTCAGGGGAATTTGCCTGGGAGGGGCTGTTGTGAGGAGTGTGAGGTCCAAGACCCAAGTCTGGGTGGGCCAGTAGGGTGCCACTAGGATGACCTGCTCCTTGTCCCCCCTGACCTTGCACAGGGTCTATGCAAGTAGGCTCACTCAGGGGAACACATACTAGCACAGCCCCTGGGGCCAGCTGTGTGCCAGTGCATCTGCACCAAGGGAAGCCTCGGTCAGGGCGTACCAGAGCGGGCAGTGGGAGGATTCCCGGGAAGCAAACAGGCTTACCTGCGCTTGACCGAATCAACTTCAAACCAGCTGGACCACCTGGGGGTGGAGTCTCCACTCTCCCCTGAGCGTGACATGCCGTGCTGTCGAGGTCGCGTGGGATGTGAGTGGCTTGCAATGACTTGAGTCACTGCTGACTCTAGAGGAGGAGGCGGCGGGCGAGATGCGACATGAGTGCAAGCCGCCTTGGCAGCTACTGTATGCTACCATCACCGTGTTGTCCGTCCGGCCCATCACATGCTTGCCCTGGATCAACGGCCGAAGCCTCCGCAGGGCGAGCAACATTGCGAGCAACTCGAGGCAGTTGACATGCCAACGCAGTCCCGGAGCCCGCAGCTGCGTGCCCTTTGCACACGGTGCCCCAGCCACTTCAGGCAGTTCAGCACTGAGTGTGTGCGCTCGTTTGTGAGGCGCGCATCATAGATACTAAGTCTAACTCCAACCCGAGAAAAGAGATGCTCTGTACTGGGGAAAGCTGCTCTTTCCTCAGTTGACCCGAAGCCCCAACCGGCTGAAGTGCCTGAGCTCCAGGTCCCTGTGCGCACACAACAAGTCTCGAGAGTGAGCTAGAGCCAGCAAGTCATCAAGACAGTTGAGGATGCGGACGCCCACTTCCCTTACCCTTCTCTGCAACTTCCGTGAAGATGCGAGGTGACAGGGACCGACCGAAGGGGAGGACCTTGTACTGGTGCGCACAGCCCTCGAAGGCAAACTGAAGAAAGGGCCTGTGCCTAGGAGAAACCAAGACGTTGAAGTATGCATCCTTCAGGTCTATCGCCGCAAACCAATCCTGATGCCGGATGCTCGCTAAAATTGCATTTCCGCGTCAGCATCTTGAATGGGAGTCTATGCAAGGCCCAGTTCAGAACTCGCAGGTCCAAGATTGGCCGTAACCCACCCCCTTTCCTTGGTACGATGAAGGAGGGGCTGTAGAACCCCTTCTTCATCTCAGCTGGAGGGACAGGCTCTACCGTGTCCTTCCGCAGAAGGGATGCAATCTCCGCCGGGAGGGCAGCGGAGTTCTCGCCCCGCACTTGAGGTAAAACAGTCACCGCTGAACCCAGGCGGGTGGCTGGTGTACTGAATCGCATAGTCGAGTCAGACGGTCCCGGTCAGCCATCACGACGAGTAGGGGAGCGCAAGCCACACCCCCAAGCTCCGGGTGAGGGGGACCAAGGCGACGATCGCGTCGGACGTACCAGTGGAGGGGCCTCGCGGCAGGGCGGAGCCGGAGGCGCCATGTTAAGGGGATCAGAGGTGTTTGGGGCTCCCAAGGGTGACACAATGTAGAGTGAGTGACAGATAGGGAACCTAAATATCTTATGCAGTGTTGTTTCTAAAACAAGATAAATCAAATTGATCTTGTTTTAAGGATTTTTAGATATTTTTACAGGAAAACAATACAAAAATTATTATCAAGAATACGATTTTTGCCCTAATATCAAAGGTCTTACTAGAAAAAAAGAAATTATGATCTAACATGAATTTTCTTGATCGTGATCGTGCCTGGTAACGTGCAAGTAAAATGGTTAGAAATAGCATTTTAGCTTAGCGTAAAGCTGATCATTTACACAAGGTTTATTTCTATTCCTTCTGCTCCAAACTTACTTCTCTGTCTGCTCGTATAAATGTATCACATCATAAGAAAGCGTTTCACTGCTGTTCAAATGCACTTTGGATCACATCATTTATATGTATAAATGTTTTCCATCTGAAAGGACTAAATATTAAATGAAACAAATGACAATAAAATGCAAAGTAATCTCTTCAGTAATCAAAATACTTTTTGAATGTAACTGTATTCTAATTACCAATGATTTAAATTGTAACTGTAGTGGAATACAGTTACTTATATTTTCTATTTTAAATATGTAATCCCGTTACATGTATTCCGTTACTCCCCAACCCTGTATAGGCACTGGCATAGTTTAGCTCCCTGGAAATCGCACTAGCAACTGCAAAAGTGTGAACTGACATTAAAGTGCCAAAAGTAAGTGACATAAATGTTGAGAAGCACATGGTTTGTTTCCTGGCCCTACGTTAACTAGTTCAGCAAACTGTGGCATTAGCATCTAATTTAGCAGGCATTGGCATCATGCGTTTTAGTCATATCAGTTTTTATATATAAATGAAATAACCACATGCCTTTCAAATGACTTTTAACCTTTAAAAGTTGTGGCATACAATGTATTTTCTCTGCTGCTCTCTCATCGTCCTTCAATGACATGTGGCATTCAGAGCTGTTACACTGTCTACGGTCTCCTGTAATCTTGTGAGATTACCTCACCACTTGGGTCTGTCTGGGTCTGGATCATAGACTATGATCCAGACCATTGATTGTATGGTCTGGATGGAACAGAAAAAAATGGGGTTGATAATGTTATATAATTTATTTATATATTTTATGTGAGATATCTATATTATATCTAAAAATATAGGATAATTATTGTGAAGTATAATATATAATTATTATATATACATTATTATTATATTTTTACATGAAATTGTTATCATTATGTTTAACATATAAATTCTTAGGTCTAACGATCAAACTATAATAAAATGCTAATAAAATAACAATAATGATCATAATAATAATTTAAAAGGCAGATATTTCTTTTGTATTTTCTTAACCTTTTTACAACCATTTAGCATTAAACATTATTTCAAGGTTTGTTCAATGCTGAAACAACTGACTTCAACATTGAAGGTCGATCAATGCCGGCTGAGGGACCTTCTTATTGTACACAAAACAGGCACATTATTAAGCAGCACATAAACTTTTCAAATAAATAGTGTTTCTAGTTTTTAAATGTAAAATTCAAACCTCTTGTCTGTTTAAACTACTATCAAATCCAATACACGACAGGAAGCGCAAACTGTCCGGCTTGGCAGCTCTTTTATCAATTCCTCCGCCGACACACTGCTACACCGGTGTCATGATAAATTGAGTCCGCCCGGTAAAGTCCCCATATGACATCACAGCATTTCCATTGGCTCAAATAGCTAGTAATGGGTACTCTATTCAGTGCTTGATTAAAAATCTTACAAATTCACTTCATGGTATATGCAGTTTTAAATATGTAAATACAACATTTAATGTCTTTTAAATCATGTTGCACATAATAATATATAACTGAAGTTATAGATTGTGAAATTAAAGCTGTGTCGTTGTTTGTGTTTTTCAGTTAGCCTAGATTTCAATGACATGCTATCACGATAACATAATAGGCTTTTGCTCAGGAATTACAAATGGCTACCCACATGGGGACTTGATTTATCGGGCGGACTAAATTTATCATGGCACCCGCAAATCTCGCCGATCGGCAGAGGCTCAAAAACCATATATGCAAGGTATGCAACGCATAGGGGCGCCATGTAAAGGGGGGGTGGCATCACGTAAAGGGGGGTGCTTGCAGCTCACTAAAGCTGCCCCCCCCACCCCCACTTGACAGGTACATGGGGCGCAAATTAACACTTATAATGGACAACACCCCAACCCCACCCACTCTACAGATACATGGGGTGCAAAATTTTATTTCGCCTACACGCTAAGAAATGGGTAGCTGCACCCCTGCCGATCGGTAAAGCGAAACTGCGCATGATCAATGCAAATTATCAAATAGGTCACTCCTACTTGATGACGCCATATCTCTTATGCTTTACTCAAACCCCTGGAAATAAATGACTGCCCAGTTGGAAAAGTGTGGAGAGGTGGTCCGAAATCAGCGTTGAAGGAGTTAGGAGCGTGAGGTCAGAGAAAACTTCAAATTTCTCTTGAGATGACAAAATCTCGAGGAAATAGAACTAGGAATGGATCAGAGACTTAAAGAGGAGTGAAAGACACAGGTTAAGTTGAGGACGAAATGGAGGTAGGGCAGGAAAATATGCCACAAAAAAGAGGAAAAAAGGGAAAGAGGAAGGATCAGAATATAGTTCCATAGATAGTGAGGGAGAGGAAGTTGAAAGGGATAAGAATAGAAAGGAATACCAGGAAATACTAAAATTTAAAGGAAGAGATGGTATAGCAGGAATGAATCCAATGGCGTTGACTCATTGATTAAGGAAACTAGTAGGTGAAATTAAATTTGCTAAAATACTACAGGATGGCGCATTGATGATAACGTGCAATAATGAAGAGCAGAAAAATAAAGCAATAAAACTAAAAATGGTGGGAAAACAAATGGTAATGAACTATAAGATAGTTGGTCAAAATTCATGGGTGTATGGAGTGATATCTGGGGTCCCATTTGGAGTTACAATGGAGGAACTAAAAAAGAATCTTGAAGGAGGGAAAATCATGGATGCAAGTCGATTGCAAATGAACAGAGAAGGGAGCAGAGTCGATAGTTTGTCCATGCGACTAAAGTTGGAAGGTAAAGATTTGCCAGATCATGTAAAACTATGTTTCATTAGTTACCCAGTAAGGATGTATGTGGCTCCAACCTCTGAGATGTTATGATTGCCAAAGATATGGGCATATTGCAACAGTATTTAAAGCAAAGACAAGGTGTGCACGCTGTGGAGGAGACCATGAGTCTGGGAAGTGAAATGCTGTAATTGTGGAAGAAATCACAGTGTGGCATATGGAGGATGTGTGGTCAGGAAAAGGGCAGTGGAGATACAACAAGAAAAAGTCAAGCATAATATAACATATGCGGAAGCAGTAAAAGCAGTAGATTCAAGGAATAAGCAAAGTGGAAAGGAAAGAATGGGAAATGATAAAGGGAATGAAGAGACAAGTAGATTAAATGGTGATAGCAGAATAACAAAAGATACAATGATAATAAGCAAGAGAAACTTTGTGCTCTTTGTAGCAGATGTAATTAATTGCATGGTCCAGACAGAAAAAAGAACTGAAAATATTCAGATCATAGTAAAAGTAGCTGAGAGATTTCTAGATATAAGAGGATTGACATGGGAGACAGTAAGGAAAGGACTTATAACGGACAGTCAACAAAGTCAGGAGTCATGAGTTGTATAACATTGATTATGTTATTAATCCTAAAATGGAATGCTAGAAGTCTATGTGCTAATGGTCAAGAATTTAAAGGGTATATAAATCATATGGTAAATAAACCAGACATAATATGTATCCAAGAAACATGACTGAATCCTAGGATAGATTTTGTTTTAAAAGGATATACAAGTGTGAGAAGAGACAGGGAAGAAGGTAAAGGTGGTGGGTGTGTCACATTCCTAAAAGATGGAATACCTTATAGAATCTTGGAAAAAGGAGAAATAATGGAATATACAGTGCATCCGGAAAGTACTCACAGCGCTTCACTTTTTCCACATTTTGTTATGTTACAGCCTTATTCCAAAATTGATTAAATTCATTATTTTCCTCAAAATACTACAAACAATACCCCATAATGACAATGTGAAAGAAGTTTGTTTGAAATCTTTGCAAATTTATTAAAAATAAAAAATGAAAAAAATCACATGTACATAAGTATTCACAGCCTTTGCCATGACACTCAAAATTGAGCTCAGGTGCATCCTGTTTCCACTGATCATCCTTGAGATGTTTCTACAACTTGATTGGAGTCCACCTGTGGTAAATTCAGTTGATTGGACATGATTTGGAAAGGCACACACCTGTCTATATAAGGTCCCACAGTTAACAGTGCATGTCAGAGCACAAACCAAGCCATGAAGTCCAAGGAATTGTCTGTAGACCTCCGAAACAGGATTGTATCGAGGCACAGATCTGGGGAAGGGTACAGAAAAATTTCTGCATTGAAGGTCCCAATGAGCACAGTGGCCTCCATCTTCCATAAATGGAAGAAGTTTGGAACCACCAGGACTCTTCCTAGAGCTGGCCGCCTGGCCAAACTGAGCGATCGGGGGAGAAGGGCCGTAGACAGGGAGGTGACCAAGAACCCGATGGTCACTCTGACAGAGCTCCAGCATTTCTCTGTGGAGAGAGGAGAACCTTCCAGAAGAACAACCATTTCTGCAGCACTCCACCAATCAGGCCTGTATGGTAGAGTGGCCAGACGGAAGCCACTCCTCAGTAAAAGGCACATGACAGCCCGCCTGGAGTTTGCCAAAAGGCACCTGAAGGACTCTCAGACCATGAGAAACAAAGATTGAACTCTTTGGCCTGAATGGCAAGCGTCATGTCTGGAGGAAACCAGGCACCGCTCATCACCTGGCCAATACCATCCCTACAGTGAAGCGTGGTGGTGGCAGCATCATGCTGTGGGGATGTTTTTCAGCGGCAGGAACTGGGAGACTAGTCAGGATTGAGGGAAAGATGAATGCAGCAATGTACAGAGACATCCTTGATGAAAACCTGCTCCAGAGTGCTCTGGACCTCAGACTGGGGCGAAGGTTCATCTTCCAACAGGACAACGACCCTAAGCACACAGCCAAGATAACAAAGGAGTGGCTACGGGACAACTCTGTGAATGTCCTTGAGTGGCCCAGCCAGAGCCCAGACTTGAACCCGATTGAACATCTCTGGAGAGATCTGAAAATGGCTGTGCACCGACTCTCCCCATCCAACCTGATGGAGCCTGAGAGGTCCTGCAAAGAAGAATGGGAGAAACTGCCCAAAAATAGGTGTGCCAAGCTTGTAGCATAATACTCAAAAAGATTTGAGGCTGTAATTGGTACCAAAGGTGCTTCAACAAAGTATTGAGCAAAGGCTGTGAATACTTATGTACATGTGATTTTTTTCGCTTTATTTTTAATAAATTTGCAAAAATTTCAAACAAACTTCTTTCACGTTGTCATTATGGGGTATTGTTTGTAGAATTGAGGAAAATAATGAATTTAATCCATTTTGGAATAAGGCTGTGAATACTTTCCAGATGCACTGTATAGTAGTGGAAATATGGATAGAGAAGAAGATATTTGTAATAATAAACTTCTATAACCCATGCCAAAAATTAACAATGGACAATATAAAAAATATAAAAGGTCAAAGTGGTGAAAGGGTGATATGGTGTAGGGATTTTAATGCGCATATCACATTATGAGGTGGAGAAAGAACAGATATAAATGGAATGAAGACTGAAGAATTGATGGAAGCGAAAAACTTGGTATGCTTAAATTATGGGAATTGAACATGGATGGATGTGAAATCAGGATTAGAGTCAGCACTGGATCTAACACTTGTATCAAGTATATTAGGAGGAATAATCAACTGGGAAGTTTTAAATTAATGTACAATTGGAAGTGATCATTACCCAATAATAAGAACAATCATGAATGTGAGATAAGGAAGGGAAAACAAGGAAATGCAGGAAAATGGAAGTATGAGAAAGCCAACTGGGAAAAATTTAAGATAATGAGTGAGGAAGGATTGGAAAGAATTGAGATTAATGAAGAAAGAAGTATAGATAGGATAAATACAGAAATAGTTGCAGCCATAAAGAATGCTGCAGAAATATGTATTCCAAAAAGTAAAGGAAAGAGGATGGAGAGGATATGGTGGAATGAGAAATGTATAAAAGCAGTAAGAAGAAAAGGAAAGCATTTAAAATATTGAAGAAAACCCACAACTGGGAAAATACGATAATATATAAGAAATCTCAGGCAGAAACAAGAACAATAAGAGAAGCAAAGAAAGAATACTGGAGATCATTTTGTGAATAAATAAGTAAAAACACACCTATACAAGAAATATGGAACATGATTAAAAAGATGAGTGGAATTCGAAAAGAATATGATTATCCAGTGTTAAATATGGAAGATATGAATGCTATAGCAAGATAAGGATACATTTTACAAAAATAAACAGTTCAGACAATTTGACACAGGAGAGTAAGGAAATGAGAAAGAAACTGTCAAAAGAATATCCACATCTATTGGGAAAAGAGGGAAACATCAAATGGTATGTTGGATGTACCTTTCTCAAATCAGGAATTAAATAAAAAAATAAAATACAAATGGAGGCATCAGCAAGAGGACAAGATGAAATAAGCTATAGTATGTTAAAGCAACTCAGCGAAAACTCATTAGAAATAATATTAAAGTTTCATGATAGGATATGGGAGGAAGGAGTTTTACCACAGAATTGGAAAGAAGCATTAATAATACCTATAAGGAAATCAGGGAAAGACCCAAACAAACCATGAAATTACAGGCCTATAGCTTTAACTACACATTTATGTAAATTAATGTAAAAGATGATTACTGATTGATTAATGTACTATCTGGAGGAAAGAAATTTCTTCTCCCCATACCAAAGAGGATTTAGAAGAGGAAGGGGACCAATGGACCCTACCATAAATTTGGAGGAAGATATAAGGATATTTTCAATTGTGTTAGTACAAAACACAAAATCACAAAGTATCCTTTTCACTACACATAATATGTGTTTCATCTATATCAACTATTCATTCACAGTAACTGCCTTTCATAATCTTATCAATATCAAACTTCTGATTTGCATCTCTTATCATTCAGTTTAATAAATTTGTCTATCATTTAATTCAACTGATCTTAATGTTTAATCAATTAATCATTTATTATGTCCATAGATTTTCAACTGGTCTGATTGTTGTCTGATAATTTGTAAGTTACAAATTGCTGTAAGAGCTTTCAGTCAAGAAAGACCAATTATAATAATCCCAAATATTACTAATTACTTTCACCCTTTCACAATGATCACAATTAGATACCATATAAGTAGAACTGTGTGTGAGAATTTGCAATGTTCAAACATGGAGCAGGATAGACTTGTAGAGAGAGGAAACCTGCATCAAAGAGGTGGTGGTGTTCCTCAACAAAGAGGTGGCCATGGGCCTAGACAAAGAGGTGGTGGTGCTCCTCAACAAAGAGGTGGCAATGGGCCTAGACAAAGAGGTGGTGGTGCTCCTCAACAAAGAGGTGGCCATGGGCCTAGAAAAAGAGGTGGTGGTGCTTCTCAACAAAGAGGTGGCCATGGGCCTAGACAAAGAGGTGGTGGTGCTCCTCAACAAATAGGTGGTCTTCAGAGAAATGTAGGCAGAAGACAGCGTACTGTCATCCCAAATGAAGTCCGGGCCATCATTTTTGACCATGTGGTTAACAGAGGCCTTACCATGGCAGAGGCTGTCAGGTTAGTTCAGCCTAACTTACAAAGGTCAACTGTCAGCTCTATCATCAGAACTTTTCACCAAGAAAACGCCATGGTTACTGGTGTAACCTCCATTCCCTGATGCAGGGGTCACTCTTGGGAGCCCGAGACACCTCTGGTCTTTGATAAAAGGCCAATGAAAATTGGCGAGTGGTATTTGCATGCCACTCGCCCGGACATACGGGTATAAAAGGAGCTGGTATGCAACCACTCATTCAGGTTTTATGCTGAGGAGGTGATATAAGGTCCGGCCATTTCAGCGGGTAGTTCAGCGTTGTGGCAGGAGGGACACAACATCTCGTTCCCTCCATCAGGGAACGGAGGTTACACTAGTAACCATGACATTCCCTATCTGTCACTCACTCGACGTTGTGTCGATGTAGTGACACTAGGAATCCCTATACGAAACGCCACAACCGGCTGAACTGTGTTACGTGAACTGGCGGTGTGTGGTGGGCAGACTGCTGTGTGCCTCATAGCCAGCACACCAGGTCAACACGTAACCTCCCCCAACATAGTTATGAGTGTGGAACGGCCCTTTTTGGGGACAAGTCGACTACCCAAAGCTAGAGACAGGCTTAAACCAGTCGTGGGCTCTTTTCCCCTTCTCTTTTTCCACTCCCTAAAAAAAGAAGGGGGATTATCCGACTGGGCCGCCAGGTCTAGTCGGGGGGTGTCCCTTCCAAGGGGAAGACACCATGGAGACCACACCTTGCCCAAAGAGAGGGGGGGATATTTAAGTGGAAGAATACGTCACACAGTCTTTCCAACCATGTGGAGAGCCTTCAAGGTAGATCCTGCAAGAGAGACATGGAGACGTGGAGACTGGGGAAGAGGGGCTCTGCCCAAGGAAGACGCAGTTTGCCAGCAGGGAAACGAACTAGCAGAAGATATATATCGCGTGGGGTTAGCCTTACAGGGAACCGCCACATGCGGAGCACCTACCCCAGAACAGGGCTCTTAGTTAGCACGTGTACTGGGCCAGCAGCGAGTCTCTCCGAATACTCAACTGCCACAGGGCTCGGAGTAAGTTTAATTAATTAATTAATCAGGTCAACCAGGGAATAAAGTTTGTGAACACTACTGGGAATTAATGGTGCACGTCTTCAGCTCCAAGGGAGGTGGAAGGCGCTACGTGCAAGCGATACACCCGGCCAGCTATCCCAGGCTTATCCTCTTGTGTTGCGTGCCACTACCTGGGATGAAACCGGTTCCACCCGGAGGTTGTAGAACCTTGCACAGGTGTTGGGTGTTGCCCAGCCCGCTGCTCTGCAAATGTCTGTTAGAGAGGCACCCCTGGCCAAGGCCCAGGGAGCCGCTACACCCCTGGGGCTGGTAGCCCTACTGGGGGCGGCATGTCCTAGGCGACATATGCCATAGTTATGGCATCAGTGAGCCAGTGGGCGATCCTCTGCTTGGAGACAGCGCTTCCTTTCTGCTGTGCACCAAAGCAGACAAAGAGCTGCTCAGAGATTCTAAATCTCTGTGTGCGATCCAAATAAATGTGCAAAGCTCACACCAGACACAGCGACGACAGGGCTGGGTCTGTCTCCTCCTGGGGCAGTGCTTGCAGGTTCACCACCTGGTCCCTAAAGGGGTGGTGGGAACCTTGGGCACAGCCTCCCTTCCAACCTCTCTTGCAGGAAGGAAAGCACTCCGACTGCGCATCTCTGGGGGTCTTCCCGACAGGAAGAACACCACTTAGCAAACAGACACCACCTAAAGGCATACAGGCGCCTCGTAGAGGGGGCCCTAGCCTGAGTGATCATGTCTACCACCGCAGAGAAAGAAGGTCCTTCCTCAGGGGAATTCTCCAGTGGGGAGCTGTGTGAGGAGCGTGAGATCCGAGCAACACGTCTGGGCGGGCCAGTAGGGTGCTACCAGGATGACCTGCTCCTCATCCTCCCTGACCTTGCACAGGGTCTGTGCAAGCAGGCTCACTGGGGGAAATGCATATTTGCGCATGCCAGGGGGCCAGCTGTGTGCCAGCTATGCCGGGGGGGCCTCGGTCAGGGCGTACCAGAGCGGGCAGTGGGGAGGGTTCTTGGGAGGTGAACAGGTGCACCTGTGCCTGTTGAATTGACTACAAATGAGCTGGACCACCTGAGGGTGGAGTCTCCACTCTCCTCTGAGGGTAATCTGTCATGACAGCGTGTCCGCTGTAGTGTTGAGGTTGCCCGGGATGTGAGTGGCTTGCAGCGACTTGAAGTGCTGCTGACTCCAGAGGAGGAGACGGCGGGTGAGTTGTGACATACAACAAGAGTGCAAACCGCCTTGGCGGTTGACATATGCTACTGTTGTCATGTTGTCTGTCTGAACTAACACATGCTTGACCTGGATCAATGGCCGAAACCTCCGCAGGGCGAGCAGAATTGCCAACAACTCGAGGCAGTTGATGTGCCAATGCAGTCGCGGACCCGTCCAGAGGCCGGCGGCTGCGTGCCCATTGCAAACAGTGCCCCAGCCCGTTTTGGAGGCGTCTGTCATGACCACGACGCGCCTGGGGACCAGTTCTAGAGGAACACCTGCTCGTAGAAACGAGAGGTCGGTCCAAGAGCTGAAAAGACGGTGACAGACCGGCGTGAAGACCACGCGACATGTCCCGTGGTGCCATGCCCATCTCGGGACTCGAGTCTGGAGCCAGTGCTGTAGTGGCCTCATATGCATCAACCCGAGCGGGGTGGCCACCTCCGAGGATGCCATACGCCCCAGGAGCCTCTGAAAAAGTTTCAGTGGAACCGCTGTTTTCTGTTTGAATGCCTTCAAACAGGCCAGCACCGCCTAGGCACACTCGTTCGTAAGGTGCGCCGTCATGGAGACTGAGTCCAACTCCAAACCAAGAAAAGAGATGCTCTGAACCGGGAGGAGCTTACTCTTTTCCTAGTTGACCCGAAGCCCAAGTCGGTTGAGGTGTGAGAGCACCAGGTCCCTGTGTGCACACAACATGTCTCGAGAATGAGCTAGAATTAGCCAGTCGTCAAGATAGTTGAGAACACGAATGCCCACTTCCCTTAACGGGGCAAGGGCAGCCTCTGCGACCTTCGTAAAGACGCGAGGAGACAGGGACAGGCCGAAAGGGAGGACTTTGTATTGATACGCCTGACTCTCAGATGCAAACCGCAGGAAGGGTCTGTGTCGAGGAAGGATCGAGACGTGGACATGCGCATCCTTCAGGTCTACCGCCGCGAAACAATCTTGATGCCGGACGCTCGCCAGAATGCACTTTTGCGTCAACATCTTGAACGGGAGACTGTGTAAAGCCTAGTTCAGAACTCACAGGTCCAAGATTGGCCTCAACCCACCGCCTTTTTTCGGTACGATGAAGTAGGGGCTGAAAAACCCCTTCTTCATCTCGGCTGGAGGGACAGTTTCTATCAGGCCCTTCCGTATGAGGGTAGCGATCTCCGCGCAAGCTAGCAGCGTTTTCGTCTTTCACCAAAGTGAGAAGAGGCCTGTCCTCGTGACCCATGGAGACTGTCACATCGGGGGCAGATTTGTGCCACCACTGGAGCACCAAACCTGCCAAATAGAGTGGTGGACGGTGGTCATGATGATGGCCTTACACACCGGATATGTGACCCAGGTTACAAGGAAACTGCTCTTTTTGAGCTCTTGAGTACTGCAGCCACTTGGGCATGCAGTGCAATTAAATGCAAAAGGTAACAAAAAGATGGAGATCTGCTTACCAGCTCCAGAGCAGCAGATTTCGTTGTCTGGCGAGACGGGTGGTGTCTGCTTCCTGCGGTGGGCTCCACGCCGGGGCCGGGCCGAAGGGGCGGGCTGCGGCGGAGCCGGTGCAGTCACCGCAGGGGGATGCCCTTGGTGATGAGTAGACGGGGTGCGGGATCTTGAGCCACGCCAGGGCAGGATATGCCGGCTAGCATCCATCTACTGCTTTACCATCGAAAACTGCTGGGCAAAGTCCTCGACGGTGTTGCCGAATAGGCCCGCCTGGGAAATGGGGGCAGCAAGGAATCGTGTCTTGTCGGCCTCACCAATCTTGACCAGGTTGAGCCAAAGGTTGCACTCCTGGACCACTAGTGTGGCCATCGTCCGCCCAAGAGACCGCGCCGTGACCTCCGTCACTCAGGGAGCAAGGTCGGTCGCAGAGCGCAGTTCCTGCATCAATCCCGGGGCGGAACTACCCTCGTGCAGTTCCTTTAGCACCTTGGCGGACTTGCAGTAGAGCCATGGCATGCAGGGCGGAGGCGGCTTGTCCAGCAGCACCGTAGGCCTTGGCTGTCAGAGACAACATAAACCTACAGGCCTTGGACAGGGGCTTTGGGCACCCACGCCAGGTGGCGGCGCTCTGCGGACATGGGTGCACCGTGAGCGCCTTTATCCACCGGGGGATTGCCGAATAGCCCTTGGCCGCCCCACCATCGAGGGTAGTGAGGGCGGGGAAGCTGAAAAGATTGGGACCGGGCAGTAAAAAGTACCTCCCGCGACCTTGTCAGCTCTTCTTGCACTTCCGGGAAGAAAGGAATGGGGGCGGTGCGTGGCTTTGAGCGGCTGTGCGAGTGCTGGAACCAATCACCGAGCCGCGAGGGTTCAGGGAAGAGCAGCGAGTTCCACTCTAGCCGACACTCGCGGCTGCCCGGGAAAGCATGTCGTCATCTCCGCATCAGCCTGTGACTTGGCAATCGACCCCAAAGGGAGGAGCCCAGCTGAGGCTTCCGACTGGATGAGCCCGCTCTCCGATGCTGCGCTCGAGAGCTCATCACTTTTGCGGGCTCCGAATAAGAGGTCAAACTCGCCGTGAGACGAGCCGGCGGATTCATCCGGAAACCCGATCGGGGCAGACGAGCGTGCTGGGGAATGGGAGGTCCACGGGGGATACCCGGCGGAGGCGGTCCCATTGGGGTCCCCAAATCGCCCCCAGTGCTAGCCGCACTGGCCTCATACCCGTGGGTAAAAGACAACCAAAACGTTGCCATGGACATATTCTGTCATATGCTGTCTCCGCGTGAGCAGTGCCCGGACACGAAAGACAGTGATCGTTACCGTCAGAAGGTGAGAGATAACGTAATTTACCTCCAGCTCCATTATGGATTATGCCAAAACCTAAAGTAGATTTATTCCTAGAGACAAGGTAAGCAAATGACCAGATATTGTAGTAATAGAGGGAGAAATAACAAAGGAGTATATTAGGACAAAATATGATTGTCTTACTCAAGTTTATACAGATGCATCTCAACTAATACTCTCATTTGTTCAGACACTAGTTCGGCATTATTAAGTTTGGACGCTCAATATTCTGATAGTAGATAAGACATAGTAGTGGAAATTCTCTAGATTATATATAATATGCAACAATCAAACAGGAAAGTACCATTTTTATGGGTATACAGACAAACTGGCAAAAAAGCAATGATGAAAGAAGACATTGATATGCAAATATCATATAGTAGATCAGAAATTAAAGCAGTAATTAAAAAGACAATAATGCAAAAGTGGCAATACTATTGGGATAATGAGGAAAAGGGAAGACATTTATATTCAGTACAACCATTGGTCGGTAGAGGAAGGATATCAGGGGGAAGAAGGAAAGAAGAATGTATTATACCAAGACTCAGATTGGGGCATACAGAGTTAAATGTGTTGGGCACTTCGTTCAGGAGCGGGTTTGGTTATAAGCAATAATTAATAATTAAAGATAATTGTTAATTATTAAAATCAATAGAACATTGATTAGAATCAACATTAGCTTTTTAATCCTTTAAATCAACAACCATCAAAGACAACCATCAATTATCAAAATCAATAGAATATTAATTAAGATTAATATCACCAGGGCACCACCCTGGAATCAGGGACTAATAACCAGACAGTATAGCAGTCTCACTATAGGATTGTTCTCTTAGTAAAGTCGAAGTCTGGAGAACATCAGGTAAACAATGAAGGCTTGAATCTGAGCTCTGACATCCCCTGCCAGCCCTTGACACAGGTGCATGCAGAACAATACCAAAACACTTCTCTTTAAAATATAAAATGTGTTATTGATGCAGTAATATCAATTAATAATCAATACAATGCAGTCGATAAACTTCCGACTTCCAACTACAAACTAAACAGTAACATGATTAGATAGGGTTACAAATAAGCCTATGATACATGAGGGGAATGTATGTGTGTGTGTGTGTGTGTGTGTGTGTGTGTGTGTAAGGAGAGAAGGAGGGCACAAAATTGCAGATGTGGCTCTCGTGGAGAGTACGTCACGCAAATGTGGATGGAGAGACTGGTTAATGGCGTCTGCCCGTTTAACGCGTGTCTCCGCTGGTACGATAATTTAGGGACAAAGCGGGCTCTATCAGCAAGTTATCTGCTCGCCAAATGTGTGTGCGGGTATGTTTGTGAGGGGTCGTGTGTGCGGTTTGTACGAGAGAGAGAGAACAGAGTGACGGCACCGAAACCAGTTTTAGCTATCATGGGAGAGAAGGCAACCATGATTTTATCACTCAGATACACAGTGAACGGCTCATAATCCGTCCGCCGTGGTCGTTGGTTCTTTAATGGATAAACTCAGTGTGCCGGTCTCACCCACGATAGCAGAAAAGTACAAACAGTCCAACTTGGTGGGACGACAACACAGCAGATCTCATTCGTGTTAACAGTAAGTTACAATACCTTGAGTATTATCAGCAGCAATGAGCGGACTCAGCAGTCCGTAAACTGTACAAGCAATAACCTTGATACACAAGAATAACACACTTTCACGAGTTTGTTTGCCCATATAATCTTTAGGCTATTAAGATTAAACTTATTTGGTTTGCTGTCCATGGTGGAGGGGCTCGAGGAAGCAGCTTCAACTTGAGCTCTGAAGTATCCCTCCAAAAAGATGCAGGAAGAGTTTAAGACAGCAAGTTGAAAGTAAAGGGATTGGATGCTTAGAGGCTGAATTGATATAGATGATCATTAGGCTTGGTAGTATGGAAGAACCCTCCCAGAAGGAGTGAATTGAAAGGGACGAAGATATATGAAGAGGGACGGTGGTTGCCTAGATTCTGCAGGAGCTGTGAGCGGGGCAACTGTTGCGCATTGGCATTGGAGGTAATTATTGCAGGAACTTCCATTTGCGGGAGAGCTGTATGAGGTTTTGCATTGCTGCAGCTTAGGCTGGACCGAAGTCTCCCTACTATGTCCACCATGTGGAGCTATGAGCTGGGAACTGCTGTGGCAGTATAATTTTGAAAGGGGCTCAGGTGGGAGCTGCATTTGGAAAGCGTGTCCCAGCGATGTGTTTGCAACGAAAGCTGTGATTGAGGTACTGCTGAGGCAGTTTGAAAGGTGGGAAGCTCAGGGGGCTGCAATAGGATGTGCATGGGCTCTGAAATGTCACAGATGGGGAAGGAGGTGCTTGTCCCCAGTGGAACGGGCCGAACGATATCCGAAGCAAAACCTCCCGGTATCAGAAGGAGGGGGCCTACAGTATATAGATAACATGCAGAGCTACAATCCTTCCGACGCGAGGGCCTGGATCGCATAAGGAGAATGGGATACAAACAAATCCTGGTACCTCCAGCCCGCTGTTCAGATAGGAGCACCAACACTGCGATCCGAATGGGAGATCCCCCATGGTCGAGAACATGAAGATCACACTGTGATTCGGAAGGGGAGAGCCCCCACGGCACCTGAACGAAGGGCTCACTCTGCAATTCGAACAGGAGAGCTCCCGCTGTGCTTCAAAAGGGAGAGCCCCTGATATATTAACGGGAATGCTCACTCTGCAATTTGCATCTGGTCGGAGGGCACTCGCTGCATCCAGATGGATACTAGCCTGGTGGGGCTAGGTTAGCAGCGAGGTGTGTAATAGTAGGGAGGTGTGATCCGAGCCTAAAAAGATGTGGGTGTTTGGTGTGCTTGTCTGATGTAATGGAGGTTGGATCGAATGTACGTTTCAAAGGTGTGGGATGACCACCGACCGGGCATTTTAATTTGGTGTTCAGATAGACCTTTCTGGGCAGCTGACGTAGTGGCCCCTATGCAGAAGGAATGGGAAGAGAAATGTTTGGTAGGAATGCCGGATCTGTTGAGGATAATTTTTAGATTCTTTTTAAACCAATGTCTAGACGCGGGGAGGTTTTTGTCATTAACAAATAGAGGCTCGAGCGGAGAGGTGATTTGAGAGTTTCTCTGGAGTAGAAAAAAGCCAGGGACTGGTATGGCTGAATGGGGTTTGGCAGATTGAAAATGATAACTGAATGTCCACGTTTCAATTGATCGGTTTTACTCTGTTTGATGTTGAAACGGATTGTGTCATACGTTTAAGAATTGAAGGTCGGAGAAGGTGGATGGCTGGGTTGAAGGTGGAGTTGATGGTGAGTTCTGACACTCTGAGGAAGCCAAAGAAAGCCAAACTGAACATGGTGTCTAGGGTTCTTGTTTTGTTGGGTGGAAATATACCGGAGCGAAGAGTAACAAGGCATTTGGTTATGATGTCAATGATTAGTGGTTGTCTGGTGTCTGGATTGGTGGGATTCATTTTGTGTAAACCCTTGATAAGGAGAGCTATCTGGGGGTTTGTAATGGAAGGGCATTGTTGGCCGTGGATGAGTTTAAAGAAGAAATGTATGCCACTGAGGTAGACTTTGATTGTTCCTGGCTGAATTTACTTGGTATTATGGAGGTGAGATATGAAAGAGGTTATGGAGAGGAGGATAAAATCTGGAAAAACTAAGTTGTGTGCTCTGTGGAAGTTTTTGAAGGAACTCCATGCTCCCAGTAAGTTTGGAGTGTATTGGGAGAGACGGCTTGTAGTATTGAACCCATAGATAGGGTGTGGAGTTGTCTAAGAGGGTGGTCTACAGGAGCTAGATTTTGGTAAACTGCATTGAAGCAGCCGGCTTGCGGAGGCAGCCTCACACAAGGGCCTGCTCTGGGTGAAACGTTTAGATGAAGGACATTAATGCACCTATAGGGGCTGTACCATTGATATATTGCATCTAATCAGCCAGCCTATGGAGGCAGCCTCACGTAAGGGCCCGATCCGGGTGGAAGGTTTAGATTAAAGGACCTGTGTATGACAATAGGGAGTTGTACCATAGGTATACTGTCAGATCAACTCACTTGCAGCAGTAGCCTCATTCAATGGTCTACCCAGAGAGAAGGAAATAGCGTGCTTGAAATGAACAGGAGAAGATGGTGACCGCAGCTGTAATGCTCGTTATAGCTGCTGTGAAGCGAAGACAATGGGCTTTAGTGGAAGCATGGTAAGACACTGCTGTGGCAGTAAAGTGGGCCTCCTGCGGGAGAAGAGTTAAGGCAGTGCTGTGGCAGTGGAGTAGAAGAGATGGAATAGTAAAGGGGGGGTGGTTCTATGGGAGCAGAGTTTAAACTGCAGCTGCAGCAGTGGATTGACTATTTAGGGGCATAGTGAAGGTGCTCCTGTGGGAGCGCTGCTGTTTTCCATTGCTGTAGATGCACTGCTATAAAAGTATGGAACTACAATGAAAGTGCCTGTGGAGAGAATAGAAATATCTCAGTGAACGTACCTGTAAGGGAAGTAAAAGTTTAGTTAAGAACATATAACCATTACATTTATACACACCTGCAAGGGAACCAAAAGGTTAGTTAGGAAAACATAACGTCATGGTTACTGGTGTAACCTCCGTTACCTGATGGAGGGAACGAGACATTGTGTCGATGTAGTGACACTAGGGGTCACTCTTGAGAGCCCGAGACACCTCTGGTCTTTGATAAAAGGCCAATGAAAATTGGCGAGTGGTATTTGCATGCCACTCCCCCGGACATACGGGTATAAAAGGAGCTGGTATGCAACCACTCATTCAGGTTTTATGCTGAGGAGCCCAGACAAGGTCTGGCCATTTCAGCAGGTAGTTCAGTGTTGTGGCAGGAGGGACACAACGTTTCATTCCCTCCATCAGGGAATGGATGTTACACAAGTAACCGTGCTGTTCCCTATCTGTCACTCACTCGACATTGTGTTGATGTAGTGAGACTAGGGGTCCCTATATGAAACGCCACAACTGGCTGAAATATGTTAAGTGAACTGGCGGTGTGTGGCAGGCAGACCACTGTGTGCCTCATAGCCAGCACACCAGATCGACATGTAACCTCCCCCAACATAGTTATGAGTGTCGAACGGCCCTTTGGGGACAAGTCGACTACCCAAAAGATAGAGACAGGCTAACCCAGTTGTGGCCTCTTTTCCCTTTCTTTTTTCCACTCCCTAAAAAAGAAGGGGGGTTATCCGACTGGGCCTCCCAAGGGGAGGACACTGCAGAGACCACACCTCGCCCAAAGAGAGGGGGGGATATTTAAGTGTAAAAATACGTCACATGGTCTTTCCAACTATGTGGAGAGTCTTCAAGGTAGATCCTACCCAACAGGGGAGGAGTTACTACAAACATGGAGACTGGGACAGAGGGGCTCTGCCCAAGGAAAACGCAGTTTGCCAACAGGGAAACGAATTAGCGGAAGATATACATCGCATGGGGTTAGCCTTACAGGGAACCGCCACATGTGGAGCACCTACCCCAGAACAAGACTCTTAGTTAGCACGTCTACTGGGCCGGCAGCGAGTCTCCCCGAACACTCAACTGCCACAGGGCTCGGAGTAAGTCAACCAGGGAACAAAGTTTGTGAACACTACTGGGAATGAATGGCGCACATCTTCAGCTCAAAAGGAGGTGGAAGGCGCTATGTGCAAGTGATAAACCCGGCCGGCTTATCCGCTTGTATTGCGGGCCACTACCTGGGACGAAACCGGTTCCACCCGGAGGTTGTAGAACCTTGCAAAGGTGTCGGTGTTGCCCAGCCCGCTGCTCTACAAATGTCTGTTAGAGAGGCACCCCTGGCCAGGGCCCAGGAGGCCGCTACACCCCTGGTAGAATGGGCTCGTAGCCTTACCAGGGGTGGCATGTCCTGGGCGTGATATGCCATAGCTATGGCGTCAATGAGCCAGTGGGAGATCCTCTGCTTGGAGACAGCGCTTCCTTTCCGCTGTGCACCAAAGCAGACAAAGAGCTGCTCAGAGATTCTAAAGCTCTGCATGTGATCCAAATAGATGTGTAAAGCATGCACCGGACACAGCAACGATAGGGCTGGGTCTGCCTCCTCCTGGGGCAGCGCTTGCAGGTTCACCACCTGATCCCTAAAAGGGGTCATGGAAACCTTGGGCACATAGCCCGGTCGGGGTCTCAGGATCACGTGAGAGTAGCCCGGACTGAACTTCAGGCACGTTTACTGACAGAGAACGCTTGCAGGTCTCCTACCCTCTTGATGGAAGTGAGCGCAGTCAGGAGGGCAGTCTTCAAGGAGAGTGCCTTAAGCTCAGCTGACTGCAAAGGCTCAAAGGGGCTCTCTGTAGACCATGAAGAACTACAGAGAGGTCCCATGAGGGAACAAGGCGCGATCTGGAGGGATTCAGCCTCCTGGGTTCTCTCAGGAACCTGCTAATCCAGTCGTGCTTCCCTAAGGACTTACCGTCGACTGCACCATGGTGAGCTGCTATAGCAGCAACGTACACCTTCAAGGTGGAAGGGGACAGCTGCCCTTCCAACCTCTCCTGTAGGAAGGAAAGCACTGATCCGACTGCGCATCTCTGGGGGTCTTCGCGTCGGGAAGAACACCACTTAGCGAACAGATGCCACTTAAAGGCATATAGGCACCTCGTAGAGGGAGCCTTTTTTCTGTATGATGAAGTAGGGGCTGTAAAACCCCTTCTTCATCTCGGCCGGAGGGACAGTTTCTATCGTACCCTTCTGTAGGAGAGTAGTGATCTCCGCACGCAAGGTAGCAGCATTTTCGTCCTGCATGCGCAAGCCATGCGTCCAAGTACAGCGCAAGGGGGACCACAGGGACAACGTCGTCGGACATACTGGCAGGTGGGGCCTCGCGGCAAGGCGGAGCTCGAGGTGCCACACCATGTCGTGGCCGTGCTGAGTCTAGGGACATCGAAGCACTTACCTGGCTCCTTGTGACCACCCCTGGAACAGCCGGGGATGGGGGAGGAAGAGGCCTGTCCTCGTGACCCATAGAGACTGTCACATCGGGGGCGGATTTGCCAAATAGAGTGGTGGACGGTGGTCGTGATGACGGCCATGCACACTGGATATGTGACCCAGGGAACAAGGAAACCGCTCTTGCTGAACTCTTGAGTACTGTAGCCACTTGGGCATGCAGCGCAATTAAATGCAAAGGTAACAAAAAGATTCTCCTCCTGGCCTTTGACCGGGGATGGAGAGGTCTGCTTACCAGCTCCAGAGCAGCGGGTTTCGTCGTCCCTGGGTCGCCCATCTCAAGGGCGCTTTGAAGCCTTTCATGGGTTCTTGGCGGCCGCGAGACGGGTAGCGTCTGCTTCCTGCGGTGGGCTCCACGCCGGGGCCGGGCCGAAGGGGCAGGCTGAGGCGGAGCCGGTGCAGTCATGGCAGGGGGACACCCTTGGTGACGAGCAGACGGGGTGAGGGATCTTGAGCCGCACCGGAGCAGGATATGCAGGAGAGCCATGGCGTGCAGGGCGGAGGCGGCTTGTCCAGCGGCACCATAGGTCTTGGCCATCAGAGACGATGTAAACCTACAGGCCTTGGACGGGGGCTTTGGGCATCCACGCCAGGTGGTGGTGCTCTGCGGGCATAGGTGCACTGCGAGCGCCTTTGTCCACCGGGGGATTGCTGAGTAGCCCTTGGCCGCCCTACCATCGAGGGTAGTGAGGGTGGGGAAGCTGAAAAGATCGGGACCGGGCAGTAAAAAGTGCCTCCCACGATCTTGTCAGCTCTTCATGCACTTCCGAGAAGAAAGGAACGGGGTGGGGCGTGACTTTAAGCGGCTCCGCGAGCCCAGGAACCAATCATCGAGCCACGAGGGTTCAGGGAAGAGCGGAGGGTTCCAGTCTAGCTGACGCTCGTGGCTGCCCGGGAAAGCATGCCATCATCTCCGCGTCAGCCTGTGACTGGGCAATTGTCCCCAAAGGGAGGAGCCCAGCTGAAGCTTCTGTGTCTGACTGGATGAGCCCGCTCTCCGATGCTGCACTCGAGAGCTCATCACATGCGTGGGCTCCGAATAAGAGGTCGAACTCACAATGAGACGAGCCGGCGGACTCATCCGGAAGCCCGATCGGGGCAGACGAGCGTGCGGGGGAATGGGAGGTCCGTGGGGGGATACCCGGTGGAGGCAGTCCCATTGGGGTCCCCAAATCGCCCCCAGTGCTAGCCGCACTGGCCTCATACCTGTGGGTAAAAGGACTGAGGCGGGGAGCCTCTGGGGTGGCTTGCTTTCTTACGAAGGCGAGCCGCGACCGCATTGTTGCCATGGACATGTCCTCACAATGAGTACATGACCATCCACGAACGCTGTCTCCGTGTGAGCAGTGCCCAGACACGAAGGACAGTGATCGTGACCATCAGAAGGCGAGAGATAACGAGCGCAACCAGGAATAACACACAAAGGAAAGGCCTCTTTAAAAAGACGCGTCTTTAAAAAGACGTTCCATGTGTGCCGCTCTTTTAGAGACATATACTCTTTTTTAAGCCGCTGAAATGCGGCGTCAGATCCAGCAGAGATGAATGAACAGTCATGGGAATTCAGCTCAGTGAGCATGACTGTTCAGTTCCGAAGAGAAAATCTGAATGAGTGGTTGCATACCAGCTCCTTTTATACCCGTATGTCCGGGGGAGTGGCATGCAAATACCACTCGCCAATTTTCATTGGCCTTTTTTCAAAGACCAGAGGTGTCTCGGGCTCCCAAGAGTGACCCCTAGTGTCTCTACATCAACACAACATCGAGTGAGTGACAGATTGAAAATTTTATTACGTTTGTCATGCTGGGGCACTACTGCGGCAGTATCAAAAGCGAAAGGAGTACTGCTGTGGCTGTATCGAGCATAGGCAGGAGCTGCTGCTGCAGTATCGAGCATGGTTGGGTGCTGCGGCACAGTATCAAATGGGGCGCTGCTGTGGCAGAATCAAGTGAGGCACACATGGCTTTATTAAGTTTACACACGCCTGTAAGGAAAGCAGAGGGTTATTTTGGAGGTTATAACAGGCTCTATTTATTATGTGTTGGGCTCATTTTAACCATGAGCAAAAGAAATGCCAATGTGAAAGCTAATGGGAAATTCTAAAGGCTCCTAAGATTACTGCACCACCACTGCACACTAAAAATGGGAGAGCTCTTTCTGCGTTTCGGACGGGAAAACCCATGGAGTGAATGACTTGAAATCTCACACTGCATTCGAATGGGAGAGCCCACCCTGCGATTCGAATGGGAGAGCCTGCACTGCGATTGAACGGGAGGGCCCACACTGCGATTCGAACGGGAGAGCCTGCAACCAGTGCGCTGATGCTCACACTACATTCGAACGGGAGAGCCCACACTGCAATTCGACGGGAAAACCTGCATAGCATTCGAACAGGAGGGCCCACACTGCGATTCAAACAGGAGACCCTGTGGCCAAATGGCATAGGCTCACACTGCGTCCGAACGCGAGAGCCCACACTGCATTCGAATGGCTGGTGGCGCAGAGTAAAGAACCTTGCCGAATTGTGGTTTGTGATGGGTATATGTTTATGAGCTATGTCCCTAGACTTTTATAAGAGGAAACATAAGAGGAAACAGGAAACATGGTTGCGGTGTTGTGGGAGATTTAGTGGCACGGCCTGAAAGGTTCCACAGTTGCGGCACCTGTACATCACCTTTGCGCTGCTTTGTGGTGTTGTGGGAGTTGTTGCATGACCCGAAAGATGCCTCAGTTGTGGCACCTCAGTTGTGACAGGACTGGTGCACAGCCATATGAAGCGGTAGCACTGGTATATGGTGAAGCAGTGGCCGGTTTTGCGGAGGCAGCCTCAATGCAATAGGATCTGCTTCGGTGAGTAATGATTAAAAAGGAAGAAAGGCAGGGTTGAAAACCACAGTTAAAGTGGCAGCCGCCACTATCATGATGTATGCAAACAGTGAGCTGCTGCAGGCAGCTTTTGTTGAATAACATAATGATTTTGATAAAATAGCTTATCTGATAAGGAGGACGAATGCTTCAAGCAGAGTAATAAGACATCGTATGGATCTGTCGTGGGTGGGTGGGGCCAAATGCTGGAAACAGCTGAGACCGAAGAGAGATAAACAGCTGCTTATATACTCTGGCTGTTAATTGAAAGATTAGATGGACTCGCTCCTCCCGAACTTACATTTAGGAACTTCATATAATAATCTATCTCTGCCAAGACGTAAACTTGAGTCGCGTTAGGGCACAGGTAGAATGTGAACAAAATGTTCCTCGGGTAGAATGTGAGTTCGTCTGGCGTTTCACTCCGACTCGAGGCTCTCCCGTATGAGCTTGAGTTTTTCACGCGATGAAGCATGAGGTAAGTCAACAAGGCAGCACTCAATTTCTCTGAGATAATCATCGATGTATGAATCTCAACTACTCGAGTTGTAGAGTGCACAAGCCTTTGTGTCAGTATGACCGCGGGCCATCCATGTCATCCGAAACACCATAGTCACTCAGATCGCTATGGCGATGAGGATGACTTCTTCCCCTTCGTGGTGGAGATGGAGTCCTGTCGATGTGTGGGGGTGGGCCCCGTGTTGCGTACAGCTCCCTGTCTAATGGGGGCCTAAAGCCACTTACACCACTCTGGGCTTGGAAGTAATTTTCCCCCCTTCGTGGTGTGGAATCAGTCTGGTCGAAACACAAGTTGGCATGACTGAAAACGGACTGTGGGGGGCAACCGGAAGGAGGGGCACCTGCATCCAACCAGCGGGCCGCTGGAGGAGCTTGAAAGGCATCTAGGAGGATGAAGTCAGAGACTGTACCACTAGGAGCAGCTCGGCTCCTAGCATGTGTCCCTGGGTTTCCTAGGGGCACATTACTATGGGTTGTGCTAAAGAGGGGGCCCTCTGCGATGTCAGATGTTGTGCTGTGCTTTCCTGGGTGGCCAGGTCTTAGCTGGGCAGCTTTGAGCTGCCTGCGCAGGGTTTCATTTACCTCCTGCATCCAGGCATTATCTTCCTGTGCCCGGACTCTCTCAGCTTGGGTGCACCTAATTTCTTGGCGCAGGCTGAGATTTTCCCACTGCACCGCTTGGTAGCTGTTCTGCAGCTGGGTGAGCTGCGCCTGGTCCTCTGTGGTTTGCAGTTGGGTTCTGCGGTGATGAAGGAGGAACATTTGTGCGGGATTATCCAGGATTGTGTGCTCTGGCTTCCCAACCGGGTTGTTCACATAATCAACTAGTTCCTGCAATGCTTCATTACAACAACTAACATTGTAGCTATTGAGGTTATCTCTCTCTTCTACGGAGACACAGAGGACAGTGGCAACCACATCTTGCAGTGCTGGGTCATCTGACCTCTGAGGAGCTTCAGCTCCGGCCACATGGGGCGACTGGCGACTCATTTTACCAGGGCAGTAAAATACCCATGACACAGTGGCTCTGATAGTTTGTTGTGTTACAGTTGCTATAATGCTGACCCGAATGCACAGGTGAGAGGCTTCGACCTTTGGCTTACGGGTTACTGTTATGCAGTGTGCAAATTTCACTGTGACCTTTCCTTGGTGGACGTTAACTAGGTGACCTGTCACCTCTCTGTAATATCTAGGCGAAAGCATTAGGAGTTTAATAACAACAACAGCAGGCTTGGAGCAGACTATCGTAAACTTACCAACCACTAATCCACTCTAAGAGCACTTTCACACCACACTGGCTTATGCTTGGCAAGTCGTAAGAGAAGTCAATCATCAAACAGAACCAAACTTTGAACTAATGATTCAAGTTATTACTTTGGATTCTTATGCATACACACTGTGACAAAACTGGCATGTAGGATGCCTCACACAGGGCACCATTCATGTTGGGTGCTTCATTCAGGAGCGGGTTTGGTTATTAGCAATAATGAATAATTAAAGATAATTATTAATTATTAAAATCAATAGAACATTGGTTAGAATCAGCAATAGCTTTTTAATCCTTTAAATCAACAATCATCTAAGACAACCATCAATTATCAAAATCATTAGAATATTCATTATTATCAAAGATAATGATTAATTATTAAAATCATTAGAACATTGATTAGAATTAACATTAGCTTATTTATCCTTTAAATTAACAATCATCAAAGATAATAATCAATACAATGCAGTCGATAAACTTCTGACTTCCAACTACAAACTAAACAGTAACATGATTAGATATGGTAACAGATAAGCCTATAATACATGAGGGGAATGTGTGTGTGTGTGTGTGTGTAAGGAGAGAAGGAGGGCACAAAATGGTGGATGTGGCTCTCGTGGAGAGTACGTCACGCAAATGTGGGCGGAGAGACTAGTTAATGGCTTCTGCCCATTTAACTTGTGTCTCCACTAGTACAATAACTTAGGGCAAAGCGGGCTCTCTCACCAAGTTATCTGCTCGCCAAATGTGTGTGCGGGTATGTTTGTGAGGGGTTGTGTGTGTGTGCGGTTTGCACGAGAGAGAGAGAACAGAATGACAGCACTGAAGCTGGTTTTAGCTATCGTGGGAGAGAAGGCAACCATTATTTTATCACTCAGATACGTGGTGAACGGCTCGTAATCCATTCGCCATGGTTGGTGGTTCTTTAATGGATAAACTCAGTGTGCCGTTCTCACCCACGATGGCGGAAATGTACAAACAGTCCAACGTGCTTGGACGACAACACAGCAAATCTCATTCGTAGAAACAGTAAGTTACAATACCTTGAGTATTATCAGCAGCAATGAGCGGACTTGGCGGTCCGTAAACTGTACAAGCAATAACCTTGATATACAAGAATAACACACTATAATAATCTATCTCTGCCCAGACATAAACCTCTTACTTGAGTCGCATGAGGATGCAGGTAGAATGTGTGTTCGTCCATCGTTTGAATCTGACTCGGTTCCTCGAGGCTGGGTGATGACGGGAGGCCATTTCCTTGCTCTGTCAGCGGGTGGTACAACAGTTGATTCTCGGCAGGCTGGCAGAGAAATCAGTGAAGTCGACTCAAGTTGAAAAGGGAAGAAAAATCTTCTTTCTTCACTTCTGTAGGCAAATGGGTGAGATGCGGATTGCTCAGCGGTTTCCTTCGGATCCGTTAACGTGCTTGGTGGAACATGAAGAAATCTCGGCTCATCCAGCATCTTGCTGGACGAGCCGAGATTGTATGGCCAAAGTTCAGGTACGTACGTTACTTCCTTGGGCAGAGAGACTACACCTGGGAGCAGCAGGACTGCAACTAGATGTGGCGAAAACTGTTGCTGGAAGCAATGTCCAGAAAGATTGGCAAGGTTTTTATACTCTCGATGACGTCATGGCTGAGGGACGCGTTCTGTCGTGCGTTTCATCCAATAGGACTTAAGAGTTCGATCCTTCAGAATTTCACACATAGGTGTAAAGTGAGCAAGGCTTCATGGGATCTGTATTCTGTTTTGGACTCCCTTTGTTTGATTTTGGCGCTGTTGTTGTTATCAGGCATGGCCCCTTGTAGATTCAAAAATGTGCATGCGCAAAACTCCGATTTCTCTAACCCAAGTTTCAACATAGAACAAACGTTTTGATTTAGTCCAAATCGGTCGGCGGTACATGTTGATGAATCAACCTCATTTTGACGTTGAATATATGTTCTGTTTTCGATCTAACAACGGTCTGATGTACCAACCAAATGTGAATGTCGATTCAACATTGAAAATTGATCGATGACTGATCCCGACCTTTACAACTAAAAATAGACGTTCAATTGACATATCCTTGCTATCTGGGATAGTGTCATTAACTGTACTTTAGCTCAGATTATTAAATCCAATATATATTAGATTGTCTTGAAATACGAGGAAATAATTAGAAATAGTAGCTTGAGTCAATTCCATCTGTTCAGCCAATACAAGAGGCTTTTTAAGCTTATTAAAGTTCATTAATTTATGAATTAATAAATGATAGTGTATGGCATACCAGTTTTCGCCTTTGCAAGTATTAGTTGCATTACAACTTCAGAGTCACTCTATGAATCACTCATGTCGCATAACTACAGACCACAATTTCCTTCCTGTCATTAGAATATTGAGCTGATACTGCATTGTCACATATTTGAAAAGCCTAAATTGTCTTTTCTTCAGAAGTGAGTATTAAACAACTTGGTTGCAGGATCAGGTGAGAATCATTGAAACTGTTGTCTACAATTCAAACCTCAATGTGAACAAGCCCACCAAGATACTGCTTTTATACCTGACGCTCTATATTTACGAAGTAAACACACACATGCACTGACAGAAAGACTGCTTTCGTTTGACAGTTTCCTGGCAGCAGGTGGATTACTTTGTTTTTATTTTTTGTTGGTTTAAGTTATATGGCAAAAAAGCAGTGCTCTTTAATATCAATTGTCTAGAGTGATGACAGATGCTTTTATCTTTTTTCAAGGTTCTGTCCCTGGATGCTTAAAGCCTTTAAAAAGCACTTACTATAGGCCTATGTTGATACATTTAACAGACTTTGTATACTGCCTCGTTTTCATTTGTTCATACAAATATAGGTCAAGAAGTTAAGAAACAGAAGCCACAATGGTTCATAAAATTTAGTTAAGGCACATAATTCATACTGACAAGAAAAGTTGTACCAAGTAGCCTACTGTTGTTGTAAAAATTATGACAAATAGCAAAATAACTTATCAGAATTAATTAAGTTATGAAACTTGGTTACACCAAAAGCAGCATATCTATGAAGTACATATTAGTGAATTTATGTGAATACAAATTTGCCCCTCTCAAGATGTCATTAAATGTCAGTCAGTATAACTGTAACAAGTTCTTTGGGGAATGGAGGACACAGGAGGCAAAGAAGCAGTGCAGACAAGGTTTTTTTTTATTTCCTTTCGCCTCAGATTCACGGTATTTAAACCGGTCTTTTCACTCAATCCGGTCACACAAATATCCTTTTCTTGGAACACAGTCAGATCATCAGTAAGCGTCAAGCTCATACTCACTCACTCTCTCTCTCTCTCTACTTCTTTGGTGAGCTGGTGGTCTTTAAGTCTCCCTCTGCTATCACTATAACAAGAGACAGGTGTTAGAGATAATTACAACCCAGGTGACGAGCCTTACCGCTCTCCCTCTCCCGCAGACAGACACACGACCAGCCCCACAATAACATACAAATATTTGTCAAAATTCAATTTGAGAATCTTTCATTGTTGTCTATATGCTAACAAAAGCATTTTAAATTCCCATATGATTAATAGTGAAAAAAAAACATTCATTTATTTTCAATAATGTCCCCATGATGACAAGTAGCTAGTTAAAAACAACATTAACATGAATGAATATGAATGAATGTTCATTATCAACAGCCATTGGCACATTCTGAGTGCAAGTCTAAACACATAAAACAAATATATAGTATCTAATAGTATCTTACACTGAATATTAGTTAAATGTGTAATAAAGAGTTAAAAATAACATTAAAGCTATATTGATCATGAAACAAAATCATCCTGGTTACTTTCATAACCTCCGTTCCCTGATGGAGAGAACGAGACGTTGTGTCGATGTAGTGACACTAGGGGTCACTCTTGGGAGCCCGAAACACCTCTGGTCTTTGAAAAAAGGCCAATGGGAATTGGCGTGTATTTGCATACCACTCCCCTGAACATTTGGGTATAAAAGATGCTGGTATGCAACCACTCATTCAGGTTTTGTGCTGAGGAGGCCATTTCAGCAGGTAGTCCAGCATTGTGGCAGGAGGGACACAACGTCTCGTTCCCTATCTGTCACTCACTCGACGTTGTGTTGATGTAGTGACACTAGGGGTCCCTATACAAAATGCCACAACTAGCTGAACTGTGTTAGGTGAACTGGAGGGGGATTTTGAGTGGAAATACGTCACATGGTCTTGCCGAGCCTTGTTGGAAGTATGTCATGTGGAGAAGAGCAGACGAGGTGTGGGATCTTGAGCCGCACCAGGGCAAGATGTGTTGAATAGCCTCCATCTGCTGCTTCACCGTGGAGAACTGCTGGGCAAAGTCCTCGACAGTTTCGCCGAACAGGCCAACCTGGGAAATGGGGGTGCCAAGGAACTGTGCCTTGTCTGCCTCTCACATCTCGACCAGGTTGAGCCAAAGGTGGCGCTCCTGGACCACCAAGGTGGACATCGCCCGCCCGAGAGACCGCGCTGTGACCTTCGTCGCCCGGAGGGAGAGGTCGGTCGCCAAGCACAGTTCCTGCATCAATCCCAGGGTGGAACTACCCTCGTGCAGTTCCTTTAGTGCCTTGGCTTGGTGGACTTGCAGGAGAGCCATGGCGTGCAGGGCAGAGGCGGCTTGTCCAGCAGCAGTAGGCCTTGGCCGTCGTAAACCTACAGGCCCTGGACAGGAGCTTCGGGTGACCACGCCAGGTGGCGGTGCTACACGGGCATAGGTGCACCGTGAGCGCCTTATCCTCCGGGGGGATCACCGACTACCCCTTGGCCGCCCCATCATCGTGGGTAGTGAGTGCATGGGAGCTGAAAGATCGGGACCGGGCAGTAAAAGGTGCCTCCCACGACCTTGTCACCTCCTCGTGAACTTCTGGGAAGAAAGGAACTGGGGCGGGGCGTGACTGTGAGCGGCGCAGTGGGCCCAGGAACCAATCATCAAGCCGCAAGGGTTCAGGGGAGAGCGGAGGGTTCCACTCTAGCCCGACACTTGCGGCTACCTGGGAAAGCATGTCTGTCATCTCTGTGTCAGTCTGTGAATGGGCAACCGTACCTGAGGGGGAAGCCCAGCTGAGGCTTCCGCGTCTGACTGGACAAGCCGCTCTCCGATGCTGCGCTCAAGAGCTCATCACCTTCGCGGGCTCCAAACAAGAGGTCGAACTCACCGTGAGACAAGCCGGCGGACTCATCCGGAAACCCAATCGGGGCAGACGAGCATGCTGGGGAATGGGAGGTCCATGGGGGGATACCCGGCGGAGGTGGTCTCATTGAGATCCCCAAATTGCCCCCAGTGCTAGCAGCGCTGGCCTCATACCCGTAGGTAGAAGGACCGAGGCGAGGAGCCGCTGGGGTGGCTTGCTTTCTTACGAAGGCAAGCCGCGACCGCAACGTTGCCATGGTCATGTTCTCGCAATGAGTACATGACCCATCCACGAACGCTGTCTCTGTGTGGGTAGCGCTCAGACACAAAAGACAGAGATCGTGACCATCAGAAGGCGAGAGATAACAACCGTAACCAGGAATAACACAGAAACGGAAGGGCATCTTTAAAAAGACGTTCCGTGTGTGCCGCTCTTTTAGAGAAATATACTCTTTTTTTTTTTTAGAATATACTCTTTTATTTCTGCCGAAGCACCCAGGGGCGTTCTCTGCAGTGCACCAGTGCAGAGGGGGAGAAGCTGCTGAAATGTGCCATCAGATCCAGCAGAGGTGAATGAACAGCCCTGAGAATTCAGCTCAGTGAGCATCGACCATTCGGCTCCGAAGAGAAAATCTGAATGAGTGGTTGCATACCAGCTCCTTTTATACCCGTATGTTCGGGGGAGTGGTATGCAAATACCACTCGCCAATTCCCATTGGTCTTTTTCACAGAGCAGAGGTGCTCCCAAGAGTGACCCCTAGTGTCACTACATCGACACAACTTCGAGTGAGTGACAGATAGGGAATAAAAGCAATCTGATGTTAATCTGATATCCTAGCTGGGTCAAAATAAAAACACTGAAACATATCAACATATTGTGGGTAAAAAAAAAAAAAAAAGTATCTGGACACTTAAGTCACACAATGTATTATGCATTAGATAACAAAATATCAAACCAATTGGACCATCTGCAAACAAATGATGTGAGATCAAGAACAAACTTTTCTGAGCCATTTTTGCTATTACTTTAAACTTACTGACCCTTAATATATTTTAGGCAGATAATCTTATTTTTTCATATAAGAGGTTCTGCATATAAAATGTTTATGATTATTAAAACCAACTCTTATGCGTGTTATTTCAACTGTCAGTTCGTAAACATACTGTATTTCCAGTATATTTTATTTGTTATTTGTGCTGTCGATTTAGTGCCTTAATTTAGTGTGATTAATTACATAAAGAAATAATGGGTTAAAAAATGATATGCAATTAATCATGCCATCAGAGCAATTCAACCTGGAAGTACATGTAACTTCGTGTTTTTACGCCACACAGGACAATTTCTTGACAGCAGGACAAAGCACAACAGAATGCAGGTTTTTTGAGAGGTGATTTTCAAAGTTTTAACTATTTTTAACTTAGCATAGTGTCAGTGGGGTAGATTCTGGGGCAGATGGGGGGAGGTAATAATTAATCAAAACTAGCAAGTACAACTCCCTGAAGTGGCATTAAAGGGATAGTTCACCAAAAAATGAAAATTCTCTCATCATTTACAATGCGAGTGAATAGTTCCAAAACATTGAAGATCCAAAATGCACATAAAGGCAGCATAAAAGTAATCCATACGATTCCAGTTGTTAAATTCATATCTTCAGAAGCGATATGATAGTTGTGGATGAGAAACAGATAAATATTTAAGTCCTTTTTTATGATGCAACTTTGGAGAAATTAATTAGCTAGTCATAACTGTTTCCCGAAACTATAGTTACTATGTTGCACATTCATCGTTCAAACCACATTGGTTCAACAATACAGAGTTGTCATTAATGATGTTATGCAGGGAGTAATAATTTATTGCAGATATTGAATGGATGTCAAATTATAGCACGTTTACATGGATACCAGAAAGTCGTTTATTGCGAGAACCTATAAAAATATACGATATACAAAAACCTAAAAGCTCACAGCTTATGCCTTTACAGGCCCACATAAGCCACATTCTCCAACAGAAATCTAGTTGTGTTAGATTGCTTTGTCTTAATCACTGAGAAAGCGTATGGAAAACGGCCATGCTTGCATGGCATTTCAGAACACCGCATTCTGCAAAAATGCCGGAATAAGCAGTTTTCTTAAGTGCATGTAAACGGGATCTTGAGTCTTACAAAATGAAAGATATATACGGAATAAAACATATAGAAGCCTCAACAAAGTCAAATGACGCCAGCACCATAAACTAATGAGAAATAATAATAATAATTTGTATTTATATAGCACCTCTCCACAAGCTCAAGGACACTTTACACTCCATATACATTTAACAGGACAAAGTACATTAATATGCATTTCGACAGAAGTTACAATCTCAATTACAAAGGGGGAAATAAAATATCAATCAGTAATAGATTGATAATGCGCTGAGAAAAGATGTGTTTTAAGCTGAGATTTAAAGATAGAAATAGAGATGTCATAGAGGCTCTGAGGTAGAGAGTTCCACAAAATTAGGTGCAACTACACTGAAGGATCTCCCACCAAAAGTGGATAGACGAAATCTGGGGATAGACAACAATTTGGAATCAGAAGAACGAAGAGTGTGTGCTGGTGTGTATGGATGCATCAGATCACATATATAACGAGGTGCCAGGTCATTGAGAGCTTTGTATGTCAGGAGAATAATTTTACACTTAAATACGGCATGAGACAGGCAGCCAGTGAAGACTAAACAAGATGGGAGTAAAGTGTACAGAACGCTTGGTGTTAGTGAGAGCTCTAGCTGCAGAGTTTTGGATGTATTGTAATCAGGCAATAGTTTTAGCTGGTAGGCCAGTAAAGAGGGAGTTACAGTAGTTGAGACATGATAATATTTAAGCATGAACTAGTGATTCTGCATCCTTCAAACTGAGAATTGGGCGAAGTCGTGCAATGTGACCTAGATGGAAGAAAGCAGTTTTAGTGATGGTTCTGATGTGGGCTTCAAAAGTAAGAGATGGATCGAAAGTGATTCCCAGATTCTTAATGGTTTTAGAGGGTTTGGTCAGATTTCCATAAATATTGACACAAATGTCAATATTTCTAATAAGTGTTTGTGGCCCAGAAATCATGATCTCAGTTTTGTCAGCATTGAATTTGAGGAAATTACTGTTTAACCAAATTTTTACATAATTGATACAGGCAGTTAATGAGCTGATGGCATGTGCTTCATCAAAACGTGCGGATGTATAAATCTGGGTGTCATCAGCATAGCAGTGATAACTGAGACCATGACGACGGATGATCTGACCTAGTGGGAGAATGTAAATTATGAACAGTAGTGGATCCAGTACAGAACCCTTGGGGATACCCTGAGTTAGAGGAGCAGTAGGGGATTTGTTTTTCTTAATTGAGATGAAATGTTGTCTGTTAGTGAGGTAGGAAGAAAACCAGGATAGAGCAGTGCCAGTAATACCAATATCTGAAAGTCAGGAAAGGAGTGTTTTGTGGCATACAGTGCCAAAAGCAGAGCTCAGGTCAAGCAAGATCAGAATACTGAGAAATCCAGAGTCAGCAGAGAGGAGGAGATCAGTAATAACCTTCAAGAGAGCAGTTTCAGTGCTGTGGAATAGGTGAAAACCAGATTTTTAAAGGGTCATAGAGATTATGAGCTGTAAGATGTGATTGTAACTGGGAGGCTACAACTTCTTCTAGAAGATATAATTTATATAATTTATATTTAGATATAAAAGGCAGGTTAGAAATAGGATGATAGTTGCAGAGGGAAGATGGATCTAAGTTGGGACCTTTAAGGACTGGTGTAACAGCGGCAATTTTAAGATCAGTTGGAACAATGGCAGATGCAAGAGATGTGTTTATCATATGTGACAGTAGCGGTTCTAGCTTGTATGGCTCCCTGGGTGAAACACGCTTCATCACACCCCCAAAGTTGTTGACCGGGGGTGGTGATTGTAAATGAGAACGCCCCCGAAGTTCTTGACCAGGGGGCCCACAAGATGCCGCCCTGGGCAACTGCCCATGTCGCCCATGCCTAAATCCGCCACTGATATGCGAAATAGGTGCAGAAATGACTGACTCACAGTGTTTAAGAAGGGAGGTTGGGGCAGGGTCCAACTGACAGGATGATGAGTTGGAATGTAAAATTAGATCACTGACTGATGATGGGCTAGTGGGAGTGAAGAAGGAGAAATGCTGGATAGGGTGTTCAGACAGACGTTCGTGCAGAGGATCTTCAGAAATGTTTGACGTGAATGTTTGGGAAATGGAAACAATTTTATCTTGAAAGAAGTGCAGAAATGAATTACAAAGTTCATCATAGCTGTGTGAGTCCTGAGCCAGCAGGTGAATTAGCTTGTTCACAGTAGCAAAGAGGGCTCAAGGTCAACAACTTGCTTTTTGGATGATAGAGGAAAAGTACATTGAACGTGCAGTGTTGAGTGCTGCTTAGTACTTCAGCTGGTGTTCTGTAAGAGCTAAGGAATGAGCAGTGAGGCCTGTTTTTCTACAGAGTCGTTCAAGATGACCCATTCAGGAGTAAACCAAGGTGATGAGCTAGAAGAGGGCACCAGCTTTGTCTTGATGGGGGCGTGCTTTTCAAGAGCAGCTGAGATAGCTGAATTATAATTTGAGAGGATATTTGAAGGACAGGCCAGTTTCGAAGAGTCAGAAAAGTTAAATGTAAGCGTAAGCGTAGTTCTAAAAACCTTGATGTTTCAGTGTGCCAACACGGCAATTCATTCAGTAGCTCAGTATGTCCGATGCCAAGATGGTCCCTTATGAGCTAATACCTGCTCTGGACATGGATTTAGTACCTTGCTCCTTATCTTCTATCTAGGATCAGACAGCTCCTTGCCGCAGCATGTGTCTGCAGCTTCCGGAGTCTCAGTGAGATTGCCGCCCACTCGGTAGGATAATACAAATGTTAGCCAAAGGCATCTCGTCAACTCGGATCTCTCCAGGCTACAGCTTGACCATAGCATCTTGGGAAGCCCATCTTATCTCCTCGACGATGCCTCCGCCGCTCCACCTCAACTTCTGCACGACCCGGTGCCGCAAGCCGTGCACCCCATCACAGAGTCCGTCACAATCATCAGCTCATGACTTTTTTCTCTTCATGTTTTCTTGACCTTCTCTTTTTTCAGATCCTACTTAACCGGCTTCCTCCAGCCAGTTCAGCTAGCCTTCCTCACATGCCCACTGTTCCTGATTTTTCACCGGCATGCTCCTCCATTGGCATACTTCCATTGTTTTCAGTCATGCGCATGCGTGTGAAACACACAATCATGTCATGCGCTATGCCCCGCTTTCCCAAGCAACAGTCATTTCACGTTTGATTATACATCATGGTCTACTCACTGTGATGTCGACAAGCAACAGTCTGTTAATGTTGGATTATATATCATGGTCCAGTCAACATGATGTTCAGCAGCTGGTCTCCATCAGGAAAATACACTAAGTTCTCAGTCTATTATTCTCTTGGGGGAACAATCGTGTTATGGGGTTTTAGGTTTCTCTGCCAATGTTGTCATTCTCTGTTCATCATAACCCTTATCTGCATCAATATCACTTTTCAAGCTGTAATATTTAATTTACTACAGCATTCGGTTCTCACAGATCATGGTCGGTGATCATGCATTCTGCAGCGTGGTGGCCGCATCACGCGAGTAACTGAGTTTATGTTCACAAATCCGTTCACCAGTGTTGCATGTCTAAGTGTATCCCTCATCAGGAAATCAAGATCCATTATTCTTGCACATCATCATACATAAGTACTCAGCATACGGGGTCTGATTACATCAGTTAATTTAAGATGATGCTCTCGTTTTTGTTGGTCGCTCCTATCTTTGGGGCTCTATCACAAATGTTCGAATTCCAGAGCTCATTACTCAAGTTCTGCTTACAGTATACTTTCTGCATCTGCTGGTCAAAACCTAAGCTTCCTTACAATGCTCCCTATGTTATTTTAACAACTACGATAGTCTAAATACATTACATTTTTATTTGAAGTTATCAATGCATTTCGATCCTTGCTATGTTCACTTTAAATGTGATTGTGGTTGGGCAGTTACATTTAATAGCAGGTAAGTAAGGTTTTGTTTTTCTCATTGGATAAAACCTGTGCCGGATTAGCACTTCTTTCGAAGCAGAGACCGAATATTTATTCGACTGAAGCTTTATACGTCACGGACCACGCATCGTGTTGCTGGATTGATGGGCTTCATCAGAAGCATCAGCATCAAACATCATATAATTTGCATATACATATTATTTTAACTCTCCATCCCTCTACCCCAGTCAATGTTTCAGTTCACTCTCATTACATCTCCACATACCCACACACTCCTATGCAGCCTGAGTCAGGGATTTCCCTGGTCTACTGGGGAAATAATAAATAAAAAAAGCTATCTAATTTGCCTTTCAGTTCTCCTCCTTTCTTTCCTTAAGAGTCAATCCTAACAGCCTAGCCACTCGCAAATATTCAGGTATGGAAATACTGTCTGGTGAACTATCCCTTGAATGCGTTAACATATACCATATAATTTTAATGCTATCAGGGCTAGTACTGTGCAAAAGTATTAGGCACTTGAAAATTGTTGCACAGTGAGGATTTCTTGAAAAAAATATGCCATAAATAGTTTTCATTTATCAATTAACATCACACAAAGTCCAGTAAACTTAAAAAAAGCTAAATCAATATTTGGTGTTACTACTTTTGCCTTCAAAACAGGACCAATTTTCTTTCAACACCTGGACACAGTTTTTCTTGGTTGTTGGCAGATAAGCTGTTCCAAGCTTCTTCGTCACAGATCTTTTATCTGTTTAGTCTCAATTGCTTCTGTCTCTTCATGTAATCCCAGACTGACTCAATGTTCAGAGGAGGGTGCCAGGTGTGCGTCATCACGGCCCGGCCAAGCCCCCCTCCTCGTCACACTCCTCCACCACCAGATTCAGGCCAGGGAGACCTCCGGCTTACTACCCCCCTCCCTTCCTGGAGGGAAGGTGTTGCCCTTTCGGCCGGCCATCCTTCCTCCGGCCGGCCTTTCCTACCCACTGGGAAACTGAGAGAGATGAGGGGAGGGAGAGGGAAGAGAGAAAGAGCGAGCGGGAGAGACAGAATGAGAGAGAGAGAGAAGAGAGAGTGAGAAAAAGTGGCTCGCCAGTCCCCGGACACGCTGTCGCCTGGTCCTCGGCAAGCTGGGCAGCGGTCCTCCGCGACGCCGGGCGTTGGCACTGGACCTCATCTCCTGTTGGACGGCAGTAGAATCCTCCGCCTCCTGGCAGATGGCAGCGAGCTCCCCCACCCCTTGGCAGATGGGAGCGGCTCCTCCTCTCCTGACGGATGGCAGCAAGCTCCCTCTCCCCCTGGTGGCCAGCAGTGGCTCCTCCACTTTCTGGCAGATGGCAGTGAGCTCCTCCGTCCCCTGGCAGATGGCAGCGGCTCCTCTGTCTCCTGGCTGATGGCAGCAAGCTCCTCCACCTTCTGGCAAACTCTCCAGTACCAACGTACCATATCTCCTTGGCGTTGCGACCCTCCAACAGCAGCGAGGGCTCTTCGACAGCACATCCCTTCTTGCTCTTGCTTCGGCACCAATGTAACAAGGTTGTTAAGATGGGCAAGGAGGAGGCGGGAACCAGCTGAACAGTCAATGTAAAACTTTAATAATAAACTGAACTCAAACTAACATAAACTGAAAAACAAACAAAGACGCACACACACAGCTTCATGCGTCTCTCTCTCTCTCTCTCTCCTGAACTGGCGTCTCCGGCTCCCCCTTATCTCTCTCCCGCTTACTAACCATGTCTGTATAAAGGTTTATCCAATATTACAACATTGTTGCCATGACAACGTAACATTGCTAAGCCCTGAAAGTGACTTTATCACACTATAAATCATGTTTACATGTATAATGTTTACGTCTTCGCCTATTCTTTTGAAACAGTGTAACATTTATGGACTGGCCCCATTCCCTACATTTTGAGTCCCCAGAGATTTCAACTTTTTTTCAAATAAATGAGGGACGAGTCAAAATAATTTTCTGAGGTAATCAGCATTATGCCACAAATGCTGTCGATTGAGCTTAACTTGTATTGAACCTGGAACATTCCTTTAACACTTAATGCATTACACTTTGAAAAGAAAATATGTATTTGTTTAAAATATGTATAAGTTGAATTGCTTAATTTAATAATGATTAATTATTTTAATCTAATATCAGTCCTAATTATTTTACATCAAAGATTAATGTAAAACCAAATATATTCCCACTTATAATACATGATATGATAAAACTTGCTATATCATCTCAGTGTCAACTAAAGTTATTTGTCTCTTAACAAAGCTTATTTGCCATTAAATAAAGTATTCTCACTCCACATCACAATTTTTGTCTTTGTCTTAAATGATTCAGTTGTGTGGAGGTCAAATGGCCTATTAAAGTGCCATCTTCCATCAGTACATACACAACAGAGGCACCTGACACTACAGATGGAGTGGAAATCTGGCCAGTTGGACCAAGCGCAATCATTTCCATCACTTTATTTCTATCATGCAATTCTTTCTTCTCAGGATAGCTGAGCTCACTTTCTCACTAGTAACTAGACATTTATTGACAATTGTAGAGGCTCATTTTGTCTGTGGTGCAGTAAATACCTTGCAGTTTTTGTGGATGTGTGAACAATTTATCACATACTGTGCATTTCTGGATCTGGATTCTCTCCCTGGATTCTCTTTGTTCTGCAAAATGTTCTGCAAAAAAACTGCTTTCAAATCTGGGCTAGTTCCAAACCTTATTAGGAAAGAATACTCTAGTACATGAATATGTCATAAAGGCCCATCAATTGAGCCCCATTCAAAGTCCCATGAATGAGGCCACTGCAAGTCCTTCCAAAAATTAATGAAATGCAAAAAGCTACTTGCTATTTTTTTAATGAATGAGAAAAATCTATCCTATAACCTCATATACAGGGCCGTAACAACCATAAACATTGAGAGGGGCATGTGGTTACATCCTTGCTCATATATCAATTGCTCCACTCAATAAACTCTAACGTGACACAAATACACTCTCAAAGGGATTTGTTGCATGGGTGATTACATTTGCACTGACAGATGGAACCCTTTTCTATGCCATTAAGACCTGAAGTAGACTATTTTGGATGAGGTACACACTTATAAATGTATGAATTTCCTTACATTAGATTAGATGTAACAAATTATGCCAGACATTTTCTCAGAATTAGCACTTTCCTTAACCAGATTACTTTTATATAGTTGATCCCAAGGTGATTATTAATAAATGTATAAAATGTATTAACTTGTTCCCCTCAAGTTAATGGCAGAGTAACACAGTGTAGTTTATAACATTAACTATGAAAATGTTAACGTTTGACAACAAGAAAGTGTTCAAATACTTTTTGTCTTAATTTGTTTTCTCATTTAAACCCTAACAATGTTAAATCTTGTTAAATGTTTTGCAATAAAAGTGTGCTTATGCTACCTTGCTGCAAAATAAATGACTTTTGTTTATTTTGTTACCTGATGCTATGCCATTCATACAGTTTTAAGCGTGACTTCAGTGTCCAAATAGCCTACTTGTTGGGGCCACTGTATTTACACATTGCAGTTGTTCTTATATTGCATTATGTGGTTTTAATTTTTTTTTTCTTTTTTTTTTTTACTATTGCTTTTAACACCTTAGCTTTCTCTTTCTTAAGATCATTAAGTTACTCACAAGAAAAATAGTATGGTCTACCACTCAGACCACACCGTTTCATCTCCTGGCCTTGAAAAAGTCCGTAGTTCGCCCTTCCAATAAATTTTTCCAGCTCCAGTCCCGTTGCATTGACTATCTGTGCACCCATTTTGCACAGAACCACAGCCTGAATCCAAAACTGAATCCCCATTGCAGCCGCGACAATCAGGACACATGCAAAACAAAGCACACCAGCAACAGAGAATATACTTTTCTTTTGATGACTAGGCATTGTACTTGAAAAGGCAACGTGAGCCCTGTGGTAATTATCAGTAATCAATTGAGATCCAAAAGGTTTATGCGCAGTCTTCCTGTAATCCAATATGGAAAAGGGCATTGTGCTGTTGTCGATTTCACCTCTAGGCTAAAAACTGGGAAATTATGAACTGAAGTGATATTACTTAACAGCACATGCTTGGAGAGTAAGCTTAGAACTTGGATCCCGTTAACGTCTTCTCTGGATAGTGCTCCATCTCCAGGTTACCGGTTTGAATTTCTTGCACCAGTGGTCGTGGGATGATGTGTCTGTGCTGAATTTACCTTGGATTGGTTGGATTAAGATCTCATTTAACAAAGCAATTTCGCTGCTCTAACTGCACTTTAAATGTTGAGTTATGTGTGATATTTACTGATTTATTTAGTCAAGGAAAGTACCTTCTAAAATCCCTCTAAATCAAATAATGTATTTATATGGTGATAGAGGGTTGTTTGTCACACGTTTTATATTTAAGTGAATACTTTTAGGAATATGTTTATTTTTGAAAGTTAATTTTGTTTAGGTGCATAACTTAAAAATTAACTGTCTTGGCTACAAAATGCTATTACATAATAATGTAAATTTCCATCATTAATGACCAAGAAAAAAATAAAGTTCACACTATACTGGGTTGTCACAATGGAAACCTGATGTTCATTAAAAACTCATTTGAGAACTTTTATTAACTTTTATCAATATAAAAATAGGCAAGGATAGGAGAAGACTCCGCCTGGGGAAGAGTGACGAAGCCACCATAACTTTTTCTCTTGACCATATAGATGGTACTAAATCAGAACAATTTCAACACATTTATTGAAAGGCTATGCTCCTCTTTATAAGTGCCATGGGGAAAACATTTTTAATCTAAATTTTCGAGAATAAAGTCAGAATATTCTGAGAATAGTCAGAATATTCTGAGAATAGTAAACAATTATAAGATTAAAGTTGTAATTTTTTGAGAATAATGACAAAATTATGAGAATAAAGTCATAACATTACGAGATTAAAGTAGTAATATTTTGAGAATAAAGTCAAAATGATGAGAAACAACATGTCATTATCACAATGATAGAACCCAAGAGCCCGCTGGTGGACACCGGTGGTGAAGAAGGCTGTCAAGCTGAAGAAGGAGGCCTTTCGGGCTTGGCTGGCATCTGGTAAATTACCGTATTATTAAAGAATACAGTATTTTTCTGTATTCTCTATTCACAGTAAATATCTAATTGAATTACTGTAAGGTCACTTTAAAATTACAGTAATTCGCTGGCAACCCTGCTGCCAGTGTACTGTGATTTCCTAGCGCGGCTAGCACTGGGGGCGATTTGGGGATCCCAATGGGATCGTCTCTGCCGGGTATCCTCCCGCGGACCTCCCATTCCCCAGCACGCTCATCTGCCCCAATCGGGCTTCCGGATGAGTTCGCCGACTCGTCTCATGGCGAGTCTGGCTTCTTGTTCGGAACTCGCAAAGATGATGAGCTCTCGAGCGCAGCATCGCAGAGCGGGCTTGTCCAGTCGGATGCAGAAGCCTCAGCTGGGCTTCCCCCTTCAATCGCCCAGTCACAGGCCGATGCTGAAATGACGGACATGCTTTCCCGGGCGGCAGCGAGCGTCGGGCTAGAGTGGAACCCTCCGCTCTCCCCTGAACCCTCGCGGCTTGATGATTGGTTTCTGGGCTCGCGGCACCGCTCAAAGCAGCCGCGCCCCGCTCCAGTGCCATTCTTCCCGGAAGTGCATGAGGAGCTGACGAAGTCGTGGAAGGCACCTTTCACTGCCCGGCCCAGACTCCGCAGTTCCCCCGCTCTCACTACCCTCGATGGCGGGGCGGCCAAGGGCTATATGGCGATTCCCCCAGTGGATAAGGCGCTCGTGGTGCACTTATGCCCACAGAGCGCCGCTACCTGGCGTGGATGCCCTAAGCTCTCGTCCAAGCCCACGCCCTGTAGGCTCACTTCGTCCCTGACGGCTAAAGCCTACAGTGCTGCTGGACAAGCCGCCTCTGCCCTGCACGCCATGGCTCTCCTGCAGGTCCACCAAGCCAAGGCGCTGAAAGAACTGCATGAGGGTAGTTCCGCCCCAGATTTGATGCAGGAACTGCGCTCAGCGACCGATCTCGCCCTATGGGCGACGAAGGTCACGGCGCGGTCTCTCAGGTGGACGATGGCCACACTAGTGGTCCAGGAGCGCCACCTTTGGCTCAACCTGGTTGAGATGGGCGAGGCCGACAAGACACAGTTCCTTGCTGCCCCCATTTCCCAGGCGGGCCTATTCGGCGACACTGTCGAGGACTTTGCCCAGCAGTTCTTGACGGTGAAGCAGCAGACGGAGGCAATCCAGCACATCCTGCCACGGCGCGGCTCAAGATCCCACACCCCGTCTGCTAGTTGCCAAGGGCGTCCCCCTGCGGTGACTGCACCGGCTCCACCGCAGCCCGCCCCTTCGGCCCGGCCCCGGCGTGGAGCCCACCGCAGGAAGCCGATGCCACCCGTCTCACAGCCAGTGCCGAAGAACCCATGGAGGTCTTCAAAGCGCCCCTGAGATGGGCAACCCAGGGACAAGGGAACCCACTCACGTGGAGCTGGTAGGAAGACCACTCCATCCCCCGGTGGAGAAACCTCTCGTTTCTACAAACAGGTGTTCCTCTAGAACTGGTCTCCAGGCACGTCGTGGTCACGACAGACTGACTTCCTCCGAGCCCTGTGGCTGTCGAGTTTTTGGAGAGACTCACTGCCGGCCCAGTACACGCGCTAACTAAGAGCCCTGTTCTGGGGAAGGTGCTCTGCATGTGGCAGTTCCCTGTAAGGCTATCCCCATGCGATCTATATCTTCCGCTAGTTCGTTTCCCTGCTGGCAAACTGGTCTCCATGTCCCAGTCTCCATGTTTGTAGTAACTCCTCCCCCATTGGGCAGGATCTACCTTGAAGGCTCTCCACATGGTTGGAAAGACCATGTGACGTATTCTTCCACTTAAATACCCCCCCCTCCCTTTGGGCGAGGTGTGGTCTCCACGGTGTCTTCCCCTTGGGAGGGACACCCCCCAACTAGACCTGATAATTCCCCTTCTTTTTTAGGGAGTGGAAAAAGAGAAGGGGAAAAGAGGCCACGACTGGGTTAAGCCTGTCTCTATCTTTGGGTAGTCGACTTGTCCCCCAAAAGGGCCGTTCGACACTCATAACTATGTTTGGGGAGGTTACGTGTCGACCTGGTGTGCTGGCTATGAGGCACACAGCAAGTCTGCCCACCACACACCGCCAGTTCACATAACACAGTTCAGCCCTGTGGCGTTTCGTATAGGGACCCCTAGTGTCACTACATCGACACCAACGTCGAGTGAGTGACAGATAGGGAACGTCATGGTTACTGGTGTAACCTCCATTCCCTGATGGAGGGAACGAGACGTTGTGTCCCTCCTGCCACAACGCTGAACTACCCGCTGAAATGGCCGGACCTTATATCGGCTCCTCAGCATAAAACCTGAATGAGTGGTTGCATTCCAGCTCCTTTTATACCCGTATGTCCGGGGGAGTGGCATGCAAATAACACTCGCCAATTTTCATTGGCCTTTTATCAAGACCAGAGGTGTCTCGGGCTCCCAACAGTGACCCCTGGTGTAACTACATCGACACCAACGTCTCATTCCCTCCATCAGGGAACGGAGGTTACACGAGTAACCATGACGTTTTCTACAGTACATTGCTGGTTACTGTGATTTTCCGCAGTACATTATTGGTTACTGTGATTTTCTACAGTACATTGTTGGTTACTGTGATTTTCTACAGTAGATAATTGGTTATTGTGATTTTCACAGTAATTCTTTCATTACTGTAATTTTCAATTGAATACAGTATTCAATTGTATACAGTAATTTCCTGTGCATGAACACAGTAAATTACTGTAGATTTCACAGGTATTTTTTACAGTGTGAGCCAGCATCTTCATCAATGCAAGAAATGGATGTGGATGATTTAGTTAAATCATACATTAGTTTAGGATTTAGCAACAAAGAAATCCTTTGTCATCTTTTGGCACATCAGCACCAAGTTATTACTGGGATCCGGACACTGCAGTGGTTATGTAGGAATTGAATTTATTCAGGAGAAAGAACCAGACAGACGTTTGCAGTCCGCTATGCATGGGTGATGCTTGGACTGGGTTTCCCAAAGCTCTAAGCTGAACGTTAGTTGCACTTAAATTGTACTTACTACACCATGTTTCCCAAAAGCATCGTTATCTAAGTAGCACATAAAAATGCTCATAAATTAACTAGAGCTATGAACCGCTCTTAAGTCCATAAATAACTACTCGTATTGTTCTCGCATATTTCACAGTTTATCAGATACAAAGGGACATTTAATAAATTATATTAATATATTTTGATCATTGGAAAGCCATCGTACACGGTTTCACAAAAATATCGCCATATCCAATTACATCGTCACCCCCCGCCCCCCCATTACATTTACAATTTATGTATTGAAACATGAAAAACTTAACCAAAAATATTTCCAAATTCAATTGACACTTTATATGAAACGAAAAAACTGTTAAGATAATGTAGTCAAAAAATCGAATATAAGCACCCATTTTTTTGCATCACTTTCATTAATCTTTATGAAGTTGAGAAATAATACATCTGATACCCCATCTTACTAAAGCCATCATTATTTCTGTAATTCAATTCTGTAATAGTTAATAAATGTCGGTGTCTCTACAAGGTTACAAACAACTTCCATGTTTGTCAGTATGTCCATGTTATTTTCATTTTGAGAAGACACCTTTGGACCAACATTATTTCTGTAATCGGATATAGTGATATTTTTTCCCGAAAAATATTATTAATATTTTTCTTTCAAATCGCCCAGCCCTACTGTGCACTTGTAGCCTTACTGCCATTATGCAGCTTGCAATTTGTGACTGCCATGTAAACAGACTAGGGCCTTGTTTCCCAATAATGATTGATCTTAGCGGTTAAGAGCGTTTTCTATGAGCGTGTGAAGGTGGTCGATAAGGAGGACACAGAAGGCACGTTGCTCCACTCACAGGAAAGGATTTTAATGACCACACTTCAGTGCTCACAGCTTCACACACTAATCTCTTCAGCTTCACAATAATAAATTCTTAGCTTCAAAATAATAAATTCTTAGTTTCACAATAATAATCTCTTCAGCTTCACAACAATAACTTTCTGGACCCAGGCTCTCCCTCGTCTGCTGGTTGTGTGGCTGCTTTTATGCTGCTCTTCCCATGCTCACTGGAAATAGAAACAGGTATTAGGCATAATTTAGCTCAGGCGTAAGCGCACTTACCGCTTTTTCTCTCTCCGGACGGGCGATTGACCACGCCCCCACTGCCACAGAGCAATTCTATGAATGTTTGTTATTTTTTAAGTGCGTTTCCCAAAACTGCACTTAACAGGAACACGCGAGGACATGCTTTAAGTGCAACTTAAGAGAGTCGCTATCCGTGTGACATTGTTGAAATGTGACCATATAGTGCTGCTCATTATTTTAACTTCATTATATTTGTGCACAACTTTACATACATTCATCTTCTATAGCCACTTGTCCTATTTAGGGTAGTGCTGGAGCCTATCCCAGCTGTCTTGGGCCGAAGGCTGGGAAACACCCTGGGCCCTGTTTCCCAAAGCAAAATAGATTGTAAAACCGATCGTATGAATCATCTTACACTTACGGGCTGTTTCCCAAAGGCATCATAACTCAAGTAGATCTTGAAAATCGTCATAGATCTACGAGCACTCTGGAGTAATCGTAGATTGACAAGTGCATCGTAAGGACAGGGACTCATGCAGGACACCTGCAGGACAAATGCAAAATTACATGACAACTTATGATAGTTAATGCCACAATTCTTACACTTTATGTTGTGTGCAATGTGACTTAAATAAGATTTGTGTTTAGTTTTCTTTATTTGCTTTGTTATTTTAATTTATAACTTATAAATAAACTAATCATAAAAATGACTGAAGACATACATTCGTATACATATGTATTGTGTGAATGACCACATATTGGCACTAACACAAGGATGGCATGATTGTTGTTAGAAACAGTTGCTAAAACCCAGGGAGAATGAATATGTTATATATAAGAGGAAAATGGGCAAATGAGATGTACAAGCTGGAAAAATAAAAAAGGAGGAACTCACAAAACATGTCACTGACTTGCTGGCATGCACTGAAACCAGTCATGTATTGCACATGTCATGTCAGGCTCGACATCACGTCGTCCCAGGCCATCTTCCTCTTCTCCCACAACCTCTTCCTCTTCCTCTCTGACTATCAAGGATGTTCTCGCCTGCACCACAATGTTGTACAGCATTGCTGTCACAGTTATTACAGTATAATTTTGGGGAGCAAAGAGAAGACCGCCGCTTGAACGATGAATAGCCCGAAAGCACAGCTTCCACCTCCCTATTGTGTGCTCCACAATGCAACGGGCAACACGGTGGGCCTCATTGAAATCTGTGTCCCTGTTAGTGGCATGATTAGATACAGGGGTGAACAGGTATGGCCTCAGTGGGTTACCACTGTCCCCAAGCGGTCTCCACTGACCCTGAGAATTTTTCGCCTCTTGAACCACAGATGAATCGCTGAATATGAATGAATCATGTGTGTTTCCAGACAACCTTGCCACGGTATCTATTATCAAGCCCTTATGGTCACAGATCATCTGGCAGTTGATGGCTGCGTAACCTTTGCGGCATACTGTATACTGTATATACTGTATGTGGCCATACACATGTGGTGTGAGGATTGGGATTAATAATGTACCATCGATCACTCCAAGGACCTGTGTTATGTGGTGGCATGTTAGGAAGTACTGTTGTGCATCCGAGATGTCCAGTCTTGATGTTAGAAATTGAATGTGCTGGGGAGCATGTGGAAGCAATGCATTGGTGACTGCCTCTGCAGACCTGGACACTGAAGCCTTACTGAGCCCTAGCCCATCACCAAGCACCTGAAGAAAACTGCCAGTTGCATAAAATCACAGTGCGGCTAGGAGTTGGACTTGAGGGGAAAAGGCAAAGTTCCTCCTGGTAGCATGCATCAGGTTAGGTCCAATGATGTTAAGCAGTTTAACAATTTCTGCTCATGGCAACCGGTACCTCTCCATGACCGCAGTGTCATCTAGCATGTCCAGAGGATGTAGGAATTTACCATAACCAGTCTACTTCGTTGTCATCTGTGTCTTTCTCTTGCTCTCAGCTGAAGAACCCACTGTATTGGAGCCATGATTTGTTCTACAAGGCTACTGAAATGTGAACGGATTAGCCACCTCGGTGTGGAGCGCTCCTATTGTTTTGTTGTTTTTGTTTGTTTGTCCTGTGTTTAGTAATATTTTTCCAGTCAGTTTTACCAGAGACGAACTGCTGAACATTCGACAGTATATACCAGACAATCTTTTCCCAGTTTTTGAATATTCAGACATTTTGCTGGAAATTTTAGTTGGAGGCGCGGCTATGTTGTTCAAGAGACGCAGGCGAGGGAAGCGAGCCGGTGCGCTTTCGAACAGCGCTGCCGAGTATTCATCTAGCAAATCTCTGCACTCTTCCTAATAAAATGGACGAACCTACAAACAAGGACTTTTCAACCTCTGCTTCACAGAAACCTGGCTGAGTGAAGCCATTCCGGACAGTGTGTTACATCTGCCGGGCTTTCAGCTGTTCAGAGCGGATCGCATTGCGGAGTTAACGGGAAAACGAGAGGCGGTGGAACATGCTTTTACATCAATGAAAGTTGGTGTACAGATGTAACAGTGTTAAAGAAGATGTGCTGTCCTAATTTGGAAGCACTCTTTATTAACTGTAAGCCTTTATACTCGCCACGGGAATTTTCCTCGTTTATTCTGGTGAGTGTTTACATCGCGCCAAACGCGTGTTTGAATGCCGCGCTGCAACAACTGGCTGAACAGATCACAGTCACAGAACAACAATACCCGGACTCAGTTATTATTATTCTTGGGGATTTAAACAAAGCAAACCTCACACGTGAACTGCCCAAATACAGACAGCACATTACATGCCCCACCAGAGACAGAAATATACTGGACCACTGCTACACAACAATAAAGGATGCATATCACTCTGTCCCTAGAGCAGCTTTGGGACTATCTGATCACTGTCTGGTTCATCTTCTTCCAAACTACAGACAGAAACTAAAATCTGCTAAGCCTGTAGTAAGGACTGTAAAGAGAGATTATGTGTGCCGTGTCTTTTGAAAACAAAAGATAAGGAAAGCTTCAGGCCCAGATGGCGTTTCACCTGCATGTCTTAGATCCTGTGCTAACCAGCTGGCCCCCATCTTCACACTGATTTTCAATAGATCACTGGAGCAGTGTGAATTTCCCTGCTGCTTCAAATGCTCAATCATCATTCCTGTCCCAAAGAAGCCAAAAATCAATGGACTAAATGACTACAGACCCATCGCCCTGACATCTTTGGTCATGAAATAATTGAAGGACATCACTGGACCCTTTCTAGATCCCTTTCAGTTTGCTTATCGAGCAAACAGGTCTGTGGATGATGCAGTCAACATTGGATTGCATCATATCCTGCAACATCTGGACAGACCAGGGACATATGCAAGGATCCTTTTTGTGGACTTCAGTTCGGCTTTCAACACCATCATCCCAGCTATTTTCCGGACTAAATTACACCAACTCTCTGTTCCCACGTCTATCTGTCAGTGGATTACCAGCTTTCTGACAGTGGAAATTCACTTCCAGCACCTGTACAATCAGCACTGGTGCGCTCCAGGGATGTGTACTCTCCCCACTACTCTTCTCCCTCTACACCAACGGCTGCATCGCCAAGGACACCTCTGTCAACTGTCATCGGCCTCATCCAAGATGACGATGAATCTGCATACAGAAGGAAGGTTAAACAGCTGGCTGTCTGGTACAGTCAAAACAACCTTGAGCTGAACATGCTCAAAACGGTGGAGATGATTGTGGACTTTATGAGGAACACCCCAACACTGTCCCCCCTCACCATTCTAAACAGCACTGTGGCAGCAGTGGAGTCATTCAGGTTCCTGGGCACTACCATCTCACAGGACCTGAAGTGGGAGACCCACATTGACTCCATTGCGAAAAAGGCCCAGCAGAGGTTATACTTCCTTCGCCAGTTGAGGAAGTTCAACCTGCCACAGGTGCTGCTGATACAGTTCTACTCAGCAGTCACCGAGTCTGTCCTCTACACTTCAGTATCTGTCTGGTTTGGTTCAGCTATGAAATCGCATATCAGAAGACTACAAAGGACAGTTCGGACTGCTGAGAGGATTATTGGTTGCCCCCTGCCCTCCCTTCAAGAGCTATGCACTTCCAGAGTGAGGAAAAAGGCTAGAAAAATCACTCTGGACCCCACTCACCCTGCCTACTACCTTTTTGGACTGTTGCCTTCTGGCCGACGCTTCAGAGCTCTGAGCACCAGAACCATCAGGCACAGGAACAGTTTTTTCCCTCAGGCTATCCTTCTCATGAACAGTTAAAACTGCCCCATTGAGCAATAATTATTGTGCAATACACAGCTTAGTCTGTTTATATTATCCAACACATCCAACCTCTTCTGCCATTACATTCCCTTGCACTGTATATAACCGATTCGTATTTAGATTTGCACTACGTATGTGTATGTGTGTATGTATGTATGTGTGTGTCTGTGTGTGTGTATGTATGTATGTATGTAAACTACCGGTCGAAAGTTTTGAAACACTTACTCATTCTTTATTATATATATATTTTTTTTTTTCACATTTCAGAATAATAGTAAAGTCATCAAAACTATGGAATAACATAAATGGAACTATGGGAATTATGTTGTGACTAAACAAAATCCAAAATAAATCAAAACTGTTATATTTTAGCATCTTCAAAGTAGTCACCCTTTGCCTAGAATTTGCAGACATGTGCTCTTGACATTTTCTCAACCAGCGTCTTGAGGTATCACCCTGGGATGCTTTTTAAACAGTATTGAAGGAGTTCCCATCTATGTTGGGCACTTATTGGCTGCTTTTCTTTATTATTTGGTCCAAGTCATCAATTTCAAAAACGTTTTATTTTTTTATAAAATTTTAGTTTTATAATGAAATAAATTAATATGGCGGCACAATTATATTTTTATCTACAAAACTAATTTCAAACATTTAAGCATACGCCTTCCGATCAAAATATTTTTAAGATCATGAGAAACATTTCAGTCAAGTGTTTCAAAACTTTTGACCGGTAGTGTGTGTGTATATATATATAGTCTATTGTGTATTCTATATATATACTTTTTTTTTTTTCAATATTTATTTATTTTGTATTCAATTTTTAATAATTTAAAAAAAAGTCTTGTTGCTGTTTTGTATTGTTGTGTACTGGAAGCTCCTGTCACCAAGACAAATTCCTGGTATGTGTAAGCATACTTGGCAATAAAGCTCATTCTTCTTCTTCTTCTTCTCTTTTAGGAGGAACCTGTATGTGATTAAAGTTATCAGGCTGTGATAATCAGAACAGGCACATTACACACCAGCTATCATCTATTTTACTAATTGCAGTAGGCCTTGAAAAAAGTAATTGAATGCATGTTTTATTGTGAAATTGTTTTATCTAATTATAAAGTTTCATAATGACGTATATACTGTACAGTGGTGGAAAGAGTACTGTTTTTTTTTTTTTTTTTTTTTTTTTTTTTTTTTTTTTTAAGTAAAAGTACTGCTACTGAAGAAATAATTCACTTGAGTACAAATAGAAGTACTGAGAAATATTATGACTTAAATAAGAATAAATAAGTAGTTTGCTGAAAAACTACTCAAGTAATTACGTTACAAGTTACTTTATGAAAATTATGTTATGTATAGTATATACGCTTACATTTTAGAACACAAAGGCATTTTTGTTCTTGAAAGAAATTGATGCTTCATTTCACCAAGGATGCATTAAATTGATCAAAAATACTGCCAAAATCATTAATTGCAAATTATTATTACGGTTTGAAATAATTGTTTTAAGTGGTATTTGTTACATTTTTTCTTTAACCGTGATGGCAAACATATACTGTTTCACCTGTTCCTTACAAAAGCATTCTAAAGTGCTAATTTGGTACTCAAGAAAATTTTCTTATTATTGGAACAATTGAAAATGGTTGCACTACCATGCGGAAATCACAATACAGTGGGTGTTTATCCCCATTTGCTGAAGTATTGAGTTCTTACAAGTTGCTTTACACTTGCCAAATTTTGTCAAATTTTGATTTTAAAAATAGGCAAAAAGAAACACATTTCTCCTGAAATTCTATTTTCTCCTAAAGTCTATTGTTTTAGAGAGATGAAGGCTATTCCACGTTACTGTTTTGAAAAAAGAATCTCTAACCAGGATAGAGAGGGAAGTGGACGGCCAGATGCACAACAAAAAGACAAGTAAATCACAGTCTCTAGTTTGAGAAACAGACTCCTCACAGGTCCTAAACTAGCAGCTTCTAAATGCCAAAGACCTGCATTGCTGCAAGAGGATTCTCGGACAAACAGAAAATTTTAAGAATACAACATTTATTTTAATAGAATTAGCCATTTGAAACATTCTAAATGTCTCTAAATCGTCTCTAAACTACAAAATGTGCATTGTGACTTAAACACATTCCTATTTCAGGTTTATTCTCATTCATGTAAGTCCAAGTATGTTGGCTATTAAGTTAACATACTGTACAAAACTAATATAATGCAGGAGGAAATGTATCCTCTATTACATTGCAAAAATGATCCAGATATGGAATGAGATTATTAAGCAAACTGTTATCAACTCCTACATGCCAACTGAATAAAATAAGGCAAAAATAAAGATTTCACACAGTGTTTAGTGAGAGATATGATTGATTCAAACACTAAAAGTGGTTGCTATGTATTATTGTATTACAGTTGTAATGCTAAAGTCTTAATTAACATTATGGTTATTTAACATATTGAGATATTATTATTAAGCAAATTGTAGCATTTGGTTACATTATGTTTTGTGATTTCTCATACCTTCTTTATATAACATCCATTCCTTGTGTGCATGTTTGGCCTCTAGCGGGTGAGGCTTTTCAGACAGATAAACAGCAGCACAGGGCAGGGAAGTACAGTACAGCACCGTGAGCGAGAGTGTTACCTGCTAGGACAGTTTATTTTGAACAAGAGGGGCGAACGGTTACAGAATTTAAAGCGGGAGTACAATATCTCACTGAAATGTCACCGAAATGACCTGCCGGTTGAACTCCAATGCATCTCATTGACCTCTGCCTACATCACCTTTGTCTATTGATGGACTACACTCTTGAAATGGAATACATAGACTATAAATTAATTGTCAACAAAAGCCTTCATCAGCCAACTAACAAATGGCAATGCATCTATGTGAATTTCTGCAGTTAATCCAGGATAGACTTCAAAGATATTAGTCATTAATCTTACAGTTCATACAAAATCTTTGTTTAAACACTGGCCCTTAACACTTACTTAGTTTACAAATTTTAAACCATGACTTGCACTGCACACAAATAAGTAATATTGGCATTATATACATGCTGTTTAGCCAGAGGGGAACTGGCCCCCACAGTGAGCCTGGTTTCTCCCTAGGTTATTTGTCTCCATTAACCAACATCTTTTGGAGTTTTTTTCCTTGCCACAGTCGCCTTCGGCTTGCTCACTGGGCTCTAAATACAATTATTATTTAATATTTTAATTATTTATTTTTATACACAATTTACAACCATATTTAATCAAACTACACAATGATGACTCCTAAGTCAGTTTCATTTTCTGTTAAAGCATGATCATCTGTAAAGCTGCTTTGAAACGATGTTGTGAAAAGCGCTATACAAATAAAAATGACTTGACAATACCAAACTGATTCGGACTGATAGCAGCGGAAAGCCCGTCTGTGCATGCGATGGTGTGAGGACAGTGGGGGAAAAAATTATGTTCAGTGAAAAGTCAAAAGAAGATCACAATGTATGTAATTGTAACTATATCAGATATTATTAATAAAACATGGGAACCTGTTGCAAGGGCATTTTTCTTTCCTCCATATATTTTTGTTAATTTCGGTGGCATTTTTGCCCTGAGTCCCCGTTCATTTCTGACACTATTGGCATTGTATCTTTCTAAGGTATTTAAAAGTTTGTTTTAGACTTATAGTAGCAAGTAAACAAGATATCACCTCATATATGTCAAACTACATTGTGTAAGTGTTTGACACAGTTAAAACATTGCCTGCCTTAAAAACAAGTGAAGTTTGATCAGTGGTTGAACTTGTTCAGAAGGTTCCCTCATACCTGAATGAACGGCTCCTTTCCAGAATAAAATTAAATATGCAGAAAAGGGCAGAAAGTCTTTAAGAAGCTAGAGAAGAGAGGACACAGCTTGCAGTTTATGCAATTCATTACTTTCCACCTCTGATACTGTATGTACTTAGTATAATACCACAATACTGTTAAAATCTTGTGTATAGTAAACATTTTGTCTGCACCTGCAAAAATGTAAAGGCTATATGAAGGAATTTTATATTGATGCTTTACTAATGCTTTTTGGCCTTATTATAATAAACACTTCATTTAAAATGGCAACAAAACTCCCAAATACTAAATGTACTTTATTAATGTACAACATACAGGGCTTGTATGCTTATCTTTTAAAAGTTGCTTTAACAATCAGCAATTTGCTATTCATACTTTGAAACACTTATTTACAAAGTAGGCCAATTATAGCAGGCCTACTGAGTGTAGCACATGGTGTTGTTAAGGTCTTTTAGTTTAAACAAATACAGGGACACTTGAAAGATTGGGTTAAAGCAGTTTTTATTCATTTCAGTTTTCTGTGTGTTCATCAGGACCTGCAAAAGAAACACAATGCACAATGGTATGTGTCCTTATATATGGGAATGTTATAGGAAAAGTGTAATATCATTCCACATCACATAAGAAATTGCAAAAATGCCTTAGTCATGACATAACAATCTTGAACCATATTATCTGACTCATGTGGCAAAAAGACTGGAACAGAAATTGAGGGCCTTGCGAACTTCATCTTCTTCAATTCCAGTCTCCTTTCTTCTAATGCAGGCTTGGCCTTTTTGAGATCAATGAGCTGCTGTTGGAATCTGTTATCTCTATAATAGGCCTCTTGAAGGGTTTGTCTGATATCTTTCAGGACTTGTAGTGTCTCCCTCTCCAGATCCACTAAGTCCTGGCTGCAATCACATAAATTGTCAGACCTTTGAGGTCTAATGGCTGCAATCTGGACAATTGAAATGGGAGGCTGTGAGATGATAGGGCTGTTTGGAGGACTGGGAGATGGTAGGTGTCTGCTAACTGGAGATGATAGTGCCTGAGAACATGAAGGCCCAGAATCAGGTTCCTGTTCAGGCATCCCCAGTCCTCCATGATGGTCAATACCTCCAGAAATGCCATAGGAAGCATTTGTACCTAGTATTGCTAATGCCTTCTCTTCTTCTGGTGTGAGGAGGGGGGCTTCATTGATCCCACCACCTGTTTTTGTAATAGCAGTCCTCTGCAATGCCTTTTTTCTCTTTGCGAGGCTCACAAAGTCCTGCCACGTCTTCCTGACCTCTTTGTTGTACCTTGCAGCTGTCAATTTTGTGGCAATATCCTCCCATATTTGTTGTTTTTGCTTATTTGTATGACAACATTTAAATCTGCTAAAAATTATGTTTCTGTTCTGCTCAACCTCCAAAATAATGTTTACTTCTTCCTATCGGAATAGTTCTTTTCTTGGCCATTCAAGTTTTAACCCTCTCTCTCTCTCTCTCTCTCTCTCTCTCTCTCTCTCTCTCTCTCTATATATATATATATATATATATAATGTACATTTCAACACTAAACATTTACAGAAAAAACTATACATAATTTAAAATAATGAGCCATTCCTTTGACATTTCAGCACCTCACGTACAGACAGCAAATGTTAAGAAGTACTTAAGGCGTGAACTCGCACATTCATGCTAAGACCATGTTTGGGAAACGCACGTAAAAATAATGAATGTTCATAAAATAACTCATAGAAAATGCTCTTAAAGGTACACTCAGTAATTCTAATCCAATACACTTTTTGTCAAATTCTGCAAATAGCTCCTCACAATCTGCTAGCTGTCTGTTCTGTGGGTGGGCTGAAATTTTTTTTTAGTATTTGTACACAGCCCTGGCTCTGTAAATGGGACAAAAACAAAGTGTATCAGACCGATCCACACAACACTATTCCAGCCAATCAGCAACAGGGGGTGGTTCTTGCGCGTGCACAGGATGGGGGGTGGGGGCAGAGCAAGAGGGAAATTCATTAGAAGAGCGATGGCAAATCTGGCTGATGCAAACTTTCTAAACTCCAAGGAGGACAAATGGCTGAGAAACAGACCAAGAGAAAAAGGTCAGACGAATAAACTAAAAAAGAAAGATTATGATAAGTCGAGGGCTAGGAGCCACGTCAACATCGGCAAGGCTTTTCAGTGGTGGAGAGACCTCAGAGAGGTAAAAGGCTTGAAGACGGATGCAGAAGTTGCTCTTTTTCTTCTCCATAGGTGGGTAACATAAATTTTGCTATCTTTCCCTGAACCCATATATGCTGTTGTTGTGATGTTAGATTTAGTAGCAGGAGAGTTGTGAGTGTCTGGAGCTGGTGTGTGTAAAACCATCTCGTCTTCTCTGCAAGTTATATTAGCAGCAGCATCTTAATGAATTTGGGGGACAGAGCTTCCAAAGGAACACTGAAGGGAGGGGTGTGTTTTTCTTGGCAGTTGAGTTCGAATATCAACAGTGTTTCTCAGGAATCGCTGAGTGCTGTGAGTGCACCTTTAACCGCTAAGATCAATCGTTATTGGGGAAAGGGGGCTCTGTAATTTACCTCACTAATATTTGTTTAAAAATATTATTTTTTAAATATTTGACCTAATTAACTACATATTTACATTTTGTTTTACAAAAATGTTGTGTAGAACAATCAATGTTTTATGGAATCGGCCCGAAGCTATAAGTGACACCAAGCCAGAGCTGGCCCGAGTTATGTAACTATGTACGGTTAATAAATGTTACCTTTTAAAATTGATATTCAGCTTAAATGTTCTCTTGCATTTTAATTATTATTTATAATACATACATAATACATTTGTACAAATCTATATAACCATCGCATGAAGAACATTTTACAAACATATAAGTGTTTACATGTGCATGAAAAAATTAATTAGGACATTAGGCCCATATACTGTAAATATGCATGAAAGACAACTTTTCATGTTTGTCCTGCAGGTGTCTGCATAAGTCTAAGTGATTGCGATGCTCTTTGCACTGTACGAGTGCTCCAGAGCACTCGTAAATCTACAAGCATTTTCAAGTACTACTTAAGTTATGATGGCTTTTGGGAAACGGGCCGCAAAACAAAGATAAGATGGATTCTAAACATAAGATGGATTCTGTGATCTACTTAGGCTTATGATGCTTTTGGGAAATGAGGCCTAGGATTATTTGAATCATCCATTGAAGGGAGGAAAAAGAGGAGGAGGAAGAGAGTGAATGAATCACTCATTGCACACTCTTACCCTAATCTCCTTTGTTAACCATATTTTAATTATTTATTTTGGCCTATTTAAGTTTTAAACTGCAGGGTCACATATGTCTTCTGAGCAAATTTGTTCAATAAGAACATATCTTTCTGTTGCCATTACAATTCTGTTTATCAAAGAAGGCCAATAAAATGTTATACTGTATTATGTTTAATGTAAATTTAGATCTATCTTTAGACCTAATTTAGACCTATCACGTCGCATGCACAGACTGTGGAGACTGCCTCTTGATTTCAATGCGATTTTTTCAACACTTTTTTATCCTGCAAAACAGTGTACAATGGCTTTCCAATGATAAAAGATGCGAGAACAATACGTTCAATACGCTACTAACGTTCAATTTAGAGCTTTGAGAAACCCAGCCCGAGCATCACCCACGCCGAGCGGGACTGCGAACATCTTTCTGGTTCTTTCTCCTGAATATATTCAATTCCTACATAACCGCTGCAGTGTCCGGATCCCAATAATAACTTGATGCTGATGTGCCAAAAGATAACAAAGGGTTGCTAAATCCTAAACTAAAGTATGATTTAACAAAATCATCCACATTCATTTCTTGCATTGATGAAGCTGCTGGCTCAGCATTCTATCGTTGTGATAATGACATGCTGTTTCTCATAATTTTGATTTTATTCTCAAAATATTCAGACTTTAATCTTGTAGTGCTATGACTTTATTCTTGTAATTTTGACTTTATTCTCAAAATATTACAACTTTAATCTCATAGTGCTACGACTTTATTCTTGTAATTTTGACTTTATTCTCAAAATATTACTTCTTTAATCTAGTAATTTTTACTGTATTCTCAAAATATTATAACTTTATTCTCCATGTTTCACCATGGCACTTATACACCGTCGTACCTCTTGACATTACATCTATATCAACATTTGTGAGGTTTATCAGAATAGTTAAGGTTAATTAATCAAATTTTGTTTCATTAGAAAAAAGTGGTCTTGATTGTGACATTATATCCTATTATGCTGGATATTAAAGATCTATTTATGTCTATTTGTTAATGCGGGATTTGTGGACACAGTAATGTATTTAGTTCCCTATCTGTCACTCACTCGACGTTGAGTGCTCGAGACTAGGAGCCGCGGAGGGCTCGGGACTAGGAGCTGCGGAAGGCGTGGAGTTAGGAGCTGTGGATGAGAGTGCAGGGGGAAACTGGGGAACGACCTCCATGGTCGTGAGCACTGGCAGTGACTGGGGAACGACCTCCATTGTCGTGAACACTGGCAGCAACTGGGGAATGACCTCCGTGGTCGTGAGCACTAGCAGTGACTGGGGAATGACCTCTGTGGTTGTGAGCACTGGCAGCGACCGGGGAACGACCTCCGTGGTCGTGAGCACTGGCAGCGACCGAGGAATGACCTCCGTGGTCGTGAGCACTAGCAGTGACCGGGGAACGACCTCCGTGGTCGTGAACATAGGCAGAGACTGGGGAACGACCTCCATTGTCGTGAACACTGGCAGCGACTGGGGAATGACCTCTGTGGTCGTGAGCACTAGCAGTGACTGGGGAACGACCTCCATGGTCGTGAGCACTGGCAGTGACTGGGGAACGACCTCCATTGTCGTGAACACTGGCAGCGACTGGGGAATGACCTCCGTGGTCGTGAGCACTAGCAGTGACTGGGGAACGACCTCTGTGGTTGTGAGCACTGGCAGCGACCGGGGAACGACCTCCGTGGTCGTGAGCACTGGCAGCGACCGAGGAATGACCTCCGTGGTCGTGAGTACTGGCAGTGACCGGGGAACGACCTCCGTGGTCGTGAACATAGGCAGAGACTGGGGAACAACCCTCGTGATCGTGAACATGGGCAGAGACTGGGAAGGTGTACTTTTCCTTCTCCTCCTTTTCAGGACAGCTGGAAGCGTTGTTACGGGAATGGTCGAGGCCACAGGCTTAGGCTCTGGGACTGTTGAGGCTACAGGCATTGGCCCTGGGACAGTCGAAGCTACAGGCACTGGCTCTGGGACGGTCGAGGCTACAGGTATTGGCCCTGGGACAGTCGAGGCTACAGACATTGGCACTGGCTTGTTAACCGTGGCAGGCATGGGCTCTGGCTCATTCACCGTGGCAGGCATGGGCACTGGCTCATTCACCGTGGCAGGCATGGGAGCTGGTTGTGGCCCGGGGTTCCCGCCATAATTCTCAGTGTACGGGGAAATGTATGGAGAGGAGTTACCTTGGAGACATGGGCCATGGAAGGTTAGGAGACAGGGGCCGTGGAAGGCTTGGAGACAGGAGTCGTGGAAGGCTGGAGGACCCATCGGAGGCATCAGTTCCTTCAGTGCACTATTCAGACCAGCTCTGAAGAAAACGACCAGAGAGTGGTCATCACAGTGCACCAGATTTGCTAGATTGAGAAACTCATGCACATGATCCTCAACTGGACGGTCTCCTTGTTCAAGGAGGAGGATTCTTACTGCCGTTATGTCCATTTATTTGGTCAGGATGGTTCGTGGAGAGGAAAAGAGGAGACATAGGATCAGCTCTCAAGCTTTTAATAAGGAGACTCTGGAGTGGAACTAATTTCATACAAGGAGATAATCAAGGAAAACATGCTGGAGTGGAACAAACATCATACATGGAATTAGTCAAGGAAACATGCTGGAGAGGAACAAATACCTTACTAAACATAACAATGTAACTATTCAAGAACTGACACACACCGCCAGTTCACGTAACACAGTTCAGCCAGTTGTGGCGTTTCGTACAGGGACCCCTAGTGTCACTATATTGACACAACGTCGAGTGAGTGACAGATAGGGAATGTCCTGGTTACTTGCATAACCTCCGTTCCCTGATGGAGGGAACGAGATGTTGTGTCCCTCCTGCCACAATGCTGAACTACTCGCTGAAATGGCCAAAACAGGAGGGTACTTATACAAGAAGGTGCTGATGAGGGAATGCAGAACAGGTGAGGAGGATTGGAAACAGATGGCAGTGATGAGGGCAGTGCATTTTGGGAAATGTAGTTGGAGAAAACTGAAGACATAGGACAAAAAACCATTACAAAATAAGAGTCAATGGAACAGAACAGTGAATAACTGTAACACGGATAAGATGCCCTTGTATTCAGTTATTTCTCTCCACTCCATCCTTGTGCATATGGGATCTGATTTGTCTTTGTAGCTGCTTTAAGGCTGCAATTCTAATGTGTTTAAATTATTTTTGTAATAGAGGTAGTATACCAAGAATAAGGTACTACATGCAGGTATACTACCCCTTACAGTGTTCAGTGGACCATGTTGATTAACAGTTATAAATAACATGACCTAACCAAGCCAGTTCAATAGCCCAGCATAAATATTTAAGCTTTTCTGCTCATAATTATTGTTATTTTTTCTTTATATATGGGAATGTCCAATTTATGATGTACGTATAAATAATTGTCTAGCTCAGGTTATGATTAATAAGCAGTGGGTGTCATTGGCAAGCAGTGGGATTAATAAGGCTTTTTTGACTCACAGTCATACCAACAGAGGCATGACTCACAGCAAATTGTGACTCTTTGTAAGCACAAATGACCTCTCTTTCATGCATTTCTGGGAATAATGAGGTAACCTGAAATACAACCAAAAAGGTGATTAACACAAATCAAGGGATTTAGAAAAATAAGACAAATAACTTTGGAAACAATGTTTTATTCAACGTTGCTTTATTTTTTTAATTAAGAGTTTTTAAAGAGATTTGTGAATCATAATGATTTATTTTTTCATTAGAAATGTTAATTTAATTCGTAGGTGAGTAATGCAATTTATACTAATAATTTCCCACAGCATCTCAATGCTTACAGTATAAATAACAACAGAAATGAATTGTATAAACACCTTTGAGCTATAATCAGTCCGTCTTCTATATCTGTATAGCCAGAGGAGAACTGCAGCTCCCCAAGCTGAATCTGGTTTCTTCCATGTTTTTTCTTTTTCTTTTTTCTTTCCCACCACTAGCTAACATCCTATGGCATTTTTGTTCTTTGCCACTGTTGCCTTTTGCTTGCTCACTGGGGGCTTAAAGACAAAAACATTAAGGCAAGGTTTTTCAATTAAGCTGTTCACTGGGGACATTTAATACGTTATAGATACTGCAGTATGATTTTCTGTAAAGCTGCTCTGAAAAGCGCTATTCAAATAAAAATGATGACTTGAATATGACTTCTGAAGTCTTAGTCATGTAAGAAGGCATGGAGTGTCTGTTTTAAAATATGTTTTGAACCATTTTTGTCCACAGGTTTATTTGCACTCTCTTTTTCCCCAGACATTTCCAGGCTTCAACTTGGTTGGATTTCTTGCTGTTCCTAAATGATCCATTTTTCAATTTTCCAATGGAAAGTTTTACTCTGGGTCAGAGTTTGGAACACTGTGTCTGTTTGAGAAGGCCTTTGTGACTTGATGTCTGAATCCATGACAGATAACAAAGTACAGCACTGGATCAAAGCATAGGTGTAAGATGGAGAGGAGTAGAGTAGACTCTTTGGCCAGGAACAGACTCTTCTTCAAACTGCAATCAGTGATAAATTCTATCTGCGTAAATGTGTATGGCATACGCACAGCATGGTATGGCACAAAGCAAACCACGTAAGCCAAGGTCACCAGTGCAATATTTATGAAGGCATGCCGGGGACTCGCTTGGTCCTCAAGTTCTGATTCATGTCGACCCCAAAGCTGCTTCAAAACCAAGCCATTGGACAGAAGCACAGCTGCAGAGGCATTGAAGAATATAGCCATGCCCAAAAATACAGACAGTGCATGCCAGTGCTTGCCCAAATCCTCTTTCAGGTTAGAGCAGGTTAGTTGATGTTTGTCTGGAAGGTTGCCTTTAATAAGAATGGCCATGTTGGGCACATTGATGAAGAGCACAAGGAACCAGACCACTGCTGACATCAGGACCGCGAAGCCCACCTCTTGCAGTCGGAGCAGTTTTGAGCTGCGAGTGATCTGGAGGTAGCGCTGAACACTAATGAATGATAGAAAGATGATGGAAGCATACATGTTGATGTAGATGAGTGGCGCACTCACTTGGCAGTGAAAAATGGTCAAACTCAGAGACTCATTACCCAGATTTTTTGCAATCTTGACAGGAAGGGCCAGCATGAGGAGGAAGTCAGATGTCAGAAGATTGATCAGGTAAACATTGATGCACATCTTCGCGCTCTGGCTGGTTATGAAGGCCCACAATGCTACCAGGCTGGTAGCCATGCCAATCAAGAAGATGAGGATGTAGAGCGTGGCAAAGGGCACCATGTTGACGTTGATCACACAGATGCTAGTATTTGGATTCCTCATTATTGAATTTGAGAAACTTGTAGATTCTAATTGTATGTGATCTGTGTCTTCAAGTCCTAAATAAATCAAGGAAGTCAAAGAAAGATAAAGAAATCAAATAATTGAGTTTTAGTTCTCCTTTATTTCCATGTGACTACCTATGAACTCTTAGCTTCTGTTAGACCACTGATAATAATTAAAGTTCATTTGACCGAGTTTTGTCTTTCATGTCACCAGAAAGACTGTCAAAGGAGGAAGTGGTAAATCCCCTTTTCATGTGCAAAAAGCATTTTCCTGTTCCGCTCGCTAAAGCATGTCGTCACAAATCAGCATGAGATAGAAAATGCCAAGGAGAAATCCTAGAAAGAGACAGAAAAAAAATTTAAATAAACATTTTTACTTGCAATTCCTTTGCCACCAACAATACTAAGCATTGAAAATCTTAGGCTGGTATAAATAAAGTGTTAATGTCTAGTTTGTATCAAGGCATCTTATCATCTGCTGAAGTGAACTGCATGAGCATACTTATCTCTTATAATCTTATTCAGAGTACTAATGTTTAGCACACTAAAAATGTACCTAAAAATGTGCTTCATGTAGCAATATGTAAATTAACTGTATTTATTGAAGTCAAAATTTTTATTTTAAATGTCTGAATCAACCTGAATACATAAAGCTACGTACACCAACAAAATACAAGGGTTAAATAGCGAAGTAAGAAAAAGCTCCTTATATCCTGACATTGTTGGCTACTCTCTAATAATAAAAACATTGTGTTTTATAATAAGGCTGTCAATTTAACACGTTCATTTAGTGTGATTAATTACATGAAATATAATAATCACGCCACTGTAATAATGAATCTTCCTACCAACAGAGCAATTCAAGCTTAAAGTGCAGTCTCCGTGTTTTTGCGATTTTCACTCAGCAGGAGGCGGTAAGCACAGCTTCAGCTGTACAGGCAACTTACGACAACAAAAGCTGTTCAAAGACAGCACAAAGAAGAAACAGAGTGCAGAGGCGCATTTTTATTAGAAATATCAAACTACATTTAACTCGACACAGTGTGCTAACAACGCAGGGCCAGGGCCGTAGCAGGGAATTCTGGGCCCCCTGACTATATATTGCTCTGGGCCCCTTTCCTATTAAAATAATACAGTTTTGAATTTGTTGTGGGCCCTCCTGTTCCTTTGGGCCCCTAAAATCATTACCACCTTTCACCCCACTAGCTACGGCCCTGTCAATGGCTATTGAAAACAAGTGAGACATGACCCAACCACAATAAGATGCACCAAAAGCGTCAGCCTAACACGTGTACAAATTGATAACTCAATCGTAAAATAGATTGATGTGGACTGTTGACAGGTGATGAACTAGGTGATGTTCAAATGATATAAATCAAGCAATATATTGACTTCAAAAGGCACTTTTTGTATTATATTTATCATTATTTGTATTATTTTATTTTGAGTTATCTTTATTTTGGGGGGCCTTTTTCAGCAAACATGGATATATGCGAGTAATTTAGATTGACAGCCCTAGTTTATGACATAAATATAGACCCCCTGGCAACAACCAATATTATTAATGGTCCAAAAAGTCCACTGTTGGTCTGCTAACAGTTTTTTAGTATTAACCACAACATCAATATCAGGCAAAAGGTGGAAGATGGAACTTGAAAGATCTACAACAATTTTGCATATGTACGGTTCTCAAACAGATATACAAATACAATATAACCTGCTTGGTTTTGATCTGGGCCAATCAGTTTAACATTGAGCCCAACACTAGTGACTAACCAACTGACCAGTAAAAATCATACAGTGCTGTAAAATATTATTTGCCCCCATCCTGATTTATTCTGTTTTTGTGTATATCACAAACTAAATTGTTTCAAAAATTCAAACAAAATCTAACATAAAACAAAGACAATCTGAGTAAACACAAAATACAGTTTTAAATGATAATGTTATTTATTGAAGTAAAAAAATTATCCAGTACCAACAGGGCCTGTGTGAAAATGTATTTGACACTTAGTTACTAAATCTCCAAATCTATAAAACTGCATTCATAATGGGGTTCAGCTGGACTAGACACACCCAGACCTGATTACTGCCAGCCCTGTTCAATCAAAGCAACACCTAATTAGAACTTTTTCAGCAGCATGAAGTTGGCTAAAAGGTCTCACACAGCAGCATACTATGCCAAGATCGAAAGAAATTCCGGAAATGATAAGGAAAATGGTGATTGAAATACATCAGTTTGGGAAGGGTTACAAAGCTATTTCAAAGGCTCTGGAACTCCAAAGAACCACAGTGAGAGCCATTATCTCCAAATGGAGAAAACTTGGCACAGTAGTGAACCTTCCCAGAAGTGGCCGACCTTCTAAAATTCCTCCAAGAGCACAGCGACAACTCATCCAGGAAGTCAAGGACATCATCCAAGGAACTGCAGGCCTCTCGCATCAATTAAGGTCACTGTTCATGACTCCACTATCAGAAAGTCACTGGGCAAAAACACCATCCATGGAAGTGTGGTGAGGTGAATCCACTGCTAGCCCAGAAGAACATTAAGGCTCGTCTGAATTTTGCCAAAACACACCTTGATGATCCTCAAATCTTTTGGGAGAATGTTCTGTGGACTGATGAGTCGAAAGTGGAACTGTTTGGAAGACAGGGGTCCCATTACATCTGGTGTAAATCAAACACATAACTCCACAAAAAGGACATCATACCTACGGAATGCATGGTGGTGGTAGTGTGATGGTGTGGGAATTCTTTGCTGCTTCAGGGCTAGGGCGACTTGCAATAATTGAGGGAAACATGAATTCTGCTCACTACCAGAAAATCCTAAAGAAGAACGTCCGGTCATCAGTCCGAGTGTTGAAGATCAAGCGCAACTGGATTATGCAGCAAGACAATGATCTGTGCACAGGAGTAAGTCCACCTCTGAATGGCTCAAAAGAAGCAAAATTAAAGTTTTGGAGTGGCCTAGTAAAAGTCCTGACTTCAGCCCGATTGAGATGCTGTGGCAGGACCTTAAATGGGCAGTTCATGCTCGAAAACCCTCCAGTGTGGCTGGACCAAAGCAGTTCTGCAAAGAAGAGTGGGCCAAAATTCCACCATAGCATTGTAAAAGACTGATTTCCAGTTATCGGTGGCATTTGGTTGCAGTTGTTGCTGCTAAAGGTGGCAGAACTAGCTATTAAGTTTAAGGCGGCAGTTAGTTTTTCACATAGGTGATATAGGTGTTGGATAATTTTATTTAACTGTATTTTGTGTTCACTCAGGTTGCATTTGTTTTATGTTATATCTCATTTGAAGATCTAAAACAATTTAGTATGAAAAATACACAAAAATAGAAGAAATCAGTACTTTTTCACAACACTGTACATATAATATCTGTTCCTCAACACATTTATACTGGATTACAATGAATTGACAAAAGTCCTTTCTATTTATGTGCATACTACCAGTGGCTCCCAAGTTGCATCTTCAACTTCATATTATATCAGCTAATTGTAAATCTTGGGAAAGGTGCTATATAAATAAAACATATTATTATTATCACAAATATGGAAAATATTGATGAGAAAACCCTCAAACAAAGTGCATACATGGGAAATGAGAAAGTAATTGGTCAGTAATAGTTCCAAAAAAAAAGAAACCGATACAAGTAGTATTGTGTTTGTATACGTGCCATTATATTTGTATTTGATATCTTGATATAGACAATATTAGCATTTTCATTAATTAAAAATGACAAATCAGGATGGTTTTACCAGAGTTACCTTCAAAAGTTACCCAGCTAACCTGATGATACATTATTCATGCTTTAACAGTGTTATTTTTTGCATATTGTTCTGGGCATTCACGGAGTGAGCAATGCGGCTCACACACAAGCATGCACGGAAAGAGAGAGTGTGCACACATGAAAGAAGAAACATATACAATATATTAGGTAAAGCAGGATAAAATTAAACTGATATTCTGATAAAAAAAAAAAAATAAACACCAAAATGATTCTCATGTTTTTATACTAGAAGCTCCATGTGCAATGTCATTATGTTAATATACCCATACTTGGAAATAAAAATATGATGACACTGATACCAAATACAAGTATGTACACCCCAGTATCTGCCTGATTAGAGTACTTCCAAGTAGTTTTATCTCTAATTTTATGTCTTCTAAGTAAACAACAAAGACTAAAACAAGCATAACTTTCCCTACATACAACTGATTCTCAGATGCTTCATGTCTCATACAGGAAGGAACAGACACATGGTGCTTCATGATAGCATTGTAAAGTGCACTTACCACATCACCACATATTGAGATCCTGCTCTCTAGCTGTACCTTATTCAAACAATCCAGACTATAGCTACTGAGATACTTGCTCTCAGAGTCTCTCCATTGGCTCCACTACATTACAAATCCTGTTTCCTCGTCTTGGGGTTTGGTCTTAATCAGCCAATGGAGGGAAAGCATTCACCAACACTCAATGTAGTGCAATGACGCAGTGGAAATGTGAACTTTCCAAATTCTATGCCTCTAGACAACCACAAACCATCAGTCTATAAGGCCTTATCTTGTTTGCATGCACTCCCTGTTCATTCAGTTCCTTATTTGAGAGGCAGCATGGTGGTTTTGGCTTTCCGTTCGATGAGTTAAGGATTAAAGCTGCTTTTTTTGTGCCAGTGCTCAGCTGTATCACAGAACAATAGTGTCATAAGAGAGTTTGTATCCTCTTAAACTCTTATTGAGCTCTAATTTGTATGACATTCATTCTTGCCCAATTGCAAAAAACTAATACACTAAAGTTGTGGTAACGAACTCTAGAGTCAAAATGTAATCTTTAAATAGACCGATTTCAGTCTGGTTTGCTTTGCATACATGATGAACATTCAAATATGGTTCCAAGAGCTGAATTACACCAAATATTGTTTGAATTTCATTTTGTTTACAGTGCAAAAAGTGGTAACCTGCAATTGTTACCTTAAGAAGCTAATTGTACCTGATATAACCCTTAAAATGTGATTGGTTGGTGTAATGTTTTTAGGTTGATTTAAACATAAAAAAAAAAAAAAAAAAATATATATATATATATATATATATATATATATATATATATATATATATATATATATATATATATTAACTTAAATTAGGCGTTACAACATGATATTTTTGTTTGTTTTTTTCAGTGTATTATCAATGCAATCTGCTTTAATAATTAAATAAATTCAATGTTGTCACCCTTTTTCAGTTTTCAAAGCCTTCTAAGGGAAAACTGGGCTTTGTGTATGTTTAACATTTCCGTATTTATTGTGATGGGTCATTCATGAACGATTCGTTCATTTTGAACAAATCTTAAATACAACTTGGGAATAATGAGTACACGTGACAGCCGCAAAGGCTCTGTACTGGAAACAGAAATTATTTTATACTCCTAACCTTCCTTAAATACAAGTGGTTAGTTAGGTTTTATTTTTGCCCTAATAGTTACACAAAGCATTTCTGGTCTCAAATTTGAGCTTATTCATTTGCAGTTTATAACTTTGTAAATATTTATGTCATAATAGTTCTGTTACATAACCTTGAATTTGGTAATAAAGTAAAACTTTATCTGTATGATGGGAAAAATAACATTCATAAAGCAAGGTGCTTTAAACTGAAGCCTTAAATTGAAGCCCAGTCCTAAACTGTTTATAATGGATTTACAAATTATCTTACTTTATATTTATATTTATATTACTACAAAATCTATGAGGAAACTCCATATTATTGACTTGATGATTTAATTGATTTTTGATAAATTGTCATTTATTTTTCCTTCAAGATGCATCCCCTTGTTTTATGATTTATGTCCTTCTTATGTCCTTGGTCTTTAGACCCAAATCAAGTATGGCTTACAGAATTTCCCTTTGAATTTACTGATAGTCATTTAAGACCATTTTACTTCAATTTTACACTTGGCAGAGAATATCTTGTAAAGCACTTCCTGCATTAAATACATAAAAATAATACATTATGACAATTCAACTTACTTTAAATGTAAATTAAACTAAACTTTAAATGTCACACTAACAGGGAATGATCATGATACAAGCAACTGCAACACACTAAACTGTAAAAGAAAAATTAATGAAAGACCAGTAATTATCACTCATGAAAGAATTGTTTGTCTTTTATGCTGAGCCTAGTAGAGGTCACGTGACAAATGAACAAAAGACACAACCTGCATCCTAATCAGCACCCTATACACCCTAAATAGTATCCGAGATTAGAATTAGGGTGTTCCAAATAAAATGTAGAAATGAGTGTCCCAAAGTTGCCCGGATTGTCTAATATTTCTGGTAGATTTCCGATATGTGGATCAGTGAACACTTTTTTGGCTAATATTGCCCACAATCCCTTGCTCGACGGAAGAGGAGTTTGACCGTTCGCTTCAGAACCATAATTGTCATATATATAAAACTACATGCATGGCGGTGAGACCGATGCCAGTTTATTATGTTTTTACAACATAAAATCAACATAAAACGTAATGTAAGTTTAGTTGAATGCTGTGAAAAGAAATTACTTTGTTCTTGCTGTAGGACGAAGATGCCAATCGGCTTATTAAATTGTGCCTAAATAAATCAATGAAAAATAGCTGAGGTCTTATTATTTCAGGGACTGTTATAATGATGTAAACAGTGTGTGACGCCGCACAATGTCACTCAGGTGTTCTATCTTTCTGACTTGGTATAACATTCAAGTTAAGTAGATAATCCTGGATTTTTTTCTTTAGTTGATGATAAAAGTCACGGCCCGTATTCACAAAGATTTTTATCTTACCACTAGGAGTTCTACAAAGAGTTCCTAGTTAAGAGTTTTTGCTTAAAATATGTTCGCAAAACTGCTAAGAACAAGTTTTATTAAGGAAATCTTAATGTTAGAGTAAGGCAGAGTTGACCTCGTTGCTGTGGATGGCATCACGTTCTATGAGCGCACTCTCTTTAATTGCCAAAATTGATTGGTAACAAAGTGCTTTTCAAGGCAAGTTAGTCCACTCGGCGGCCATCTTTGGAACGCTCCCGGGCAGATATTTTGTGTGGATATAAGTGGCATGAAAATACAGCTTCTATCTACTTGAATGGGGATAGACCGAAATCTCCAAAACGGTTGGTCAAGATTACGATCAAAGAACATATTTCAAATGAGCAGTAAAATATGACAACAATGTTATAGTACATTGTGTTTCTTTACCTCAGAGCATGCTAAAAAAACGAAATTTTCCTGGCTGGTATAGCTTATGTGCATGCGCACTCTGAAGTTGATTGACAGGCGGTGTCTGTATCTAAAAGGTGACTGGCTCTTTTACCTGTAAGGCGGGACTTCCTGTTCTACATCTGTCATATTGGGCATTCCAGTTTCTCCCATTCATTTTAATACAAGTGCTCCGTCTTGGGCTAAATAGTCTTTGTTGGTAGATAGGGAAGCACAACTTCTCATAGACAGATAGTGGATATATACTGTGTATATGTGTATGTGTATATATATATATATATATATATATATATATATATATATATATATATATATACAGTGGTGGCCAAAAATATTGGCACCCTTGGTAAATATGAGAAAAGAAGGCTGAGAAAAACATATCCTTATTGTTTAATCCTTTTGGTCTTTCATTAAAAATATTCACAAAAATCTATCCTCAAATAGATATCAAAAACAATTGCAAACACAACAAAAGTTTTATCAAAAAACAAATATTTTTGTCAAATATATATGTGGCACCCTTTTATTCAATACTTTGTGCAACCTCCCTTTGCCAAGAGAAAAGCTTCTCCAGTAATGCTTAATGAGGTTGGAGAACACATGGCAAGTGATCTGAGACCATACAGAATCTCTCCAGATCCTTTAAATTCAGAGGTCCATGCTGATGGACTCTCCTCTTTAGTTCACCACACAGGTTTTCTATGAGGTTCAGGTCAGGGGACTTGGATGGCCATGGCAGAACCTTGATTTTGTGGTCAGTGAACTATTTTTGTGTTGATTTTGATATGTGTTTTGTCCTGCTGGAATATCCAACCACAACCCATTTTAAGCTTTCTGACAGAGGCAATCAGGTTTTGATTTTTTAGCTGTTGGTATTTGATAGAGTCCATGATGCCATGTATCCAAACAAGATGTCCAGGACCTCTGGCATAATAACAGCCCCACAACATTAAAGATCCACTACCATATTTAACCGTGGGCATGAGGCACTTTTTCATATGGCTGCCTCTCTGTGTGCACCAAACTCATCTCTGGTGTTTACTGCCAAAAGCTCTATTTTTGTTTCATCTGACCAAAGAACCCAGTCCCATTTGAAGTTCCAGTAGTGTCTGGCAAACTGAAGACAGTCGAGTTTGTCATTGGATGAGAGCAGAGGCTTTTTTCTTGGAACCCTCCCAAACAACTTGTTTTGAACTAGGTGATGTCTGATTGTAGTTTTGGAGACTTTCTGACCCCAAGACCCAACTAATTCCAGCAATTCTCCAGCTGTGATCCTTGGAGAATTTTTGGCCACTCGAACCATCCTCCTCACTGTGCATGGAGACACACATCCTCTTTCATGCCGATTCATAACATCTCCAGTTGATTGGCACTTCTTAGTTATTTCCATGATAGTGGAAATGGGTATTTTCAATGCTTTAGCTATTTTCTTATAGCGACTTCCCATTTTGTGAAGCTCAACAAGCTATTATACCCATGTGAAACAGGAAGTCATGGCTAAACAATTTCATGTTCCTTGTCACCCAGGTGTACTAAAAAATGGAAAATATGAATGGGAATATACTTCAGATATATTTTACTCATAAGAATTTCAAGGGGTGCCAATAATTGTGGAAAACGTGTTTTGGAGAAAAATATTTATTTAATTATTAGATTTTTCCCCCCTTTCAAATAGTTTATTTCAATAAAAATTTCGATTTTTGTGGATATTTTTAATGAAAGATCAAAAGGATAAACAATAAAGGCATATTTTTCACAGCCTTCTTTGCTCATATTTATCAAGGGTGCCAATATTTTCGGCCACAACTGTATGTGTGTGTATATATATATATATATATATACACACACACACACACACACACACACACACACACACACACATACACACTGGTGGCCAAAAGTTTGAAATAATGTACAGATTTTGCTGTTTCAGAAGGAAATTGGTACTTTAAGTCACCAAAGTGGCATTCAACTGATCACAAAGTATAGTCAGGACATTACTGACATAAAAAACAGCACCATCAAAAACAAAAAAGTATTTTTTAATCTAGACAGGCTCCATTTCCAGCAGCCATCACTCCAATACCTTATCCTTGTGTAATCATGCTAAATTGCTAATTTGGTACTAGAAAATCACTTGCCATTATATCAAACACAGCTGAAAGCTATTTGGTTCGTTAAATGAAGCTTAACGTTGTCTTTGTGTTTGTTTTTGAGTTGCCACAGTATGCAATAGATTGGCATGTCTTAAGGTCAATATTAGATAAAAAATGGCAAAAAAGAAACTGCTTTCTCTAGAAACTCATCAGTCAGTCGTTTTGAGGAATGAAGGCTACACAATGCTTGAAATTGTCAGAAAATGTCATACAAAGGTGTACACTACAATTTTCAAAGACAAAAGACAACTGGCTCTAACAAGGACAGAAAGAGATGTGAAAGGCCCAGATGTACAACTAAACGAGGATAGTACATCTGAGACTATTTTGAGAAATAGATGCCTCACATGTCCTCAGATGACAGCTTCATTGGATTCTACCCACTCAACACCAGTTTCATGTACAACAGTAAAGAGAAGACTCAGAGGTGCAGGCCTTATGGGAAGAATTGCAAAGAAAAAGCCACTTTTGAAACAGAAAATCAAAAAGAAAAGGTTAGAGTGGGCAAAGAAACACAGACATTGGACAACAGATAATTGGAAAAGAGTGTTATGGATCTTAACCCCATTGAGCTTTTGTGGGATCAACTAGACTGTAAGGTTCGTGAGAAGTGCCCGACAAGACAGCCACATCTATGGCAAGTGCTACAGGAAGTGTGGGGTGAAATGTCACCTGAGTATCTGGACAAACTGACAGCTAGAATGCAAAGGATCTGCAAAGCTGTCATTGCTGCAGTTTAAGAATTTCTGTACATTTTGCAATAGTAATTTTTCACGTTATTAATGTCCTGACTATATATTGTGATCAGTTTTATGCCACTTTGGTGAATAAAAGTACCAATTTCTTTCCATAAGAGCAAAATCTGTACATTATTCCAAACTTTTGGCCACCAGTGTGTGTGTGTGTGTGTGTGTGTGTGTGTGTGTGTGTGTGTGTGTGTGTATATATATATATATATATATATATATATATATATATACACACACCGATGAGCCAAAACATTATGACCATTAGGACACCTTCAGGGGTCTTGTAGAGTCCATGCCTCAGCAGATCAGCACTTTTTTGGCAGCACGCAGAGAACTAACAGCATATTAGGCAGGTGGTCGTAATGTTTTGGCTCATCACTGTATATATATATATATATATATATATATATATATATATAAGAGAGAGAGAGAGAGATTGTTCATCCTTTGTTGGTGCATTGAAACAATCGTGTGTCCTGTCTACTATACTATTAACTACACCGGGTAGCCCCGCGATGTCCGTGAATGCCACCTTTTTTTCTATGCAGCCAGCATGCATCTACAAGAAAACATAAACTCTGCGGTCTAGAGAGGGCATTTATAGTTTGCAAGAATTTCCTGCTGAAGGATAACAGAAATTCACAGTTTAATATGGTCAGGGTGACACATTAAATGTGTGAATGTTATTTTAGCAACCAACATTTCCCTTCAGTGCACATTTAGCAGTAAAACAAGAAGTGGTACTTTTTATTATGCCATTAAATTAACCATCTTTCGGGGGGCCTGGATAGCTCAGCGAGTAAAGACGCTGACTACCACCCCTGGAGCCACGAGTTTAAATCCAGGGCATTCTGAGTGACTCCAGCCAGGTCTTCTAAGCAACCAAATTGGCACGGTTGCTAGGGAGGGTAGAGTCACATGGGGTAACCTCCTCGTGGTCACTATAATGTGGTTCTCGCTCTCTGTGGGGCGCGTGGTGAGTTGTGCGTGGATGCTGCGGAGAATAGCATGAAGCCTCCACACGTGCTAGGTCTCTGCGGTAACACGCTCAACAAGCCACATGATAAGATGCGTGGATTGACGGTCTCAAACGTGGAGGCAACTGAGATTTGTCCTCCACTACCCAGATTGAGGCGAGTCACTATGCCACCATGAGGACTTAGAGCGCATTGGGAATTGGGCATTCCAAATTGGGGAGAAAAGCGGAGAAAAATCAAAAATCAAAAACAAATTAACCATCTTTGACAATTTTAATATAATGCTTTATTTATGCTACATGCTACAAAATATCTTTGAAATTAATTTTCCAAATGAAATACCAATAAACAACTAACAATAAAACATATCCTTTATGCTAATATAACTTTATTTTGTAATTATGCTATTATTAACTTCAAATGCTATATATTTTACAGACCAGGATAAATATTTCCACTAATCAAGTAGTACCATTAGAAGTACACAAAAAAAGTCATATATAAGCTTATAGATATATTTTTATACAGCTATGCTGAATTTCACTAGGCAGACAATTTACCTTAGCTCAACTGTTTCATGCTCTTTTCAATTATATATTTCCTATAATGTAACTGTACATTGTGAAAAAACAAAACAACAACAACAATACATCCACAACAACAAATAGGATAGGCAGAAAAGGCCACAGTTGAGCTTGAGATAGGCTAAATGTTGTGGTTTCATATGGTGTGTTGAGTCTTTAAAATTAATCTCTTGCTATGAGGTCAGTATTAGATATTTATATTTTTCCACTGTAATCAAGTGATAGTAAAAACAATTGAAAAACTTAATGTAAAAATTTACAGATACTCAAGGCATGATATGGGTGTCAAACGCAACACCGGCTGAATCATCTGGAGATCCTCCAGACACCCTTTAAAGGATCATCGATTTTCCTATGTGTGTACTCAAGGAACTTCAAAATAAATTTCAAGAGCCTTGAAGCCTTTCTACTGAAGGAAATTATATTGTGTCTTAATGAGCATTCATCTAAATCATACACTTTGTTTCATTGCAGTTTAGTAGGAAAAAATATAATTCTGCTATATATTTAATTAAATCATACTTTCACGTCTTAACGTGGACACCTTTGTTTCAGTATTGCTCAACATGGTGCTCAGTCGCCTTTGCTGTCCTTTATCTTTCTTCTTCTTGAGACTCAGCTGGGCTCTGAAGGCCTTGCAGAAGATAAAGTATATAAGTGGATCCAAACAGGCATTTAGCACTGAAAGCAGGACAGTCAACTCCTTCAGGATATAGAATGCCTGGGCTGTTGTACAATGTTCCTTCTGTGTTTTTTTGATGAACGCATAAGGCAATCTCACCAGGTGATAGGGCACAAAGCACACACAGAAAACGACCACTAGCACTAGCATGTTACGTTTAGACCTGTTGAACTTAGAGCTTCTGGATGTAACCTGTGTAGACAACTGAGCTTGTCTGATCTTTTGCAAAGTCCGACAGTACAGCAGAATCAGAGAAACCAGCACAAAAACAAAGAGTACCATGGACACAGAGTGTGTGATTTTGTAGACCACCCTGAGCTGGGGACTGTGTAAGGAATCACAGCCAATTTCCCCTGGCATTTGAATGTCTCCCCAGGAAGTCTTGAGAAAGAGGATTAAGTAGATGGAGGCCATGACTAACAAGGAGAGCCACGTTGCTACGGATATGTGGTGGGCAATACGAACTGTCTGCAGAGCATGAGTCTCCAATGGCCGGACAATCTTCAGGTACCTGAAATGAGAATGTAAAGACTCAAAAACTGTCGCAATACTCTCAAAATCCATTCACATTCCACCATGAGATTTGTTATACGTATATACAGTATAAAAACTATTTTGGGTGGATGGACTGTTGGTTTGGAGAGATTCTACATGGCCAAAAGTATGTGATTACTGCCTTGTAATTAACAGGTTTGGCTGTTTCAACTACACCAATTATTAGAAGGTGCATAACATCCCTAATCTCTCTGTGAATTTGGAGATAATGTGATGAAAGTTCTGCTGCTAAAATCGGTCTGTGCTTACTGAAATGAAAACCACTGCCCCAAGTGGCCAAAGCTGGCGCTTGTCAGTAACTCGGCAGAATGGGGTTGATATCAGGGTATTGGAATATTTGGTAGCAACATTTCAACTTCCTGTGTGATCAATATAATCATGTTATCTCTGTTCCAGCATGACAATGCCGCTGTGCACAATGCAAGGTCCAAAAAGAAATGGTTTACTGAGTCTGATATGGAACATATTGACTGGCCTACACAAGGCCGAGACCGGATAATCACTGAACACCTTTGGGATGAATTGGAACACCATATGCAAGCTAGGCCCCATTGCTCAACATCAGTGCCTGATCTGCCTGACCTCACTGATGCTCTTTTGTCTAAATAGGAGTAAATCCCCACAGTCATGTTTTAACATCGAGTGGAAAGCATTCCTAGAAGTGTAGAAGCTCTTAGAGAGGACCAGTTCTCTATTAATACCAATGGTTTTGAAATTAAATGCTCAGTAAGCACATACAGGTATGGGTGCAGCATCATTGCTGCATGGGGGCCTTTGGGGGCTGTGCCCCCAAACTTCTACCACAGTGCCTCCTCCCCCGACCCCAGAAAAAATGTTATATCTGACCAAACAATTAAATCTTTACATTAATTTTCAGTCAATCGTTTATTTATTTTAATTTTAGTCTCTTTTATAAGCAAGGTAGAAAAGTATACATTTTATTTAATTTGAATGTTTGGGAAAGTTTTAGGTTTTTGCAAGTCTAAAAAAGCAGAGAACTGCCCTGTCCTTCAGACAGCGCTGATAGAACAGAAACACTAATTTTAGCAGATTTACTTTTTGTTAGGGTATAGTGACAAATGTGTGCCCCCACACAAATTCCAAATGTCCCATTCCTATTTCATCCAGTATGGGTGTATTGACTAGGTGTCCACATGCCTTTGGCCATGAAGTGTATCATAACTAATGAGAAATCAGAGTATAATTAGCCTCAAACAGAGTATAATTTACCTCTCTTTTTTTGTATTGTTAAACCCAAAGGAGAACAACAAGTATATGTCACACAAGTACGTGTTAGCAAAACATGTATACCTGTTGGCAGCAATAAAGTCCATGAATAGAATGCTTGCATATGTGTTTAAATAGAATGCTGTCGCTCCAAAACTGCAGTATATATTGCGCATTGTCACTGAATAGTTGGCATAGTTAGCAATGCGCAAAGGTAAACAAAGACAAAGGAAGAAGTCCGCTGCGGCTAGGTTCTTCAGGTAGACTGTGACGCTGGACTGGCTGCGCTGATTCATGCAGAAATACACTCTCATTGTGATGCAATTCAGCACCAGACTGACGAGAAACACTAGTGAGTATGCAAATATAAAAACAGGGTGAGCTGGAACCTTTGAAAATTTGCAGGAATCTTGTGATCTGTTATTTATGTTTATGATGTCATATCGGGCAGCGGTGAAGTTCGTTAGAGGTGTTGTAGTTTTAAGAATTTGTGTAACTGGAGACTCCATCTAGATTCACAGAAGAGACAAATAAGTTATGAAAGCAAGCTGAACTGTAAAATGTACAAAGATATACACATTTTATAAGGGCAAAAAAGGCCCAACAGTCATTTGATCAAGGCATGTTTAGAAAATGCTGAGCGCTGCAGAAACTGTGACATTAATCAAGTTCAATGACTGGTAAAAGTGAAGTCTCTTTCACAAATGTCAGGTTTGTTCATACTGGTTTCTTTAAAGTACTCTTTTGTGCTTGTATTACCTTAATACTGCTGCTGACATTTTTCTTCTTTGTTTGTTTTTTTTTTTTTGTTTTTTTTTTGTTAAATAGCCAGACTGAATTTAATGCAATTGTCCTTTATCAAGTAATAAGTCTTTACATAACAGAACAAGTAATCTATCTTTACAATTGTATCACTATTTTATGCTCAATTTGAGAAAATATTTTGTTGCATGACACTAATTTTCAATAAACAACTGAATTTTTTTAATGTAAGTTTATAACACCACAACGTGTTTTGTAAACGTGGGGTGTGTGTTGGTAATCCCACAAAACATAATGACGTGTTTTTTCTTTATAGCTTACTTCAAAATCCTAAGCACATAAAACTTGAATTGCAAAGGGGTAAGACAGTTTAGAGACATCACAATGATACTGCTTCATTTAAAACTAAATTATGATATAAACAAGGTTTATGTGGTTACAAATTACAGCGCTCCACTCAAACTGACCAACAACATGCATTTAGACACTTACAATAGCCAGATTGCAATAAATACTGCTAGTTTATTTAGTTGGAATATACAGAACCATAACTATTACCAGTATTTTACATTAAAAAATAAATAATAAAAAAACTGTTATTTATGATATTAAATGTTTTTTAACCTCTTTTTTAATAATAATTACTTTTTTTATCATATCTATATGGTCACATAATAATCATATTTAACTTACTTGAAATCCACTTGTAAACAAGCTGGTCACTGAGCTTCTATGTACAGCAGCTGTCTGTACTTCTCATTTAGCTCAGCTTCCTTCTGCATGCTCATGCAAAGAGGAAACTGAGTTTAGAATGTGTATCATATAGATAGGTGATGAGTCTGTCAGTATGAGAAAAAAAAATGCAAAAACAAGCTAGTGGTTGAGGGGGGTTCATTTTGTGGTACTTCAAGGAAGAAACAAACCAGAATATTTTACGTGAACAGTTGCAGGAATAAACTGCATACTGTATTTGTATTTAAATGTGTTAGTCATTTGCAAGTCAAAGTGATCAGGGCTCCCATTTTGTTTTCTCTGACACAAAAAAAAAAATGTATTTGTGTGTTATTGTAAAAACATTTACTGTGAAACTAAAGTATAGAGGTTTTCACTTTTTGATGTATATGTTACGCTTATAAAAACCAATGAGAAATCCCTTGAATGCATACCTTGGGTATTTAGTGACCAAGTACCTCATTCCACCCCCTTTAACTCATGCCTTTTTTTTTTTTTCTTTTTTTTTTTTGGAATCATGCTCTCATCTATTTATTATACCTCAAACTTTTGTTTATTAATAGTGTAACAATAATAATAATAACAAAAAAATGTAAATTGAAAAATAATTACTTATGATTGTTTCATATTTATTAGAGCTGAATTAACACGTTAACACATGCGATTAATTAAAAAAATGTAACACGATAATTTTTCTTAATCACACACATTTACTGTTAATGCTGCATAAACAAGCATGAACACTAGTTGTAAGGGCTGAAATTTGCTATGTGTCCGCACGGAGTATTACAGTGATGCATACTTCACAACACACACACAACAACAATTCCATGTCAGTGGTGGCTGACATGGGCAGTGGTGGCTCAGCGGTTAAGGCTCTGGGTTACTGATCAGATGGTCAGGGGTTCAAGCCCCAGCACTGCCAAGATGCCACTGTTGGGCCCTTGAGCAAGGCCCTTGACCCTATCTGCTCCAGGGGTGCTGTATCATGGCTGACCCTGCACTCTGACCCCAGCTTAGCTGAGATATGTGAAAAAAAAAAAGAATTTCACTGTATATGTGCAAATGTATAATGTGTGATAATAAATATAATTATAATTAATTATAAAATGTCAGTGATAAATGATGGAGAAAGATGATCTCTGAATGCTATTTGATGTACAATATAGACCCAGATGAGACATGTGATAAAGTATTTTTCAGCCTATGTAAGGCACATTTTAATTACCACAGAAGCATGTCAAATCTTAACTATTACGATGGTGTTTTAGTGCCACATAAAAATAAAAATGAAAAATCTTACATTTCGAGAATAAAATCATAATAGTTTGAGAATAAAGTCAAAATTTTGAGAATAAAGTCGTAACATTGAGATTAAAGTCGTAATATTTTGAGAATAAAGTCAAAATTACGAGAATAAAGTAATAACATTTTGAGAATAAAGTCAGCATTATGAGACCTCTCTGTTCATGAATGAAGTGTGCATTAGTACAGGAGTTAGTACACCTGTGGGTGTCTGTCAAGTGAGGCGTGAGATACAGGCTTGCTCTCAAGTGAATTAAAAAAATGATTAGAACTGCTGTGAATTATATAGGTCTATTTCAAGACATTGTGCAGATTCACTAAACAGTTGTGCAACTTTTGCACATGGTATTTCAGCGCAAAAACCTGCATCTTATACATTAACCACCCGCAATCCATTTTATCAAGCGCAATCAGCACTGAAATTGTGCTGCGTTTTGAGTATTTAAAAGAAGTCATTGTCATTCCTTTCGGCGCAAACACGCTCCTTTCTGTGTAAATTAAGCTCATTGTATATTGTGCTAAATTCACAAAAATGCCTGCCGCAATTTAGATTGTGCTATTACCACAAATAAAAGTAGGCGGTAAAATTAATTTTTTTAAAAAGAGATGTTTGAGAACATTTTCAACTCATATCAGCAGTAATTCATCAAACACTGATCAAATGATTGAAAAGAGCATTATAGCTTGGCATATAGCCTATCCAGATGCGCTGTGTAGTCAAGCACACTTTTTCAGTATGTTTAAGACTTTATTTTCAAAATATTGTGACTTTAATCTCGTAATGCTACGACTTTATTCTCGAAATTTTTACTTTATTCTCAAAATATTATAACTTTATTCTCAAAATCTTCTATTTTTTACATTGTATAACTATAACTAAAGTGTAGAATGAGATGTTTTTGTTGGCAAGCGCTTTCCATGTGGAGTTCAAAGTGACGACTGACACTGGCGTTGACGCCCTGACGTGATTCATGAACACGGCTTCATGATTTATGATGTAGGATAGCGGATAGCCACAGTCTACCAGCAGATTAATATTATGGATGATGACAGTTTAAGAGATTTAATGCTCATTGCAATTAAAATGCAACCTAGGGGGAGACTATCCCTGCATCTCGATTGGCCTACTTATAGTAAGAGAGTATCTACATTTTTTGTTATGGAAAAAGATATTGAGACATACTATCACATCATAAAATTGAGTCTTGAAACCACAGACCCCTTGGTTGCAGTCATGTGTATCCTGTGACCACACTGACCTGTCAATCATCCTGTTATAGTCATGTCATACACGTTCCTTATTTCATTTTTACTATTATTCATTCATTATTTCATTTCACTTATGCTACCCCACAAGGATTCCTACTGTACTGAAGAGGAGAAGCAGCGTGGCGTTAAAGATCACAGGTCTTTCGTGTGGAGATCCACTGATGTTTTACAGTACATATGATGCATGTAGTAATGTGTATTTAATGCAAGCCAAAATGATATATTTCGCTATCATAATCTCCATTGAATGTGTGAAGTTCACAATGTGTTGCAGATTAAATGTAATACATAAAACATGGAATCAATATTTTTGAACAAGTTAACAATGTGATCTCATGATTCATAAATAAATAAATAATGTAGTTTTATTTATTGACTATTGCCTTTATGTGTGTTTGTGTGTGTGTGTGTGTGTGTGTGTGTGTGTGTGTGTGCGCTTTTCTGGACACGAAGTGTATCAAGATTGAAAAAAGACCTTTCTTTTTAATGAATGTTGATGGAGCAACATTATTTGTGTGAAAAGAAATAATAATGGGGGTAAAAGGCCTTCAGGGGTGTTAAAATTATATAATGTTAATATAGGCACAATAGCTACAGGGCACAATTTGTCAACGTTATGCTTTTTTGAGTAAAAAATTAAGATTATAAAAAATTCAGAAAGGGTATAACCATTTTCTGTTCATTTCAATCACATTTGGCATTTCATAATATCTCAGATGTTCTATAAACCAATTCATCTCTATTGTAATTGAATCAGTTGATGTGAGCCCACTTGGAACCTATTTCATAACAAATCTGTTCACCCCACTTAAGAAAAACAGTTTTGAAAAGAAAAAACATTTTAAATGGGCATTTAGCCCATGCAACAGGGGGGATTTTTACCCAAAATACTATCCTTTCACTTCAAATTTTTTTTTAATAATAAATACATTTGATTTAATCACCTTGAACAAAACTGAAAATGATAAATAAGCATCTTGTCTAAAAATAAATGCGATAATTTCAGGGATTCTCATTAGCTACATAAATTTGCAACATTTAACAAATTATTAAACATTAGACCAAATTACCTCAAAATCAATCTTTTTACATTGCAACAAATTATATCATGGATCAGGAATATTTTGACATGTATAGTAACAAACAGTAGTTAAGGAAAGTACTGAGATAGTTTTTGTTGCTGTTTAGTGTTTTGGAAGAAAATAATTCAAAAATGCCTTTTACCTTTAAAAGTGACCTTTAGCCCAGTTGTACTCCGCTACTGCAATTCTATAATATGTATGTCTATTTAGACTGAGTAAGTGCCTGGGAAAATGCATATGTGTATCTAAAGTGTTATGAGTCTTAAGTTTAGCTCAATATGTGTTTGACAGCCAGTTGCGTCTCCAAAAATGTCAATGTCAGAATCCTGTTCTATCATTGATTGCATTACCTCTTTGATATATGAAAAATAAATTCAAGTAGTTTTTATTCTATTATTTTCTTAATTGTCTTGAAAATGCTTTGAAAATGTTACATTATCTGGGCATTTTGTAGATCCATTTGTGATAGATATACATATAGATAGGTATACTAAAGACGTCATGGTTATTGGTGTAACCTCTGTTCCCTGATGGAGGAAACGAGACGTTGTGTCGATGTAGTGACACTAGGGGTCACTCTTGGGAGCCCGAGACACCTCTGGTCTTTGATAAAAGGCCAATGAAAATTGGCGAGTGGTATTTGCATGCCACTCTCCCGGACATACGGGTATAAAAGGAGCTGGTATGCAACCACTCATTCAGGTTTTATGCTGAGGAGCCTGTATAAGGTCCGGCCATTTCAGCGGGTAGTTCAGCGTTGCGGCAGGAGGGACACAACATCTCGTTTCCTCCATCAAGGAACGGAGGTTACACCAGTAACCATGACGTTCCCTATCTGTCACTCACTCGACGTTGTGTCGATGTAGTGACACTAGGGGTCCCTATACAAAACGCCACAACTGGCTGAACTGTGTTACGTGAACTGGCGGTGTGTGGTGGGCAGACTGCTGTGTGCCTCATAGCCAGCACGCTAGGTCGACACGTAACCTCCCACAACATAGTTATGAGTGTGGAACGGCCCTTTTTGGGGACAAGTCGACTACCCAAAGATAGAGACAGGCTTAACCCAGTCATGGCCTCTTTTCCCCTTCTCTTTTTCCACTCCCTAAAAAAGAAGGGGGATTATCCGACTGGGCTGCCAGGTCTATTCGGGGGGTGTCCCTCCCAAGGGCAAGACACCGCGGAGACCACACCTTGCCCAAAGAGAGGGGGGGATATTTAAGTGGAAGAATACGTCACATGGTCTTTCCAACCATGTGGAGAGCCTTCAAGGTAGATCCTGCCCAATGGGAGAGGAGTTACCACAAACATGGAGACTGGGGCAGAGGGGCTCTGCCCAAGGAAGACGCAGTTTGCCAGCAGGGAAACGAACTAGCGGAAGATATATAATTGCATGGGGTTAGCCTTACAAGGAACCGCCACATGCAGAGCACCTACCCCAGAACAGGGCTCTTAGTTAGCGTGTGTACTGGGCCGGCAGCGAGTCTCTCTGAAAACTCGACTGCCACAGGGCTCGGAGGAAGTCAACCAGGGAACAAAGTTTGTGAACACTACTGGGAATTTATGGCGCACGTCTTCAGCTCCAAGGGAGGTGGAAGGTGCTATGTGCAAGTGATACACCCGGCCAGCTATCCCGGGCTTATCCGCTTGTGTTGCGTGCCACTACCTGGGACGAAACACAGGTGTTGGGTGTTGCCCAGCCTGCTGCTCTGCAAATGTCTGTTAGAGAGGCACCCCTGGCCAGGGCCCAGGGAGCCGCTACACCCCTGGTAGAATGGGCTGGTATCCCTACCGGGGGCGGCATGTCCTTGGTAACATATGCCATAGTTATGGCATCAATGAGCCAGTGGGTGATCCTCTGCTTGGAGACAGCGCTTCCTTTCCGCTGTGCACCAAAGCAGACAAAGAGCTGCTCAGAGATTCTAAAGCTCTGCGTGCGATCCAAATAGATGCGTAAAGCGTGCACCGGACACAGCGACGACAAGGCTGGGTCTGCCTCCTCCTGGGGCAGCGCTTACAGGTTCACCACCTGGTCCCTAAAGGGGTGGTGGGAACCTTGGGCACATAGCCCGGTCAGGGTCTCAGGATCATGTGAGAGTAACCTGGACCGAACTCCAGGCACGTTTCGCTGACAGAGAACGCTTGCAGGTCACCTACCCTCTTGATGGAAGTGAGCGCAGTCAGGAGGGCAGTCTTCAAGGACAGTGCCTTAAGCTCGGCTGACTGCAAAGGCTCAAAGGGGGCTCTCTGTAGACCCTGAAGAACTACAGAGTTCCAATGAGGGAACGAAGTGCGGTCTGGAGGGATTCAGCCTCCTGGTGCCTCTTAGGAACCTGATGATCAGGTCGTGCTTCCCTAAGGACTTACCATCGACTGCGTCGTGGTGTGCTGCTATGGCGGCAATGTACACCTTCAAGGAGGAAGGGGACAGCCTCCCTTCCAACCTCTCCTGCAGGAAGGAAAGCACTGATCTGACTGCGCATCTCTGGGGGAAGAACACCATTTAGCGAACAGATGCCACTTAAAGGCATACAGGCGCCTCGTAGAGGGGGCCCTAGCCTGAGTGATTGTGTCTACCACCGCAGATGGTAGACCGCTTAGGTCTTCCACATCCCGTCCAGGGGCCAGACATGGAGATTCCAGAGGTCTGGGCGCGGGTGCCAGATGGTGCCCCATCTCTGAGAAAGAAGGTCTTTCCTCAGGGGAATTCACCAGGGGGGAGCTGTCGCGAGGAGCGTGAGGTCTGAGCACCACATCTGGGCGGGCCAGTAGGGTGCTACCAGGAAGACCTGCTCCTCGTCCTCCCTGACCTTGCACAGGGTCTGTGCAAGCAGGCTCATTGGGGGAAACGCATATTTGCACATGCCAGGGGGCCAGCTGTGTGCCAGCGCGTCTATGCCGAGGGGGGCCTCGGTCAGGGTGTACCAGAGCGAGGATTCTTGGGAGGTGAACAGGTGCACCTGTGCATGTCGAATCGACTCCAAATCAGCTGGATCACCTGAGGGTGGAGTCTCCACTCTCCCCTGAGGGTAACCTGTCGTGACAGCGTCAAGGAGACTGAGTCCAACTCCAAACCGAGAAAAGAGATGCTCTGAACAGGGAGGAGCTTGCTCTTTTCCTAGTTGACCCGAAGCCTAGTCGGCTGAGGTGTGAGAGCACCAGGTCTGTGTGTGTGCACAACATGTCTCGAGAATGAGCTAGGATTAGCCAGTCATCGAGATAGTTGAAAACACGAATGCCCACCTCCCTTAACAGGGCAAGGGCAGCCCCTGCGACCTTCGTAAAGACGCGAGGAGACAGGGACAGGCCGAAAGGGAGGACTTTGTACTGATACGCCTGACTCTCGGACACAAACCGCAGGAAGTGTCTGTGTCGAGGAAGGATCGAGATGTGGAAGTACGCATCCTTCAGGTCTACCGCCGCGAACCAATCTTGATGCCGGACGCTCGCCAGAATGCATTTTTGCGTCAGCATCTTGAATGGGAGTCTGTGTAAAGCCTAGTTCAGAACTCACAGGTCCAAGATTGGCCTCAACCCACCACCTTTTTTCGGTGCGATGAAGTAGGGGCTGAAAAACCCCTTCTTCATCTCGGCTGGAGGGACAGGTTCTATCGCACCCTTCCGTAGGATGGTAGTGATCTCCATGCAAGGTAGCAGCGTTTTCGTCTTTCACCAAGGTGAAGTGGACACCGCTGAACCTGGGCAGACGCCTGGCAAAGTGAATCGCACAGCCGAGTCGGACGGACCGGGCAGTAAAAATTGCCTCCCGCGACCTTGTCAGCTCTTCATGCACTTCCGGGAAGAAAGGAACGGGGGCGGGGTGTGGCTTTGAGCGGCGCCGTGAGCCCAGGAACCAATCACCGAGCCGCGAGGGTTCAGGGAAGAGCAGTGAGTTCCACTCTAGCCGACACTCGTGGCTGCCCGGGAAAGCATGTCGTCATCTCCGCGTCAGCCTGAGACTGGGCAGTCGACCCCGAAGGGAGGAGCCCAGCTGAGGCTTCCGACTGGACGAGCCCGCTCTCCGATGCTGCGCTCGAGAGCTCATCACTTTCGCGGGCTCCGAATAAGAGGTCGAACTCGCCATGAGACGAGCCGGCGGACTCATCCGGAAGCCCGATCGGGGCAGACGATCGTGCTGGAGAATGGGAGGTCCGCGGGGGGATACCCGGCAGAGGCGGTCCCATTGGGGTCCCCAAATCGCCCCCCAGTGCTAGCCGCGCTGGCCTCATACCCGTGGTTGAAAGGACCGAGGCGGGAGCCTCTGGGGTGGCTCGCTTTCTTATGAAGGCGAGCCGCGACCGTAACGTTGCCATGGACATATTCTCCCAATGAGAACATGACCATCCACGAACGCTGTCTCCGTGTGAGCAGTGCCCAGACACAAAAGACAGTGATCGTGACCGTCAGAAGGTGACAGATAATGAGCGCAACCAGGAATAACACACAATCGGGAAAAGCATCTTTAAAAAGACGCATCTTTAAAAAGACGTTCCGTGTGTGCCGCTCTTTTAGAGAAATATACTCTTTTAGAGAAAAATACTCTTTTATTTCTGCCGAAGCGCCCAGGGGCATTCTCTGCAGTGCACCAGTGCAGTGGGGGGAGAAGCCGCAGAAATGTGCGTCAGATCCAGCAGAGGTGAATGAACAGTAGTATTCAGCTCAGTGAGCATGACCGTTCGGCTCCGAAGAGAAAATCTGAATGAGTGGTTGCATACCAGCTCCTTTTATACCCGTATGTCCGGGGGAGTGGCATTCAAATACCACTCGCCAATTTTCATTGGCCTTTTATCAAAGACCAGAGGTGTCTTGGGCTCCCAAGAGTGACCACTAGTGTCACTACATCGACACAACGTCGAGTGAGTGACAGATAGGGAACCTGAGTTATGTATAATAATGTTTGATGAAACACCTATGTATTTAAGGTGTACTCAAGCTCTGGTGAATCTGCCAGAAGTCGCCAGACTGCTAAAATTAGTTCTGCCAATGCAGAACAATTTGTTGGATTTAACAAAGAGTGTATATGGAACAAAGAGTGTATATGTTATCAATTTTTCAAGAAAGGGGGAAGACTTTCATTTGAGGCAGTTTGCAAGTAAAGAAGATATGACTGAGCACAATATATAGCACAAATATATCATATTTAACTATAATCAATAACAAAGTCACACATGGATCAGTTTTGGTGAATTGTCATCTGGTAATTACAGTAAATTTTAACATGACGTGAATGCAGAGTTTGTACTTTTTGACACATATTTTCCTTGTTATCCATTTCTTCCATCTACTTAATACTCTTTTTCCAGACCTTCTGGGATCACGATCAAAGGCCTGTCAAAAAAGCCTGTTGTAGTTGTGAGTCCATGCACAGTCTCCATCTTAACATGGCCTACAACATCATCCACTGTGTATCCATTGTGGTCTTCATTTTGTGCTGATGTCTCTTATTTTTCTATATAAGAAAAAAGCCTAAAACTCTGGTATCCATGCTGTGTTGTGAATCTTCATAACACAAACAGATATTCCTGTTTTACAGCTTAATACCATGAAGAGTGTTGCAAAGAATTGGTGCTGTAACAAAAGAGCTGTTTGCATTAAATAAATAATACTCACTTAAAGTACAACAGGATGGATCCAAACATTCTGCCCAAATATGTTATGCACACAGTACACATGGTCAAGTCTAAATATTCCAAAGTTTCCTCCTAAAGATTCAGAAGATTCCAACAGGTGGACTGCAATTTTGTCAGCACAGACGCAGCTGAACTTTCCGGTAAACACTGACCTGAACTACTCCTTTTAAGGTAACTGAACACAGGTATTATGCTACTCATAACATTATGCATACATTATGTTTATATGTTTTACATTTTTATTTTAAATAACAAAAACTTAAAAAGAAATGACTTAAATTAACATTAAAACAATATTTTAATTATATTTTTAGAAAAATTGATGATTCCTTTGTATTAAAAATACTAATATATTGTTTCCAGTGGCACTTCATGGTGTCATCTTAGAGGCATATTCCAGATTTATTACAATTTAAAGGTTCACTTAGTTATGTTTACCTCATTAAAAAAATTTAACTCCTAAAGACATGAATTGTAATTTTGCAATATATGTAGGGAATCATGACCACTCACATTAAAATTAAGACTCCAGTCATATTAGTAACCTTATAAAAGCTGTTTTATTCTACATGGAGAGGGCCCACATGAGGGGGCTGCCATTTTAGAATCACATGACCAGCTGAATACTACTCGCTTATTTATTAAAGTAATCATGGCTGACTGTGAATACTACATTTCTACAATGGCATCTGAAACTGAAAACTATTGATTTTAAATTATGATGCATCCAAGCCGCTAGTTATCAGTGTGAGTCCAAGATGACACTGGTTTCAGTGAGCATTTCTGTTAATTTAAAGGCGTACCTCCATGGAATCATAGCAACTGTGGTGCTTACCGAGTAGTAAATAATCCGAAAATACGTTGACTTAAAAACAACAGCCAAACAACAAATAATAGTAATAGATACATGAAATATGCATGTAGCTGTTTTATTGTAAGTATCAGAAGCAATGTAAATAAAAAATAATTAATAACAACTGTTTTTTATTTGACTTGGTTTAATAAGTAGTCTCTTAATATGAGCATACTAAACATTATAGTACTATATGCAGTTTCTTCATTTGATATGAAGTCTATCATGGGTGCCTGCAGGATTTAATCTGAGGGTACGCACAGAAATCTGCCTAGAGGGCTGCACGGGCCTTAAAATGAAACCCGACCCGAACCCGAGACCGTGTGGCCTGACCCTACCTGGCCCGAACGATACCATCAGATTTTAAGCCCGAGCCCGAAATTGCTTACTATCTAATTTCTTCTACTAGTATCTTCTCCTAGTATAGCTGTATTTTATGTAAGCATATAAGAAACATTCTTAACAGTACTGAAACAGTAAACATACACAGTTTTAACAAGGCATGGCAGCTCCTTAGTACATTAGACCCTAATAGCAAGCACAGTCGGCCCGATTCTGTCTGATTGTTGGCACTATCGGCTGAAGTCCGGGTCGGCTGAAGTACTGTCACACTTGGTCGGCCGAGTCTGGCATGGTGTAGTCAGACTGAATACATTGCACTGTACCTGGCCCGATTATGCCTTAAGTTATGTAATACTGCCATTGTTGGTGCAAATGAGCTGTGACGAGGTAATTATAATTATAATAATACATTTAATTTGTAATGCGCATTTCTTATACCCAATGCACTACAGATCCTTACACATCATGATAAAATAAATAGTAGTAGCCTAATAACAGTAAAAATAGAGAAACAATAACAACAACAATTAAAAAGAGAGTGAATTACGACGTACACTTAAACCCTATAAAATTGAGCACATTTAAAAAAAGTTTCTTGAACTCTACCAAACTTGATGGACATAATACAGTATGTGGCCCGATGCCAGAGGAACTGACACAGACCAGCTGTCATGCTGTTTGGCGGCAATTATAAAATATTTTGCGGCAGATGGACACGGCTCGATTATGTGGAGCGACAATCGGCCCACTAGCTGTGGAACAGCCACAGTACGACTGCCGTTATTTATTTGAATCCCGCAGAGTGCGAATCTGAGCTCACTTTCAACGCCATCACCATCTGGTAAGTGGAGCATTGACTGAATTTTGTGAGATGTTAAACATGCATGGCACAATAGTGATGGGAAGATCGGATCATTTTACTGACTTGAAACTTTGAGTCTCATTCAGCAAAATGAACTAATCTTTATTCAAGTTATTTAGTTCACTTCGTTCATTTGAGCAGAATTAAATTAAAATGTGACATTTCAATAGCCAAATCCCCCCAACACGTTTACTTACGCAAACTTTGATTATAGTCCCAATAAGGAAAAATTGATAATGCAGCCAAGGATATATTTTGAGAAACAGAAAGATTAGTTCACCTCTGGAATCTTCTTGTCCGAGTCGTTCGTTCTTTTGTCATTGCATAGCGTATATGGCTGTCACGTGACTAAAAAACGAACGACTCGCACCAGAAGACTCGAGAGGTGAACTAATAATTTCTGTTTCCTGTGTGAGCAATGAATATCGTATAAGGCTGTAACGTGACAAAAGAAGGAATGACTCGGATCAGAAGAGTCGAGAGGTGAACTAATCATTTCTGTTTCCTGTACAGCGCCTATGCGGTTTTCACGTATTCAAAATGAACGAATCGTTCATGAATGACCCATCACTATGGCACAATCAAAACGTTTGGAAAGGAATTGTTTGCTACCTAGTTAAAAGCCTGAATTCTTCAATAAGTTAAGCTAGCTAGCACGCATGGTTAATTAGTCCGCACATTTTAATGGCGATACACTGTTAGAAAGTAAGCTAGTCCTGAGGCGCAGGAATCGTTAAGCAAACCTTTGATATCAAAAAATATGATTCAGACCTTTTTTGACCCCTGTTTTGTTATAAATATCTTATAGTGCCAGTGATTTATTAATTTATGTCAGGAGGTATGCAAAATCAAAAACAGTCCATAGCTTTAATATGAAATATGAGCCTCTTATGCATCACTGAGGGAAAAACACTCCTGTAGACATCTCATTAGAGCCCTTTACTAAACAACGTCCCTCAGGGCTTTTAGTCCAAAAGTGTGCACATTTGGAGAAAAACTTATGAATTATCATATGTTTACTTACATTTTCTTTAGAAGGGAGTATTATTATTATTATTATTATTATTATTATTATTATTCTATTTTTACCCAAAATGGGGTGATGCTATGGAGCGCTAAACATTCTCATTTAATGTATGTTTCATTCATGCATGAAGCAAGAGGGCACCCTCTCAAAGAAAGCCCAAAACTGGCTTATACAACTTTTATGATGTTCCAGGAAATCCCTTATATGGAGGCATCCAGCCAGGGGTGGGTTTACAATTTCTGAGGCCCCAAGCAACTGACCAAGCTGCGGCCCCATTTTGCTTAAAAAATGACATAAAATGTATTTTAAATCATAATTTTAAATTCATCCTATCAACCATTGTAGCCAAGTACATTCAAAATGTTTAATGAAATAAAAATCTAGTTAAAGATAATTAATGCTTGTTTTCCAGTTTTTCCACAAAACAGTAATAAAAAAAAAGCAATATTTACCTACATAAATTTATACAAAACAATTTTTTTTTTTTTTTTTTTTTTTTGAACAGGGTGTGCAAAACCTACTACTTCACCCAGTAACATGTTGGAATTCAGTTGTTATTTATTAATTTTATAACCCAACAATTATTTATTGTTGTCCAGTTTTCCATTATAATATGATACCATATTTTTATTACTTTGAGGATTTGTTGTATACAATAGTAATATATCCCTGTGTTATTTATTTTACTTTCACCTGGAGCTTATATTCTGACGCTGAGGCTGTATTTTATGCAAAGCATTGTAGGCAACATTCGTAACTAACTATAAACATACAAGGCACGGTGGCCCCTCAGCACACTAGTGCAGAAGGAAAAAAAAATTGCCATTTATCAATAGCTGAAATTTGCTTGTTGAAGAACAATCTGGAATAACTATAACAGTCCCCTCTTTGCAACCTGAACTTGTTCAGAACGTTAAATCTTTGTGACACCTGTGCTAAAAAAAAAAAACAAAAACAAAAAAAAAAACAATCTAGACAGTTCAAGGACTGATACAGAATGCAGGTGTCTCGGCATGCATTTTTGAAACCTGAAGCTCTTATTAACTTGACACAGTGTCTAAAAATGTGCCAGTTCTCTGTGAGACACTGAAGAAACAGCGAGACGCGGTGCAGCAGGTATGGACGTTCGTCCAGCGCGTGTTTACACAGGAAAACAATGGCAGAACAGAGCAGACGCAGGCAAAAACACGTTCGGTGTGAACAGCCCCTAACTCATCCGTTTGCGCGTATCTGTGAGTGAAAGCGCGTGCACGAAACAATTTCGGACGGCCTATATATTGTTTCATAAATTACAAACCAGAACCCTACTATAAAAAAAATAAAAAAATAAATAAAAAAAACCTCTTCTAACGGCTTCTAACGTGAACTACTCCAAGAGCGCTGACAACAGCGTATTTGTGCGTGTACCCAGAACAACATGTCACCTCTAAAGCATTTTTTGCGGAGCTTTCCTACGCATCCAGCTATCATTGTAAATTAACATAAAGCAGATAAAAACGTTGTGACTGATGAAACATGAAGACAATAAACACACGATTGCGACAATATATGGTTTATCTGTGTTTTTCAAGCCATCTCGGGTATTTTCATAAGTATAAAGTATATTTATAATGCATTGTGTGCAGGAGACAGAACATGAATGGGGCAGTTTGCAGCACAAGACAGTAGACTGAATGGATGCTTAGAAGATGTGAGATAAAATCAGTTAACATTTTATAGTCTCCTCTAAATAAAATCGCATGGCATGGTCTTAAATATTTCATAAAACTCTGAGTTTTAGAGATATCATTCTCAGATTTGAAACAGAACACGATCAGACTTGTGGCTTTAGCTGCATTGGGTTTCTGGACTGCAACAAGGCCAATTTAATATTTTTTTTGGTCAAAAATATTTTATGAAAATTATTTTCTAAAACCTTTACAACACATTTAAGCCAGTTTAATTGTCAGTTCCCCTTCTGTCACTCACTAGACGTTGTGTCGATGTTGTGACACTAGGGACCCCTAGTGTCACTACATCGACACAACGTCTCGTTCCCTCCATCAGGGAATGGAGGTTACAACATTAACTGAGACCTTTCTGCTCACCTAGGGGAAAGTGTAGTGCCAGTAATGAGGCACCCCTGTTTTTGTGAATATTGTATTGCATGTGTGTTTTAATGTGATGTCTTATAAATAAAGGGCATAGGATTTCAATCTGATTGTTTAGAGAACTTAATGGGTTTTGAGATAGTATTTTTATTCAATGAATAACTATTGCATCAAAATAAGTGAAACATATGTTAAACAATATTTTTAAGTACAGTAAAAGTAAACTTAAGTTTGACTTAATTGTAATTTATAATAATTATTTACTTTAAAAAAATGTGTTAGCTGACTTAAATATTTTGATGTAAGATTTTAGTATACTGAACTTATTGGGTTTTACAGTGAGAACACATGATATAATGATTAAAACATTTGAATACAATTTCAGCCTGTGTGGTCATTGGTAGTTAACCTAATACACTGCTTAATAAGAAGCGTTAATGGAAAGATAAAAGGGCCCAGAACTTGCATATCCCCTTTTGCGCCCCTGAACATATTTATAATACATATTATATATACATAAATAGACATTTTTATACTAGTGCAACATTTTTAATGCTGATTTCTCACTTGTCTGTTTCCTTAGGTTATAGAAAGAAAACCATCTCAGGTAAAAACATGGATAGGCGTAGTTTTATAAAACGAGCAGTGAAAAGGGTGAGTTCTATACTTGCTTCCTTTCACGTTGAGTTACAGGCCTGTGGAGCTGCAGAGAATGCTACAGTGAATGTCTGTAATTCAGTGGAATACCAGGATCAGGGTGATCAGGGACAAATTTTTGACAGCAAAGATGATTCCCAGAATGATGATGACATAGAAAATGTCAGTACATCACTAACCGAGTCTTTGTGTGACTGAGCAGTTCATTTCAGGATGTCTTTAATAGCTTTGACTGCACTTCGGCCATCTTTAGAGTTCATCATCCTTTGCTACCAAAGGATGCCAGAACTCTTCTCAATACCACTACCTCCTACAACATCCAAGTTGTTGCTGGTGGTACTTACCACTACATCGGCATTTTGAAAGCTTTTGCAAAAAGCATGGAACGAATCTGGTATCACATTCCAAACAGGCATGAATTCAAATTGCAGCTTCATAAATATGGATTACCTTTGTTTAAGAGTTCCTCAGTATAGTTCTGGCCAATCCTTGGCTTGCTACACAGTGTTGTGAAAAAGCCAGTTGTCATTGCTCTGTTAGCAAAGCCTTCCCTGCTGGCCTAACATGCCAAATAAATAAATATTTTTCATCCTTTCATGCTCAATCACCTTTTTGCCTATGTATTTTTAATCGCTTTCCACTCTTAATTAATCTACAAACAAATAGAGAAAAACGAAAAGTTTATCCTGTCAGAATTTATTCCTTGATGTTTACAAGCGAAGTGTGACGGCTGTTTCACAAATCATATGCCCGGAGCAGCGCGTGAGTCTGAGCTCCACCCCGTCAGGCCTTCAAAATTTCCACAGAATCCCTCAACAGTGCAAATGAATGAGCAACTAAAGTCAGATTGTCAGATTCATCAGCCAATCAGACTGATTTATTTATTCTTAGTGGGTGTGATCTTTAGGATATGTCCCTGTCGAGGCCTTCTAGCTGGCCTTGAGTGACGCAATCACACTTAAGTGATGTACGTAATTTGAAAGCGAAGAGCGCAAGATCATCATTGCCGCTATCGCCATTGAGAAAGAGATCCTTATGGATTTAAAAACACAAGATGTTCTGCATGACTGTGTGATTGCTTAATTTATTCAACAGGAAAGGAGGACTGATTTTCACTTCAAGTAAATTGGTAAGTGCTTTTTGCATTGTTTAGCAACATCAGTAGTTTTCTAAGTGTAAATTAGGCTGCTTGAGCTTTCAGTGTCAGATCAAGTTTTGAAAAGTAGTGCTGCATTCCATTCAACTTGGAAAGTTGGATTTTACAACTTCCTACCTGGAAAAGTGCAATGGAAAGCATTTTGAATTCAGAATTACAACTTGTAGGCTCGTGCAGAAATTCTCAACTCCAATTTCACCGAGATGCATGGGCATGATGTCACACAAACATGTCCACACTCAGGGAGATATAAAAAGTAAGTGATAAACATTCACTTTATTAAGTAATATCGATAAATTAGTTCGTTTCCACATTACATGATATTAAAGCTTGTTGCTTGCAGAAACTGGTGTATAAAACATTATAATCTCTTTTGATAATCATACACCTGAAGCACAAATGATAGCGCTGCAGCATTGTTTATCAGTTGGGTTGCTAGGAGACATTGAGAGTCAAACCCCTGCAAAGCTAACGGGAGCGCTGCAGTTTTGTTTCCTTAAACGTCATCTTCTGAATATCGGGGAATGGAATGCATTTATGGTCGGAGATATCAAGTAAGAATATCCCACATCCAACTTGAATGGAATGCAGCATAACCGTGTACCCTGACGAAACAAAATTTATTGCAAGCAACATTTAAATCACAAATATTATTAGATATATTTTTCCAGGTATTATAGACCTCCTTGGTAGATTAGTATGAAAAATTATGATTTTTGATGTTCATTTCACAAAACAGTCTTGCTGCAGTTAAAATTAGGCTTGCTTGAGAATTAAGTGTCGTTTCAAGTTCTGGCTTTTGTGCGTGGGCGTGTTTTTAAAATGTCAGTTGGTATTATTAGTTGGCTGCCACATAATGTAAGATAGGCATAGCATCTTATTCATCGTGAAACTGTGTTTTTTTAATGGCATGAGTTGCACTGAAGGCCTAGACTTAAAATGCACGGCCCGCAGCTGTGGCAACTCAAAGCCAAGTTGTCTGGTTGAGTATTTAAAAGATCTTGTCAGTGAGTTACAAGGGCTAAGCAAAGGATTCGTTATCAAGGGGAAACAGTGCTTCTTAAAGGTCACCTCTCTCATCTGTGATACTCCAGCAAGAGCTTTCATTAAAGGAACAAAAGCTCACACTGGTTACTCGGGTTGTGACAAGTGTGTCCAAACAGGTATTTATCTTAAACATAGGATGACATTTCCAGAAGTCAATAGCCCACTCCGGACTGATCTGTCTTTTGAAATGATGTCTGATGATGACCATCATGTCAGAAAGTCACCATTGATTGATGTAGGTATAGGCATGGTGTCATCCTTTCCTCATGATTACATGTATCTTGTCTTGGGGTAGTACATAGACTGTTGGATTTGTGGATTGCATCAGGGCCCTTACTCTGCCGCTTGTCTTCTCATCAGATGGAGCTTATCTCTAGGGAACTTGTAGGCTTAAGAAGTTTCATTTCCATGGATTTTGCTTGTAAAACCAGAGGGCTTTCAGAAAGGCTCAGGTGGAAAGCCACAGTGTTGCGACAGTTCTTGTTGTACACAGGGACAGTGGTTCTCCGAAATGTGTTGTCGGCTTCAGTCTACAACAATTTCATGTTGTTATCTGTTGCCATTTTCATCCTTGCAAGTCCTTCATTGTCTGCAGATCTTCACGACTTTGCACACACATTACTTGTAGAGTTGCAGCGGTATAGCGGTTTCACAGTATACCACGGTATGAAAATTTACGGTTATAATACCATGTACATTTGCTTATCTAGAGTATTGAGAAACAAAAATGCAACTGGACAGAGAATCTCACCTGCACGTGCACATCTCCTTTCCTCCTCGACTGCCTGTCAGACTCGTCAACTTGTGCCACACACACATGCAGCGGAGAAAATGTCAGAGAGAAGCGAGGGGGTCTGACATAAGTGAGTGTGTGTGTTTTAGAGCAGTGTTTCTCAACTGGTGGGTCGCAGTTCTATTCGGACTGGGTCACGGACAGCAGGGGAAGAACAATGCCATGGTTTTCCCATTGAAGATATTTTGGCAGCCGCCCAAGTGATAGTCTATTTAGGACTGCCGAGGCAGATTTAATGATAATCTCACAATCAGTTAAAGGCTTCTCATCTGCACTTTCGCATGAGTGTAACGAGCTCGTGATCATGATTTCTGGAGCGCGTGTGCAACAACCGGGCTTCCCTCGATATTGCGGAGCGCAGACCTCAAAACTGATGTGACCAATTTCAATTCTAGTGAGACTTTTCTAGTTTAAAGCATTATGGAGGAAGTCAAGTCCAAACTCTCAAACAGTAGGCAGCCCTGACATGCCAAACAACACTGAGGAAAATAACAACACTGTGACTTTTCCACATGACATACTTCCGACAAAACTCGGGAAGACCATGTGACGCATTTCCACTCAAATACCCCTTCGGGCGGGGTGTGGTCTCCGCGGTGTCTTCCCCTTGGGAGTGACACCCCCCCGACGCGGACACTTATGGCCCCCAGTCGGTTAACGATTTCCACTCTTTTTGGGGAGAAAAAAAGAGGAGAAGAGGCCACGGCTGGGCTAGCCTGTCCCAATTTTTTGGGCAATCGACTTGTCACCGAGATACAAGGGACCGTTTGATGCTCGTAGGAGCATTGGGGGAGGTTACGTGACGGCCTGGTGCACTGGTTACGAGGCACACAGCGTTCTGCCCGTCTCACACCGCCAGTCCACGTAACACACTTCAGTCATTGTGGCGTTTCGTATAGGGACCCCTAGTGTCACTACATCGACACAACGTCGAGTGAGTGACAGATAGGGAACATCTTGGTTACTTTCATAACCTCCATTCCGTGATGGAGGGAACAAGACATTGTGTTCCTCTTGCCACAACACTGAACAACCCGCTGAAATAGCCGGGACCTTGTCTCGGCTCCTCAGCACAAAACCTGAATGAGTGGTTGCGAGCCAGCTCCTTTTATACCTGTATGTCCAGGGGAGTGGCATGCAAATTCTACTCGCCAATTCCCAATGGCCTTTTCTCAAAGATCAGAGGTGTTTGGGTCTCCCAAGAGTGACCCCTAGTGTCACTACATCAACACAACATCTCATTCCCTCCATCAGGGAACGGAGGTTACGAAAGTAACCAAGACGTTTCAAGATGTGTTTCAGCTAGTACTTATTTTTTCATAAATACTATAATTTATTATTATTATTATTATTATTATTATTTAAGACTAGCTACACTGACCTAACCATGGCAATGAGGAGCCTTTTCTCCTGTGTAATATGTATGTTCTGTTTGAATTATGTTTGAAATTAGGAAACAAACGGGATAATAATGGGCTCATATAAGTAAATATGCTCTTCAATTTTTAAAAGGGGGGAGAGAAAATTTCCTGTTACTTTTGTTGTTGATGTCAACAACAAAAATAATGTCACTTGATGCATGTCCTTGTACTTGAAAACCATGAACAAAACTATGCAACATAAAAGGAAATGTGACCCAGGATACATTAAATACAGGTTACTTTTTTACTATGTTGGGTCGCCACTTGATTTCCAATGTAAAATCTGGGTCCTGAAGCAAAACCAGTTAAGAACCGCTGAGTTAAAGGTACAGACAGGAGCAGTCTGGCTGCACTGTCGCACACCTGCAGTATATGTTAACTGTTAATAATCATAGGACATTACTTTAAAACATGTTATTTTTCATTTAGTAGTTAATTTAACATGCTATGCTAACATGTAAATTAACAAGCTTTAGTTATATAACATGTTATACTTACATGCTATTTTTTATATAATGTTTATAATTTGGTTAATTATTATAATTCTGTTAGCTTTCTTATTTCTATTTATTTTCAAAAGGTAAACTTATTTTTACACATACTTCCATTTAAAAAAATGGTTTCAATTATAATAAAGCATTTGTTCAACCAAAAAAATAATAATAATTGTGTAATACCGTGATACTATGAAACCGTGATATTTTCTGAGATGGTTATCGTACCGTGAAAATCTCATACCGTTGCAACCCTAATTACTTGTGTCATTTGTGACACATTTTGGTGAATTGTGTGGTCCTGAATTTGTTACTTACAATGTTCATGGGCTAACCCATCTTTCTGAGGATGTTCGAATACATGGAAATCTGGACCTAATGTCTGGATTTCCATTTGAGGATTATTTAGGTAAGATGAAAAAGATGATAAGAACCCCGCACCATCCACTAGCCCAGGTTATTCGTCGAATCTCTGAAATGGATCCTTTTACAGGGAATGATGAAGCTTCACATGGAAAGAGAAAGTTGCAAAAGGAGCATAACCGTGGCCCAGTTCCACCCTCTATAGTGAGCATACCGGTACTTCAGTTCCAGGAGCTTGTCCATTGGTTGTACCAAAATTAATGTATCAACCGAGGGAGACAGATGTGTAAAGATTGGTGGCTGCATTGCTTTGATTGACAATATCCTTCAGTCTCAGGACAAGATATATTGCCTTCGAGGAATATGAATTAATTGAACCGTTTTTTGAGTATCCTCTGAATTCATGTGAGTTGGGTATCTATCTGGATGGCAAAATCTCATCAGGACTGAAAATCATTGAGTTATTTGAGCATGTTGAGAAATATGTGAGGTTTCCAAAACAAGACAAATTTGTTGCAGTGCCACTACTGCACTTGTGTCAATGATTTCATTTAGCCCTTTTTTCTTGTGCAGCTTATTCAATTCAGCTGTGCCTTCCACTTTTGTTAAAAGCGCTATGCAAAATGACATTGAATTGAACAACCAAATTCAGTTTTGACCTCTTAATTTTTTATGTTCCACAACCAAAGTCAGCTTTGATGTCTCTTTAACATGACATCCCTTGGCAAAGTGTGTTATCATTGCTGGCCTTTACAGTACGAGACAACACAGACAGCTTTTTTTCATATCTAATCATTCATAATCATATCTAATTCTAATTCATGTCTATCATGTTTTACTTGTTCTATGTTTTTTTTTTTTTTTAAGCAGCTCAATACGATGTATTCACAAATATGGGTGGTGTTCATTGAATAATAAAAATAAAGAAAACCTAAAACTCTTAAAAGGGAGTTGGGGCAAAAAAAAAAAAAAAAAAAAACCATGCATATGTGCCTAAATATTTTTATACCTGTGTATTTATCTGTCAAAACTAGAATTTTGTTCAAACAGATATGTTCAAGATTGTTGAATTTGTTGAAATGCACGAGGTTGAGCTGGTCCCAATAATTTGGGTGGAGAATGGCCAGTGCTGTTGGCCTAATTCATTGAGGGGCATGGCCCTCCACCAGGCCATTAAAAACAAGATGGCTCCTAACCTTGACTGGGACCGGTGGGATGTCCGAACACTGTTTTCAACAGGTAAATTTGACATTTTCATGCTAGGTTTCACTTATTCTGACATATTATTGTATACATGACCATTGGCTAAAATACATTATTATACGACCCTCTGGAATGCATGACTCTGATTGGTCGCTTGCAGAATTCTGTGGTCCGTTATTAGATTATATTATCCACTCAGCTGTATAACAGACGTTGTTATGTTCAACACTGTGTTTCCTATGGCGTTTGTGCAATTCTTAGCCTATGTCTAGCAAAGTACTACATTTTTGTCTCGTGAAGTGATCTTGAAGGGATTGAATAAGGTAAATGCAACTGTATTTTACAGAAAGCTATGAAGAGGGTAGGAGGAAGGCCAAAGAGGCAGAGATTTGGTCAGACCTCCAGTTAGACAAGGAAGTGTCTCGGCAAAGACCACCAAGGCATAAAATGTATGGATATTTGTTCAGCACATCACTATTACTATTCCTTGAAACATTGTAAAATTTGGCAATATAGTCAGTATTTCACAAGTTTACATTTAATTTTGATTAAATGTAGGAAGAGTGTCCGGATTGGCCCCCCTGGAGGTCAGGAGCATTGTTTGCTGGACTCAGAGGATGAGTCTGCCCCACCATCCAAACAAATTCTTCCACCTGCCCCCACTGTAAACTTCCCTACAGTCACCCCAAACACCAGTTTCCCCCCTGTTCCCACCACCACTTTACCAGCAGCAGCACCACCAGCACCACATGGCTCGTTCACAGAGATGCTGCAGAACTGGCAGCCGATGGACAATATGCCATGTGAGTGTATTCTTTTGCTTTCTGATAGACTTTATTTTGTAGGTATTTATTTTGTAGAAAATGTTTCCTCAATTCACTTAACACAGTGTTCTCTTGTAGCGCTGCCAGGTTGTCAGACATTCTGAGGGGGCCCCCAGCAATCATCAGAACCAGGTAGGGCCAACAGTGATTTCTACTCAGCCATCTTACTGGAAATTGTATAGGTTAGGAATAAGATTAAGGATGGAGTTGTATAGTTTTGTTGTGTGTATATAATTTTTAAATATTATAAACTTCTTTTATCATAGCCATGCTGAGGGAGGTGTTAACCAAATTAGAGATGGTGCTGGACCAACCACTATCCTGAGATTGCTTCAACTGCGGAAGGTCAAGGTGCAGCCTTTAGATAGTGAGGAAGGTTTACTGCCCCTGCAAGATCTTCCTCAACTGCTTAATCTGGAGCAAAGGATGCAATAGCCCAGATTACAAGCAAAAACTGGTTTTAATTTTTTTTTAACAATTGCTTGCACAATTATACAGCTACTGAAAGTGTTTCTTTTTTCTCAAAATGACACATATAAACCCAAAACATAACATGCAACACCACTTTGATATGAGGGAACAATTATGACCTAATCTTTGGTACAGGAGGAAAACATGGAAAACATACAGGGCAGGGTTACTGCAGGAGTAGTGAGAAGCACTGACACTGTTGACGAGGCAATATATATTTAATAATTATTTATTTTTATATTATATTTATATTATATTATTATTTTTTCAATCGATTTCAGGTAAACTGGTTGGGGCTTATTGGCGGGGCGGATGTGCGCAACTGCACCTGGCGCATATGGAAGAGGGTGATTGCCAACTCCCTGCGAAGAACCTCAATTGGAGAGGAGTCAATGGAAAGAATTCACTGGCCACTCTCCAACTCAGAGAGGTCGTGATTGGTAAGTATATCTGTTTACATACAGAATTAGCTGTTTCTCTCTCAGATGATATGTGTAATTAATGCTTAAGATTTCATAATGACCTTACAATATGTATTCCTTTATTTCAAAGCTGCAGTTCAGAGAAACCCCCTCACGGCTAATGCTGCTGAAATGGAGGTCGAGGGGACCATGAAAAGGTGGCTCCAGCTGGCAGCAGATCGAGAGGGCGGGTGCAAGAGAAGACTTTTGCAAAAGGAAAGTATTTAGAGTGTTTTCCTTGTTATTTTGTTGTTATTTGTTAATTTGTTAATAAATGTTCATATTATAGTGTATTTTTTTAATTGTTTATAAAAGTCCTTGATGTTTTTAAATGGTTGAATTTATGTGTGTGTATGTTGTTAGCTGGGTGGGTATATGTTCTTGTAAAGTGTAAGTGTGTTTGGGTGTGTAAGAAAGGATTTTTTTCTGGTAAAATGAGTGAGTGAGTGACTTATGAGTGAGTGAGCACTGAATAATGCTGGCGATGTGCTCGCCCAAACTAGAGCCCAGCAAACATGCCCCTTTGGGGCCCATGTGGGGCCCCAGTGGGCCAGCCCAAAAGTGTGGGATGAGTGTGGGCTGCCCACATGTAAAGAGGAGGCGAGAAGCAGCTTTCCTGGTTCAGGTAAGTGTTTTATTCTCCTTACTGCAGCAAATACACTCTTTCAGGGCTTTCCCAATGTTCATTAATTCACTCTCAAAGTAAACAAAGTATTTTACAAAAATAAACTCTCAGCTATGCTATGATAAACTTCCTGACTTCACAATAGGGTCTCTGGTGCCCAGGCTCTCTCTCTCATCTACTTGCGGTCTGGCTCTATTTATGCCGCTCTCCCCGTGCTCACTGAAATTAGAGACAGGTGTTAGACATAATTTAGCTCAGGTGTAAGCGCCCTTACCGCTTTCTCTCTCCGGAGAGATGCTTGACCACGCCCCCGCTGCCACACCACACTAAGCAGAGTGGGCCCGCAACATGCCCACAGTATGCCCACACTTTGGGCTGGGTCTGGGCTGTCCCACTGCAGGTCCAAAGTGTGGGCATACTATGGGCATGTTGTGGGGCCTACTCTGCTTAACCCTAACCCAAAAGTGCAGCCGGGTGTGCCCACAGGTTGTGTGGGCATACTTTGGGCACAGTATCTGGGCCACAGTATGCCCTGTGGGTGTGCTCCGTGGGTCCTTAACAAATACTAAAATTTGTTTGGTCTTACTTTGTACCTGCAGAATACCACAACATTACTATTAATGCATATGCAGAATAATTGCACTTATAACAGTTATAGCAGTTATAAACTAACAGTCATATGTTTCAAATACTTACATTTATTCACAGCCAGGAAAAAATTATGAACATATATATTTGGACTCAAGATGGCGCCGAGTATGGCTGCTGCGTTGCAAGCTCCGACACAACATTGTATTGTTTTGTTTGTTTTGTTTACAATTCTTATGTTTTTTGTCTTGGATATTGTCTGCCTTATTGTCTACGACAGACAAACACTTTTGGACATTGGTTCTGCAATTACACACCGTAAACCAGACTTCAAATTCCTCAATGCCGACCCGCTGTTTACAAACACACCAGCAGAGCCCTTTGTATGGGCAGCCCGGCCGCGGAAACGCAAAAGGAAAAGGGGAAACAGAGCCGGCGTTCTCATCAGAGTAAGACGTCGCGCAAATCGACCCCTGCTACCCAGTATTCTACTGTGTTGGGCCTCATGTATTCAGATAGAAGACAAAGGCAGGCCTAATACAGTCGTAAAAACCTAACTCAAGCCCCCACCTTCCATGTCGTAAATCTTACTGATAAAAATCGCGCCAAAATCAAACAAAGGGAGTCCAAAACAGACTACAAATCCATGAAGCCTTGCTCACTAAAGGATCGAACTCTCTACTCCTATTGGATGAGGCACACAACAGAACGTCCCTCAAACATGACATCATCAGGAGTTGAAATACCTCTGAAATGCTTCCAGAATTTGCTTCCAGCGACTTTGCTTGCAGTGTGTGGACGCAGATCAACGCTGCTCTCAGGTGCAACCTCGTGGCACAAGGAAGTAAAGTCCGACGGGATGTCAGTGCTCGGATTCAAACCTTCATTCATTGTTTTTTCTCGAACATCGATATTCTTCGGATATCGATTTTCCTAAGAAAACAATCTAATTTTGAGACTGTTTTACTATTTGGTTATTAGTCCCTGATTTCAGGGTGGTGCCCCGTCAATGTTAATCCTTATTAATATTCTATTGATTTTTGATAATTGATAATTATCTTTGATGATTGAATTTGAATGATCAATAAGCTAGTGTTAATTTTAATTAATGTTTCATTGATGTTAACAATTAACGATTATCTTTGATAATTGTTGATTTAAAGGATTTAAAAAAGCTAACATTGATTCTCATCAATGTTCTATTGATTTTAATAATTAATAATTATTGATAATTATGAATTATTGCTAATAACCAAACTTGCTCCTAAATGTAGCACACTACATTTACTGGAGCCCCATATGAGGTTTTAATGAGTTAGATTCAATTGATTAATTTAAATATTAATTAATAACTACAGGAATAATTATTAATTATTTCTGATAGTAACACTGATCTAAACAACCAGTAAAGCCCTACATAATAATTGGTGCCCCGTGTGAGGCTTTAATGAGTTAGATCCAATTAATTAATTTAAATATTAATTAATAACTACAGAAATAATTATTAATTATTTCTGATAGTAACACTGATCTAAACAACCAGTAAAGCCCTACAACTGGCAAATGTTCAGTCTCTGGACAACAAGCTCTGGGAGCTGAGAGCGCGGATCTCTTTCCAATGAGAGACGAGGGACTGCTGCATTATCTGCCTTACGGAAACTTGAATGACTGCACTGAGCGGACAGAGCGAAAGACCTCTCAGGTAAAAGCAGAGGTGGTGGTGTATGTTTTATGATCAACAAATCCTGGTGTGATCAGAGGAACATACATTCTATCAAGTCTTTCTGCTCTCCTGATCTGGAATTTCTCATGCTTCTGTGTCGACCATTCTGGCTACCGAGGGAATTCACAGCAGTCATTATCACTGCTGTGTACATCCCGCCACAAGCCGACACACTGGGCACTCAAGAACTGTATGGAATTATAAGCAAGCAGGAAACCGCGCACCCTGAGGCCATGTTCATTGTGACTGGGGACTTTAATAAAGCCAGTTTCAAATCAGTCGAACCAAAATACCACCAACACATTTGTTTTATACCGGGTTTTGGACCATTGCAACTCTCCCTTCCGGGACGGCTACAAATCCCTCCCCTGCCCACCATTTGGCAAATCAGCACCCCTCTTCCATTCTGCCCGCTTACAGGCAAAAACTGAAACAGGAAGCACCCACCCTCAGAACGATCCGGTGCTGGTCGGACCAATCAAACTCTACGCTACAAGACTGTTTTGATCACGCGGACTGGGAGATGTTCCGGTCTGCCTCTGATGACGACATCGAGCTTTATGCTGATAGCGTAACGTGTTTCATCAGAAAGTGCGTAGAGGATGTCGTTCCGACCAGAACAATTCGGATCTACCCGAACCAGAAACCTTGGATTAATAGCGATGTTCGCACGGCACTTTAATTCCGGGTACACGGAGGAGCATAAACAAGCCAGTACAGGAACAAAATTGAAGGACAGTTCAACACCACCAACTCTAGAAGCATGTGGCAGGGAATTAATATCATCACAAACTTTAAAGGGAATAAAAACTCCGCCGTGAACACCGCTGCCTCTCTCCTGGATGAGCTAAATACTTTTTATGCTCATTTTGAGGGAAATAACACCGCCCTCGTGGAGAGAGCTTTAGCGGCCGAAGCAACAGAGGTTAGTTCACTCTCCGTCTCTGTAGCAGATGTAACCCTATCCTTCCGACGGGTGAATATCTGCAAAGCCGCGGGTCCAGACGGCATTCCGGGCCGCGTCATCAGAGCGTGTGCGAACCAACTGGCTGGTGTTTTTACGGACATTTTCAACCTTTCTCTCTCTTTGTCTGTAGTCCCCACATGCTTTAAAAAGTCCACCATTGTGCCTGTTCCAAAGCAATCCAAAATCACTTGCTTAAATGACTGGCATCCTGTTGCTCTGACCCCCATCATCAGCAAATGCTTTGAGAGACTAATCAGAGGTTACATCTGCTCTGCGCTGCCTCCATCACTAGACCCATTTCAGTTTGCTTACCGCAACAACCGCTTCCACTGATGATGCCATTGCATCTACAATACACACTGCTCTCTCCCACCTGGAAAAAAGAACACTTATGTGAGAATGTTGTTTGTAGACTACAGCTCAGCATTCAACACCATAGTGCCCTCCAAGCTTGATGAGAAACTCTGGGCTCTGGGCTTAAACAGCTCGCTGTGCAGCTGGATCCTGGACTTCCTGTCAAGCAGACACCAGGTGGTTAGAATGGGCAGCAACATCTCCTCATCACTGACCCTCAACACTGGAGCCCCGCAGGGCTGTGTTCTCAGCCCACTCCTGTATTCCCTGTACACACATGACTGTGTGGCAACACACAGCTCCAATGCCATCATTAAGTTTGCTGATGATATGACGGTGGTAGGTCTGATCACTGACAATGATGAAACAGCCTACAGAGAGGAGGTGCACACTCTGACACACTGGTGTCAGGAGTACAACCTCTCCCTCAATGTCAGTAAGACAAAGGAGCTTGTGGTGGACTTTAGAAGAAAAGACAGAGAACACAGTCCCATCACCATCAGTGGAGCACCAGTGGAAAGAGTCAGCAGCTTCAAGTTCCTGGGTGTCCACATCACTGAGGAACTCACATGGTCCATCCACACTGAAGCCGTTGTGAAGAAGGCTCATCAGCGCCTCTTCTTCCTGAGACGGCTGAGGAAGTTTGGAATGAACCACCACATCCTCACATGGTTCTACACCTGCACTGTAGAGAGCATCCTGACTGGCTGCATCTCCGCCTGGTACGGCAATAGCACTGCCCACAACCGCAAAGCACTGCAAAGGGTGGTGCGAACTGCCAGACACATCATCGGAGGTGAGCTTCCCTCCCTCCAGGACATATATACCAGGCGGGGTGTGAAAAAAGCTCGGAGGATCATCAGAGACTCCAGCCACCCGGGCCATGGGCTGTTCTCACTGCTACCATCAGGCAGGCAGTATCGCAGCATCAGGACCCGCACCAGCTGACTTCATGATAGCTTTTCCCCCAAGCAATCAGACATTTGAACTCTTGATCTCCCACGATCAAAATACGTCAGCACTGCACTTTATTACTCTTACTCTATATCTCACACCAGTCATAAATTATATTATTATTATATTATATTCTCTCTTAACATCACACTGGCAACTTACTTTCAACCGACTTGTGTATATGGTTGTGTGACAATAAAAGTGATTTGATTTGATTTGATTTGATATTTAAAATTGAGTACAAAACTGATCATGGATTAAATACTAAGTAAAATGCATTTTATAAAACAGAACAATAACCACTTAGAACCACATTAGAAAACATTAAGTATAAATCAATCCCTTCAGGGGCACCAGTGGATCTCTGCCATTTATCACCTGGTCCTTCTGCTCCTTCCCCCATCCCTGTCTCTAGCATTGCGGAGCCACATTTTAATTGCAGCTTCCACTTCGGATGCTGTGGCCCGGTTACTTTTTGTCACAGCATCTAAGTGAGAAAGAAAACAATAATTGAAAAGTAAAGGTAAAAAAAATTTTTTAGGGCATTTCCCAAGTTCCCAAGGGCACCAAGAATCTTTTGAGGAACTCAAATTAGTCGACTGGTGCGTGCTAGTCGGCATTTGAAATAATAGTCAACTAGTCCGTTAATATTGATTCCCATGAAACTTCTCAACATTTTATTTACACATTTACGTTTTGCGTTACATTTTTTTCTATGAAGGCTACGCCCAAATTTCTGTGATTTTAACATTACTTAATAATTATTAACAGAATTTTAAAAAAAGCGTTTATCTGGAGCAGATGATTTCATTTCACATCAGGTCTCACATGCGTCTCCCTTTCACTGGCGGTGCACGCAGAACAATGTCCTGACAAGCAAAATATGGTATGTTATTCATGCTTCGTTCTTCATTATTATTAGGCCATAATTTAGATATCACTTTCCAGTCTTATTTTTTGTTTAGCACTTGGCAAAACATAACGTGCAGGTTAACAAAGATTTCAAAACTGAAATCAGGGACTATTTTTATTTTCTGTCAAAATGATGGAAAGCATTTTGAATTATCTGTCAGTGTTTTTAAAATTTGTTAAATGACGGACACTTTTCCGTTAATGCAACCTCTGGTTATAACATGTAGGCTAGGCTAACTTTTAGTTCCTAGGAGTACCGTAGTAGTTTTGGTCAAAACTAAACAAATGTCAGCTGTAAAAAAGGTCTAGCCTTGTTGAGCCACAGCCAGAAATATTCTGTAATTTGGCCTTTACAATTAAATTCTAACTTTTGATTCTGCCCCAATGCTATGTCACAGCAATGCCTCAGCCTGCTTCATGCCATGTCACAGCCATGCCTGAGCCTGATCCATGCCATGTCACAGCCACGCCTCAATGTGCTTCATGCCACATAACAGCCAAGTTTCAGTCTGCTCCATGCAAGGTCTCAGGCTCATCTCTGGCCAACGAACCAGCGGTGCAGACCTCGTTCATTCCAGGGCCATCTTTCACTGGGCTATTTGAGCTGGAATTGGTTCCCGCCCTTGTGCCCACCCTTAGTTCTCCAGATAAGGCAAGGGGAACTTTCGACCCTCCGACCCTGCCTAGACCCTCCGAGCCCTGGACTCCGCCTTGGCCTGTTGATCCCTCGACATCACCTCGGCTCTACGTTCCCTCGGCTCCACTGCGGTCCTTCAGCCTGTTGGCTTTACCGTGGTCCCTCATCCCTCCAGCTCCTCCTTGGTCTGTAGGTCACCTGACTCCGCCTTGGCTCTCCGATCCTACGCCTCATCTCTCCGATCCTTCAGCTCCACCGGGGACCTCCATCCCCCAGCTCCGCCTTGCTCCTCCGAGCATCCGGTGCTGCCTTGGTCCTCCCTGCCTCCGGCTCCACCCTGGCCCTTCGAGTCTTCGGCTACTCTCTGGGTACCAAGTTCCCTGGTGACACCCTTCAAGTCTCTCACGGCTTCGCCTTCCATGGTTCTGCCCTACAAGTATCTCATGGCTCCACCTTCCACAGACGTTGCCCTGATCCCATGCTCGACGCCCTGTCTTGTCAAGCCACGCCTCAAGACACCCCCCCCCCCAGCTCCCTACAGAACTTTGGGATTATGCCATATTTAATGTGTTTTTTTCATATGTTTGGGCGTCGGGAGCCACCCCTAGTGGGGGGGGATATGTCATGTTTATTCTGTTGGTTCATGTTTTTCATGTCTTTTATTTTGAAAATCTAGTTCCTGTTTCATGTCATGTGGTCCCCTGGTCATGTGATTTCATGTTTCCCTCCATGTTCATGTGTTTTGTTTTCATTGGTTTATTGTCTAGTTATCTTGTTACAGTTCTGTCTTTTCATTGGTTAACTTGTTTGTCTTGTTACCCTTGTCCATGTATTTAAGACTCATGTTTGCCATTGTCCATGGTCAGGTATTGTTTGTGTTTATGTAACTTTGTTTGGAAGTCAAGTCAAGTCTTTCTGTTCACGGTTTCTGGATATCACTCTTCATGTAAATAAATTGCACCTGGGTTCTTCACTTCATCATCGTCTTCATCTGCCTGTCATTGCCTTGCCAGCCATCGTTACAACCAGCATATCCCCAAAGGCCAACTTCTGGCCAGAGCCACGGCAGCCAATTGTTGAGCAAGTGGGGTGGTTAGCATGCGTACAAGGATGCGTCTTGTGTTGGCGGATGGGTTGGGACCCCAACTGTTGCCAGATACAGTACTTTGCCTAAATTGAGGTAATAATATATTAGTGTATTCATAAGACAGAAACAAACTGTAATGGAAAATGTAATAAACTTGTGATTATAGAATATGGTATTTGAAGAAACCAAATGTACCATTTCACTGTAGCAGGCCTCCTCCTTAAGCCTATTTTCGACCATTCCGAGGTCCTGCATGTTGCTCAGTGGCAAACGGATGCCCTCTGGTAGGACTGCAGCTGGAGAGGTGCGATTTGTCAAAGACAATAACAGCTGCTTGATCACAGCCACCTCTTCTTTTAAATGTTCAAGCTGACTTATTATGTGCCGTTCTGTTGCTGTTGACACAGTAAGTTATAACATGTTATATATAAAATCCCACTGTACAATCAAAGTCGTAAAACAGCAAGCATAGCATTTACTATTGTAATTTGAGAAGTTGTTTGTAGGCTTTATAAACTGTGCCTATGTCCATGTATCAAAACTACTATTGGGAGTATTTTATGTATGTAAACAGTCAATCCAGTAAATTAATATCAGAGACTTGCAGGTGCCAAGAAAAGGAGAGAGAGAGAGAGAGAGAGAGAGAGAGAGAGAGAGACAAACAGGCAGACAGACAGAGAGAGAGAGAGAGAGAGAGAGAATATAATCTTTTGGAAAAATATAACAAAAATTTGAGTTCTAATTAATTATTGTTCATTGTGCATTGTATTTTTGTTTCATTTGTGCAATGTAATTTATTTAACTTGTGTAACTAATGCAACAATATACTATTTTTTACAGTGATACAAGAAAGCTTAAAACCAATGCTTATGAGTAATTGTCTGCCCTCTTGATGAGTCGAGTGTAGAAGAGGCTGGTGGACATGGTGGGACTGGTGGAGATGGTGGGACTTGTGGAGATGGTGGAGATGGAGATGATGGAGATGGTGGGATCAGTGCCGAGCACTTCCAAGGGATGATAATGTCTTCTTCTTCAGAAGACTGGAACTCTGGGTACCGTGAGTTTGGTCTGGTGTAAATAAAAATAAATAAAATGTTACAAACAAAATTTCACAATAATGAAATATCTTAATTATGTATGTTAGTGATTGTAAAAGAGTATGTAAACACAATGTTAATTAGTTTTAGACAGAATGAGAATGAGGTACTTTACTTGAGTATTTTCATTTTACGCTACCTCTACTTCACTACATTTCAGAGAGAAATATTATGCTTTTTACTCAACTACTACATTTGTTTAACATTTACTTCTACCATTATAGTTTTAAATAATCAATGCTATAACAAAGAAACTCACTGCCTTTTTCGATGATACTTCCCCAGTATGCTGTCTCTTTCAGAAAGGAGACAAGAAGTCTCAGCATTTTTCGCTTTCTGCCTGGCTTTGTCATAATCCGCTATAGAAGAAGAAAAATATGCACGGTTTCAGGGTTGTTTTGATTGGCACAACTATGATGAGCTGAACTTTTGCTATCACATTTTTACAAATGAAATATTCTTCAGGCACTCTTAGATCAACACATATCATATCATTGATGAACTATAGTAAATAGCTGTCTGTGGACCCCTTGACAGTCTACCCTAACAATTGCTCTGTAGTTTGGCACAAATACCACTCACAATCTGACAATGTGTACGCTTCAGATGATCAGGGGCCTCTGTTGTGAATTAAACAAAAACAGGGACTCTGTTTTATATAGGCTCTGCCCTCTATCGAGCTACAGGTTAATCCCACAGTGCTCCACCTCAGTTCCCTGACACAACTTCACGCACCTATTGCCCAATCAGGTGAGAGCATGCCCATACCTAATTTAAGTTATGGTAGGGGTACAAATTGAGCTTGCAAGAGATAGCACTGGCACTATTTCAAAAGGGTACTGCTGCAGTGAGTGCCACTCAAATGTAACAGCAACATTATCTAAATGACTTATGTGTTTTGCAGAGTGAGTGCACTTTGTATTTTTCCCAATCAGCTCCTGGTTTCTCATGCTGCAGCTGAGCATGCTTTATATAATTGGAGAATTTATACGGAGGCCAATAGCAGGCATCCTCTCCAGCCATCCACATACTGCTTACCACTTCCACCGCTCCCTGTCCCAAGAAATCTACAACATGGAAAAAAGGTGAGTTCATCTTATGTAATGAAGAAAAGATAAGATACTGTTAATTAGAATGATTATTTAATATTTTACATTAAAAAGACAAACATTTAAAGTAGAATAACTTCTGATGAATACTAACTTGTGATAAATAGCATCTTGTGTGGATAGATGAGTCAAATGATCTGGATTTATGTGAGTAGATTGTTTGTTAAGTCAGAAATAGGGGAGGTTAGTCAAGATTTAGCTGAGTGAAGTGTACATGTTTTAAAAACAAAATAATGTAGAATTAATTAATTTAAGCCTTGTAGGTTGCGCGTTTAAGGCATACACTCAGGGTGTTTTAACTCTGACTGACCTAGTCCCAAATATTTTATGCTATAGAGAAATACTTAAAATATGAAACCTATTTTTCAGGTGCTTAAAATCTGAGCTATTGTGCTGCTATCTTTCATTATCCATATTTTATAAGTGATGCAAAACATCCTCTTACAGAGTAATATTGAGTAATACTTACTCTTCAGCCAGTGGAAGACAACAGAACACACCAAGAAAATGATCTGAAAAAAGACAGATATAATAATATTATAAAACAGTTACTTGTAACTAAAGCTGTGTAATAGAAAAATTATGCATATCCATACAATTACACTATAGATAGAACAGATACTAAGACCTGCGACACCTGATCATACTTGCATCTTTATGTGGTGGAAAATTAAAAAAATTGGGTAAATATGATCTATGATCAGTTTGATACCACTAGTTTGATATTACTGTGATATACTGATTTTATAAATACATAAAGGAGCCTTTTGTATTCAATACACTAAAGCTGTATCTAAATTCAGGGGCATCTGACAAAGGGTGTTTATTAACGGTTTCCCTCAAATGGCCAAAAGTTTTGTGTCACTTCACAATACATAGCGGTGATGTTCTTTTATTGTATGTGAAATATTTTGAATTAATTTATTCAGCCTCACTAGGCTCATAAAAGATGTCTTTAGCCACATATTCTGTTAGAAATAAAACTTCATTGTGCAAAATGGATTTAAATAAATAAATCTCATTAATTAGACAAAAAATTATGGTATCATATAGATCCTACAGCCACCTTTCTTTAAAAAAAGTTTTTTTTTTTTTTTTTTTTTTTTTTTTGCCTTTATTGGACACTTACAGTGAAGAGCAGTGTCAGAAATTAAATAGAAATTAAATTAAAGGCGCAGTATTTAACCCCTTAAATTGATTTCTTGGGGCATTATTTTTTTTATCTTCATAAGGGCATTTTTCCCCTAAAATGTATGTCATCTTTTATGTCAAATTCTTAAATTTAATCACTGTAGGCTGTTACCAATCAAATGAAATCAGTATCAACAAAAGTCATCTTTGCACTGAACTAAGTGGCATATGGATTTACACAGATTCAGAGGTGGCAAAAATGCATTTACACTGCAATTACAATTGCATAAATTATGTTTTGAGATGAACAGAAATATGAAATGATTGAAAAAATGAAATGATACTTTTAAATATGAAACTAAAACCGCCAGTAGGTGGCGGCAATGAGTTGGTCATTGAATCATTAATTGAACCGATTCATTCAAATGCTGATTCATTCAGGAAGGAAACACATCTTTATGAGTGAGTCATTGATTTGTCCAGCAGATATTTTCACATTCCGGTCTCCTCTTATCAACATTTGTGATCATTTTTTTGTAACCCCCAGGCAGGCTTGGTGCATGTAGTCTGTTGGAAATTGGTTAATCATGTCCAATGGGAGCCTCAGAAATGCCCCCATTGAAATGGTCTCATATTCCTGCTGTCTTGCCATTTCAGCACGGCATGTGTCATCGGTACGTAGAGTGAGGTTATCCACCTCTGGTTAAGTCACTTGCACCAGAAACCCTTCTGAGTACCTCTTTATCTTTTTACTATTGCTCTTGAAGGTGCGCCACAGACAACACATCAAATTTGTATTTGTTTTCCCTACAAACCATTGTTGAGGAGTTCTTTTATGGCTTCCTCAACAAAATCCAAATTTGTTGGTTTGAAAGTGAAGGGGGTGTCCATCTAGTGTAAATTTCTTAAACCTCATACAGGGACAGTAGTTGATGTAAAATAGATTGTGAACGTAAATTCATTAAAGGCGCAGTATGTAAGATTCAGAAAGCCTTGTTATTAATGACACCTGTGGCCGTTAAGTGAACTGCAGCCAGCTACCTGTTGCTCGTATTCACGCTCGTGCACACACTCCATAGGGATGCGAGCATCGGCCAAAACAATGACGTAACGTACAAAGAGACTGAACGTGATTCACCGGCATCATGCTGACAAATGACACAGTTATGATTGTTTTACTACAAACTTTGAGACTGTATATTATATTTGACTCTCCAGTGCTGGAACAGGGCTAAAACAAAGTGTGGATATAGGTCTGACTATGTGAGACTGTAGTTTGAAGTAATCACTTTTCTTTGCATGATACATTGACTGCATTTATACGATAGCCTATATCGGCGTTAGCTAGCTAGCAAGCTTTATCAATAGCTGTTAGCTAAATTTGGTGGATGATGACAGTAGCTGTTTATAAAATAGACTTTACATTATAAATATGTTGACACAATTCAGTATTGATGTGATTCCATCACAACTGTCATTTTGATATATTGATGCGCTATTGTATTATAATAATAGAATTTATATATTTTCTATATAACCAAGTTACGTTACACTAATGAATGGAGTCTTTTTGCATTATCTTGAACATTGTCTAGCATTCATTTCATGTGTTATTGTAGTTTACCTTGCTGAATAATTACAGATTAACATTTTTTATGACAGTTACTGTGCAGGCAAGATCAAGTTAGCTAAAATGACACAGATCAATCCTTATGGCACTATATTTCACATGCTTTGCAGTTATGTAAGCTTACCTGTCCAATAAGAAGAATGCCAATTCAGGGTCGGTTTTGATCCCCAAAACCGAACGAAGGTCCCACCGGGAATCAAATGCCCTGCCGATGTTCACTCTAGTTTTTGCTCGACCACGATCACGTTCCCCCTTAGCCAGACGGGATTCAGTAGATAAATGTTTTGTTTTTTTTTTGTTTTTTTTTTGGCTTACTCTTAGTTTGTGTAGGAGTCGGTGTTGTGCTGGGAGCCTGATGTTTCCTGGATTCCATCTCTAAGATAACGTTACCTAGTGTTGCAGACAGTTGTCACTGCTGAATAGCGGAAGAGAAGCACTGAGGCAAGGCTCTCGAGAGCACGCATAAACATCACATCCTTTGGATTTTCCTGGCAAAACCGACCCGCTCCCTTCACGTGAAAATCAGTCTACAGGCTTTAATAGGCAACCTAGGAAGTCTGGGAATGGCTCATTTTTTAAATTGCGTTACAACATTGGCAAAATAAAAGGCGAATATTACATGAAAATTGTTACATATTGCACCTTTAAATATGATATAGATTGATTATAGTTTATGTAAATAAAATGGCAATTGCCTAGATAAAGGCACATATGGAGAGATAAACCAAGTAGTTATTAGGGAAAAAAAGAAGATGATGTACGTTTGATCTGTTCACTTCTGCGTATGTCGACACATGATGTAGCATCTGGTGTTTTTGATGTGAAAATGGTTGAGAGGTAAGCATTTATTTTATTATTACGGTTTAGTGTTTATTGTATTATTAGATGGATGATGTTTAGTTACGTAACCCTTCTACTGCGACTGGTGGGTGTAGGTGTTGATTTTCTCCCAATTAAACATGATAAACAGTGTATAAATGTCACATGCGACTCTCGCAACACTTTTCGCATTAAGACGGTTACAAACAGGACCTCTTAAGATGAAACCAAGTGAAGGTCAGTTTAATTTCATCAAACATTTAGAGTTTATAGTATGACTTGTATAAACAAACATTAGACATATATACGTACCTTGAACTTTTCCACAGGTAATGGTCAATGACCGATGGTCAGTTTATATTTTCCTAATATACAAAACTAATATACAAATACCATTACTAATACTAACACATTAACGTTAATTACTCAAATACTAAAGCAAACTACACACTAAATATTGAAAAAGTATAACTAAAAACTAACAAATTATTATCAGTAAAGCACAATAGATTCAATAGCTCATTGAGTGACAGTTTGGCTCATGGCCGGTTCTGTATATTTTGTAATGGACCTTTCTCACAGACTGTGACGCATTTCCGCAATTAACATAAATCTGGCAAAGTTTTATATTTTTATTGTTAAAGAAAATGTACATTAATAATTGTACTTATATTACCCTGGTATTAAATTACAAAAAAACATTGCTGTTGCTGAGGGAGTGACTGTAAATTTGACATCTTTATCTATTCTGACTGCCTTGATCCATCTTTTTATATGTTAAGATTATTATTTATGTTTTATTCTGAAATCAGTTGATTAATCACTATTATTTTATTGTATTGTATGGACATCCATAGTAAGAAATAAAAACAGAAAAATAAATAAATTGCCATATAATAAAAAAAAAAACCAATTGCTTAGCTTTTGGAGAAAATTGCAGTGCAAAATTAATATTTGCTGTAGAGGTAATCTTCCATGTACCTCTATGGAATACTTTACTATACTTCTGCGTTCCAAACCCAGACATGGTCTGTGGTCTCCAAAAGCAAAAAAACAAATCCATTATTGAGTTAACATGACTTTCCAAAAGAGGAAAAAAATACAGAGAGATGGATTACATCAGTCAGAAGAGAGAAAGATGTTAAATTTACAATCACTCCCTCGGCAGCTGTATTAGAAACCTCTGCAGCAGTGTTGACTTACTGTATGTATGTGTGTGTGTGTGTGTGTGTGTGTGTGTGTGTGTGTATATATATATATATATATATATATATATATATATATATATAAATGTGTTGACTAGAATAGTAATATAAATTTACATTCATAAAAACATAGGTAAATCAAGTATAAAATCAAATGAAAATACAAATTAAGTATTAAAAAAACTTCACGGCTTTTACAAACTTTACTAGATTCATTGTTTACAATCTAGAACATTAAAATGTCTTACCTCTTTCCCGATCTTTTCTAGTGGCAAATTGGAGAGGTGCTTCAGCTCAGCAAGATAGGTCTGTTCTCTGCGGTCCGCGGATGTTGCAGCATCCGGTGTTTTTGATGTGGAAATGGTTGAGGTAAGCATTTAATATCTAAATAGCAGCGAAGTGAAATCAGCATTTTAATGTTTCCAATATGCTGCTAATTCTTTATTTCCCTTGGATGGTGCTGCAGTTGTTCACCAAGGCTCTCTTAATTTAAAATGGACACACTCCATCACTGACATCCCTAACTCCATCCCTGACTACCACTGTTTTAAGTAATCTTGGAGTTTTCAGCAATATTGAATTGATTTTTGTTTTTATTTCACCATGGGAGATCAATGACATTTATTCTTAATGAGGTGTTTTGTTGCCCACTCTTGTAGAAACCATGTGCGTGAAGCTGGAACTCAGGCTCCAACCTGCAGTCCTCCACTCTTGACTCATTGTACTCCAAATGTTCCCCAGTGTTATTGTTCTTCCTTTTATTGTTCCAGTTTAATAAAACTATTTGCCCAGTTATTTCTCTCATTGTTCCTGTTGTAATATAATGGTTTGTTCTGTTATTCCATATGTTCCTGTAGCTCAATCAGTAGAGCGAGGCACTAGCAATGCCAGAATCATGGGTTTGATTCCCAGGGAATGCATCAACTTGATAAAATGTATACCTTGAATGCAATGTAAGTCACTTTCAATAAAAGTGTCTGCCAAATGCATAAATGTTAATGTAATAAAACAGTTTGTCCTGTTATTTATTCCATTGGTTCCTGTTTTGATAAAACTGTTTGCCCTGTTGTATAACGGAAGTAGTATTGTTTTGTCTTGCCCAAACGATTACGGCCCAACAATGCCTAAAGATTTTTTGTTGTTTACCATTGCATATTTATATAATGTCTTACCTGACTGCCTATCATCTTTTCCAGTGAGCTGAGTACAAGACTGTTTCGATACTCCATTCATGTAGTGCAAGTCTTTGGCCACTATTATGTTGTCCCGATTTTCATGGTGATTATCACTGTCATATGCAGTGTTTGCTCACCACTGTTACTTTCAGAGATAGGGCAGTACAGTGTTTGGTACTAAACATACAGTCTTACAACTGATCCCGCTCATGTTACAATTATCAGATGACAAAATTCATGATTGTGCACTGTAAAATTTTGTCAAGTGTAAAATACTGCTTAAACACAGCATGATTGAGCACATGTGCGTACAGACATTTGTCAGGTGATAGCTTTGTGTGATACTGATAATGCGCTTATACATGCTTGAAAATGCTGTTTGAAAGTGATTCCTACACTGCACATTCTTAATCTAACAGACCATATAGAGCATTTATAATCTTAAAACAAAGTTTTAACTGTCCTGTGTTGTTGACATGGGCTTGCCCACAGAAAGCCCACATAGGGCCCACGTGGGATTAGTGTGGGTTTGCCCTGCCCACACTGTCCCAGAGTAAACCCACACTTGCCCTTGGTGGGCCGGCATGGGCATGTTTGCTGGGTTAGGCTAATGTTAATGGTGGTGGACATCCTCCTGCTGGCATGAACTGAACATTTTTCACACTAAAGCTTCATTGTCAAAGCATTTTTATTGATCTCTTGGACAGTTTGATTTACAAAAAACCTGCGGCAGCCAAAACATGTGATGATAGTAAGTTACTCACTTTGTGACCAACCCAGCATGTTTGCTAAATCAAAAAATTGTGATTTGAATGTACTTCATTTTAAAACATCATTTTCATTACTGTTCCTATTCTATATCCCTATTCCCATTTACTAGCAAGTCTGGTGCCTTCCTTATATGGCGTTTTCATGGGCGTAATTTATGATAATTGTGAATGTGCACACACCCCCTCTTTACGAATGTTTGGAATTCAACAACATACAGTGCATCCGGAAAGTATTCACAGCCCTTCACTTTTTCCCAATTTTTTTATGTTACAGCCTTATTCCAAAATTGATTAAATTCATTATTTTCCTCAAAATTCTACAAACAATACCCCATAATGACAACGTGAAAGAAGTTTGTTTGAAATCTTTGCAAATTTATTAAAAAAAAAAAAAAAAAATCACATGTACATAAGTATTCACAGCCTTTGCCATGACACTCAAAATTGAGCTCAGGTGCATCCTGTTTCCACTGATCATCCTTGAGATGTTTCTACAACTTGATTGGAGTCCACCTGTGGTAAATTCAGTTGATTGGACATGATTTGGAAAGGCACACACCTGTCTATATAAGGTCCCACAGTTAACAGTGCATGTCAGAGCATAAACCAAGCCATGAAGCCCAAGGAATTGTCTGTAGACCTCCGAGACAGGATTGTATCGAGGCACAGATCTGGGGAAGGGTGCAGAAAAATTTCTGCAGCATTGAAGGTCCCAATGAGCACAGTGTCCTCCATCATCCGTAAATGGAAGAAGTTTGGAACCACCAGGACTCTTCCTAGAGCTGGCCGCCTGGCCAAACTGAGCAATCGGAGGAGAAGGGCCTTAGTCAGGGAGGTGACCAAGAACCCGATGGTCACTCTGACAGAGCTCCAGCATTTCTCTGTGGAGAGAGGAGAACCTTCCAGAAGAACAACCATCTCTGTAGCACTCCACCAATCAGGCCTTTATGGTAGAGTGGCCAGATGGAAGCCACTCCTCAGTAAAAGGCACATGACAGCCCGCCTGGAGTTTGCCAAAAGGCACCTGAAGGACTCTCAGGCCATGAGAAACAAAGATTGAACTCTTTGGCCTGAATGGCAAGCGTCATGTCTGGAGGAAACCAGGCACCGCTCATCACCTGGCCAATACCATCCCTACAGTGAAACATGGTGGTGGCAGCATCATGCTGTGGGGATGTTTTTCAGTGGCAGGAACTGGGAGACAAGTCAGGATCGAGAGAAAGATGAATGCAGCAATGTACAGAGACATCCTTGATGAAAACCTGCTCCAGAGTGCTCTGGACCTCAGACTGGGGTGAAGGTTCATCTTCCAACAGGACAACGACCCTAAGCACACAGCCAAGATAACAAAGAAGTGGCTACGGGACAACTCTGTGAATGTCCTTGAGTGGCCCAGCCAGAGCCCAGACTTGAACCCGATTGAACATCTCTGGAGAGATCTGAAAATGGCTGTGCATCGACCCTCCCCATCCAACCTGATGGAGCTTGAGAGGTCCTGCAAAGAAGAATGGGAGAAACTGCCCAAAAATAGGTGTGCCAAGCTTGTAGCATCATACTCAAAAAGACTTGAGGCTGTAATTGGTGCCAAAGGTGCTTCAACAAAGTATTGAGCAAAGGCTGTGAATACTCATGTACCTGTGTTTTTTTTTTTATTTATTTTTTTTTTAATTATAAATTTGCAAAGATTTCAAACAAACTTCTTTCATGTTGTCATTATGGGGTATTGTTTGTAGAATTTTGAGGAAAATAATGAATTTAATCCATTTTGGAATAAGGCTGTAACATAACAAAATGTGGAAAAAGTAAAGCGCTGTTAATAATTTCCGGATGCACTGTACACTCGTTTTACTAACAAATCCGAAGGAACATTTTCTTGTAGGTCCATTTTACTCATATTTACAAAAGTTTCATGAATGAGGCCCATTGCAAATAAATAGATGTAACATATAGGTATGAAAACCATTTTTTATTTATTTTTTTGTATTTTGAAATATATATTGTTGCACACATGCACAGTATGTGACTTTTTATATCAGTGAAAACATACATGTACAAATGTGTTTTTCATATATTGTGATATACCAGATTCTGTATGGGTATCGCCTGAAAACTATGTAAACTTCAAATGGAACTGAAATATGAACAGCAATGCAAACTTTATTAACCATACGCCCAAACCTAAAAACTATCAGTGGACTAAAAAAGTAATTGTAGAAGGAAAATGCAACATCAGAATCAAGCTCACCATTGATTATCTGATTGGAGATGCCGCTTGTCACTAACTTGGTGAAATGGGGTCACTGTCAGGGCACTGGAACATTTGGTATCGAAATGTTGACTTCTGTGTGAACATATCAAAAGGGTTTGGGACACACTGCGTTCTTGTGCTGCTATTAGCCAATAATCTTTATCAGGACATACATTTCCAAAGTAATTTGTCACATGGCATTTACAGCCCAGGTGATTGGCTAAAAGAAAAATTCAGGTACCGATTATCCATGCAAGAAAGAAGGCAGCATGAAAGCCATATATTACCAGGACTGCATGCGCCAGCTGAGCAACTACCAACTGTACAGTAAGAAAGACATTCATAGTTTGATTTTCTCACTGTGTCTCAGTGGCACTAAAGAAAGTGCCTCCAATGTCGTGAGATTGGGGTGGGACTATCTATTTGTTCAATCAAGGGCGGATGGGGGGATTCAGGAAAGTTGATTAAAAATGGTTTGATTTTGCAAGTCTGTTTGGTGGCGCTAGTGGTGCAAAATTACACACATCTCCTTTACTGTAAGTGCATTGTTACAGGAGCTTCTACTTTCAAACGTGCTCAACTATGACCAAAACTATCACTGATAACTCCAGGTGTGGATTTTCACAGTACGGAAATACTGTAAAAATACTGCATATTAAGAACAGAAATTATGAACTTCACATAGATCAATAAATGTTTGCCCAAGACAAATGCATATTATGTGATTGTACTGACACAATGTGGATACCACGAGCTCTGGTGAACTGATGCTGGAGAGTGGCTAAAGAAGAAAGTGAGTGAAGACAGAGGGACCACCAACAAATATAGTATATCTTTTTTTTATTTTTTTAAAAACAATCATTATGTATTAACGTGTTATTTAATTATAATTGCTTAGACCATGTTACTTAGACCATGTAGACCATTGGTACCTACTATAATATGTGAGAAGCTTGTCATTGAACGCACAATGGAAAAGAAAATAAGTAAATATTTAATTAAGTATTTGAACAGCTTTGTAAAACTTGGGACTAATTACAATTTTGTCACATATGACTTCACCACCTGTGTAGAGAGCTGAGCTTGTCCAATATAGAAAAATAAGAGACATCAGCACAAAAATGAAGACCACAATGGATACACAGTGGATGATGTTGTAGGCCATGCTAAGATGGAGACTGTGCATGGACTCACAACTACAACAGGCTTTTTTGACAGGCCTTTGATCGTGATCCATGGAGGTTTGTAAAAAGAGGATTAAGTAGATGGAAGATATGGATAACAAGGACAGCCAAGTTGCAACGGAAATGTGGTGGGCTGTACGAACTGTCTGCAAAGCATGAGTCTCCAATGGCCGGACAATCTTCAAGTACCTGGTGTGAGAGAATACTGTCAGAATATTGTCAAAATTAATTTGCAATGCACTGTGAGATAATTTGGGGAATAATTTACTGTGAATCCTGAACAAATAAAATATCTACTTCTTTGGTTGCCTTTCGTTTGGAATTTACGGTGTTCAGTCAGGGCAATTCAAATCCACTCTTGGAGGGCCACAAAGCACATTTACATGCACAACAATACACTGATAACTATTAAAAACCAGCTTATTCCAAAAATCCAACAATATAGAAAAACATGGTTACACAAGATTTAACATCAATGGGTTTGTACTGGCTTTATACTCAGTAAGCACCTCCACTCAGATAATTCTTGTGACCAGTACATTTTCATTGATAAGTTTATTGAATGAATAGTGTGAAACTGTAATACAAAACACAAAGAATGTATAAATCAACTGTTACATCAAATACTTGGTCTTCACTGATTTTTGCATACATAAGCATATAAAATTCACATAAAATATGATTAAATGTAAATACAGATGCCCTTTTAAATTATTAATTTAACTAGACAAGTAAAGTTTGTCATGACCAACTTTAATGCCCACTTGACAAAGCTTTGTCTAACAGTTAAAGTTTTGAAAGCTTGAAGGTTCTGCAGGTCCAACAGAAAAGGTCAGATAGATAAACAGACAAATACATTACATCAATGCAAGTCTTTGGAATTTTTGGCCACTTTCAAGGTCCTATCAGTTGTGAGTAGGATGGATGGAGGAAAACCCTAAACAAAGTTAGTAGGATAACTGTTTTTATCAATTCGTATAAAACAATTACTCTGCTGCAATCCTTCATACAGTAAATATCAAATAACTAAACACTCACAGAGCCAGAACAGGGTTATTCCCTATTTATTTATTTTTTTATGTCAAATCGTAAACAGGCATGCACACTAAACTTGGAACACATTGGATAAGCTGCCAGAACACTGGTAAATGTGTTTTCATGATATGCAAAATGGGGTAATATGCACAAATCTATGTTTGCTGATTGGTTTTCATTTAAACATCTTATTTTCTCTACCCTTTACAAAAAAACAAACAAAAAAAAAATACTATTTTAGGCATTTACATGACCTTACACACTGAGATTTTACACACATTACATGCCTACCAAAAATCAGCTTATTCAAAAAATTCCAACAGCCCAAGAAAACCGTATTTATGCTTCATGAGATTTTCAGTAATCGGCATGCGCACAACACTTGCACACATTAAATTAGCCAGTAAGAATGCCAGTAAAGGTGAATACTTGCAACACAAAACAACACGGTATTGAGCGAAAATCTACATTGTTTTTGCTTAAATTGTTTATGACCTTACCCCGATAAAGGAAGACATTTAAATGCATTAACATGACCACACATGTTTTCAGCTTATTAAAGGGATAGTTCACCCAAAAATGAAAATTCTCTGATAATTTACTCACCCTCATGCCATCTGAGATGAGTCTCTTTCTTCTGCAAAACACTTTTGAAGATTAGCAGAAAAAGATCCAGGCTCAGCAGATCCTTAGAATGGGAGTGGATGGTGATTAGATATTTGTAGGTCCAAAAAGCACAGATAGTCAGCATAAAAGTAATCCATCCTATCTCCAGCTGTGACATTAATGTCTTTATTTATTTATTTATTTATTTTTCTCCCCTTTTCTCCCCAATTTGGAATGCCCAGTTCCCAATGTGCTCTAAGTCCTCGTGGTGGCGTGGTGGCTCGCCTCAATCCGGGTGGCGGAGGATGTATCTCAGTTGCCTCCGCATCTGAGTCAATCCGTGCATCTTATTACGTGGCTTGTTGAGCACGTTTCCGCGGAGACATAGCACGTGTGGAGGCCCACGCTATTCTCCGCTATACTACATGCCCCACCGAGAGCGAGAACCACATTATCAAAATCAAATCCCTTTATTGTCACTCAACCATATACACAAGTGCAACAGTGGGTGAAAGTCTTGGGTGCAGTTCTACCCAAGACTTTCAACATAGCAACATAGCAGTATGACAATTACAATAAACATCTGATTTACACATAACACAGTTTACACATCTTGTTACACAACACAATATACACCTAATAATATACAATATACAGTATACACAAAATAAGGAGACTGTATACAATAAAAATAATATACAATATACAGAAATAAATATGAAGTGTTGTGTTGACATTCAGCTGTCAGTTGATAGTCAGTTGCCTGTGTGTTATTAAGAGAAGTATAAAATGTGAGTCCAGTCTGAGGCTAATAAAGTGCGGTGCTGATATATGTATCGTGAGCGATCAAGAGTTCAGAAGTCTGATTGCTTGGGGGAAGAAGCTGTCATGAAGATGGCTGGTGTGGGTCCTGATGCTGCGATACCACCTGCCTGATGGTGGCAGTGAGAGCAGCCCATGGCTCGGGTGGCTGGAGTCTCAGTGAGTCCAGTGAGGCAGGCAGCACAGAGCAGATGTAATCTCTGATTAGCCTATCAAAGCATTTGCTGATGATGGGGGTCAGAGCAACAGGACGCCAGTCATTTAAGCAAGTGATTTTGGATTGCTTTAGTACAGGCACAATGGTGGACATTTTAAAGCATGTAGGGACCACAGACAAGGAGAGGGAAAGGTTGAAAATGTCTGTAAAAACACCAGCCAGTTGGTTCGCGCACACTATGATGATGCGGCCCGGAATGCCATCTGGACCCGCGTCTTTACGGATATTCACCTGTCGGAAGGATCGGGTTACGTCCGCTACAGAGAGTGAACTAACCTATGTAGCTTCGGCCGCGGGAGCTCTCTCCACGAGGGCAGTGTTGATATTAATTCCCTGCCACATGCTTCTAGAGTCGATGTTTGACTGTCCTTCAATCTTGTACTGGCGTTTGGCTGCTCAAATAGTTTTGCGGAGGGCATAACTGGCTTGTTTATGCTCCTCCGTGTTCCCGGAATTAAAAGCAGAGGTCCACGCAATAAGTGCCGCACGAACATCGCTATTAATCCGCGAATTCTGGTTAGGGTAGATCCGTATTGTTTTGGTCGGCACTACATCATCTATGCACTTCCTGATGAAACACGTTACGGTATCAGCATAGACCTCGATGTCGTCATCAGAGGCAGACGGGAACATCTCCCAGTCCACGTGATCAAAACAGTCCTGTAGCATAGAATCTGATTGGTCTGACAAGCACTGGATCGTTCTGAGGGCGGGTGCTTCCTGTTTCCTGTTTCAGAGTGGTCAGATTTGTCAAATGGTGGGCAGGGGAGGGATTTGTAGCCATCCTGGAAGGGAGAGTAGCAATGGTCCAAAACCCAGTCCCCTGGTGTGTTGCATCTGATGTGTTGGTAGTATTTTGGTGCAATTAACTTGAAGTTGGCTTTGTTAAAGTCCCCAGTCACTATGAACGTGGCCTCAGGGTGCGAGGTTTCCTCACTTATACTCCTATTCAGTTCCTTGAATGCCCGGTCTGTGTTCGGCTTGTGGGGGGATGTACACAGCTGTGAAAATGACCACTGTGAATTCCCTCGGTAGCCAGAATGGTCGACACAGAAGCATGAGAAATTCCAGATCAGGAGAGCAGAAAGACTTGATAGAATGTACGTTCCTCTGATCACACCAGGATTTGTTGATCATAAAACATACACCACCACATCTGCTTTTACCTGAGAGGTCTTTCACTCTGTCCGTTCAGTGCACTGAGTAACCCACGGGTTCGATGGCTGAGTCTGGAATCTCCGCAGACATCCAAGTTTCTGTAAGGCAGATAATGCAGCAGTCCTCGTTTCTCGTTGGAAAGAGATCCGTGCTCTCAGCTCACAGAGCTTGTTGTCCAGAGACTGAACATTTGCCAGTAGAATGCTGGGTAGCGGGGGTCGATTTGCGACTGCCGGCTCTCTGTCGTGTTTGAAAACAGCGGGTCAGCATTGAGGTATTTCTGGTAAGTCTGGTTTTCGGTGTGCTATTGAAGAGCCAAAGTCCAATGTGTTTGTCTATCGTAGACAATAAGGCAGATGACATCCAAGATGAAAAACAAGAATTGTAGACCAAACAAACAAAAAACTGCAATATTGGGTCGGAGCTCGCAGCGCAGCAGCCATATTCGCCGCCATCTTGAAGCATCAAGATGCTTACGATGCTTATAGCGAACATGAGGATGTTAACAATGTGACTCTACCCACCCTAGCAACCAGGCCAATTGGTTGCTTAGTAAGCCTGACTGGAGTCACAGCACGCCCTGGATTCGAATTTGCGACTCCAGGTGTGGTAGTCAGCATCTTTACATGCTGAGCTACCCAGGCCCCCGACATTAATGTCTTCTAAAGTGAATTGATCACTTTGTGTGCGAAAAAGAATGTGCCAGGTGTTGACAAATGGCCAAATTTACCCGAGTGCTCCTGTGAGGCAAGCACGTTGACACATTCCTTCGACTCATTGGTTGTGTGTCTGTCACGCATCAGTTCACGTGCCATCACGTTTACGTCATGGGAGCAATCGGGTAAATTTAGCCATTCGTCAACGCTTGACTGGAAACAATCTTTTATAGATTAAAAAGTGCTTAAATATCATTCTTTTTCGCACACAAAGTGATCGATTCACTTTAGAAGACATTAATGTCACCACTGGAGATAGCATGGATTATGCTGACTATCTGTGCTTTTTGGACCTACAAATATCTAATCACCATCCACTCCCATTCTAAGGACCTGCTGAGCCTGGATCTTTTTCTACAAATCTTCAAAAGTGTTTTGCAAAAGAAAGAAAGTCATACACATCTCAGATGGCATGAGGGTGAGTAAATTATCAGAGAATTTTCATTTTTGGGTGAACTATCCCTTGAAGCATAATTGTAAGATTTTGGATGTAAACACACTCCCTGTCCTGCTGAGTTTAGTTCCAACCCAAATAATTCAAGGTTTTTAGGATCACTTGATAACTATAGGCATGTGTGTAAGAGCAGGAACTAAACTAATACATTTATATTTCATACTTCTAAAAATATAAGTTAGCATGAGATATTTACTGTAGCTGTTTGCTGCAATATAGTCCATGAAGAGAATACTTGCATAAATGTCATGGAATAGTTTACACTGTTAGCAATCAACAAAGCTAAACAAAGGCAAAGGAAGAAGTCAGCTGCAGCTAGGTTCTTGAGGTAGACAGTGACACTGGACTTTACTTGATTGGTGCAGAAATACACTCGCATTGTGATGCAATTCAGAGCTAGACTGATCAGAAATACTAGTGAGTAGCCAAATATGAAAGCAGGGTGGGTTGAGACATCTGTACAGTTACAGGAAGCTCGTGTGTAATGGGTGGTTGAAGTGAAGTTGGTTGAAGGAACTCGTGACTCCATCTAGATAAGCAAGAGACAGATAAGTTTCATTCAGTTTGTTTTGTTTGTTTGTTCTGAAAGCAGGTTTAACTGTGAAATATACAGGCTACAGACATAAACTCGAAAAGGGAAAATGTCAAAACATTTCGATGCCATTTACATTGTTTACTCAGACTGTTCACACAACTGCAGAATAGGCTATGTCACAGTGTGACAGTGTGATAACATACCGTAACCAAAGTGACAAAATAAATTTCCAGGTCCAAATTTGAAATCAATCAAAATTTGATTGATGTGTGCTTCATAAACTGAACGGCAGTATACAGCTAAATGTCTGTCATGCCATATTACATATGATATGTGAAGAACTCCTGTCATTTATACATTTATTATATTGTTATTAGAGCTGTCAATTGATTAAAATATTTAGTCTAATTAATTACAGTACACAATGTGCCGATTAATTAATCAAACTAAAAGCAATTATTCAGGAAACAGAAATTAGTTCATACTCCCAACATTCCTTAAAGACAAGTAATTAGGTAGCATTTCTGGTCTCAAATTTGAGCTTCTTTCTTTCATGCAATTTATAACTCTGTGATGTGTCTCTATTTCTGCCATGATGGTTCTTTTCCATAACATTAAATCTGGTAATAAAGAGTTAGTTACTGGTTTAAATTTTATCTGTATGATGAGAAAAATCATATTCATAAAGCAAGTCCTAGGGCTTTATTTTTTTTATACGACAGTGCGCAAAGTCTTATCCAATTTTCGTAAGAATGCTAATTATAAGTGCAATTTTCATGCAAGAGCAAGTGGCCGTGGGTGGGAGTGTTTGCGCTATTTGTGGCTCTATGTGGGTGTATTGTATGGTGATTAAGTGCCGTAAAGTGCAATTAGCTATTTTCCTGAGAAATAGGTCATTGCGCCAAGACCTTTCAATATCAAAAACCATGCCTGTTTTCAGCGAAATTTCTAAATTACGTTCTTACATTTGTATTTGTTTGGCGATTCCACCAGCAGGTGGTAATAAAGTTCATGTCCAAACTCTTAAAATATAGTGGAATATCAAATTAAGTCCCTGACAATGACTGTCGCTGTTTTATGAAACAAAAATGTATGAGATTTGTGTTAAAGTATCTATAGGTCATGGTTTATTTTTCAGTTATCATTAAATGTTATTAATTATTAATGTTTACATTTACAGGTGCATCTCAATAAATTAGAATGTTGTGGAAAAGTTCATTTATTTCAGTAATTCAACTCAAATTGTGAAACTCGTGTATTAAATAAATTCAATGCACACAGACTGAAGTAGTTTAAGTCTTTGGTTCTTTTAATTGTGATGATTTTGGCTCACATTTAACAAAAACCCACCAATTCACTATCTCAAAAAATTAGAATATGGTGACATGCCAATCAGCTAATCAACTCAAAACACCTGCAAAGGTTTCCTGAGCCTTCAAAATGGTCTCTCAGTTTGGTTCACTAGGCTACACAATCATGGGGAAGACTGCTGATCTGACAGTTGTCCAGAAGACAATCATTGACACCCTTCACAAGGAGGGTAAGCCACAAACATTCATTGCCAAAGAAGCTGGCTGTTCACAGAGTGCTGTATCCAAGCATGTTAACAGAAAGTTGAGTGGAAGGAAAAAGTGTGGAAGAAAAAGATGCACAACCAACCGAGAGAACAGCAACCTTACGATTGTCAAGCAAAATCGATTCAAGAATTTGGGTGAACTTCACAAGGAATGGACTGAGGCTGGGGTCAAGGCATCAAGAGCCACCACACACAGACATGTCAAGGAATTTGGCTACAGTTGTCGTATTCCTCTTGTTAAGCCACTCCTGAACCACAGACAACGTCAGAAGCGTCTTACCTGGGCTAAGGAGAAGAAGAACTGGACTGTTGCCCAGTGGTCCAAAGTCCTCTTTTCAGATGAAAGCAAGTTTTGTATTTCATTTGGAAACCAAGGTCCTAGAGTCTGGAGGAAGGGTGGAGAAGCTCATAGCCCAAGTTGCTTGAAGTCCAGTGTTAAGTTTCCACAGTCTGTGATGATTTGGGGTGCAATGTCATCTGCTGGTGTTGGTCCATGGTTTTCAAAAAACACAAAAGTCATTGCACCCGTTTACCAAGAAATTTTGGAGCACTTCATGCTTCCTTCTGCTGACCAGCTTTTTAAAGATGCTGATTTCATTTTCCAGCAGGATTTGGCACCTGCCCACACTACCAAAAGCACCAAAAGTTGGTTAAATGACCATGGTGTTGGTGTGCTTGACTGGCCAGCAAACTCACTAGACCTGAACTCCATAGAGAATCTATGGGGTATTGTCAAGAGGAAAATGAGAAACAAGAGACCAAAAAATGCAGATGAGCTGGAGGCCACTGTCAAAGAAACCTGGGCTTCCATACCACCTCAGCAGTGCCACAAACTGATCACCTCCATGCCACGCCGAATTGAGGCAGTAATTAAAGCAAAAGGAGCCCCTACCAAGTATTGAGGACATATACAGTAAATGAACATACTTTCCAGAAGGCCAACAATTCACTAAAAATGGTTTTTTTTATTGGTCTTATGATGTATTCTAATTTTTTGAGATAGTGAATTGGTGGGTTTTTGTTAAATGTGAGCCAAAATCATCACAATTAAAAGAACCAAAGACATAAACTACTTCAGTCTGTGTGCATTGAATTTATTTAATACACGAGTTTCACAATTTGAGTTGAATTACTGAAATAAATGAACTTTTCCACGACATTCTAATTTATTGAGATGCACCTGTACAACTGTATTTATGATCTAATTTGTATTGGCATTTTTCCATCTGTTGTCGTAGAGGGATTTTCAAGTCACTGCAAAAGTGGCCAGTGGAAGAAGTTGTAGAGGGTAAAATGTCTGGATCCTGCCTGATGTGCTACTCCAACCACTTTATGTCGCTGAGTGATGACTACTAACTGCAGCCTGTGCCAGCCAGACATCACTTCAGTCTAATACACTAGACTTCACAGAGGATAAACTGCTGCCAACTCCAACAGTAAGACATGGGATAATTCACTGGCCACTGCCGGAACCTTGGACTTAAGATAGCCTTTTCCAGAAATGAACTGCCACAAGCTTCCAGCCTGACTGCGATGCCTCTCACTGACCTCTGCCTACATCATCTTGGTCATAGGATGAACTACACTCTTAAAATGGAATACATATACAATAAATTATTTGTCAAATAAAGCCTTCATCAGCCAAATAACAAAGGACAATGCATCTGTGTGCACTTGCACAGTTAATTCAGGATGGGCTTCAAAGACTTTAAGTCATTAATCTAATAGTTCATGCAAAATCCTTTTGTTTAAACATTGGCCACCAACATCTACTCGGTATACTATCGGCATAATATTCATGCTGTTTAGCAAGAGGGGAACATCCTATGGAGTTTTGTGTTCCTTGCCACAGTCATCTTTGGCTTGCTCACTGGGGGTCTTAAGACAAATAATAATAATAAAAATTATATATATATATATATATATATATATATATATATATATATATATATATACAATTATTTTTAAGGCATAATCTACAATCTTGTTTTGTATCAAACCGCACAATGATGACTGTAAGACATTACAGACATTACAGCTTCATTTTCTGTTACACTATCATTTTCTGTAAAGCCGTTTTGAAACGATGTGTGTTGTGAAAAGCACTATACAAATAAAAATGACTTGACTAATCATTTCTGTTTCCTGCACAAGCCTATTACGTAACAAATTAACGAAATGGCTTGAACAAAGATTCGTTCATTTTGCTGAACAAGGTCAAGTCAGTAAAATGATCCAATCTTCCCATCACTATTAGGTTTAAAGCAAATTAGTACTTTTCAGGAAGCTTCGCTCATGCAGTGTCAATACATTTATTAATATCTCTGTCTTGAATAATTAATAAACTGTGCAATGTGCAATCATTAGTACTGGAGGGAAAGTTAACATAAGAATTGATGCAAAAATGGCTGGGAGTGTTAGTCAGTAATTCAGCAGAATGGGGTCAATTTCTATTGGTTGCTTTTGGTGTGAAAAAGATCAATATTTAAATACTTTTTAACTATAAATTATCGCTTCTGGTCAGCAGCAGAAAGCGTGTGTGACGTAATCGCATTGGCATGTTCACGTGAGTACAGGGCTGTTTACAGCTGAGTAGGAGGAATGCTGTACAGAAGCTCCATTGGTTTTTATCTGTATTTTTATCTGTTTGTTTACTCAGAATGGTGCGTTTGTGTGCTTATCCTGGATGTCTCAACCGAGAGAAAAACGTTAGCTTACGCCTGTAACATGCCAACGCGAATTTGTCACATGAGAGATGTGTATGCAGCACTCCCGTGAACGCGTACACTGCTGCTGTCCGAAAGTGATGGTTTAGAGTTAAAAAGTATAGATCTTTTCACAACTAAAGTGATCGTATTGCTTTAGTAGACATTAATTTAACCCGGTGGAGTCGTCTGGATGACATTTATGCTGGCAGTCTGTGATTTTTGGATCTTCAAATGTCTGATCCCCATCCACTTGGATTTTAAGGACCTACTGAGCTAAGATATTTTTCTATTTTTCTTCAAATGTGTTCTGCTGAAGAAAAAAGTAATACACACCTGGGATATCATGAGGGTGAGTAAATGATGAGAGAATTTTCATTTTTGGGTGAACTATCCCTTTAGGTTAAGCAAACCCTTAGTGACAATATGCTTACAATTATATCTAAAAGTGTTCTTGAAGGGTTAGTTCACCCAAAATGTTTTAATTCTCTCATCATTTACTCACCCTCATGCCATCACAGAATGTGTATGACTTTCCTTTATCTGCAGAACACAAAGGAAGGTTTTTAGAAGAATATTTCAGCTCTGTAGGTCCATACAATTCAAGGGAGTGGTGACAAAAACTTTGAAGCTCCAAAAAGCATATAAAAGCAGCATAAAATTAACCCATAAGACTAGAGCAATCCAATCAGTTTTGGGTTAGAACAGACCAAAATATAACTCCTTTTTCATTATGAATCATCACATCAGCAGCCTCCTTGGCAATCATGATTTCAAGTTCGATTACGCTTCCTAGCGCCATCTAGCGCTCTGTGCATGCGTCAAGCACTAGGAAGTGTAATTGAGATGCCTAGAGACTGCAATGGCAAGATGTACAGTAAAAAAGGAGTTACATGTTGGTCTGTTCTCACACAAAAACAACTGGATCACATCAGAAGACATTGATTAAACTACTGGAGTCAAATGGATTAATTTTATGCTGCCTTTATCTGCTTTTTGGAGCTTAAAAGGTCTAGCCACCATTCACTTGCATTGCATGGACCTGCAGAGCTGAAATATTATAAAAAAAATAAAAATAAATAGTTTGTGTTCTGCAGAAGAAGAAAGTCATACACATCTGGGATGGAATGAGGGTGAGAAAATTATGAGAGCATTTTAATTTTTGGGTGAACTAATCCTTTAACTTAAGGGATTCACTGCAACTGGATCAAGTTCTATTTGCATACACTGCAGAAAAAAGTATTGTGTGGTGTATGCAGGACTAGAATATACATCTGTCCAGGTTGACACTGGTTAAGGCCAACACCTGAAGTTTTCACCTGCAATAAAACAAATAATGCAATTCAAATATTGCCATATTACCCACTTCAGTATCAAACCTTATCTGGTCACAGGAGTATTCCCAATAATGTAACAACTCTTATGATGCCTTTAAAACCCTATAAAGGTTTTTGTATCCTGGGCAATACAGCATTTGAGGGGTTGAAGTGAGGAGCAGTGAGTAAGTTGGCTTAAATGTTTAAAAAACTTATGTTAAAAAATAGCAATAAATTAATTTATTTTCATAAATTAATTTATGAGATATTTTTATTTTCTTGCCCTTTTAAGGGTTAATGATCAGCAGGCTTACAAAATATTTTACAAGTACTTTTTTCTGGAGTAATTCATGTGCATCAGTAAGTGTACAGGCAACATTTATGTCCATTGACATCCATTTTTTGATTTGTGCATGTATGCTTCATCCATGCATTTGCAAATGAAAAGTTTCAACAATTAAAAAAATATTATTGTATAAAAATGAAGCAAATGAAACAGGGATAAGGCACTCGACGTCTCTCTGAAATAGAAAAATACAAGTACAAGCAACATTATTAAGCAGTATTATTAACAGTCCTAGTACTAATCAGTCATCATCATAAATTCATCATATTTAATCCTAAAAGACACCAACTGTTTCCCAGCACAATTTATAGGTACCACAGATGACAATGTATTTAAAAGTATGTTATATTGTACACGTTTTCCTACGGAAGGCCTGAACCGCAAGGTGGAAAAAAAATAACGTAAAAACTTCCTGAGCCTAAGTCTTAAATTGTATTCTCTCAAGGTCACGTGAGGCCATGCAAGAACCCACATAGCAAAATTGGTCTGGCCCAGTGGCGGCCCACACTGCCCACTTACACTCGGCCCACGTATAGCAATGAATTACGGTCCACGGGTGGTCCAGATCTGGTAGCCAGAACATGGGCCACATATGGCCCAGAGCATAGCCACATCTTAGCCAACTGCATAACCAGAGCTGGCCCTATTCTGGCCCTATGTTAGCCCAGACAAGTTTTAGCACTGGCTCCAGATGTCAGACTCCACTAAACCTTAACCAAGCCACTTAATACACACCTTTGCCATATTTGGCCCAGATGAAAAATACCTCAATGACAACAGTTTTGAAGAAATATTTATTAATTCTTCACATGAAGCCATTTACACATGACAATTTACAAAAATGTAAAAATGTCCTCTGAATCTTTCTTCCTCTCCTCTTTTCCAGTGCCAACTATCCTTTAAGTAAACTTTAATCATCATAGACTAGGAACATATTAGAAGTGACACTATCAACTTTTTTTGTTTTTTTTTTTTTTTTTACAAATTACTCAGGAGTTTACAATAGGTGCACCCAAAACATTCAAGATCTGAGCAGGAAGAAATTTTCAACTTTCAACTGGTGTCATTTATGGGCAACTGATGTAAAAATGTCCTTTGTGAATCTTCCTCTCCTCTTTTCCAGTGCCATCCTCTCCCTTTTTTCTCACAAAACTCTTGAACATCTGTGCCATTTCAGTACATGAACCAGCTGAACTGCACCCAACTACTGAAAGTCCATGCCATGTTTCAGTCTGTTAACTTGTCGAACTCTCCACAAACTCTTTTCTTTTTATCCTCTCTCTCCTGCCACCATCCCTACCCGGGGCCATAAGTAGCCATCTTTTGATGGTGGATTCTATCTCTTTGTCCGAGACCACAGACGTCAAGACGGTTATGCCTCACAGCAGCTGAAACATACATGCACACATGGTTTCAAATAAAATGTTTGTATTACTAGCTAATGTGGCTTCTGAACTTTAAAAAACAGTTCCACTAAAACAGAACCCAGGACATATTGACAGACATTCTGGTGTAACATCTACAGGCAGTGACTGTAATTTTGCAGATCATTTCAATAATTAGCTGGCACCATCCTCCTACCAGGTTCCAATAAGGCTCCAGAAGAAAGCAAATCTGAGCAGTTGTATCTCACAGAGCCACGTGCAATCAAGTACAATCATATGACTGTACTTATTTTTAAATTTTGTGTAGCTCATTGTGATACAATGCATTTTTTGACAATATTACTTCTGGAAAACACAATAAGGACATTATTAATCATGTGAACCAGTCATGGATGCCTATATGCTTTCTACTTAAATTAGTCAATGTGTGTAGATATCACACCAGAATGCCCCTCAATAAGGCCTGTTATTCAGTTGTAGTGAAATTGTACTTAAAACAGTCAGCAATTTCCACTTCCCAAATCATTTGTCTAAATAAATAAAAATTACTCCCATACCATATAAAAGATAATTGTTTCCTCTCTTTTCCCCTGCTCATCACCTCACCTCTTCTCTTCCTCCACTCTTCTCGCCTTATCCATTCGTACTTTCCTCCCTTCTCTTCCTGTCCACTCTTCCCCTTATCTCTCATACTGTCACCTCCTCTTCCCTCCTCTTCTCCCATCCCATCCCCTCCTATTCCAGTTTCCTCATCTTGTCCTCCCCTGCTTTCTTCCTCTAGTCCCGCATGTACCTGAACTATTAGTTTAAATAAATTTTGATGTTTTTTAAACATATGAATGACACTACTGGCATCAAGGTCAACTTACCAATCACAACATATCGTATCTGTAGGCCCAGGAAGCCAATCTTTCCGTTCATTCCTCTCATGTTTATATTCTTCGCCAAGGAGTTTGTCATCAGTGCATGCATAATCCTCCAAACACACTCATGAACGTCTGCCCCACCTTTGAGAGCCAGTGTGTTTACCTGAAATCATTTCTTGATTAGTTTTTTTTTTCCAGCAGTGGTTTAATATTTAAAGGGATAGTTCACCCAAAAATTAATTCTTTCATCATTTACTCACCCTCATGCCATCCCAAAAGTGTATGACTTTCTTTCTTCTGCTGAACACTAATGAAAATTTTCAATAGAATATCTGAGCTCTGTTGGTCTTTACAATGCAAGTGAAAGAGTACTATAACTTTGAAGCTTAAAAAACACATAAAAGCAGAAAAGTAAACCATTAAATGCCATACATATTCATAAATGTCTCCTGAATTGAGTTAATCGATTTTGGGTGGGAATAGATAAAAATGTAATTACTTTTTTCCTATAAATCTTCACTTCCTTGTTTCAAACATTGTAAATTGAGTAAATTGATGATACTTTAAGTGTAGAATGATTAAAAAAAGAAACCTGAAAAAGGGACTTAAATATCGATCCATTTCTCACTTAAAGCAATCATATCAATCACTTTACATATTAATTTAAATACTCAAGCATATGGATATCTTTTCTGCTGCTTTTTATGTTTAGTTTTTTTTTTACTTCAAAATCATGGCACCCATTCACTTGCATTATAAGGACTTACAAAGCCGAATATTCTTATAAAAATCTTTGTGTTCAGCAGATGAAAGTAAATCATACGCATATGGGATGGCATGAGGGCAAATAAATGATGAGAATTTTCCTTTTTAGGTGAACTATCCCTTTAAGTAAACTTTAATCATCATAGACTAAGAACATATTAGAGGTGACGCTATCAACTATCAACAGACTTACTGTTTAATAAAAGCATAATCATATCCAGCAGCATGTGAATATATAATAATCTTCGTAATGCTTTTATTCTGTGCGTGATCACACATATTGTTTACTTGATAATCATGTTTCATGATTTGTGAATATTCATAGCAAGAATTAGTCACTAGCCGAGCAGTTTTAGGAAATGTGGTAAATAAGGATGAAAATAATTAACTGGTAAACCGTTAACCGACATTAAGAATTTTGACCGATTATAACTATCAGTTAAACGTTCCAAAAAATGGGGGACAAGAGAGTGCTGGGGCGAAAAGGTTGAACCGTACTAGATTATACGACAAATAATGTAACAGTTGAATAGTCACTGTCAGAGGGGTGGGACAAATCCTACTTGTACAACGACTGAACAGCAATAAAGAAATTAATATTGAGCCAGAGCGAGTACTCTTACCTTGTGCCGTCATTTTTATATTCAGTACTTGTTTAAAAACTATCTGTGAAAGCAGCAGGTACAGCACATTACTTTCACGGATATACTGTATCATAGCAACCAAAGTGTCTTGAGTTTAAAAAAAAAAAAAAATGCAGCACCTCCAAAGTGCTCAGGTGCTCCCAACTGGCCGTTTTCAGAAGAGCGCCGGGCATTTTCAGCTAGCAAAAAAGCGCTTTGGTTGACATACAGTAGATTAGGAATAAAATATTAAGCTTGTGTTTACGTGACGGTTGCCCGCGCAAAATGCCCGCCGTACTTTTAAAAAGTATTTCAAGGTAATCTATGAGAGGGCATGAAATACATCACCAATGATGTCATCTAAATTTAATTGAAAAACAGATTAAATGGATGTTTTTCACTAACCACTTTGCTTGTTTTATTCATTGTAATTGTTTTAGGCAACTGTAAAATTCACAGCCTCGTCCAACGTCAGTAGGCAGGATACTCTTTCGAGTGACGTTACAGTGAAGTAACGTGGCCTACATTGATTGGATACTAATACATTTTAAAAAGTCGATACGTAAATTGGTTGGATAAGAGTCCGACGAAATTAAATCGTTGTTGCCGTTCTGGTTATCGCTAATCTGTTCAAAGTACAAAAGGCACCATACTATACCTTTTTTTTTTTTTTTTTTTTTTTTTTTTACTATATTTCAGCACATGACAGTCAACCTCTTTTGAAAGCTTGACATGTCCTCTGCAAATACATAATACAAAGTTAAGGAAGTTACATTTGATCTCTTGTAAACGTGATTTTTATTGACACAAAGCCAACATCATACAGTGCTGTAACAGGTTGGAACGTAAACGCCCACTTTTTAAGCGTTTTTTTCATCATAGACCAGTTTTTTGTTTGTTTGTTTTTACAACAGAAAAAAAAAAAAATGACAATACATGTAAGCACAAAGGAAAGCAATATGAAATAGTTAATAAATCTGTAAATAAATGATTCAGAAAAAAAAAAATCACTGAAAAAGATCAATGATGTAAATTAAAGGCATAAATTCTTCTTTAATTTATATCATTTGGCTTTGCTATGTAAAGCATTAACATAGGTTTCAAACACAACCATTATAAAAAGGTGAAAATAGACTAAAATTGTGCATGAAATAAGACCTTCAAACAATTAAAGTTGATAGTTTGAAGTGGTATAAATTGATGCTGGATTGATGGATGGATTAGCTTGAAACCGTAAAATCCATTTTGATAAAAATCTGACTGTATGAAAATACTGACACCTAAATCAAAAATATCTGAAACTACATTTTAATTTCGAGACAAGACCGACAGTACATATGTGGCCCACAGTTCTATATTTGACATTTGGGCCAAATATTTTTCAAAACATTTGGCCCACATCTCGTTTGCCGCACCAAAAACGGTACCACATCTGCCATACTCGGGCTATGTTCGGTTCACATGCCTTCTGCCAGTGCCGGACGAATGCCAGCTGTGCCAGCTTCATGCCAAATCTGGGCCACATGTCTTTGCTATGTGGGAAGCAGACATGTGAGCAATGAGCTCTGCACAATTTGCTAAATTATTTAATTATTTTCATGTTATAATCTGATGAAATTCGATACACCCAGTTACACATTTGCTCTTTGAGGTAAAACATGGCAAAGAAGTCAAAATCATTGGGCTCTGGAGACATTAAAAGACACTTACGTGTTCAGGATGAAAGCCCCGACAGGCCAACAGACCGGGGACTCGATTTGGATGGTGCAGCGGGAGAAGAGATCCAGAGTCAGTTGTACAACATATCGGTGATGATGATGAAGGTTCTTGCTGACTTGGAGGATCTCGCTGTAATACGTCGATCGATTACGCCGATGGAAATAAAATTCTCTGAGTTAGTTACAAGTGTGTCAGATGCTGAGAAACTAATCGATTATTTGGAGTCTTCGGAGAGGGAATTAACCACTAATCTGCCCACAACCAAAGTTGATCTGGAACGTAATCTTGAAAAGCTTGAAGATCTTGAGAATAGAAGCTGCAGGAATAACATCAGAATTGTTGGAATTCCTGAGAACGAGGAGGGCAGAGATATGGTGAAATTCCTAGACGAGCTCTTCCCGAGTCTCGACATGCTCCACAAGCTGGAAATTGAGCAAGCTCACAGAGTCCCTGCTCAGAGATCTGCTGAGGGAGACAGGCCCGATTGATCCTGGACAAATTTCTGAGGTCATCCGATAAAGATCTTGTGTTGCGCCAGGCGAGGAGCAAAGGAAAGCTTTCTTGGAGGAATCATAATATTTTATTGTTGCCGGAATTTGCGAGTTTGACAAGAGAGAAACGTGATCGGTTGAGGGAATGCAAGAAACTCTTGCATCAGCGTAAGATCACTTTTGCATTGATGTTCCCGGCCAAACTGAGAATAGAAACGAAGGACGGTCGCAAAGTATTTACATGTCCCAATCAGGCAATGTCTTTTATAGAATCAATAGGTGAGTAAACCATTGGATGTTTCTCATGTGAGTGGGTCGACTCGCTGTACTTACTCTGGCTTTTGAGGAAGCTGGGCGTCATTTTGGTTTCTTTTTGATTTGGCTCCGCCTAGCAGCTGGAGTTTGTTTTGTGAATAACACTTTCTTTAAAGAAGCTTTTGCATTGACGGAAGATTACATTTGCATGGAAGTTCCCGGCCAGTTTGAGAGTGGACACTATGGATGACCTCAAAATATCTACATGCTCACACAAAGGATGTCTTTTATAAAGTTGACGGATTGAGTAAGTCATGGTATATACTTTTATGCGGCCTCCGAGCGAATTGACTTGACCATCCGGGGAACCGGGATGTCAGTTTTGTTTCTTTTTGTGTTGGCTCCGCCTAGCGGCTGGAGCTTGTTCCATTTACGGGACACTGGAATGATTACGTCATCCGCTGAACTCATAACGGCTGGCTCACTGAACATTCGTTTGTCTATCCATGAAACTGAATGGTTTTATATCAGCTGAAATTTGTTTTGTGGAGGATTACACCTTTAAAACAGTTCTTTGAATTAATCTACATGTTCTTTGTGTTCATTCTTCCTTTTGGCTGGGGTTTATTTTACAAATATTTTCTGTTATGTAATTTTGCTTCACAAATTTGTGAGGCAAAATTGTGCAATCCGATGGCAAAGTTGTCGTGGGGGCTCGTGGGCGTTCATGGACCTTTTGAGTTTAGAGGGATTGTCGCCGGTTGGTGCTCTCGTGCGTGGGGTTAAAGCGCACGTTTTTCTTTTTTCTGTTTGTTTTGTTCGGGGGAAGTTCGGGGATTGATTGTTTCACTAATGGGGAATGTGGTCTGTATAATTTTGTTTTTGTTATTTTTTTAATTATATCAATATGTCAGTTGTTAATATGAGTGTACTATCTCTCTCCACATGGAATGTAAATGGTTGGGGCACCCCATAAAAAGAAGGAAGGTTATTACTTTTCTTAAACGTAAGAAATATGATATAGTGTTTCTTCAAGAAACACACCTTTCTCTGCAGGAAGCGGAAAAATTTGGGAAGATATGGGGTGGGCATGTTTTCTTTAGTGCTGGCTCAAGTAAGAGCAAGGGAGTCATTATATTGGTAAATAAACATCTACAATTCAAATGTCTCAAACAGATTAAAGATAAATTAGGAAGAGTAATTATTGTTTTAGCTGAAATTCAGGGGCAAAGGTTGATTTTGGCTAATATTTACGCACCTAATGCTGATGATCAGGGCTTTTTTATAGATCTTGAAGGGATGTTGCAAGCCGCTGGCACCCCTCATGATATAATATTGGGAGGAGACTTTAATCTAATGATGGACTCAGTTCTCGATCATAGTGAAGCAAAAGTGTGTAAGCCCCCTAGAGCAACATTGACGCTTCACAGGATGTGTAAAAATCTTGGTCTTACAGATATTTGGAAACTTTTGAACCCATCTGGTAGGGACTATACATTTTTTTCATCAGTCCATAAGATTTATTCTAGAATAGATTTTTTTTTTATATCCAAATCCCTCATTTCATCTGTTGTGGATTGCTCATTTGGAAACATTTTAGTCTCAGATCATGCCCTGGTGAGTTTAGAGGTGGTACCACATACGGAGAAAAAGAAATCATATAGTTGGCACCTTAATGTGTCCCTTTTGCAAAATCCTGAATTCCAACAAATGATAAAGACTGTGGGCATGGCTTGGGAGGCACTTAAGGCGGTTCTTAGGAGCCGGATCATACAGTATGCCTCATTCACCAAAAAATCCAAAGCACGAGAACTTGTGGAGTTGGAAGGAAATATTAAAAATGCCGAAGCAGAGCTGAAGCGCCGTTTGTCATCCGATGGCCTCAGAGAATTGACTTGATTGAAATACAGAAATAATACTATTTTCTCGCAGAAAGTGGAGTTTTGGCTATTCAGGGCAAGACAGTCATACTTTGAGTTGGGGGACAAAGCAGGAAATTTTTGGCTAGATATATAAAGCAGATAGAGTCTTTTTCTACCATTCCCTCAGTGAAATCTGCTGGTGGTGAAATATTTACCTTGGCCATTGATATTAATAGTCCTTTTAAAGAATTCTACTTTGATCTCTATAGTTCCATGTCTTCGTCTACTGATGAAGATATTAGAAACTTTGTGGAACCATTAGATCTCCCTAAACTTACGACTGAGCAAAAAAATTCTCTAGATTCTGAGATAACCTTGGAGGAGCTTGGGAGGTTATTAAGGCCTTACCTACCTTTTATTATTTGTCTCTGACCCCAGTAGATCTATGCCTTGCCTCCACAGAATTATTAATACCTTTTCTAAGTTTTCAGGATATAGAGTCAATTGGTCTAAATCCAAAGCTTTGGCTCTGACAGCATACTGCCCAGAAACGGCTTTCCAGCCGGGTGCTTTCCAGTGGCCCAAACAGGGCATTAAGTATTTGGGTATTTTATTTTGGGCAAATTTGTGTGATTTACTTAGAGTTAATTTTTACCCCTTAATAAAATGGTTTTCGAGCGATGTGGGCAGGTGGGCTTCATTACATTTATCTATGATTGGGAAGGTTAATGTTATTAAAATAAATTGTATTCCAAAATTCAATTACTTACTGCAGTCTCTCCCTGTAGATGTCCCCCTCTCTTATTTCAAGCAATTTGATAGCATAGCAAAGTCCTTCATTTGGAATGGTAAGCGTCCCAAATTACATTTCAATAAGTTACATAGGCCGATTGACAAAGGTGGGCTAGGCCTACCCAAGATTTTATTTTATTATTATGCATTCGGTCTCAGACATTTGGCTCATTGGTCGCTTCCACCTGAGAGAGCCCCTCCCTGGTTCTGTATAGAACAGGAAGTTCTTGCCCCTATTTCGGCACTGCAGAGCCTTTCTATCAAATTAATCGGAGAAGCTAAGTTACATCCTGTTATCTCGCACTTGATCTCGGTATGCACAAAAGTGTCCAGACTGTTTAATTCTGACATTTTTTAAATGTTGCCTCAAGCATATGGCTGAACCCCAAATTATGCATCAACAAGTCCCCTTTTTGCTGGTAAGAGTGGATTGGGAGGGGGGTTACTACACTCGGTGACCTATATGAGAATGGAGTGTTGAGATCCTTTCAAAATTTGGTTCAACTTTTTGGGATTCCTAGATCTCAATTCTATAAGTATTGACAGCTGTGCCACCTGCTCTGTACTGTTTTTGGGAGTAGTTTACACCCTCCTAAAGCGGCAGATACTCTGGGAGTGGTGTTACTGCTTTTGGAAAAGGTCATGAGGCATCGGTGTATTACTTCCTACTAATTCAGAGTCTGGGGGACGGAACTTCAACTTCTCTTAAGAGATTATGGGAGAAAGATCTAAATTTGGTGTTGGAGGAGGGAGTGTGGGCTGAGATTCTAAAAAAATATCAAATCTGCATCTAGAGATGCAAAGGTTCACCTCATGCAATTTAAGATTTTACATAGAGTCTATTGGACCCCCTCTAGATTGCATAGGCTTGGTCTTAAAGACACACCCACCTGCTGGTGATGTCAATCAGAAGATGGAGACACAAACCATGTCTTTTGGGGATGTGTTAAGATGCAAGAATTTTGGATGAGGATTCAGAGTTGTATGTGCGAGGTTTTGGCCTCTCAAATTTTATTTTGCCCCAGACTCTGTATCTTAGGAGATGGGGCAGTTATTAATTTGGAGAATAAGCACATGAAAAACTGGGTCCTAACTAGTATTATGATTGCCAGACAGATCACTTTGAGGAGTTGGAAGTCGGCTGGAGCACCCCTGTTTCAGGAGTGGTGTTCAGAGATGGCCAGAGTGGCAGCTCTTGAGGAGGGGGTATCCAGAAGACTGGGGAGTCTAGACATGTTTGTGAAGAAGTGGGGCAAATATCTGTCTTTTTTGGAGGGCTCTCGGGGAAGGACAGTGGAGAGAGAGGTGTAGGGGTTTTATGTGTGATTTTTTTATTTTTTTTATTTTTTTAATTAATTAATTAATTTATTTTTGTTGTGTGTCTATGTTTGTGTGACCACTGGAGTGTTGTTGGGGGTCGGGGGGGGGGGGGGGATTGGGGGGGATAGTGGGGGTTATATTAGTTATATTGAAAAGGGAAAATTATGGGGTCATTGTTTATTAACTTTCCAGTATGTATTTCACAAACTAGTTAACAAATTACCGAGAAGACACCGCTTAACTCCACCCTGTTTGCAGAGCCACGGTCAGTTCTGTAAACAATGGAGTCGGAGTGCACTCTGCTGGACAAACTACGTTATGACACCAATTTTAAAGCATTGTGTGGCAGTGGGGGTGTGGTTAAGCATCCGTCCGGAGAGAGAGAAAGTGGTAAGGGTGCTTGCACCTGAGCTAGATTATGTTTAACACCTGTCTCTAATTCCAGTGAGCATGGGGAGAGCGGCATATAACCAGCCACGCCACCAGCAGCAGAGTGAGAGTGTCTGGCACAAGAAAGGCCACGGTGTACCTGAAGCAGAAGCAGTTTAATCTGTTATGTGTGTGAAGCTGATGTGTTGAGATTATTACGTTCCTGTGAAGCTGATGTGTTTGTTTGACTACCTGCTGTGAATCTGACAAGTTTGTGAACTTGAAAAACCTTGAAGTGGCCGATTAAAATTCTTACCTGTGCCAGAAGAAACCCCGCTTCCCTGTGTCTACTTCCTTCTTGCTGTTGAGTTGTCTCACACATTGTTTTCTGCATTATATATTCTGAAAAAAGTTTTTATATCTGCGCATATCGGTAAACATATATGCTGATACCAATATATATCAATGAAAGGCTAATATATCGGGCACTACTCCATTGACTTTATGAAGGACAACGCTTGGTGTGGGCATGTGAATGTTTTACAGCCATCCTTAGCATCTATTCTCAATTTGGCCGGGAATATCAGTGCAAAAGTGACTGTGCCAGAAGAAACCCCGCTTCCCTGTGTCTACTTCCTTCCTGCTGTTGAGTTGTCTCACACTGGTACCGAAACCCGGGATCCTGAAGTACGCCCCATGGAGTCCTCGCAGTTGGCCGAGTTGGCCTACACCAGTCACACCAACAGTCTCTGCTTGAGCTATGTCAAGACCAGGATCGTTGGTTCTTTGAGATCCTCAGAGCTCAGGCAGAGGACCGGCATGTGATTCAGAGCCTCCTCAGCCAGGAGAGAACCCCAGCCGTATCCCTGGACAGCCACAGCCCCCTGCCCCCACCCACGCTCTTGAAGATGGGGGTGGATGATGACCCGGAAGCCTTCCTCGATTTATTCGAGCGCACCGCTGAGATCTGGAGCTGGCCACGTGATCAGTGGGCAGCCAGGCTCCTCCCGTTGCTGTCCGGGGAAGCCCAGCTTGCTGCCAGACAACTGCCGGCGGCTAACCTCCTGGCCTATGAAAACCTCAAAAAGTCCATCTTGCAGCGGGTTGGCCGTAGTCCGAGCAGTACCGCCAGCTCTTCCGAACCATGAAGCTGGAGAAGAGCGGCCGCCCGTTTGCCTTCACCCAGCGGCTCCGAGACGCCTGCTGGAAATGGCTGCTGGTGGGGGATTGCAACGTCAAGGGAATTGTCGATCAGGTGGTGCTGGAGCAGCTAATCCAACGACTGCCAAGAGGAACGCGCAGTGGGTCCAGTGCCACCGCTCGGTGTCGCTGGAGGAAGCTGTCCGACTGGCAGAGGACCATATGGCGGCGTACCCGATGGCGGAAGAGATCTCGCACTCCCACTCTCTCTCCTCCCCCTGTGTTTTCCCCACTCTCTTCCCCCTCCCCTCTTCACTCTCACTTTGCTCTCTCCCCAGAGCCCGTTCCTGCCCCACAGAGGCGAGGAGTCCCACCACCGAAGCCCGTTCCCCACACGTGGGGTTTTGCATCACCCTCAGCCTCAACAGTGCCCCGCCGCTCTCCCCCGCAGATGGAAGTGTCTGCCAACGCGGGTGCGGGCATGGCGCCTGGGCCGGTCTGCTGGAGTTGTGGGGATCCGGGACACTTCCGGGATCAGTGCCCTGTGATGGAGCTGGGAACGGTGGAAATCCTCACCGATCAGGGCACAACCTTTGTGTCACAGACACTACGTGAGCTTTACAAATTATTGAGCATTAAATCAATCCGCACCAGCGTTTACCTTCCACAAACAGATGGTCTGGTGGAGCGATTTAATAAAACCTTTAAAAATATGATTCGTAAGTTTGTGCACGAGGATGCTAGAAATTGGGACAAATGGCTCGATCCCCTGTTATTTGCAGTACAAGAGGTCCTGCAAGCCTCCACGGGGTTTTCACCATTCGAGCTGCTGTATGGGCGGCGCCCGCGCGGTATGCTTGATAGGAGGGACCTTCAACAAGTAAAAACGAAATTCAATACGTTCTTGATCTTAGAGCAAAATTCCACACTTTGGGGCAACTAACACAGGAGAATTTGCTCCAAGCTCAAGAACGACAGAGCCGACTGTACGACAGTGGAACCCGGCTGTGGGAATTTGCACCGGGAGATAATGTACTCGTATTACTCCCCACATCGAGCTCTAAATTACTCACCAAGTGGCAAGGACCCTTTGAGGTCACACGACGAGCGGGGGATCTCGATTATGAGTCAACGCGGTGTCTAAATTTGATGCGTACCCAATGCCTAGATTTGATCGGTTGGGTACTGCTCAACTTTGTTCACTCATTTTACCCACAATGCACTCTAATTTTGAGTGTACATTTGATGTACACTCGACGAGGTTAATTGCCCACAATCCACCACGGGAAAGATGTACGAGCTGGGAGCTAACTGCTTCCTTCACTCCTGCAATATTTTCTTCATGCTCTCACCAACACCTATCATATCACTTCAGAAGATATGGATTTAACTACCGGAGTCTTATGGATTACTTTTATGCTGCCTTTATGTGCTTTTTGGAGCATCAAAATTTTGGCCTATAGAGCTAAAATATTCTTCTAAAAATATTAATTTGTGTTCTGCAGAAGAAAGGAAGTCATACACATCTGGGATGGCATGAGGGTGAGTAAATGATGAGAGAATTTTCATTTTTGGGTAAACTACACCTTTAAAGTGATAGCTCAGCCATAATTTAATATTTTTTCATCATTTCCCTACCCTCAGGTTGTTCCAAACCAGTGTGACACTTTGCAGTATGTGGAACACAAAATACGTAAGACAGAATTAGGGACTGACAGTCACTTTCAAAATATGGAGGAAAAAAAATATTCACTGAAAGTAAATAGTGACTCTGATTCTGTCAAATATCTACTTCGTGTTGCATGGAAGAAAGAAAGTCATACGGGTTTGGAACAACATGATGGTGAATGATGACAGAATTTCCATTAATAATGATAATAATTCTGTAATACATGTTAAATGTGTATTATGTAATGGAATATAGAGGAGTAAACGTCTGTTATGTCATTTGTGAAAGTAACGAGTTACTCACTACTTGAGGACTCTTTTAATTGGATACTTTCTTACTCTTACTCAAGTAATTATTTATGTTAGTACTTTTACTTCGACTTGAGTAAGTAATCGTACTTTTACTTGAGTACAGTTTTTGGCTACTCTACCCACCTCTGGTCATTACGCGATGATGTAAATTAACTGGTGAATCGTTTTTTTTAACCAGTTAATTGAAACAAACTGTCCGAAAGAACAGGAAATAGTTGGCGGTGATGACAGTGATGAGGACTATGTGCCCAATATTTGTGTTCGGAAGGTTCAAAATTCTGTATCTTGAATTTTACTGCTTTAGTTGGGAATTAATGGTGACATTTTTTCTACAGTTCTAGTAGTGCTCTGAATACAAAATTATCTTGAAAGATATTCCAGTCATTAACATGGAAGACAGCGCAGATTCCCCTTTGTTGTGTTCCCTTGTACTGACCATGCTGTTACATCATCTTACATTAATGTCCCTTAGATGGACGGACCCATGAAAGGTGTGGGTACCTTGCTATTTAAAAATGATTTTTTTTTCTGTCTGTTGTCAGAAATTCCTGACATATATTTTTTATTGTTACTATCAGTATTACTATTACATTTGTTCCTTTGTTAATTCTTTATAAGAATGTAGCCAAGGGAAAATACAAAGATTCTGGAGTTCACCACTCCCTCAGTATGTGGCATGGATCCAAAACTTAGCCATAAAATTTGACATAAATATTTTTTCTAAATACTGATGATGAATAATCAAATTAACCGTATTTATGAATATTCTCTGTGAAAGGCTCCAAAATCAAGATATTTCAATCTGTTTAAAAAAATTATTTGAAATAAAAAATGATACATTTATTTAGTGTAAATGTGGTTTTCAAATGACAAATTGTTATGACACCCAGGTCTTTAACTGTAGAAGATGACATAACAGTACATCCATCAAGAGACAGATTATATTCTGGCATTTAATGTTTAGTGGTTTCTGGTCCAATAATTAATCCTCTGTTTTGTCAGAATTTAGTAGAAGGAAATTATTGGCCATCCAGTCTTTAATGTCATTAATATGCTCTGCTTACTTGGAGAATTGGGAAATGTAATCTGGTCTGGAGGAAATATAAAGACGAGTATCATCAGCCTAACAGTGAAAACAAATTTTATGTTTCCTGATAATATCTCCTAAGTGAAGTGTGTACAAGGAGAACAGCAGAGGACCTAATACAGAGCCTTGTGGAACACCAAACTTAACTTGTGTTTGAAATGACACTTCCACATTTATGCAAACAAAGCAGTAGCCATCAGATAGGTAGGATCTAAACCAGGCAAATACCTGACTGAAACTCTTAATAAATACAATTTCTCTGCAAAAAAGAAACAAAGTTGGTAGGACACAGCTGTTTTTACATAAATGGGAGTTTTAAGATAAGGCCTATATTTAACCAATTCACCAGGATCAAGCTGCAGTTTCTTAATAAGTGGTTTGATAACTGCCAGCTTGAAAGTTCTTGGGAAATGTCCTAAAGATATGAAGGGGTTAGTAATATAGAGAAGAGGTTCTGATACTAGGGAGGAAAGAAAAGAGGAAACATCTATTTTCATAGCTTAAGGGATATAGATTCTAGCATACATGTTCTTGGTTTTGATGCTTTCTTGTACCACAATGCTGGACGTTTCTCTTTAAAGAAATATTCAGGGTTCAATAGAAGTTCAGCTCAATCGATAGCATTTGTGAAAAAAAGCAAAAATAGAGTTTACAGTGAGGCACTTACAATGAAAGAGAATGGGGCCAATTCGTAAATGTAAAAATACTCACTATTTTAAAAGTATAGTCACAAGGCAAAGTAAAACAAAAACAAAACTAACATAACTTCAGTTATGACAACTCTCAAAACACATTTCAGATGTACATACATATAATATATAAACAATCCCCTTGATGCTGGGGAGGAGGAGGGTTTCAGAGAGAAAGCTCTCATAACACCCACAGTGAAAATGTCAAACAACCAAGGCAATATAAATGTTAGACAAAGAGAGCTCAATTTGTGCCATGTAGCATTTCATGACTGAGCTAAGAATCATTTACTAGTTCCCTTTACTTCCTTTATCTCCCATTTTGCCTTCGTTCACTGTCAGGTTGGTGATGTCTCCTCATAAAGTTAAACTGGGCTCTGAAGGCCTTGCAAAAGAGAAAATAAATAAGGGGATCCAAGCAGGCATTTAGCACTGACATCAGTACAGTACAATGAATAACACAAAGATGCAAATGTGGATGATTTTGAAGTCCTTGCCAAACTGGGTAATGTGTAAGGACTCACAGCTAGGCCTTCGATTGTTAGGATTACGTAGGTGGAGGATACAGATAACAATAAGAACCAAGCTGCTACAAAAATGTAGTGTGCAGTGCGCACTGTCTGCAGAGCATGAGTTTCCAATGGCCGGACAATCTTCAGGTACCTGAAGTGAGAGAGTAAAGACAATCAAATGCATTGAAAGAACACTATCACTTTACATTGCACTATCCACAGTTTTCCTGAGCAATCACTGGGCGGCGCCCAAAATTGTATACCCTTTCTTATATGCTAAAATTAGAACTTTCCTGACCCCTGACTTGACTCAGTGATTGTATTCATACATTGCTTGATCATGTTGAACATTTATATAAAAAATCCACAGTTTTAGCACCATTTGTGGACTTTTCGGATGGTCCTTTACCCACCACAGGCACATTTTCCAACATATATCAATGTTAAATTAGCGATCTGGAACGATTTCACCATGACGCTATCTGACTAACTTAAATACGGGACAAATCGTGTCCCATATTGATTCGATACGGGACGCATAATTTTATCTTTAAATACAGGATGATCCCGAATTTTACGGGACGGGTGGCAACCCTAGATGTTAATGATATCAACATAACTAACCTCGGAAATCGCTTCATGACAACAACATACTCAGGTGAAGTACTGTAAAAAAAATTGTTATCTCGACTCTGTTAAGTATCGGCACTTTAAAGCCACATGTTTTTTAAAATGTTTTCAAATGCAATACTTTAAACATCACATTACCTGCTAGGAATATATGCCGATGCAAGCGAAAACACTGGAGACCGGAAATTGAAAACAGGCAAATCGTGGAACACTTCCGCGTTCAGGAAAAAGGTGGATTAGATTAGTTTACAGTGAATTAGTAGCACAAATACCATGTAAAAATTTCTGTGGTTGAATGGACTTTTGTCTTTGGCTTAGAGTTAAACACACACACACACACACACACACACACACACACATACACACACAGTATATACAGTATATAAACTGCAGAGATGTTTGAAATGCCAATGTAAATGTATACCTGTTTGCTGCAATAGAAATCATGATGAGAATGGTTGCATACATGTTTACATAAAAGGCTGCTGTGACAAAGATGCAGTATATGTTTCACATGATCACTGAAATGTTGGCAAAAGTAACAATGCACACAGGTAACAAGAGGCAGATGAGGAAGTCAGCTGTGGCGAGGTTCTTCAGGTAGACTGTGATACTGGACTGGATTTGCTGATTGGTGCGGAAATACACCCGAATTGTGATGCTGTTCTATGCAAGACTGACAAGGCAAACTATTGAATATGCAAATATGAAAAACGTGTTGGCAGGGAACTTTAAAAAGTCACATGAATCTTGTGTTATATTTGTTATGTTTAGTTTTATCTGGGCCGGCCCGTTGGTTTGTGGGGCCCTAGGCGAAATCATGAAAATGGGCCCCCTGGTGTGAAATCTGTCCTAACTTTAAAACATCCTAGAACCACTGCAAACATGATGAGCAGATGTTTTTTATAGAAAGCACTAAAAAAGAAGCACTATACAGTATAGCTGATAATAACATGTCCAATAGCTTTTTTCCAAAACATGAAAATGTTAGGTTAAAAGGTATATGCATTTTATTGCCTTATTTTGATCACCTTTCAACCTTTTTCTAGAAGTACAAATAAACCAATATCTCAATTAATATGAGGTCATGGAAACTGCAAGTATTCTAATTACTCAATCTATAAAAATACAAATGTTTATTGTTTGATCGTGTTAGTTCATATTGTATTAACTAATGTTAACTTTAAAATTGTATATGTTAAAAATTGACTAGTATATGTAGAAATTAATATTAAACAAGATTATTAAGTATAGTTCATTGTTAGTTCATGTTATCTAATGTAGTTAACTTATGTTAACAAATACAACCATAAGTGTTACCAATTAAAGTAACACAAATAAGAAAATGCTGTTTAAAATTGTTTAATTGTTTTCACCTTATGTGCCAGAGAAGCTAGCGTGCAGCCATCTTGAAAACTTTGTCTCGGAACTTCCGTTCTAGCGTATTCTATATAAATATATGTGGGGTTAATGTCAAAGTGTAATTAGCTAGCAAAGTGGACTTACAGGTTATAGAGTTGTCAAAAGCTACAATGAGTATTTTAAAGTTTTCAGGGGATGTCATAACAACTGGAAGCAGACCAGGGATATTTTAAAACAAGAGTAATTAATAAATACACAAGATCCTACCTTTATGCTGTGGTCGTACTGATGTACCTCTGTGCTCATGAAAATCCAAGAGATAACACAAAGTCATTAAAAACATCTCTGTATGACACCTCTGATCTTCTCATGTCATTCACCCATCGCATTATAATTAAGGTAAGCAGATTTTCTGAGCGTTAAACCGGGACGGGGGGAGGGGTGACACTATATTAATACACACACACACATACACGTGAAAGTGTATGTTTTATTTTATATTCCGTTTACAATAATTTTAAGTACATAAATCCTCTAAAATATAAAGTACAATTGTAATTCTAATATTGGCTATGGTGTTTGAGCCCCACCTGTTTTGGCACAAAACTGTCCGCTGTAAAAACAGGTGCACAAACACCATTTCCTCAGAATTTCTGACTGAGAACAAGGAGTACACCGCTTGTACCTCAAGAACTCTGAGCCTTGTAGTGCGGCTAGCATTCGCAATGCCTCGTTCCCTTCATCTCAGGGAACCGAGGTTATGTATGTTGGGTGCTTCGTTCAGGAGTGGGGTTGGATATTATCAAAGATAATTATTAATTATTCAAATCAATAGGACACTGATTAGAATCAACATTAGCTTTTTAATCCTTTAAATCAACAATCATCAAAGATAACCATCAATTATCAAATTCAATAGAATATTAATTATTATCAAAGATAATTATTAATTAATAATGTCAATAGGACATTGATTAGAATTAACATTAGCTTATTGATCCTTCAAATCGACAATCATCAAAGATAATTATCAATTATCAAAATCAATAGAATATTAATAAGGATTAATATCGCCGGGGCACCACCCTGGAATCAGGGACTAATAACCAGACAGTAAAGCAGTCTCACTATAGGACTGTTCTCTTAGGAAAGTCATCGTCTGGAGAACATCGACATTCAAAGGAAAACAATGAAGGCTTGAATCCAATCACTGACATCCCCTGCCAGCCCCTGACACAGGTGCTTGCAGAACAATACCAAAACACTTCTCTTTAAAGTATAACAAAGTTTATTAATGCAGTAATATCGGGGCCTTGGTAGCTCAGTGAGTAAAGACGCTGACTACCACCCCTGGAGTTCGCAAGTTCAAATCCCAGGGTGTGCTGAGTGACTCCAGCCAGGTCTCCTAAGCAACCAAATTGGCCTGGTTGCAAGGGAGGGTAGAGCCACATGGGGTAACCTCCTCGTGGTCACTATAATGTGGTTTGTTCTCGGTGGGGCGCGTGGTGAGTTGTGCGTGGATGCTGCGGTGGATGGCGTGAAGCCTCCACATGCGCTACGTCTCTGCGGTAATGCGCTCAACAAGCCACGCGATAAGATGCACGGGTTGATGGTCTCAGACGTGGAGGCAACTGAGATTCATCCTCCACCACCCGGATTGAGGCGAGTCACTACGCCACCATGAGGACTTAGAGTGCATTGGGAATTCCAAATTGGGGAGAATTTTTTTTTTATAATCAATACAATGCAGTCGATAAACTTCTGACTTCCAACTACAAACTAAGTAATATGATTAGATATGGTAACAAATAAGCCTATAATACATGGTAGGAAAGTGTGTGTGTGTGTGTGTGTGTGTGTGTGTGTGTTTGTGTGTGTGTGTTTGAATGGGTGTATGTGTGTGTGTGTGTAAGGAGTGGAGTGCACAAAATGGCGGACGTGGCTCTCGTGGAGAGTACGTCACGCGAGGTTTCTGACCAGAGAATGTGGCTGCGAATGTGGGTGGAGAGACTGGTTAATGGCATCTGCCTAATTAACACGTGTCTCCACTGGTACGATAACTTAGGGACAAAGTTGGACTCTATCGCCAAGTTATCTGCTCGTCAAATGTGTGTGCGGGTATGTTTGTGAGGGGTGTCGTGTGTGTGTGGTTAGTACGAGAGAGAGAGAGAACAGAGTGACAGCACCGGAGCCGGTTTTAGCAAACGTGGGAGAGAGGGCAACCGTTATTTTATCACTCAGAGACGCGGTGAACGGCTCGTAATCCATCCACCACGGTCGTTGGTTCTTTAATGGATAAACTCAGTGTGCCGGTCTCACCTGTGATGGCGGAAATTCACAAACAGTCCAACGTGGTTGGACTACAACAGAGCAAATCTCATTCATGGTAACAGTAAATTACAATAATCCCTTGAGTATTATTTGCAGCATTGAGCAGACTCAGCGGTCCATAAACTGTACAAGCAATAATCTTGATACACAGGAATAACACACTATAATAATCTATCTCTGCCCAGATGTAAACCTCTTACTTGAATCACGTAAGGACATGGGTAGAATGTGAGTTCATCCGACGTCGACTCAGACTCGGTTCCTCGAAGCTCAGGTGATGACGGGAAGCCATTTCCTTGCTCTGTTTGTGGGCGGTACGGCGGCCGATTCTCGGTGGGTCGGTGGAGAAAACAGCGAAGTCGACTCAGTTGAAGAAGGAAGAGAAATCTTCTTTCATCACTTGATCTCAATTTCCACATCATGTTCGTTGACGCTGAGATGGAGGACAATATCAGTGTCAGTATGATGTGCACGGTGGCTCCTTGGGGAACCGTTAAGAACACCATCTGGTTTGCTAGCATTAGTGGCTGTATTATGGTGGTCGTATGACATTAGAACTTCGGTGACTGGTGTGTTAACAAGCCAGCGATTGCCTGCTCGCTCTACCTTTGTCTCTGTTCCTTCAAATTTGACAGACATGCTACCTTGGCACTTTTGTTCAGCGGATTCAGCTCTTAGGCCGCAGAGGTAGTTAGTTGACTCACTAGCAAAGGGGTTGCTTGGACAAATCCAGTGAATGTCTTTTGTCTTGGTACACATGATTAGATTAGGGATAAGGTAGAGCGACGTGTCCTCACCGTGGTAGGCGAGTGTTGGTGGTGTTTTGGGGTGAATGTGTGTGTTACCTTTCTGAAAACCAACATTCAATACGGACTTTAGTCGGTATATATTCTGCCTTTCTATGATGGGTAGATTGAGGATAAATCCTATTTCAAGGTTCTGAGGATTTACCTAGATTGGAATTGCACTGCCAAGACTATATGCCAGGTGCATCTGTGAAGGTTGCACAACAGAGGTAGTAGTAAAGCTAAGGATTTCTTCGACAAGGTCTAGGGAGACCAGGTAAGCTGGAATCCTTCCACCACTCGGAGTGGTGCTAGGAGTTAGTGCATGCCGGCGGGATGGGTTGAGGTATGCAGCTATCCTTATGGTGCTACTGTGGTGCATATTCTCCCCTTTGGAGTGAAAATGGCTTGAAGAGCTTAATCTGATTCAAATGGACCCATTTGTATGCCAGTGTTTGGCTTGGTTTTGAGGCCCTGATGCAGTAGGCTACTGATGAGAGCTTTCCCACTATCTCAAAGGGGCCTGACCAACTTGGTAGGAACTTTTTACAGATTCCTGCCGGTTTGGTGAACCTGAAATAGAGTACCTTGTCGCCTACTTGGTACTCATGGTGAGACGCTTTCCTGTCATAGTGGGCTTTGGATCCCTTGACGCTGGCTTCCAAGTTCTTCTGGGCCCATGCAAATGTAGACCAAAGTTGGTTGTGCAGGTCAGTCACGTACTGGTGCACCATATAGGCGGTTGCAACACTGATGTCCTCGGGCAGTACAGAAGGTGTAGCGGAAGGGTAATTTCTCTTCCAGTCATCATTCGAACGGTGACTCCTGTGGAGTGGTGCAGAGTAGACCTAACAGCCATCAGCACCAGGGGGAGTTTCACATCTCAATATCTGCCATTGCTGTTAACATACTTTTTAAGCATGTTGATAATGGTGTGGTTGGCACGTTCGACCAGTCCAGATGGCTGGGGATAATACGGGATGTGGAAGTTGACTTCCACACCCATGATTTCGTACATGGTAGTCATGACGCTTGAGGTGAAATGGGTGTCTCGATCCGAATCAACACATGGTTCAGCAGCAGAACTCTGGTTGTTGTGGCTGTCGTTGGGGGCGGGGAGTCATTCCAGCCACTTGGTGAAAGCACAGGTAACCATGAGGAGGTATTTTTTACCTCGTGAGGACTTGGGGACTGGTCCAAACCACCTGGAGGTGGGACCACGGAAACATGATCCCTCAGTTTTGGAGTGGGGCCCGATCCAGCGGTCTGGATGGCTGGAACTGGCTACAGACCAGGCATCCTTTGACATCGCCGGGTCTCCGTCCCAGGTGCAGAGTCTGTGGGCAGGTCTAGTCATGCTGATGGGGGGTCAGCGCCATGTTCCCTTGAGGAGTTCGGCGGCCCTGGTAATCATCTCCTGATTATATCCTCCATTTCCTGTTTCAAACCTTGTCTTCTGGGGGAGTTTGAAACCTTGTCTTCCCACTCACCTTCTTGTTTGGGTTTCCATTCAAACTGTACCTTTCCTTTCAGCCGGCGAGTGTTTTTGCCGTTTTGGCCCGGCGTGATACTGGGGGTGTGTCTGGTCACCACTCTGACGCGAGGCATCTTGTTGCCTTCAAATGCTAGGTAAGTGTTTTCTGAGGCTTGGATCCCCAGAACTCTGGCATCGCCTTCGTGCCCTCGAGCAGGGCCTCCCATGCCAGTTGCACATACCTTCTGATTTCCTGCATGGTGGGGTTGCCCATTCTGCAGTGCATCGTGACATCATATCGCACACTCTCGTGGAGGTTGGTAAAATAAGACATACAGCCCACAAGGTACTGACTAAGCTCTCTGAACAGGATGATGTTGAGGCATATCTTCACACCTTCGAGGTCGTGGCCACCAGGGAGGCTGCCAGGGAGGAGTGGTCTACCATGGGGGGAGTGGTCTACCATGCTCGCGCCCTTCCTTATGGGGGAGGTGCAGCAGGCGTACTACTCCCTTCTGGCTGAAACTGCCAGCAATTACGACAGCCTCAAAGTGGAGACATTGGCCCAGTGGGTTTGCCTCCTGGATGAGCTGCCCAAAAAATGTACAAGCCTATCCCGATCTCTCTGCCGAACAGTGGGAATGAAAGCCCCTGCCACGATGGCCAAGTCGGTCAAGGCAGTAGAGCTGGCAGAGGCAGCGATCGCCCGGGACAGTGGAGAGAGAGCAGCAGGGTTTCCCCGGAGGGGTTGGCCAGAGAGGCGAGTGCCAGAGGGCACCCGACTAAAGGAGAAAGGAGGGGGACTGAAGGACAGACCAATGCCGACAGACTCAAACCCCCCGGAAGGCCGTGCTTGGTTTGTGGGCTGCATCCTCCACCGCTCCGGCGCACCCCAAAGAACGTACCGGGAGGTACGAATCAACGGCTGGCATGTTCGAGACCTCTTGGACATTGGCAGCACTGTCACCTTGGCCCAGCCCAGAGTACTCCATGCAAAAACCTCTAATTAGGCTCTCATCCCAGTGACGTGTGTCCATGGGGGATACCCGGTACGTCCCCTCAGCCTCCATTATGGTAGCCCCTGAACCCAGCAGCTGGTGTCTCGGCAGCTGGTGTCTCGACATGGGAGTACTGAAGGAGTTACCCATACCGCTGCTCCTGGGATGAGATTGGCCGGGCTTGGAGCGTCTACTTGGTTCTGCCCCCACAACCAAGTGGAGGATCGGACAGTCGAGACCCCGGCTCAACCCCCTCCCTGCATTGCTGGCAATGGAGAGTGAGAGAGAAGGTGAGTCAGAAAATCCCACTAACAGCTTTGAACTGTTCCAACAGGATTCAGCAGGAGGTTCCTTTGGCTGGGAACAAAGAGAGGATGAAAGAGTGATTGAAGGAGTCCCTGGCAACCTGCTCCATACACTTCTACCCCCTTCATTATTGAGAATGGGCTTCTATAATGTGTGGCAGAAAGGCATGAGAACAAAAGTGGCTGTTGGTGGTGCCCTGAAGCAAAACAGAAACCATCTTGACCCTGGCACACTCACATCCAATGGCAGGACAACTGGGACCCCAAAATACCGGCCAACGAATCCATATCAGGTTCCACTGGCGGTTCTGTAAATGGTGTGAAGTTTGCCAGATGACTGCCCCTCAGCGACCGCCACCTATCCCACTCATTCCATTGCCAATAATTGATGTACCCTTTAAGCATGTTGGCATGGACCTAGTGGGACCACTGCTTAAGTCCACCCAGCCGTCCCTTTGAAAAAGCCACATCCAAGAACATCGCAAAGGAGCTGCTCCTTTTGATGAGCCATGTAGGAATCCCAAAGGAGATCTTGACTGACCTAGGCACCCATTTTGTTAATGGCGGATCTCTGCAAGCTGTTGCATGTCACCCACCTCTGCACTTCAGTCTATCACCCTCAGACAGATGGCCTGGTAGAGCGAGTCAACCAGACATTGAAGAGAATGCTGTGGCAGGTGGTCAATGAGGATGGGAGCGATTGGTTGATCCCTTACGATCCCTTATATGCTCTTTGGCATGCGGGAAGTTCCTCAGGCCTCAACTGGCTTTACCACTTTCGAACTACTGTTCAGCAGACAACCCTGGGGTCTTCTGGATGTCGCTCGAGAAGCTTGGGAGCAGCAAACATCGCCCCACCACACCGTGATCGAGCACATACAGGACATGTGAAGGAGGATTGAAAAGGTAATGCCGGTGGTGAAGGAGAACATGCAGGAAGCCCAATGCACCCAGCAGCAGCTTTACAATCGCTCAGCTCAGCTGCGGGAATTCCACCCATGAGATCAAGTGCTCGTCCTCGTACCCCGTGCCAACTCAAAGTTCCTGGCCAGCTGGCAGGGTCCCTACGCAGTAGTGGAGTGGCTCGGTCCCGTCAACTATCGAGTCCGCCAACCAGGATGGAGAGTCGAACAAGTGTACCACATCAATCTCCTTAAGAAATGTATCAACCCGGGACCCCACCGACTCATGGCTCTGACGGACAGGACAACTCCAGTGGTGGCTTGCGGAGAACAGCTGGACCCGAACCAGCATAAGGCCCTCGAACACCTCCTCCAAGGATTTTCAGACGTGTTCTTGGAGACCCCAGGCAGGACCCCAGTCATCGCCCATGACATCCGCACCCCCGGCCACACTATCATCAGGCAGTGGCCCTATAGAGTACCTGAGGCTCGAAGACAAGCTATAGAGGCAGAAGTGCAGCGGATGTTGAAGCTGGGAGTCATAGAGGAATCACACAGCCCCTGGTCCAGCCCGACTGTAATGGTTCCCAAACCCTACAGCACCTTCCGCTTCTGTAATGATTTAAGAAAGCTGAACGAAGTCTCAGTTTTTGACGGATACCCGATGCCTTGGGTGGATGAACTCATCGAGCAGCTGGGAAGTGCCCAGTTTATCTCCACCCTGGACCTCACAAAGGGCTACTGGCAAGTGCCCCTCACTCCCTCTTCCAAAGAGAAGACTGCCTTCACCACTCCCAGTGGGCACTGCAATACCGGTTTCTTCCCTTTGGTCTACACTGGGCCCCAGCTACCTTCCAGAGGATGATGGACATCGTCCTCTGACCTCATCGAGACTACACTGCAGCCTACCTGGATGATGTGGTCGAGAGCTGGGAAGAGCATTTGCTCTGCCTGTGGAAGGTGTTGACTTATGATAGGTGTGGGTGAGAAACAGATCAATATTTGATTTTTTTCACATTCTGAAAGTGATTTATAGTAAAAAAGGATTTAGACAGGCTGGACTTATGGCCAACCCTAAAAATTGTCATCTCAGTCTTGCAGAAGCACAGTACCTGGGTTACCGAATTGGAAGAGGACTTATCAAACCTCAGGAGGATAAGGTGCTGGCAGTATGGAACTATCCCCAGCCGACCACCAAAACCCAGGTACGTGCCTTCCTTGCATTAAGACCTATACTTGACTATGGATGCTCCGTTTTTAATGGACTACTATACACACTAGGCTAGATAGAGTACAGCATAAGGCCATTAGGTTATGCAATAGAGCCATTTGAACTATTGGTGTAATCAAGGGAGTTACCATTAGATTTACATCAGAAAAATTTGTCATTAACATAATGTACAAGACTAAAATGTAGCAAGACCATATAGCGACACATTGCTGGGAATAACAGAAGATTGCTGGGAATACCAAAATGCCCAAGGTAAAGACTTTTGATGGACAATTAACAATGAGGCAAAATAATATATCAAATATGAACATTGTGCCCTCTATAGTCCTTGGAGTTGTTCCTCCCTGGCTTTTCCCAGCAACATACATAGATATAAGTCTTGCTGAAAGGAAAGACATTTATGAGGTTAATGTAGGTGATTATGCACAAAATTATATAGATATTAAGTACTATTACTTTCTTCAGATTTATACAGATGGATCTAAGGATCTGGAGATGGAACATACTGCTGTTTGAGTATTTATACTGGAATTCCAGTATCAAATAACTAAAAGGTTATCAAATAAGTTATCAATTTATTCAGTTGAATTAGTGTCTCTTATTAGTGGGCCTTCAATGGGTGGAGGAGGTGCGGCCAAAAGAGTGATTCTATGTTCAGATTCTTTGTCAGCCCTCAATAGCTTAGATTTTTTTAAAACTATTAGAGAAGATCTTATATTATACATTTTAATGGTGTTGATGTCACTAGGATGGGAATCAGTGTGAGGTTTTGTTGGATTCCAGCACATGCAGGGGTAAATGGGAATGAGAAGGCAGATCAGTTTGTAAAAAAAGACCCTTAAAAGAAATAATGAGGATATACAGGTTCCACTAGGTCGAGGTGAGGTCAAATAATTTATGATAACTGAAATAAATAATACATTTCAAAGGGGATATAATTCTTGTGCAACTGGAAGGCAGTTCTATGGTATACATCCACTGGTTAGAAGGGAGTATGGAAGCTTGGGTAGAAACAGAAGAGAGGAGGTGATTTTATGTGTCGTGACTTAGCAATATTTCTGAGCTGGAAAAGGATAGATTGCTATCAAACATATCACCCAAGTTGTAAATTGTAGAAGATGATGTAACAGAACATTCATAGAAGGAAAAATTATATTCTATGATCTTACTTTTTTGAGGTTTTTGGTCCAATAATTAATACTTCTGTTTTGTCAGAATTTAATAAAAAGTAATTTCTAACCATCCAGTCTATAATATCATTGATACACTCTGCTAATTCAGAGAACTAGGACATTTCAACAGGTCTAGAAGAAATATAAAGCTGAGTATAGACCTTTTCACACTCCGGGTTTTGGAACGCGGAAGTAAACTTTTGCAGGGTAAGCTTCGACAGCAGTGAATGGGAGTGAATGGGAGATTACAGCAAATATTATTTTCACTTACCCATTTGCTCCAAGACCAAAAGAAAAAATCCACTATTATGTCTGAATGACTTTCTAGAAGTGGAAAAAAAATAGAGAGCAGTGGATTAAGACCAAAATTTACTGTCACTCTCTCAGCAGCTGTAATCGAAACCCCCTCGCAGCTGTGGTAATTCGTTTTTTAAAACTAATTCCAAGGTAATATAACACAAAGCACAATGTTATACATTTACACTCAGTATTAAAAAAAATTATAATATAAATTTGTTTGCGAGATTTACGCTGCCAAATAAGGCTGAAACATGTTATTACAGTCTGTGAAAAAGGTCTATTGTCGGCATAACAGTGAAAACTACCCAGATAGCAAGGAGACGTCAATTCAATGTCTATTTTTAGTTGTAAAGGTCAGGATCAGTCGTCGATCAATTTTCAATGTTGAATCAACTTTCACTTTTTGGTCAGTACATCAGAACGTTGTTAGGTCGAAAACAGAACATATATTCAACATCAAAATGAGGTTGATTCATCAACATGTACCACGCCGTCCCATTTGGTCGAAATCATGAAGTTTGTTCTATTCTGAAACTTGGTTAGAGAAATCTGAGTTTTGCGCATGCGCATTTTTGAATCTACAATGGGCCAGCAGTCAGTGGATACATTCGCTAGAAAAAGGTAAGTATAAATGTATTTTTAGTCATCATATTACACAATGGTTTGTCAGTCTATCATTGAATATCACTTAAGATATTAATTGTTTTATCCTTCAGGGTTTTAAAAACATTAATTTTGTAATTAAATGCCCTATTTGCGCACTGCCATGCGTCTTCTGTGAGGCAGCCGGTAACTGAGGTAAATCTTGATAATTCACCATGTTGGACTCATTTCAGTTGTTGTTGTTGACTTCAATATGATAAATTTCACTCATATTTCCTAAACTTTAACTTTAGTTCATTCATTTATCTGTCTTCTGCTTGCGAATGTCTTATGCGTCGTGCACGAGTCTGCAGTGGTGCAGCATGCATTAATCCATTGCAAATGCATAGATTAATGCATACATGGTGCAGATCAAAAAACAGATGTCAATGGAAATAAATGTTGCTGGTACACTTACTGATGTACATGTATTACTCCAGAAAAAATTAACCCTTAAAAGGGCAAGCACATAAAAACATAAAAATACCTCATAAATGAATTTATAAAAACGTAATTTATGAAAACAAATTAATTTATTGCTATTTTCTAACATATTACGACCCAGATATTACATTTTCAAGTTTTTTTCTTCAACATACTGTTTTATTTACAATTTTGCAGCATGTATCTTTCATGAAAACAACATGTAAAAGCTAGGAACATTTGCCATGAGGTCAGTGGACTTCTCACAATGCTGCCATGTTACTTTAAATTAAGATTGTGAATTGATGTCAGTGTCTTAATACAAAGTCATGACCTCAGTATTTGCAGGGACTCTATTTCAATAATTTTCACAGAAATTTGGCCAACTTACTCACTGCTCCTCGCTTCAGCTTCTCAAATGCTGTATCACCCAGGATACAAAAAACTTTGTAGGGTTTTAAAGGCATCACAAGAGTTGTTATGGTATTGGGAATACTCCTGTGACCAGATAAGATTTGATACTGATGTGGGTAATATGGCAATATTTCAATTTGATTATTTTATATTGCAAGTCTTTTGTTTTTCTGTGAGCCCCAGTTGAAGACAGAAAACTTACAGGTGTTGGCCTTAACCAGTGTCAACCTGGACAGACATCTATTCCAGTCCTACCTACACCACACAAGACTTTTTCTGCAAGTTCTCTTCAAATTTAGATGTATGCAAATATAACTTGAACTGCAAGAGCAAAGAACTTGATCCAGTTGCAGTGAATCCCTTAAGTTAAATGGTTAGTTCACCCAAAAATTTAAATGCCCTCATCATTTTCTCACTCTCATTCCATCCCAGATGTGTATGAGTTTCTTTCTTCTGCAGAACACAAACTATTTTTTTTAATTATTTTTTTTAGAATATTTCAGCTCTGCAGATCCATGCAATGCGAGTGAGTGGTGGCCAGATCTTTGAAGCTCCAAAAAGCAGATAAAGGCAGCATAATATAATAAATTTGGCTCCAGTGGTTTAATCAATGTCTTCTGAAGCAATCCAGTTGGTTTTGGGTGAGAACAAACCAAAATGTAACTCCTTTTTCACTGTTCATCTTGCCATTGCAGTCTCTATGCACGATAATGATTTCTAGCTTGATTACACTTCCTAGTGCTTGACACATGCACAGAGCGCTAGATGGCAATAGGAGGTGTAATCAAACTTGAAATCATGATCGCCAAGGAGGCTGCTGATGTGATGATTTATAATGAAAAAGGAGTTATATTTTGGTCTGTTCTAATCCAAAACTGATTGGATTGCATCAGAAGACATGGATTAAGCCACTCTAGTCTTATGGATTAATTTTATGCTGCTTTTATGTTCTTTTTGATCACCATTCACTTGCATTGTATGGACCTACAGAGCTGAAATATTCTTCTAAAAATCTTCATTTGTGTTCTGCTGAAGAAAGAAAGTCATACACATCTGGGATGGCATGAGTGTGAGTAAATGATGTGAGAAATTTATTTTTGGGTGAACTAACCCTTCAAGAAAACCTTTAGATATAGTTGTAAGCATACTGTAACTTAAAGGGATAGTTCACCCAAAAATGAAAATTCTCTCATTATTTACTCACCCTCGTGATATCCCAGATGTGTACGACTTTCTTCAGCAGAACACAGTTAAAGGAAAACAGAAAATATTTTAGCTCAGTAGGTCCTTAAAATGCAAGTGGCTGGTGATCAGACTTTTGAAGCTCCAAAAAGAACAGATAGTCAGCATAAACATCATTCATACAACACCAGCTGTTAATTTAATGTCTTCTAAAGCGACAAGATCACTTTTGGTGTGAAAAAGATCAATATTTAAGTACTTTTAAACTCTAAACCATCGCTTCTGGTCAGCAGCCTATGCTCATTCACGAGAGCGCAGCGTACACATCGTCTCTCGTGTGACAAATTCGCATTGGCATGTTACGGATGTAATCTCACATTTTCCTCTCGGTTGAGACATCCAGAATAAGCACACAAACACAACATTGTGAGTAAAGAAACAGATAAATACAGATCTAAACCAAAACCAACAAAGCTTCTGTACAGCATTCCTCCTCACATGTGTCAGTTCTCCTGTGAACATGGCAACGCGATTACATCATGTGCATACTGCTACTGACCAAAAGCAATACTTTATAGTTAAAAAGTACTTAAATATTGATCTTTTTTGCACCAAAAGTGATCGTGTCCCTATAGAAGACTTTAATTTAACCGTTGGAGTTGTATGGATAATGTTTATGCTGACTGTCTGTAATTTTTGGAGCTTCAAATATCTGATCACATTCCACTTGCATTTTAAGGACCTGCTGAACTAAAATATATTACTATCTTTCTTCAAATGTGTTCTGCTGAAGAAAGAAAGTCATACACATCAGGGATGGCATGAGAAGGGTGAGTAAATGATGAGAGAATTTTCATTTTTGAGTGAACTAACCCTTTAGTAATGCTCCCTTCAGGATATCTATTTCTTTGTGTATTACAAGAGAAATTAGTGCTATATTCATACAAATAAAAACTGTATCACTTTGACTTTCTGTGCAACAATGAACTATCAACAATGGTGAATTATCAGTATTTTACTGTATATGCATGTACACATACATAATATACATGTTATGATTGACTTGATTTACATTTGACATTGCTATTTGATGAAGTAACCCCATTGAAGTAAACGTATAGCAAGTACAACACATGAAAAGTATATGACTATTGACATTTGGGTGTACTACTGAAATTATCTAAGTTGTGAATCTATTTAGACTCAACAAGTGCCTGAGATAATACATATAATATACACATAAAATACACATAAACTACACATCTGTAGATTATGTGTAATGTGTCGCTCAATATGTGTTTGACAGCCAGTTGTATCTCATGAAATTTCAGTGTGAAAACAATGAATCCTGTTCTTGATTTGTCCTGATTTGTTGCATTATCTCTTTAATTTATGAAAAATAAAACATCAAAATATATTTTATTTTATTGTTTTCTAATTGTCTTGAAAATATTTGTACAATTTTACACTATCTGGGCATTTTGTACATCAATTTTTAATAGATATAAGTGCCCGGTCTCTAAAGACCCGAATATGTAAGAGTGTTTGGGAAAATTACCATGCATTTAAGGGTTAAATGATCTAATATTCAAATAATAATTTCTTATTTAAAATTAAAGCAATATATTAAACTTTATTATTAGTTTGTAATAGTAGAATTAGTCAAATTAGTAGTAGAAACAACAAATAATAATTACATAACTCTTGTTTAATGAGAAATCAAAGAAATTGGACTTAAGCCTGAGTTAGATTCATTAATTTTTAATTTTGCGCCAAAACTTCGTTGAGATAACACACAGGCCCTTCAAGAAAACAATTTGTCTTTCAGCAATCATTGCGTTACAATGCGATGAGAGTTTGTTCTGTTGTCAGACCGCCAGCCTATTGGAATTGTTACGTCATAAAGACGAAGTTCCATCGCCCACCTACGCGAGCTGCAGAACTCTTATTTGCAGTTTACTGATCGCATGCTTTTCGCAAAGGTGAGTACCTATATCTTTTTACCGCAGCTAATTTTCACAATATATATACGGTATTATAATCAGATTATATGGATTAATGGGAAAAGGCCATATTTGTATTTAATTTGAACCTGTAGTAAAATAATGCACGAAATGTACAGTTTACTGCTTTGCCAAGTCCGTTCAGTAGACAGTAATTTCGGTAAAGCTTTAAGTAGCCTAATATTTGAAATGGTCCCGTTTGCATTAGGCTACTGAAGACTAACGAAACATATCCATAATTATATTTCATTATCTTTTAGATTATTCTTATTTTATAACTATTTATTAGAATAGACTGAGTACAGTTGTAACATTATTTTGCTATACTGCACAGATATTGACCAGAATAAGCATGCACATTTTTTCACGAGATGTCTTTTTATGTCTGTCTGTCTGTCTGTCTGTCTGTCTCTCTATCTATCTATCTATCTATCTATCTATCTATCTATCTATCTATCTATCTATCTGTCTGTCTGTCTAATCAATATGTGTAATGTATGTCTGTCTGTTTGGCTTTATCAATCCATGTCTTTGTCTTGCTTACTTATTTAAGCTTTCTGACTGAATAAGAGCTATAAGGAGCATTTGTTACCATGTTTCTTATGGCTATAGTTGTAACACAGTTTTGGTATATCAAAAGTTTTGATTAACCTAATATTATAAATAGTCCCATTAGTGATGATGGACATATCCATTCATTACATTTCCTTTAAATTTAATTTTGTAGCCTAATCTCAAACAAAATGAAATGATTAAAACTTTTTAAATGTACTTTTTTAAAAAATTATTTAGTTAAAGATTACTCCATTCAATTTGATGCAAATGTATTCTGAAATTGAAATGTATAGGCTAAAAGAGTGTAATAGTAACAAAGAAAAGGGACAACAATAGTATTATCTCAGTTATGTTATTAACCATTAGACATATTTTTACATTTTTCATATGGCAGCTACAATGTCTGAAATTGAAACGGAGGTGATGAAGATTGTCGCAGAGACCCTCAAACTTGTGAGAGAATGTCCAGGACCTGATATCCAGAGCAATCCTGATATGTCAGACTGGCTCTCCATCATTGAGGCTTGGCCCAAGTATAGAGAGGTTTCGACACCAACAGATGAGGTGAAAGAAATATACATTACCACTCCCCGAGTGACCACCATTGCAAATGACCTCGTAGAAGAAGCCTTGAGTAAAGTTGTCGCTGCTTTGTGCAGTGAGGGTATTTTGCCCTCAGACTGTGCAAGTGTGAGCCAATGCTCAAGTGTGGATTCTTGGGAGCTAATGACACAACAAGCCGAAAGAGTCATTAGCGAATTACTACTGGGGATCCAGAGTAAAATTGCCAGTGGGAATCTTGAGGTCGAACGGGGAATCTCACCAGATGACCAAGACCTTATGCAGGATATAATAACAGATATGCGGAGACACATGGAGTCTTCCAGCCCCATATCCTGTGCCATGCCTGAAGGTATTGCTGTGGTGCATAAAGACACAATGAAAGACATAATCAGCAGCACCCTCTGCCATATCTTGCAGAAGGATTTCACAGCTGACCTGGCAGATCATTCTTTCATAGAGGATCTACTAAAAAAGCTCCCTGAAAACATCCAGGTGAGAGTCACTGACAGGTGGGAAGAAGTCAATTCCCACCATGATTCTGAAGAAATGTCCGATGTGGCACTGTCTGTTTTTTCAAAGCTCCAGTTGCTCTACGGTGACTGCAAGACTATGGAGAGTGAGATAAGTGCACAGTCCAACATGTTCCTGCGGGATTTTTCAGACTTTCTGTCCTTGGAGATCCTCAAGGCAGAGTCAAAAAAAGAGAGCTATGAGAATCGGACTCCAGAAGATGAGCCCGAAGAAACCGCGGAAAACAATATTCCTCCAAAAACAAAGAAGAAGAATGGAATGAAGACCTTTCTGAGAAGAACCTGGAGGGCCATAAAAAGAACGTTTACCTGCTGCTGTCGACCCAAAGTTGCCCCCGAACTCTGAATGCACTTCTTGTGCATTCTCTGTTCTCAAACATGCATACACACATTCTCTTTGAAAAAAAAAAAAAAAAAAAAAAATCCCCAAATAAATCAAAACTCCAACATTCCTCCAAAAAAAAAGAAGAACGGAATAAAGACCTTTCTGAGAAGAACCTGAAGGGCCATAAAAAGATTGTTTACCTGCTGCTGTCGACCCAATGTTGCCCCAAACTCTAAATGCACATCTTGTGCATTCTCTGTTCTCAAACATGCATACAAAAAGTCTGTGAGCAAAAAAAAAAAAAACAAATAAAAAAAACCCTCCCAAAATAAATCAATAAATCTCTGCTCAAAACAAATTCTGTGTGAAAATATTTATGAATGCATTCATTAATAAATGCAAGTTTTCTCATTCCAATCATGCTTGACTTTTTTACTTTGTATCTTTGTATCAGTGGATGCAGTAGCTGGTCATTCATAAAGGTTTGTCAAGGATTTGATCACCCAGTAGTTTTGCCTTCATCATAAACTGTGCATCATCATTTTACAGGACACATTTGACTCTTTTGCACTGCTTTTCATTGCACTGCTGATGATATAACATTCATGCTATCATACTAGCTAATTTATGGTGCTTTTAAGCTGATCTGTTCACAACAAAACTTCCTCCTCATTTACATTTTCTATTTTAAGCCTGGCCTATAGTAAAATGTGTATAGTAACGAATTAATGTAGCCTATTTATATAACCTGAATACAAGTAAAGCGAAATCTCCAGGTTCAATACAAGTTAAGCTCAATTTTGTTGATTACCACAAAAATATTTTCAACTTGTCCCTCCTTTTCTTAGGTATTGCTGTGGTGCATAAAGACACAATGAAAGACATAATCAGCAGCACCCTCTGCCATATCCTGCAGAAGGATTTCACAGCTGACCTGGCCGATCATTCTTTCATAGAGGATCTGCTAAAACAGCTCCCTGAAATCATCCAGGTGAGAGTCACCGACAGGTGGGAAGAAGTCAATTCCCACCATGATTCTGAAGAAATGTCCGACGTGGCGCTGTCCGTTTTTCAAAGCTCCAGTTGCTCTACGGTGACTGCAAGACTATGGAGAGTGAGATAAGTGCACAGTCCAACATGTTCCCAGTAGCAGTTTTAACCACCACGCAAACCACGCAATTGCGCGGGGCCCCGGACATCGATGGAGCCCCGCCCCGATAGGAAAGCTCCGTAAAAAAAATGCTTGAGGGGTGACATGATGTTCTGGGTAAATGCGTAAATACGCTGTTGCAGCACTCTTAGAGCGGTTCACGTTAGAAGCCGCTGGGGTCGTGACAGGTGAGTTTTTGAAGTAGGGTTCGGGTTTGTAATTTATGAAAAAAAGAATATATATATATATATTGGCCATCCGAACTTGTTTCGCACACGCGCTCTCACTCACAGATACGCGCGAACGGATGAGTTAGGGGCCGTTCACACCTAACGTGTTTTTGCCTGCGTCTGCTCTGGTTTTCCAATGTTTTCCTGTGTAAACGCGTTGGATGAACGTCCAAACATGCTGCACCGTGTCTCGCTGTTTCTTCAGTGTTTCACGGGGGACTGGTACATTGTTAGACACTGTGTCAAATTAATAAGAGCTTCAGGTTTCAAAAATGCATGCCAAGACACCTGCGTTCTGTTTCAGTCGTTGCACTGTGTCTTGATTGTTTTTGTTTTTTGTTTTTTTAGCGCAGTTGTCACAAAGATTTAACGTTCTGAACAAGTTCAGGTTGCAAAGAGGGTACTGTTACAATATTTAATATTATTCCAAATTGTTCTGCAACAAGCAGAACACAAGGATTGGTGGTGGCTTTAGGGGCTAAAGCACCTAACTGGTAATCAGAAGGTTGCTGGTTCAATTCCCACAGTTATCACCATTGTGTCCTTGAGCAAGGCACTTAACTCCAGGTTGCTCCAGGGGGATTGTCCCTGTAATAAGTGCACTGTAAGTCACTTTGGATAAAAGCATCTGCCAAATGCATAAATGTAATGTAAAAGCAAAGTTTTAGCGCTTGATAAATGGCAATGTTTTTTCCCCTTCTGCCCTAGTGTGCTGAGGGGCTGCTGTGCCTTGTATGTTTATTGTTACAGTACGAACCTTGCCTACAATGCTTACATAAAATACAGCCTCAGCATCACAATATAAACTCCAGGTGAAAGTAAAATAAATAAGAATATATTACTATTGTATACAACAAATCCTCAAAGTAATAAAAATACTGTATCATATTATAATGGCAAACTGGACAACAATAAATAATTGTTGGGTTATAATATTAATAAATAACAACTGAATTCCAAAATGTTACTGGGTAGTAGCTTTTGCACACACACACACACACACACACACACACACAAAAAAAGAAAGAAAAGAAAAAAAAAGAAAGAAATGTGTTTTGTAAAATATATGTAGTTACAAAAATGTATTGTAAAAATATAGTTTTTTTTTTATTACTGTATTGTGGAAAAACTGGAAAACATGCATTAATTATCTTTAACAAGATTTTTATTTCATTAAACATTTTGAATGTACTTGGCTACAATGGCTGTTAAAATGTATTTTAAATCATAATTTTAAATTCATCCTATGTCATTTTTTAAACAAATTTTTTTTAGATGGGGCCCCGGCTTGGTCGGTTGCTTGGGACCTCAGAAATCGTAAACCCGCCCCTGCTCCCTTGCAAAAAAAAAAAAAAATTAACCATGGTTTTACTTTAGTAAAATTGTAGCAAACATGACTTTGGTAACCATGGTAAATCTTGTAATAATGGTTTTCAAATACCATGGTTAAACATGGGATTCCTCCCTCTCTGCCCTCTTAAGGGGCTCCATATATTCCAAATATGTTTGTTATTCTTTTGTGACACAAAAGATATTGCAATACAGGTGCATCTCAATAAATTAGAATGTCGTGGAAAAGTTCATTTATTTCAGTAATTCAACTCAAATTGTGAAACTCGTGTATTAAATAAATTCAGTGCACACAGACTGAAGTAGTTTAAGTCTTTGGTTCTTTTAATTGTGATGATTTTGGCTCACATTTAACAAAAACCCACCAATTCACTATCTCAAAAAATTAGAATACATCATAAGACCAATAAAAAAAACATTTTTAGTGAATTGTTGGCCTTCTGGAAAGTATGTTCATTTACTGTATATGTACTCAATACTTGGTAGGGGCTCTTTTTGCTTTAATTACTGCCTCAATTCGGCGTGGCATGGAGGTGATCAATTTGTGGCACTGCTGAGGTGGTATGGAAGCCCAGGTTTCTTTGACAGTGGCCTTCAGCTCATCTGCATTTTTTGGTCTCTTGTTTCTCATTTTCCTCTTGACAATACCCCATAGATTCTCTATGGGGTTCAGGTCTGGTGAGTTTGCTGGCCAGTCAAGCACACCAACACCATGGTCATTTAACCAACTTTTGGTGCTTTTGGCAGTGTGGGCAGGTGCCAAATCCTGCTGGAAAATGAAATCAGCATCTTTAAAAAGCTGGTCAGCAGAAGGAAGCATGAAGTGCTCCAAAATTTCTTGGTAAACGGGTGCAGTGACTTTGGTTTTCAAAAACACAATGGACCAACACCAGCAGATGACATTGCACCCCAAATCATCACAGACTGTGGAAACTTAACACTGGGCTTCAAGCAACTTGGGCTATGAGCTTCTCCACCCTTCCTCCAGACTCTAGGACCTTGGTTTCCAAATGAAATACAAAACTTGCTCTCATCTGAAAAGAGGACTTTGGACCACTGGGCAACAGTCCAGTTCTTCTTCTCCTTAGCCCAGGTAAGACGCCTCTGACGTTGTCTGTGGTTCAGGAGTGGCTTAACAAGAGGAATACGACAACTGTAGCCAAATTCCTTGACACGTCTGTGTGTGGTGGCTCCTGATGCCTTGACCCCAGCCTCAGTCCATTCCTTGTGAAGTTCACCCAAATTCTTGAATCGATTTTGCTTGACAATCATAAGGCTGCGGTTCTCTCAGTTGGTTGTGCATCTTTTTCTTCCACACTTTTGCCTTCCACTCAACTTTCCGTTAACATGCTTGGATACAGCACTCTGTGAACAGCCAGCTTCTTTGGCAATGAATGTTTGTGGCTTACCCTCCTTGTGAAGAGTGTCAATTATTGCCTTCTGGACAACTGTCAGATCAGCAGTCTTCCCCATGATTGTGTAGCCTAGTGAACCAAACTGAGAGACCATTTTGAAGGCTCAGGAAACCTTTGCAGTCGTTTTGAGTTGATTAGCTGATTGGCATGTCACCATATTCTAATTTTTTGAGATAGTGAATTGGTGGGTTTTTGTTAAATGTGAGCCAAAATCATCACAATTAAAAGAACCAAAGACTTAAACTACTTCAGTCTGTGTGCATTGAATTTATTTAATACACGAGTTTCACAATTTGAGTTGAATTACTGAAAGAAATGAACTTTTCCACGACATTCTAATTTATTGAGATGCACCTGTATTTAATTTTAGTCAACCACTCACTTTTATAGAAAAGAAAGATGCAATGAAAGAAAATGGTGACTGAAAATGTCAGTCCCTAATGTTCTGCCTTATATCTACTTTTGTGTTCCAAAGAATAAAAATGTCTAAGGTTCAGAACAACATGAGGGTGTGTATATGATGACAGCATTACTTTTATGGGGTTATGGCCTACTCTTAAAATCTGTAAAATATACACTACTTTTAAATTAGCCTGTAATTTGTTATTTTACATCCATTTGTGAATGCAACAGTGTGAAGGCATTTTTCTATAATTGGCTGTTAAGTATTAAGATTTATATACTGTAGAAAAAGTTAACTCCAAAGAATTATGTATTTGTAAATGTATATTTTGTATAAATAAAACCATGAGTAACTGAATGTGCTATGTGTTGAATAAAGAGTACATAGGCTGTTTTATTCATTTTTAAGTATTTGGGATTTTAAAAACAAAAGTAGAAAATATATTGATTGTATAACCTTGTTTCACTCAACTGAAATCAAGAAGCAAGAGACATTTCTACGTTGGTTCTATGTTGGATTGCTATCTGAGTAATTTCATGGTTCTTGATAATGTCTCCCAGGGGAAGCGTATACAAAGAGAAAAGCAGAGGACTTAATACTGAGACCTGCGGCTCTCCATACTTCTACTTGATCTGAAAATTCCCTGTTTACACAAACATAGTGGTAGCGGCCTGAGAAATAGGTCTGCTGATACATGTCCACAAATGCCAACATAATTCTCAAGCCTATCTAAGAGAATGTTGTGATCTATGGTGTCGAAGGCACCACTCAGATCTAAAAGCACTAGAAGAGAGATGCAGCCACGATCAGATGATAAGTTTCTGTACAGAAACTACATTTACTAGTATTTTAGACATAAATGGGAGATTTGAGTTTGGTCTATAATTAGCTATCTCTCAAGGATCAAGCTGTAGTTTCTTGATAAGCGGTTTGATAACTGCCAGCTTAAAAGTTGTGGAGACATTAACTAAATTTAGGACGAGACACTATCCTTCCTTGCGCAGGGAAAACACATCTAATTTTGTACTCTTTCACTTGTGTTCCACTTTCCAAGCTGCTCTATTAAAAGCGTGAGTTTAATCAATGTACCACGGACCAGAGCTTTTCTCTTTAACTTTTTTTAATCAAATGGGAGCTACAATAGCTAGAGTGCTATAGAAGACTGTATCCATTAGGGGCGTAACGTAGTAGTGCTCTGACAACGATTTGATTATGGTTCTTTACCTAACGATTACGATGCATTGTGAAATCAGAAATTTGGTCAAAAATATGCCTAAATAAGATTCAAAGTTTTTAATGAACATTCTTAACACTAGAGCACTAGAGTCTCAGATGAATTTAGGACAAAGGAGGATTGAATTATATGTGTGGTTGCATAGATTTACAAAAAAAAATTTATTACATGATATACATTATATACTTTATATGAATGTTACATATAGACATAACATGGTACATATAGGAATGTAACATGCATAATAGATATCCAATATAAATAAAGAATAACACAATGTCTGATGCAGTATAATGACTTGATGTAAACACACACAAACAGATGGTGTAAGGGCCAACCTACTGGTCAAATGGTGGTATCCAGGAGAGTGGTGAAGGTATCTGTGCGTTTGTCTTTTCAGGCGCGTGTGGTTGTAGCGTTGTAAACTATTTGGTTTAGTTTAGACCGAATCTGACACCGTTATACATTTTAATCTGAATCCAATTCAGTAGTTCGCCATTAATGTAATCCTGTATTAAGGATAGTGTAAACGTGTGGCTCGCAGTACGGGGCGAAGGGCTCGAGGCGCTATATAGAGGTAAGCAGTTGTTTATATACTCTTACTCTGGCTATGTGATTGGTCGGATTAAATTAACCTGCTCCTCCCAAACCTTGCTGATAAAACTACATTTCAGTAGTTCACAGTTAATGTAATCCTGTATTAAGAATAGTATAAACATGTGTGGCTTGCTGTCTGGGGCAAAGGCTCGAGGCTCGAGGCTCGAGACTTGACCTGAGCTCGAATACCCCCCAAAAGAAGCTTATAAGAAGGACAACAAGTCTTTGGCTATGCAGCCTTGGATTTAGGATATGTGATTTATACGGAATCTCTTATCCCATAAAAGATGAATCAGAAATGAAGAAGATGCATGTCGCTTGCCTGTCCTGTGAGTGATGGGCAGGGGTGCCAAAGAATATAGAATCGAGCTGGGGCCACTATCGGAGGCAGCCTTGTGCTAGGGTCCATGTCAGGGGATAGGAAACTGGGAGGTTTAGGACAGGGAGAGATTGGAGAGGGCATGCAAGTTGAAACACTGAAGGGACAGTGGTGGTATCGGCTGCAGAGAAATGAGCTTGCGGAGAGCTGTTGTGTGCAGGAGGGACTGTTACCCCTAAACGCGGGGGGCACCCCCGTGAAAGGGCAGGGTCGCCCTGGATGGAGGCATGAATCCTGACCACCCAGGCCGACCTTAAGTCTCCCTCCTGGCTTGGTTTGATGGATGGGCTCATTCGGCGAACAATGCGAGCCCTGTGGGTGACTCGGTGACCGCTCGAGCAATCAAGCCCAAACAGCGTTCGAATGGGAAGGGTGCTCACAGCAGATTTGGAGAGGGAATGTAACTTGAAACACTGAAGGGGCAGTGGCAGTATTGGCTGCAGAGAAATGAGCTCGTGGAGAGCTGTTGTGCGCAGGAGGGATCATTACGCCCTTACACGGGGTGCACCCCCGTGAAAGGGCAGGGTCGCCCTGGACGGAGGCATGAATCTTGACCGCCCTGGCTGACCTTAAGTCTCCCTCTTGGCTTGGTTCAACGGATGGGCTCATGCGGCGAATGGTGCAAGCCCCGTGGGAGACTCGGTGGCCGCTCGAGCAAGTAAGCAAAACCAGCGTTTGAACGGGAAGGGCGCTCACACCATTCGACGGTGGAGTCAACCCGGCCACGAACGGGCGAGCCCACGATTCAAATAAACGTGAATAGCTCATGGTGCGTTTGGGCGGGAAAGCCCTAGAATAGATTGTGTTGGAAGGGTCTGCAATGCCCTATCATGGGGGGCACCCCCGTGAAAGGGCAGGATCGACCTGAGTGGAGTAGTGAATCCTAAACACTCGAAACCAACCTGACTCCCCCTTCAGATACAATGGAGGGGCCCTCACAGCGTTCTAACGGGGGAGTCCTCCTTGCACTTCGAATGGGGAGCCCACGATACAAATAGTGGCATTTTTGAGATGGAGGGGCCCCCAGACTGGCTGGAGAGACCCCCACGGTGTTCAAACGATGGGGCCAGCCTGGTTGACAGGGATAAGCAGGCATCCCCCCGGCCTTGGTCATGAACGCCCTGTGGTTAGCTGATGAGGGCTTGTAGTGCGTTTCTGATATGGAGATACGGTTAGTACGGATGTAGCTGAGGTAAGCATCAGATGACCAACGGCCTAGTAGATGTATTTGTTGCTCGGGCAGTCCTTTTTGGGCTGCTGGGTTGCGGCACTGATGTGGAAGGAATGGCTTGAGTATAGTTTTTCAAGGATGCCGGATTTGATCAGGACTGATTTGAGATGTTTTTGGAAACAGAATTGGGAAACTGCATGGTTTTGTCGTCTACAAAATGTGGATTATGGGGGGTTCTGGTTAGGGATTTCTGTAATGGAGATAGTGTGCTATCGATTGGAAGGGCTGGATGGGAGTTGGCAGATTCAAAATGAAAATTGGATGCCCTTTTTTGGTCTGATCTGTTTTGCTTTGTTTGATGAAGTGTCTGATTGTCTCGTTGTCTATGATATGGAGGTCCAAAATGGTGGGGTGGATTCTTGGGTCAATTTAGCTGTGGTAGTGAATTCTGAACAGCGAAGGAAGCCAAAGAAAGTGAGGATGAACATTGCGTCTAGTTTTTTGAGTGTTTGCGGAAATAAAGCCCTGTCGGAGAGTATTTAAGCATCTGATTAGCAGATCTATGGTGAGGGGGAGCCTGGTGTCAGTTCTGGTGGACTGTTGGAATTTGTGAATACCTTTAAGGAGAAGTGAGCTTGTTGTGCATTTTTGATGTGAAGATCGTTGGTATGGATATAGCTTAGGTAAGCGTCGGATGACCAAAGGCCCAGTAATCGTGTTTGATGCTCGGGCAGGCCTTTTTGGGCTGCAGTGGTTGCAGCGGCAATGCAGTAGGAATGGCTTTAATATAGTTTTTCTGAGATGCCGGATTTAATCAGAACAGATTTGAGGTGTTTTAGGAACCTGAATCGGGAAACTGCTTGTTTTTTTGTCGTTTACGAAGAGTGAATCAAAGTGTTTTTGGATTGTTAACTTCTGTAGTGCTGGTAAAGTGCTAGTGATTGAAAGGCTGGATGGGTGTAGGCAGGTTGAAAATGAAAACTGGATGCCCTCTTTTGGTCTGGTCTGTTTTACTCTGTTTGATAAGTTATCTGATGTCTTGTGGTCTATGATATGGAGGTCCAAAATGGTGGGATGGATTCTTGGGTCAAATTTCATTATTTTTTGCTGTGGTAGTGAGTTCTGAACATCGGAGGAAGGCGAAGAAGGCAAGGACAAACATTGTGTCTAATGTTTTTGAGGTCGATGGTGAGGGGTAGCCTAGTATCAGTTCTGGTGGTTTGGGATTTGTGGATACCCTTGATGAGAAGTGAGATTTGGGGATGGTTTATTGAGGAGTTTTGCCAAGAATTAGTTTATAGAAGAAATAGATGCCGCTTAGGTACCCCTAGATGGTTCCTGGATGGAGGGTTTTGGATTGGTTGAGATGTGAGGCGAAGGAAGATATGGAAGGGAGAGAAAAATCGAGAAATGACGGGTTGTAAGTTTTATGGAAATTCTGGGCTGGCTAAAAAAGGATTCTGGAATGGATTCACTTGCTGAGACAGCCTCATGCAAGGAACGGTTCCAGGGTAGGGGAGAATAGGATGCTAGGAAGGAGGGGGGTAAAGTGAGAGGAGAATGAGTCTGGGGCAGAGTTCACCGGCAGAGGCGACCTCACACGGGAATCTGCCTGATGTGTCTGATGCTCTATCAATGCTGGGCCATTAGTGTGCACTAACTCTGAGCGCAGATTTGCAGTAACATGGACTTAATGTAATCTGCTAAAGCTAAGAAATTCAGAATAAGTCAGAATAAAACCAATTTTAACAATTTATTATTCAGGTAAATATGTATCTTGCCAATAACATAATTAATCAATTCAGAATCAATCAATACAAAACATCCAATGCTCAAAAGACGAATCTAGAGAGAACGAGATGTAACATGACATCAGCAAAGTACATAGTATTGGACTAAGGGATTTCTGGCTACAGAAATATCTGTTGAGCCTTTTGCGAGTTCCCCTTAAATATCCAGACAGAATAAACATCATCGGCCAGTGGTAAACAATAGGAAATATATAGAATTAAGTGACTCAGGAGGTGAAACCCTGCTGAGTCCTGAAAGTAATTTACATTGGAAGACAAAACCCAAAAGCAAAAGTCTGCGCTGGACTGTTTTTATCCATCACGCTTCCGCCCACTCCAGCAAGTTTCTACCATGCACACGAACACTCCCGCTGAATTTTACTTAATGTTCACCCGCACTCTGCACGCAGTGATTTTCTTCCCGACCGCTCCCGTTTCTGCAACCCTGCATTTTTATTCCAGATAGAGCAAAAGCCATACAAACAGACAACAAGTGTACATAAAGAATGTTTTATTCTTCTATTATTGCTGTTATCAGATGATGTGTGAAAATGGACATAAGGCACCAGCAGAGATGCGGCAGGCAGTAATGCCCAGCAGTTTTGACCAGTTATCTGTGCATTTGATTAGTAATGATAATCAATTCTTAAATGCAGTAATAGATGCAGCGAAATTTCTTTGACACATTGATGCACCTCAATGCATCGATGCATTTTTCATCTAAAACTTCTCTTTTTCACTGACCTCCACTAGTGTTCGGATATGTGTCTCTAACTCAGTAATCTTCTCCATCAGCCAAACTAATTCCTTACATTCATTATATGTGAATCCCTCACTGCTGATGGATGAAGCTATGTAAACATGTGGCATGTAGTTCAGGTGACGATAACACGTGATGGTACCATGACATACTGTAGTTGTTGAAAAAGGTGTTTGTGGTTCCTCTTTGTAATTCCTGAGAAGCAGGGATTTGAGATCGATGGTATGATCCATATAAAATTCTGAGGTAAAAATGGATGCATGCAGTAGAATCATGATAAATGGCAATAAAAAGCAAAGTGGACAAAAAAAAAAAAAATCGTAATAGACAGTAAAGTGCAGTAAGTGTTTTTAATAGAAAGATAAAATAGAGAAGAAAAATAGAGAAGGCTTAGCAGGCTAAAACGGACAATACTGATTATATTGTTATTGATATTTTAAAATGAGTATTTGTTGAATATAAAACCAGCAGCCTTCTGATTACCAGTTATGTGCTTTAGTCCACTACGCCACCACCACTCCATCAAACTTTCATGCAGTTTACGTTGTCTGTATGAGGGAAACCAGTTAGTGTTGAATAGTAATACAGACACAATAACTGGTATGATGAAGAGACCAGGCACGTGCCGTGGGCTTTGAGACTGGGCAAGGATCAAAGATTTTTAATACACATTATTGAACACGGTGCCCAAAACACATTATACGGGTAAGTGTAATGTTGCGGAAATGCTATAGACGTAAATTGTTGCCTTAGAACCCATTAGTCAATGGAAACAATTATGTCACAGTGGTGAACTTCATGACCAAATTGATTTCAATTCAGGACAGTAATATCGCACATATCACACAAATGAAAGATTGTCATATATTAAACCGAGCATGTTTATGTCCATTAAATCATACAATGCCAGAAGAGCTTGTTTTGACATACAACAAAAAGATAATGAAAATATTGCCAGTTACTAGTTTCAACATCATAGGCCTCACATATCACTCTTCCCACAGTTCAGAAACACAGGAATGGACAGCAGCAATTAACTAATCTGACCACCAAAGACAACAACCTGAATGCACAAGGCAAATGTAACCTAGACACAGCAGTCTACATTCCTTTTTTTTTTAAACAGACACTGCGCCCTAACATTATAACTATAAAACAGACAGAGCATAACAAAAGAGGGACATGATGCCCTGATCACCACTTCATAGCCTCAGACTAACCAGAAACAATGACCTAGTATCTATGACCTAGTATATATATACCACAGATTTTTTTTATAAATATATAACTTACCTTTACTTCAAAACAAAATCCATGCATCTCTCCTTGCAAATGAACATCTCCATAACTTTGTGGTAAAAGTCGCACACTTGTTTAAGTTTCCATAGCCTCTCTTTCTCAAATTTTTTTATTGAAATTAACTTTGCCAAATCTTGTAGGTCGTTGATACTTACACTGCAGATTTCCATTTTAGCGCTTAATAACGCATTAGTTACGTGAACTTGAACATGTCGACACAAACTTAAATCTAGCCTATCAGATAGCATGACTGAAAGAAGGGGCTTCTGATTGGCTTACTCATTTTGGTAAGCATGCTTACCTTGGCCATTTGTAGTAGCAGGCATGACTTGAACGTGTTGAATGAAAGGGCAGTAAACAACAATGCTTTGAATCAGAGAAAGCATAACATAAAGTGCTTATACCTGAGGGTGTCGCCAAAGCGAATAAATTAATAACTGTCTGTGCTGCTCAACTGAGATGAAAGATGATGAATTTGAACGAAAACAGTAGTTTATATTAACAACTAGATAGGTATATTTCCTGAAGAAAATGTGAGTGGTGCTTGCATTGCTTACCTTGCTTATATGGACGGAATGTCCCTGGAAGAGACATTATTCAGTGTTTTCTTGGCATATTTCAGAAGACGAAAGACAAATAGAGCGGATTTGTTTGGCGACATTTCCACAAAGTGCAGCTCCGCTAACAGGTTTTGATCCATGTCCGTTAGTCCGTTGCGAGCTGTATTCATCCAGTTATCGTTATTGACACCACAAATATGCAAATGGGGTTAACCTGGGGTTAACGAATGTGCAGTTTGAAACATCGGAACATTAATACCCAGAATTAATTATTAACCCAGGGTAAAGTATGAACAGTGTGAAACATGAAACAGGATAACCCAGGATTCCATTTACCAGGGTTTAGAATGACCCGGGGTTAACGATATCAAGTGTGAAAAGCCCTATTGGGTATTAATATAGTATCGATTCTTAATATGATAATCGATTCTTCATTTCCGTAACGCATTTTTACACCCCTAGTGCCTACGCACCTTTGGTGCTTGACTCATAATAAGAAACTAACAGATACATTAGGTGCCTACTGTACGCATCTATGATGCTTGGCCCCTAACTAACAGGTACAATAGGTGCCTACACGCTTGTAACAATAAAAGCAATAGTGCTTAAAATAAAATGACATTTATGCATTTAGCAGATGCTTTTTTCCAAAGCAACTTACAGTGCATTCAAAGTATACATTTTTTTTCTCCCCAATTTGGAATGCCCAATTTGCTTTCGATTCCGAGTCCTCATGGTGGCATAGTGACTCACCTCAATCTGGGTGGCAGAGGACGAATCTCAGTTGCCTCCGCATCTCAGACCATCAATCCATGCATCTTATCACATGGCTTGTTGAGTGCGTTACCACGGAGACATAGTGCGAGTGGAGGCTTCACGCTATTCTCCGCGGCGTCCATGCACAATTCACCACGCGCCCCACCGAGAGTGAGAACCACATTATAGTGACCATGAGGAGGTTACCCCTGTGACTCTACCCTCCCTAGCAACCAGGCCAATTTGGTTGCTTAGGAGACCTGGCTAGTGTCACTCAGCATGCCCTGGATTCAAACTCACGACTCCAGGTGTGGTAGTCAGGGTCTTTACTCGTTGAGCTACCCAGGTCCCTAAGGTATACATTTTATCAATTCCCTGGGAATCGAACTCATGATCTTGGCGCTCCCAGAGTAGGAGCTAAAAGGTCAGTCTAAAGTCCCTCTAAATGGCTAAGAGTAACTACAATATATCTACTAAAAAATGTACTGGTTCTGGGTAAAAGTACCTAAACCGGGCTTTAGTTCCTGCAGTGAGCAAGAGCCTATTGTCAGTTGCAAATGACTCCTACTAAACAAATGAACCTAACAAATAAACAAAATAAAATCACACAATCCTACATTTGATTTCAACCCTAACTCCCTATTTATTTTATGATACATTAAAGGTAATTAAAAATGCATTTAAACTGACAGGACCAGTTTGATTCTATCGGGACATAATTTTATCTCAATTTGTGAAAAAGTGAGTCAAACAAAATTATAAAGCAAAACGTTTGGAAGCATTATGAAACTGGCATTGTGGGGGGGTGTAATTGTAACAGCTCAATATCTTATTGATTCTAAAAGAGGCTTTGTGAGAGTTACTTTAACACTTTTCATGTTTTATGTTATTTTTTTTTTATTTTATTTTTTTTATTTAAATGCATGTGTGTTTCCCCACAACACATGCTTCAGGCCTCGGGGACACATCTAACTTGAGGCAAGGATTTCCGTGGAGCGGGTTCGGCAACGCATCTAATTCGCTCCATTCCTGGATCTGCGAGGATGCCTGCATGCATGCACGGAGGACTAGTGACCAGCTCTGCATTTAAAGGCAATGGTGATGAAGCTGTTTTAACATCAGTTGCACCTCATCATGCGCTACAGAACGGTGATAATCACCTTGGCCCTCCTCTTTACTGTCCACTCCAGTTGTGGGACTAGCTGAAGAATGGCTCTCTGAAGAGACAAGGCGATGGTGATCCAAGGGAGGGTTGTTTCATCACATAGAATATAATGATGCAACAAATGATAGAATGGTATTAACTACTTCCATGCTGAAATTTTAAGAGACACAGCTGTCTGTCAAACACATATTGAGCTACACATAACACATAGGCTAGACAAAAGTATTTTCTCTTATTTGCACTTATTGAGTCTTCATAGACTGAACAACTTACACAATTTTAGTAGTACACCTAAATGGCTTTAGCCAGATCACACTGTTCATGTGTTGTACTTGCTGTATTTTACTTCTACGTTGCTTCTTCATCAAATAGCAATTTGAAATGTAAATCAGGTCAATCACTGAAACAGTGCCACCTTCACTAACAAATAGCATGTATAATGTGTATTTGTACACATTCATATTACATGGAATTCAAATATAACTTCCAGTGGCGGCCTGAAAGTGGCAGCCTGTTGCAATAGCTTTATAGTTTGGTTTGATTATAATGTTTTTAGTCTTTTATTGTTTTTTGTTCAATGGACATGAGAACATGGTGGATATTTTCATTTATCTTTCTGATTGCTGGGATATTTTTATTTAATAAAAGCAATACATGTTTGAAGAGGAGTGGAATTTGTTATACACAGGACCAGTTTATCAAGCTACAGGTGTTGGCAGTGCTATTACGCGGGAGACTGGACTTACCAGGGGAAAAACCGAGAAAGAGACGAGGGTGTATTACAGGGTTTAACGTAAAGAGAAAAGAAGAAAAAAAAAAACATCGATCCCGTCTATAATTATTACGGGTAACGCAAGAGCACTGGCCAACAAAATGGATGAGCTAGCGGCACTGACAAGGAGTCAGAAGGAGTTTTGAGAATGCAGTGTTATGTATGTGTTTTACTGAAATGTGGCTTAATAATCAAATATCAGACTCGAATGTTAACACTGACCATTCAGACAGTGCAGGCAAACAGAAATATTTAGATTATACCCTGATTGTGGGATGTGTGAAAACTGTTGAAGAGGGAGAGTACACATGTGTAATTGATGACTTTGTAGAGTGGTGTGAGGAGAACCATCTAATCTAAACTAAGGACTTTAAAAAACTATTGGACTTTTGGAGGAAAAGGGAAACTTTCTCCCCAGTTTCCACCCGGGGGCAGTATGTCAACATTGTACAGTCATACAAGTACTTGGGAGTGTACCTCGATAACATGCTTGACTAATACACAGGACAAATATAAGAAGTGCCTTAGCCGGCTTTATTTTTTAAGAAGGCTTAGGCTTTTAAATTTTTGTAGAACCATGATGAACATGTTCTATAGGTATGTAGTAGTAAGTGCCCTTTTTATACAGTGGTTTGCTGGGGAAACAACATCAAATCGACAGATGCCAACAGGATAGATAAACTGTTGAGGAAGGAATGGTCTGTCCTGGTGGCTTATCTGGACTCACTGAAGGTGAAGTCCAAGAGGAGGATGTTGTCTTAACTTGGGAGTATTATGGATAACTCCGCCCATCCACTATATGATATCATAGTCAGTTTATAACTGCACCTTTAGTAATAGACCAGGGTTCCCGTGGGTCCTTAAAATGTCTTAAATTCAGTTTTCCAAAATGTAAGTTCATAAAGTCTTAAATATCTTAAATGGTATAACAAAAGTCTTAATTATAATTTAAAGAGGTCTTAAATTTTGGGATGTAAAGACCAGAATCGCAATATGGCCATAATTTTAAATAAAATTGTAATGTGATTATTAAACTTTAAAAGGCTGTGATTTAATTTAATAAACATATCGACTGCGTGCCCGGCCTGCATGTAGATGAATGTGAGTGCATATTTTATTTCCCTTTCCCTGTTTAAATGAGCAGCTGGAAGCAGTAAAGCACAGACAATTCAAAATAAGAGTCCCCGGTGTTTTTCAGGCTTGTTTATAGTCAAAAGTCCTGCTATGCATCAAATCTTTTTCTTTTTTTTTTTTTTTTTTTTTTTTTTTACTGGTTATTGTTGGTATTTTGGTTGCACAATAAACTGCATCTGGCATTTAATTCAAACTGGACTCTTGTAACCTCTGTCTCAGATAGGAAACACAAAGAACATTTTTGAACACATTCAATATATCGATTTAAAAAAACTATAGTCATAAGTCATTTTATTGTCATTTGCATGGATCACATATGGTAGAAACTTAGCATTGAAATATGTAATAGGCATATTAATCTGTTCTTGCCTTTTTTTATTATTATCCTATCAGCAAAATCCATATCGGTCTACCTCCAATTCATATTTTTTTATATATTGGCACATAAACTAATTTTAATATGATGTGTATATATATATATATATATATATATGTGAAAAACATATTTTAAACTGAGTCGAGTATTTTAAACTTGCAGATACCCTGTTTTATTCATAAGCAGTGTTACAAGTTCTAAGGACTTGTTGAATGTGTGCCCCAGCCTGTTCGGACCCTGTGTCTATTATAATGGACACCACATGTCAGCCCAATTTGTTTGTTTGTTTGTTTGTTTGTTTGTTGCTTCTGGTGCATTTCACCTCATTTAAAGCCTGCAGTCCATGATATTGGACACTTGTCAACCAATCAAGTGGCAGTATGGCACTGCATGTCGTAATTTGAAAAAAATCCACTACATTGAAGAGAGGCATGGCAACACTTCGCTCCAAACACAGAGGGAACATTTTCAACAGTTGTATTCACATGTATTGATATTTTTTCCAATATTTAATAGATTCTATGTAAAATAGAAGGATTGCATTTATTAATTAAAGTTAAAAATCGATTGTAGAATTGCAAGTTTTTAATCAGGATTTTTTCAAATATTTTTGTCCAATACAATGTACAGTGGGTTGAAAAGCCTTTTACTGGAATCAAATATCCAGTAATGCTGATTGACCTTTCTTACATAAAAAAATCTATATCAGAGTACTAATAAATTGTTGTTAATAAGTGGAAACTATTTCATATGAAGAATATACAGATCTTGAGTTTTTGAACATTTAGCTGATAGAAATATCTCCGATGTTGACATTATGGGGTGTGATGAGGAAGATGGAGATGCAGATAATGCTAAATCTCCAACAGTTGGTGAGTGCAGAATGAAAGTTAGTTAGTTAAGACATTTCATACAATTAGATGCTCCTCGACTCATTGAATGCTGCTATATTGGTTAAATGGTTTCATAATCTTTCCATGTACTGTATATATAAATTACAATATAAAAGTTTTATGAAGTTGGATTGTAAGGGACAGTTTTGGATAATAATTTCAGGGGAGGACAGAGATGAGCCACTGTTACCAGTGGTAGAGGAAGAAATTGAGATTGAGGCAGAGGAAAGTCAGGATCAAGAAGACAGAGAATATTATGAGCATGAGGCAGATGTAGAACCAGTCACAAAAAAGAGTGATATTCAGTGGTGTCACACCCCCTTTACCCCAGTAGAGACAACATGGGAAAGTCCTACCACTGACCCCCCTGAGCCACTAACACCATATGGCTACTTCAAGCAGTATGTTACCAGTCAGATGTTTGAGCTGATAAGCACAATGACCAATATATATGCAGAACAAAAAAGAGTCAAGGGGTATAAACATACCTCAGCTTCTGAGATTTAAGGTTGGTCCACATATGGCAAGGGGAGTGCTTGGTTTTCCAAGCGTGAGAATGCACTGGTCCTCCGATATCAATACTGAGATTTTCAGGGATACCAATGTCTCGAGTCTTTTTCAACTCCGCCTCAACCTGCATGTTGTGAACAACTATGAGAGGCCTCCTGGAGACACTGATGTGTTCTTGAAGATCAGACCACTCTATGAGTCCATAAGGAAACGCTTTCTGCAGCTACAACTGGAGGAAGATCTCTGTATTGATGAGCATATTGTGCCTTTCAGGGGAAAACTCTCTGTGCTCCAGTATGTCAAAGGGAAACCTACACCATGGGGAGTCAAGGTGTATTTCCTCTGTGGCAAAAGTGGGCTTGCTTATGATTTCCTCATCTATCAAGGTTCCATAACAGAGCTTTCTGTGTATGTCAACATGGTACAGTCATACAAGTACTTGGGAGTGCACCTTGATAACATGTTTGACTAATACTCAAATAATACACAGGACAAGTATAAGAAGTGCCTTTGCCGGCTTTATTTTTTAAGGCTTATGTTTTTCAGTGTATATGTAATGTTCTCCACCTATAATGTCCTTGAATTTCTTGCAGAAAAGAAAATCCATGCTGCTGGAACAGTAAGGGTTTGCCACTTTTTAAAGCCCCCACTGAAGACAGACAAGGAAATGTCAAAGAAAAGGCGGGGGTACCATGATGAAGTTAGGAGTAGGGATGGAAAATTTGTTCTAATGAAGTGGTTTGATAACCGCTCTGTTGTGCTGGCCTCCAACTTTGTTGGTGTTGGAAATGAAGATGAAGTTGAGAGGTGGGAGCAAAAAGAGGGGCGGTTTGTGAAGGTCAAGCATCCAGAGGTTGTGAAGAAATACAACAAGGACATGGGAGGGGTGGACAAGCTTGATCAACTAATCAGCCTTTACAGTGTTGATATCAGGTCCTGCAAATGGCCACTGCGCACAATTACACGTGCCTTTGATGTTGCTGTAGTGAACGGCTGGCTTGAGTATCACAGAGACAATGAAAGCAAGGGAACTCAGCCACAGAAAATCATGGATCTCCTTGAATTCAAAATGAATGTGGCCGAAGCGCTCATGTGTGTTGGGAAGCCACATGCTTCAAAAAAATGATGTAGGCCAAGCAGTTCTAGCACAGCCAGTCCATGTACCAGTCTAACTCCAAATGATGTAGCTGGACAAAAGAGAGGAGTAATGGAATGGCAGGCAATTCTTGAAGTCCAAACTGATATGTCATGCCAAATTATGATGCAAAAAAAGAAGCAACAAGATGCAAATTGCCAGGTTGTTCTGGAAAAACACGTCTTCTGTGATAAGTGCAAGGTGCACTACTGCTTTGTGCCACAGAGAAACTGTTTCAAAGATACACACAGAAAATGACTCTAATGTGACTGTATTGACTGATTCCCAAAATGTTTAGTTTGTTATAAATAAACAAATGTACAATCTATAACGCAAAAACCTTAAATTTAAAGTTGAAATGTTATACTGGTCAAGTTTGTGACCTAAAAAGAGAAGAAAATTAAGTATAGACCAACAATTTGTATATGTTTGCTTTTATTTGATGTTGGTATATTGTTTGTGAAGTACAACTGTTTTGACGTGACATCCATTGAAATTGAAAAAATAAAAATAAAAAATAAATAAATTACAATTAAAGAGTGTTGAAATTTGTATTATTATTATTTGGTCTCATTTATGGATGCCTTATGAATTGGGAAAATGTATTTCTATATTTTTCAGAAACTTGGAACATAATTAAGGTCTGAATGAGTAAAGTAAAAGAATTTGTGATACGTGATTTATTTTGAGATTGTGTGGGTTTGTTCTGTATGGACATTCGTTATTAATTTTATTTGTTCATGTCTTAAAAAAGGCCTTAAAAAATCTTACATTTGATTTTAAAAACTCTGCAGCAACCCTGTAGACTTATGGTGTACCACTGAGAGATATATAAAATCCCTTCTGCCTACCACCATTAGCCTGTTTAATTTGTTCTTGTAAAGTGTGATTTAAGTATTAGTAATATTTATATTTATATAGAACTGTTACGCTAGAGTACTTGCACTAAACTGAGCAATTGGTGCCTGTATTATGTATAAATGCCTGTATATAATGTTTTTATTGTGAACAACATCTGCACTTTACATGTTACTACTGTAACAAAGAAATTTCCCCCATCTGCATTAATAAAGTACTTTTAAATGTTTCAATTGAAATTTTAATTCAATTCAAATATATATTGCGACACAATTACATATCTCAGGTCACTAACAACTCTATATACCTTTGATAATTAGGGACCAAGCATCAAAGGTGCTGTGGCACCTATTGTGTCCATTAGTTAGGGGCCAAACACTGAAGGTGTTGTGGCACCTATTGTATCTATTAGTATTATTATTACTATTTCTCCCCAATGGGAGTCTATGGCAGCCTATAGATCAACCGTACATAGGAAAATTATTCAATTTGGCACACTGATATGTGTGGGCATGAATAGTCCCCATAGCAAATTTGGGATCTCTAGGTCAAACTCTAAAACACAAAAATGTACTTTTCTTTTGTGTGTAACATTTGGCCTGCTTGTCCTATACTAGGAGTGTAAATCACAAGTTTCATCACAGAATGATCTTGTATCGATTCTCTTAGCCGCGATCCTATGTTTGCCGTTACCTCAATGTCTGCTTCATTTCGTTTCAGGGGCCTGAGATTGATATTACGATATTATGTGCCTATTTTACACAATCAATTACATATATTATCTCATAAATGCAACCAAAAAAACAATTTGAATATTTTATTGAGCTCTTTGAAAAGTACAAATTCAGTATCTAAATGGGGACATCCACAACAAAATAAGGTACTTCAGTTGTTAAAAAAAAATAATACAGAACAACAATTAAATTAAAATATAAAGTCACATACGTGTGATCATAAATCATTTAATGACAGCTCATTGCCTTGTGGAATGAGGTAAACTCTACAGTGACAATTTGTCATCTCTTGAACAGCCAAGCAAGTCTTTCAATGCAAAATACTCACGACAGGAGAGTATGTGCTATCCGTGTTTTTTCTTTGCTACAACTTCCACAGTTGTATTGAAAATTCTGTTATAGTTTACTGTGATAAATGTTAGAAAGAGTGTTTATGTGTAGATTTGAAAAGTCTTGTAATTGATGTTAGGGCAAGGCAGGAGTTTTCTCTTTCCGTCATCAGCACTGTTCAGAATATCACGGGCGTTTGAATTGGATGAATTTCTCCATAGTGTTTTAAAATAGAAAATTGTCACGTGGAATTCAGATGTGTTGCATGCGCCATGATATCGAGTAAAGACCAATATAATCATGTATGTGAGCCGCTTTACACTATCCATAACAGGAGCTCACAGACCTGTTGACGGGCGAGCACAGATAGAGCAGAGCGCAACTTCAGGCTTCAATCACTCCGCGCACATCTGTGTGGCTACATGAGAAGCATATTTAGTGCTTATAAGGCAAGATGAATATCATAAGGTTGCTGCATCACCTAACATAAATGCATATGGACGTGGCTGGTATGAGAATTTCAAAATAAGGGTGCATATTAAAAAATATATAGATTGATGTTTACACGTTATATCGACATCATATCATTGGTGATTTGATCGATGCATCGTTACACACCTATCAGAGACACCATTATTTTTTTTGTCTGATTACTCTCCACTTGATGATTCAAAATGTACCCCTTACATTAAAATGCCGTCCATTACAGTGGCTGCCATCTTGGATTATGATGTTTACAGTTTAAATGTTTCACATCCTTCAAACTTTGTCCGATTTGTCCAAACTATGTCTTAAAATATTCAGACCTACCCGCACAGAAATGATAATACAGAATTTTGATTTTCACATTTGTTTAAAAATTATAGCATTGCAAAGCTAACAAGGTCGATGTGAAAATGGATTTGTGGCTGTATCTCGTGAACACTTTGTCCTATCAAAACTTGGTATGCTTCATGGGTACCATGGTCTGAGGGCACATGCTGAGTTTTGAGACACTGGGTCAAGAATTTTATAAATTTGCTTTTTTTGCTTGTAACTTTTGAACAATATGTCTTAAAATCATGAGCTATTTTGAAATCATATAAAGTCATATGTATTTTAAACCCTTTGTTGAATTGAAATTAAAATTTATAAGGTTCATCCACATCTTTTCCTGAAGGTAACTAAGTAGTTTGGAGACAGTGTCACCCATAGTTCAAAAGAAAACCGTCTGTTTAGCATGGTTATCATGCTACATGCTATGATAGCTTAGCATGCTAATTGGTTAGCATTTCAACTGTAGGGTATCCTATTCTATTTGATTGTCATGTCTCTTGTGACCTAGTGGTTAATGCATTGGGATATGGATCAAAAGGTTGTGAGTTTAAGTCCAGCTAAGAAGTTGTTTTATATAGTTTTTGAGATTTTTTTTATTGTGCTCTCTGAGCATTTGATGGGCTTTTCCCCAATCAAATTTAGATTTTGATCTTTGTAGAAAAGTCACATGAATACGAAGTTGATAATGGTGAATGCTGTGTCTTAGCTTAGTATTTTCTTTTTTGTGGCTGTTAGCCGTGTGGATCAGTGGTTAGTGTGTGGGAATATAAAGTGGAAAAGTCTTGGTTTGACCCTGCCCTGAGGCAACATGTGAATTAATGTTACTTTGGTGTGCATGTCATATGCAATTTATGTGCACTTTGTGTTCTGCTTAGTATGGTGCAATGCTTGCCGTTTTGGGGCTTGGCAGTTATATTTAAACATATTTTAAAATTAAGGGCTCTATTTTAAAAGTTCTACATCTTAGGCGGGGTGCTATGCGATATGCCATCCACGCTTTCGGATGAGACATTAAACCAAGGTCCTGACTCTCTGTGGTCATTACAAATCCCAGAGCACTTTTAGCAAAAGAGTAGGGGTGTAACCCCGGTGTCCTGGCCAATTTACCCTCATTGGCCCGGGCAATTACCCACATTGGCCCTTATCAATCATGGCTTCCTAATAATACCCATTCATGAATTGGCTCACTCTACTATCTCCTCTCAAGCAATAGCTGGTGTGTGGTGAGCGTACTGGAGCACTGTGGCTGCCGTCGCATCATCCAGGTGGATGCTTCACACTGGTAGTGGTTGAGGAGAACCCCCCTGTTCACTATGTAAAGCGCTTTGAGTGTAGTGTCAGAAAAGCGCTATATAAGTGTAACGTTCATTCATTAATCATTCAACTGTGTCCTTGTTGAATGTCAAGCATTTCTCTATGACAGTGACATGGTCATGAAAATGGAATGTACACATTGAAAATGTGGTGCTCATCAGGTACTTGATGTAGGCTCATTTAAATAATAGAGAATATAAGTATAATTAATCATATTGATCTACTGACACCCAAATCATGACTAGTATTAACAATAATTGTCAGGGACTTTGATCTCACTTAGATAACACCTGCTGGTTGAATCCCCAAACTGATAATGCACAGACTGAGTTTAGACTTTGTGCTGAGAATAGGACTGGTTCTCAGACACCTAAAGTGCAATTACTTATTTTAAAAAAAAATCTATAAATATAGACTCTGTGCCGCTTCATTTACATTAGACCTCCCAAATATAAACCCACAGTTTGCGCATATACACCCACAGATAGTGCTTACACTCCCACCCATGGCCAGTTGTGCTTTACCCTGTCATGAAAATTGCACTTGGATTTAGCACTCTCACGAAAATTGGATAAGATGAAGTGTACTGTCTAACGCAGGTACGAAAACAAAGCCCTTAAAATATTGATTGCAGAAAAAAATCAGTCAAAAAAAAAAAAAAAAAAAAAATCAGCAGAAAGCATTGCCTCAAAAAAAAAATAACAATTAAAACAATATTTAGAAGGTCTCCTTCACTCCTTCACTTAATCAGAGCTCTTTGTCTTGTTTTCCAGTAAAAATATCCAAACATCCTTAAAACAAGATACATTTATTTCAGAAGCAAAATTGCATAAGTTTCTCGTTGGATATATCTTCAATTAACTTTATTTAGTTAAAGGTGCACTCAGTAATTTTTTGAATTTGTCATTTTAGACTTACACTGACACCTAGTGGTGTGGATGCCGCATCATTCATATGCAATAGTTTTCAGTTACCAACACCATTATAGAAATTCATTATTCAGTCAGCCATAATTAACTTAATTCAAGAGTAAATGGTCCAATAACAGTGCGTTTTACTGAGATTAAGCGAGAAGTATTCGGCTGGTCATGTGATTCTAACATGGCAGCCCCCATGAGGGGACCCTCTCCATGTGGAAGAAAATAGCTTTTATAAGGATATGACTGGAGTCTTCATCTAATATGAGTGCTCATGATTTTATACATGTTTCAAATTACAATTCATTTATTTAGAAGTAAAAAAAAAATTTAAATGAGGAAAATTTACTGAATGCACCTGTAATTGTTTATCATTGTCCATTTTTTTTTTTTTTTTTTTACCATAAATGAACAAAATGCAGTGAGGTTTATACTTAAACCGCAGAAAAAAAAAAAAAAAAAAAAAAAATTGTCAGTGGAGTAAGATAAATACACTTTATTAAGTACACATTGTCTAAAAAAACAAAGACTTATTCTCTTATCTTGTTTTGAGGATGTTTTCATATGTGTTTGTGGAAAACAAAAGAAAATACCGATTAATTGAATTATTATTATTATTATTATTTTCTAATATTAATTCAAATAATAATTAGCTGCATCATTAATATATCATATTAAACTTACTTGAAATCCACTTGTATCCAAGTTTCCACTGAGCTTTGATCTAGCTGTTTGTCGCTCTCATTTACCTCAGATTCCTTCTGTGTTCATCCAAAAAGGAAAGCGGGTTTTACAAATTAGGAGTGCAAATGAAGAACACAAAAATAAATATGTTCTGTATACAGTATTTTGTAGTTTCATGTGTCATATGCCAGTAGACCTATATTTGGTTACAATTTTGTGGGCATGAGTCTGCTGCAGTCTGTGTTCTCACCTTGCACATTACACCACTGTTAATGGAATAGTTCATTAAGTCAATAAGTCAGCTGAGTTAATGAGTATGCACAGTCAACTGTGCTTAGTCTACTTACTGCTTAGTCTGTCTTATTCAGACAACGGACCCTTTTCACAGACCTGTTATGACACGTTTCCGCTTTCTTTAACAACGTAAATGTAGCAAACATTTTTATATTTGTAATTTAAAAAATATTTTGTGTAAATTTATAACATTGTACTTGTATTATATTACATTATTTAAAAAAAAAATCAGTTACCATATCTGCGATGAGGCTGCTAACACAGCTGCTGAGGGAGTGACAGAAAATTTGGCCTCTTTCTCTCTTCTTACTGATGTTATCCAGTGCTGTATATTTGTAACTTCTTTTGCAAAGCTGTGAAAGCGTAATTGTTCTTTTTTTTTTCTTTTGCATTTGGAGTAAACAGGTAAGCAAAAATTAAATCTGTGGTCCCCTATTCACCGCCATTCAAGTTTAGCCAGCTATGACGACTTCCGCTACGGTTTTATTAAGCGTACACCCTAACCCAAACCACAACTCTAAACCTAAATGTCAGTGGAGTAAAAATGTTACATTTTTAACTGTAATTTTAGAGTGAAAATGCAACCTCTGAATTGCACTTACCATTGATGTATAATCATGATTACCTGGTTTTCATGGGACCAGAATACATGTCTGAGAGGTTGCTTGCGTAATTGGTTTCGAAAACCAAATATGAAATGTAAAAAAAGTATTCAAACTAGGGGTGTTCACGTATAGTTATACGACATATCGACATTCAGTTAACCGTTCAACGCGCCACTCTTCGAATACCAAAATCACTATTTGGTTATTCTACTCGTGCAACAGAGGTCTTGAACCCAACCTGAACATGACAAGTTATGATGAAGTGTTGGGTTTTGGGTCAGTTTTTCAAGTAAAGTGCGAGTTAGGGGCTGTTCAAACATGATTTTATGTGCGTCTGTGCTGTTTTTCTATATATTGTTAACACACGCTGGACGGACATCTTTGACTGTTGCACTGAATCTCACTGTTTTTTCTATCAGCTTTTCACGTAAGATCGGCACATTTTTAGAAAACAAGTTAAGTTAAAAAGAACTTCAATTTATATAAACGTATCACAAAACACCTGTGTTGTGATTCATTTTTTGTGCTGCATTCTGAAGAAGTTCAGGTTGCAAAGAGGACTTAATATTACTGTTATGACATTAAACATGATTACAGGTTGTTTTTCACCAAGGAAAATTTAGTGCTTTATAAACGGTAGGAATGTTTTCTCCCTTTTGCTCTGGTGTGCATATTTATGTACAATAATTAGACAAGTTCAATGTCATTTGATGTTAAACCATTTAATTATCAAAGCACCCCGAAGAGGGAGTTTAACCGCAGCAGTGTAACTCCACGCAAATGACAATACTTGTGTTCACTTCCTCACGGAAATACACAGATACAGTACAGGCAGTGACAGTTTCATTATATTTTTTTCAGTTTAATGTGAGATTTTTGCATTTGAAGACCCATGTATTGTGATATTTAGGCTAATAGCTCATGTGCAATTTATTTGCTGCTGTTTTGAGTAGTGTTTGAAGAAATTCCATTGTAATAATCATTCTTTAATCATGACGAAAAAACTGATTAACTGTTCATGAAACCTCACGGTTAACTGAATGTTAAAAACAGTAACCGCACACATCCCTATTTCAAACCCTTTTTTTAAAAATCTCCTTTTGTGTTGCACAGAAATATCAGCATGTATATTTGAAACATAAATGTAAGTAAATAATGACAGAGTTTTCATTTTTGGTAGAACTTTTCCTTTAATGTGAGCTGCAGCTATTTGAACATCCTAAAGACAGAGCAAAATTGATCAGATACAGATCAGAGTTAAGGCGTGGTCAAACTATTCTAGCTCCATTCACTCCCATTCAAACGCATCCATCCAAATTTTGCACAACACTGGCTATACTAAAGTTCAAGACTGGGAACTCTGAACTGCTAATCTGGATGACAAAAAGAAGTGTGACCAATAGAAGATCAAAACCTTTCACATTGAACTCTTGGCTCAATGCAAAGGATATATATTTTAAAGCTGTGTTTTTATTGTTGCTGGAAAGTAAGTAGACAGTATTTTCTAACATTTTGAATAATCAAATTATTTGTTATTTGTGATTTATTAGTTAGTTATTAAAACCTGAGGTCCTTACGCGACCTGCTCAAAGCCTAGTGTGACTGCGGCTTTATCAGATATTTTCAAAAACTCTAATAGATGGCCAAAGGCCAATTAAAGGATTAGTTCACCCAAAAATGAAAGCTGTCATAATTTTTTTTTTTTTTTACTTCATTTACTCACCTTCATTTTGTTCCAAGGCCATGGAACACAAAAGAAGATTTTGAATTGAATTTTAGCCTCAGTCATCATCATTCACTTTCATTGCATCTTTTTTTTTTCACACAATAAAAGTGCAGGGTGACTGAGTTTAACATTCTGGGTGAACTATCCCTTTAACTTTGTGGAATGTGGTGTAACTGTGCTGATTTTCTGCTATCTGGTGGGATCTTTTGGAAACTGCCATCATGGATTCCATACTATTCCAACAACAACAGGTTACTTGTACATGATCACACATGATCAAAGTGACAATTTATTTTTGTGTCTTATATGTTCTTTGCCCTAAAAAGAACTTCTTGGTTATAAAGCTGCATGTTAAACTGCATTACACCCAATATATTCATATATTTGTCAGTTTTGTAAAGAATTTCAACTGTAACAAAAATTAGTTTTGACTCCGAGGTCACCACTTTGCATTAAATAAATAGATAAACAGATTCAGTATATGTACTGTTAGTGTACAATAAGCGTGAGAAGCAGGCTAAGTTAGTTAAATTAGTTAAATCAATGGCAATGTTGTCTGCATCAACCAAGAGTTAGCTTAGTTTTGGAGTTAATTTTAATTAAAATAAATATGTAAAAAAAAATCAAAAAAATTGAAATAGTTACTCAAAATTTACTCAAACTCATGTTGTTGTTTCAAACCCATATGCAGGGTTGGGAGGGTTACTTTTGAAATGTATTTCACTACAGATTACAGAATACATGCTGTAAAATGTAATTTGTAATGTATTTCATTAGATTACTCAAGGTCAGTAATGTATTCTAAATACTTTGGATTACTTTTTCAGCACTGGTAGATTTTTTCACTTGTTTTGACTATAAAAACTCTGCCAGTACAGTTAGACAAAATAAACATGTTAAAAATACATTCTCTAAAAAACCTAAATATCTTATGCAGTGTTGTTTCTAAAACAAGATCAATCAAATTGATCTTGTTTTAAGGATTTGTAGATATTTTTACAGGAAAACAATAAAAAAATTATTATCAAGAATATGATTTTTGCCCTAATATCAAAGGTCTTAATAGAAAAATAGAAATTATGATTCAATGTGAAATTTGATCGTGCCTGGTAACGTGCATGTAAAATGGCTAGAAATAAAATTTTAGCTTAGCGTAAAGCTGACAATTTACACAAGGTTTATTTCTATTTCTTCTGCTCCAAATTTACTTCAAACTTACATCTCTGTCTGCTCGTATGAATGTAACACATCATAAGAAAGTGTTTCACAGCTGTTCAAATGCACTTTGGATCACATCATTTATATTAATAAATGTTTTCCATCTGAAAGGACTAAATATTAAATTAAACAAATTACAATAAAATGCAAAGTAATCTCTTCAGTAATCAAAACACTTTTGGAATGTAATTGTATTCTAAATACCAATTATTTAAATTGTAACTGTAGTGGAATACAGTTACTTATATTTTGCATTTTAAATACGTAATCCCATTACATGTATTCCGTTGCTCCCCAACCCTGCCGATATGACTTGCTTTCTTCCGTGGAACACAAAAGGTGAGCCTTTGAAGAATATCCTGGATGCCCTTTTGCATATAACAAAAGAGAACAACCTGGTATAAAGAATCACATTACTATACTTACATATTTGCTAAATATGTTTTACATGGTGTTACAGCAACAATGACTTATATTCACATTCACACAAATCACGAGTAAAACAGCAGTTTATCAATTCATAAAATATTTACTTTTCGCTCTGTTCCTTACATAATGCTATCATATGACATCAAAACACTTTTACTATACACTGTAAACCCTAAAGTTGTCATTACTGTAAAAACCAAGTTGTCTTAATTAAGTATTACATTTAAAATATTTAAATATAAAAATATTTAAGAATTCATAGATGTTTTAGCTCTTTTATTGTATTATTTATGTTTTGTTGCAAATAGTTGTTTGGTGTAATGTCACCATTAGGGTGATCTGTGTCTCTTTGGTCAAGTTGGACCCTGGTCACACTATCTCATCTCTTTTTGTGCATGTGCAGCTGAAGTGCATATATGCATTTCTGTAAAGAATTATTTAATAACTGACCTGGAATCAGTTATCATCTTTATTTGAGCTATGCTGTTGTTTGATCTAAAATTGAATCAATTCAATTAAAATGTACAACAATAGAAACAACAATATTTAAATTCAAATTTGAGTTAAGTCTACTTGCATGTAGTTAATTCAACTTAAATATTTAAGTTCACTCTACTTGAAAACCAAGTTAAATGAACTTAAATACTCAAGTTTTGGGAGACCCCATTATTCAATGGAATTGAGGGGACGAGTTTACTCAATCAAATGAGTGCAATGAACTTATTAGGGTTTTCAGTGTAGTGCATGACTTGGAAAGCAATACATTTTAACATTTGCATTACATAACTACATTTCAAGCTTGTTCAGGTGCAATCCAATACTGGGTAGCTCAGCTGATGGTGTTGCACTTCCTGAAAAGTCATCAAACAAGTGTCATAGAAGCCCCACAAAATGATGTGGTTGTTCCAGTAATTGTTTTTTTCAACTCTCATTTGCTTTTTATCACACTGTCAGTTAAGTTAAGGTGTAAGGAGATGGAGGTATGTTTTGTTGATTTAATACTAGACCATTAACCTTAAAATTCTGAAACAAGAAACATCTATTAAAAAAAAAAAAAAAAAAAAAAAAAAAAGTTTGGGAGAACATTTAACTCACTTTGAGCACCACACCATAAAAGTTGTCCATACAATTTTTTATTTTATTTATTTTTTATTTTTTTGCTGTATTCTCACTCTTCTAAAGCCATAAGATTTACTTTTTTTGAGGAACAGAAAGATTATTCACTGAAAATATTCTCCTACTCCACAGCTCTGAAAAGGACTCCAAAAATCATATGTATTACACAACTTGTGTGCATCTATGCCATTTGACAACACTGACAAGAACACTGGTCTCGTCGAATGGGCTGTTGTATGGGTTAAGAAGAGTTGGAATACAGCTTAGAAGTCATATGGACTACTTTCATGATATTTTAAAATGTTTTTATTTATTTTTAAAATGTGTTTGGAGCTTGACAGCCATTCACTCTCATAACATGAAAACAGTGGCTAGGATGTTGTTCAGAAATTCACCTTTGGTGTTCCACATATGGGTTTGTAATGACAGGATGAGTAATGACAGAACTGCAACCTGATCTTATAGAATCACTTTAATATTGTTGCATGTTTTATTATGGCAATTCCCTGTAAGTAAAATGGCAGATTATTAGTTCATAAACACTTTTCACATTGTTTCTCACACAATGCCGTCTTATGACATCTAAAAAAATGTAATGTAGCATGATGAATTGTAATGTGTTTTCATGGACCCTTTTCACACGTCCACAAAAGCGGAAGTCATTATAGTTGGATAAACTTGAATGGCGGTGAATGGGGTACCAAGCAAATCAAATTTTTGCTTACCCATTTGCTCCAACAGCAAAAGAAAAAAAATTCAACAACTACACTTTCACATCTTTGCAAAAGAAGATAAAAAATATTGAGCGCTGGATAAAAGCAGTAAGAAGAGAGAAACAGGCCAAATTTTAAGTCACTCCCACAGCAGCTGTGTTAGAAGCCTCATCGCAGCTATGGTAACTGATTTTTTAAAACTTATTCCAGGGTAATACAATACAAAGTGCAATGTTATAAATTTACACTAAATATTTGTAAAATTGGAAATATAAAAAAGTTTGCTACATTAACGTTGTTAAAGAAGGCAGAACGCATCATAACTGGTCTGTGAAAAGGGTCCATTACACTAACTAACATTTAACTAACTAACTACATTTACAAGCTTGTTCAAATGTGATTAAATTGTGCAGTAGCTCAACTGATAGAGCTTTGCATTTGTGATGCAAATGACCAGAGTATGAGTCCCACTGAGCATGCAAGTTGACTCATGAGCTGAAAGTGTCATAAGGACCATAAAATGATTTGGTCACTTCAGCAATTGCAGTTTTTATCTCACATTTTCTTTAATGACACTATTGGTAAGGTTTAGGTTTAAGGTTTAGATTAGGGTGGTCGATTTTGTTGATTTAAAACTTAATAGAGCATTAACCTTAAAAACCTAATCGGTTTGAGAGAACATTTAGCTTGCTTTAGCGGCACACAGTGGATATTTCTCCTCAGGACTGCTGCGATATACTGTACCTGTCATGAACCACATAATATAATTTTGTTTTCACAATAACGCAATTTTCATGAGATTAGGCTGTAGAATTGTTATTTTTGGGTAAACTATACCTTTAAATGTTGATGTTTTTTTTGCCAGCAAATGTTTTTCTAAACTCTGGTTAACTTTTGGTTTTGTGGTTAACTGCCTTGAAACAAATTTGTACACCAGCAATATTTTGGGTGTCATGCTGCATTTTTGCATGCAAGGAAATCATATATGTGGTTTTGAATCTTATACAAACCATAGTTTCCTTCCTCTCTCTCTCTATCTCTCTCTCTCTCTCTCTCTCTCTCCTTCTCTCACAGATTGCTGATACTCAGCCCAGTTCCTATGAAAGTCCTCCTGTTTTCAATTTTTACAGAAGACATCTTCTGTAGCAGTGATTCTCTGAATGTCTTACACATGAAAAAGTAAATGATGGGGTCTAGGCAAACATTAAGAGCAGACAGGAAAAGTGTGGCTTCTTTCATTTGGAAGAGAATGAAGCGGTTCTGCCCACTATACCCTGCCTGAGGCCTTTGGCTAAGTGTGTAGGGCACACGGCAAACATGGTAAGGTACAAAGCAAAAGACAAACACTGCCAGCAAGCTGAAGATGCTTCGATTTGACCGTCGTCCTGCTTCACTGCTGTCTTTTTGCACCCTTTTGTATGAGCGGTACACGTGACAAGCGATGGAGGTATAGCAAAACACCATTAATAGGAGAGCCACCCAAAAGACTCCAACGGTGAAGTGGGCTGAAATATCATGCCAGCGCCGCCCTAGTGGACTTTTTCGGCCCATGCAGGAAAAATCCTTCTGAATGGGCTGGTTTGTTAAAATTGCGTTTGGCAGCATACAAAACACCATCACAGCCCAAGATAGCACCGCAATAGCTTTTCCAGCTGGAACACGCTGCAAAAGGGAAGACACGCTAGACGTGCTGCGGACAATTTTGAAGTAACGTTCCAAACTGATGAGGCTCATAAATATAATTCCTGTGTACATGCTGAGGTAGAATAGTACAGCAGTGTAGCGACAAACTATCAGTTTCAACAGCAAGCCACCATAACCCAGGTCACTCGCCACACGCCAGGGGTAGGTGAATAGCATCAGGACATCTGCCATCACCATGTTTTTTAGGTAAACCACCAAGACTGAGGAGCTGGGAACCCTAAAGAAGATCCAGGCAGCAAGTCCATTGACAATGACCGCACAAACGCAGATGACAGTGTAGAGTACAGGCAAAACCTGGCATGTAAACACACTGCTGACATTGGTGCTATTACTCTTCCCAACTGTCTGAGTGATATTGATGCAGTCCATATCTGAAACACAGAAAAATAAAGAAAGGTTGTTTGCCTTGACAATGTAAGGACATATTTTGAGATAGTTCAGGGGGGCATTCACCACTTGTATTAAAATGAATGGAAGAAATTGGAACACCCAATATGATGGGTGTAGAAAAGGAAGTCCCACCTTATAGGTAAAAGAGCAAATCACATTTTAGATACAGACATCGCCTGTCAGTTAACTCAAGAACATGCATGCACATTATCTGGAAGTCTGAAAAATAGCATTTTTTAGCATGACCTGAGCTAAAAAAGTACAATTTATGATACCACTGTTGCCAGATTTTACTGCTGATTTGAAATATGTTAATTGATCGTAATCGTGACCAACCGTTTTTTAATTTTTTTTTTATTTTGGTCTTTCCCCATTCAAGTACATAAGAGCTGTACTTTTATGCCACATGTACCCATAGAAAATAGCTGTCCAGGAGCATTCTAAAGATGGCTGCTGAGTGAACTGACTTACCTTGAAAGGGACTTTGATTGTGCCCGGTAAAAGCGCTGGTTATTTGTAAGCGCTATCGTGCTGTTTTAGCGCTCGATTCAGGAATTATTCTGATCAGGCAATGACGCAAACACATCCATAAAATGTACTGAATGCAATTTGCACAGCACAATTCTGATCTCACAGGTCGGTTCTGAGTGAGTATACTGCAGAGGATGAAGCAGACCACCGCAGTCTGGCTCACTCTGCAGAGACTGAACAGCATCACTCCAATACTGTGATCCAGACACCTGAATAATCACTTTAACATGCCGAAAGTGCGCTTCACTACACCATGTGTCTGGATATATGCAAGGTTATATTGCTCTTCTCCATCATTTGATGAATTAGTGCTTCTATGTTCGACAGAAAATTTACACAAATATCTCTTTTAATTAAAATATTTGTCAGCCTACATTTATCTAGCGGTAATGGCACAATGTAAATTGTGAATGAAATGCAATCTGAAATAAGCCTAATTTACATGGAAATGAGGCATGTTTGCACCAAGGGTGTAGCCAGGAATTTACTTTTGGGTGGGCCTCAGTAAAAATGGATGTGCCAAGTTTTTTAACAAATTTTCCTTAACAACAGAGAAGCGGCGCACTCAAGTTCTTTCACACTTTCAGAAATCAGAATTGATGCTTTTTTTATACTATATAAATATATATTTGAAGTCAAAGAATAATCTCTAACATTCTGGGTGGGCCTGGGTGTACACAGACCCACCCCGGCCCACCCTTGGTTACACCACTGGTTTGCACTGAGTTGTGATTGTGGGGTGGTTTGTGAAAGAGAAGCAACATTTTGCTCCGAAATACCACACGCAAAAGTAGCACAACTGTTTGGTGAATTCGCCCCTAGAGGTCTTTTTGCTGGTGCTCAGTAATTAAAAGTGCCACTTACAACACAGGATTTTAACTGGGTTTCCATGACCAAAAGTGGGTCAGAGTCCTTTTTTATTGTCAGAGTCTGTGTGGGTCTGTTCTGAAAAGGTTTTGGTTATCACAGGGCTGGTATAAACATTCCCCCACCCCAACCACAAACACGCACACACAAATAATATCAGGGATGCCAACTCTTACGCTACCCAAATAAATCTAACGCCAAATACTCTAACAAGGCAACATCATTTAATGTAAAATAAATAAAACATAGCAACAAACCTTGCTCATAGGATTTTTCTATCAGCGTGAAGACCTGTTCACACCAAACCCGTTTTTTCGGTGCGATTGTTAGTTCCGATCACGCTTTTGAACTGTAACAATGAATTCCAATACCACTATTCACAATCCTAAGGTTATTTCTACAGAGAGTGGTCTGATTTTTTTTTTCTACAGACTGTGATGAAAACTGACTGACCAATGAGAAAAGAGCTTTTTTGTCATTTTTACAGAGTTGTTGCAGCTGCTCAATCCAGCGCGTTGGTGGCACTAATCAATTGGCAAACACTGGATTGGATGAGCAGTTGATACATACCCCCAGAAAATTATATATTTAAAAATAAATAGTTGCAGTTCATGAACCCTTTGTACTGCACACATAAACTTGGTCTGTTTTTGAAAGTCTGCTTATGGTGTTTTGTCTTAAATGTACATTATTTAATATGTATATCACTGTGCCTGTTATATTCTGATTGCACTAAGCTCATAATAAAATATCCCATAAAAAGTTTCCTTACATGCAATGTTTTAGACAAATGAATTGCAAAAACACTGCTATTTTTATTGCAAGGACAATATAACAAAGTATTGCAACAATTTAAATAAAGAAATGACTGTGAGCAGTGTTTTCTCTTAAATTATTTTAGATGAAGCACATTGTATACTATACCTGTTATTCTCATTGTACATTATTCCATGTGTATTATATCACTGTACCTTGTGTTATATTATCAAGGCATTATAAAAAGAGAAGTTGAGTTTGGGAGTCTGGAATATAGACCTACCCTGTGTCTCAATCATCTTCCTAACTCCTTATGTCGTGAATCAGTATGTCGTGAACACAAATTCGGGCACTGGTAAGGGTACTGACCCACTGAACATTGGGACACTTATGAGTCAATCGCCTGCTACATGTTAACGAGCTCACGCATAGAAGCGCAGCTGTTATTAATCAGCACCATTGCTGTATAAATGACACAATTTTTAATTTTCCTTGAAGATATTCAAACATACAATGTTATTATAACAGATAAATGATGTAAATAAAGAAATAAAAATATTTAAAAGATTGTTTCAATTTCATGGTAATTATGAATGAATGACATCTCTTTTAAAGAGAAAATCAGGCTTGGAATTCATATTTTTACACTTGTGCTAGTAATCTAACGACATGAGAGACTTCAGAAGACATGACGAGGTTTCCGGTAAGGGAAGATAGTTGCAACAATGCTCCCTGGTTTTTACGGTGCATTGTGGGATTTTTTTAGGGAACGAATGTTTCAGTGCACTGGAAAGTTTTTGCGGTTGAGACTCCCTGATCAGTGCCTTTATACTGAGTTAGGGAGCTGATTGAGACGCACCCCTACTTATAGCAAAATACATATGGAAATAAGCTGTCGTGAAAGTTTAAACCTCCGTAGCAACGAAGCACTATCATCACTGAGATGGTGTCACACTGTACATTTATGGCATCAACTAAAGGGGTTGCTGTTGCTTCATGTTAATATTTTCACCGGACATTGGGATGTTTTAATGGTCAATAAACGCTGTTTACTGGCTAATGGAAACCCCGATACTGTTTGTACCGTATATATAAACAGGGTTGGGGAACAATGGAATACATGTAACGGGATTACGTATTTAAAATACTGTATTCCACTACAGTTATAATTTAAATCATTGGGAATTAGAATTCCCTATTTGTCACTCACTCGACGTTGTGTCGATGTAGTGACACTAGGGCTCACTCTTGGGAGCCCCAAACACCTCTGATCTTTTTTAAAAGGCCAATGAGAATTGGCGAGTGGAATTTGTATGCCACTCCCCCGGACATACGGGTATAAAAGGAGCTGGTAGGCAACCACTCATTCAGATTTTCTCTTTGGAGCCAAGCAGTTCTATTCATTGAGTTGAATTCATCCGCCGAGTTCATTCATCTCTCTCTGCTGGATCTTACGGCGCATTTCAGTGGCATCTCCCCCTCTGCATCTGTGGTTTGCAGAGAATGCCCCTGGGAGCTTCGGCAGAACATTTAAAAGAGTATATTCTAATAGAGTATGTTTTCTTTCTGAAAGAGTGGCACACACAGAACGTCTTTTTAAAGACACGTCTTTTTAAAGATGTCTTTCCGATTGTGTGTTATTCCTGGTTGCAGTCGTTATCTCTCCGCTTCCGACGGCCACGATCGCTGTCTTACATGTCTGGGCACTGCCCATGCGGAGACTTCGTTCATGGATGGATCATGTCCTCATTGCGAGAACATGACCATGGCAACGTTGCGGTCATGGCTTGCATTCGTAAGAAAGCAAGCCACCCCAGTGGCTCCCCACCTCGGTCCTTCTACCTACGGGTATGAGGCCGTGCCGGTTAGCACTGGGGGCGATTTGGGGACATCAATGGGACCACCTCCGCCAGGTATCCCCCCACGGACCTCCCATTCCCCAGCATGCTCGCTTGCCCCGGTCGCGTGCTCAGACGAGATCGCCGGCTCGTCTCAGGGTGAGTTCGACCCCTCGTTCAGACCCTGGGAAGAAGATGAGTTATCGAGCACAGCATCGGAGAGTGGTCTCGTCCAGTCAGACGCAGTGGCTTCGACTGGGCTTCCTCCTTCGGGAATGGTCACCCAGTCCCAGGCTGACGTGGAAATGACGGACATGCTTTCCCGGGCGGCCGTGAGTGTCGGGCTAGAGTGGAACCCTCCAGTCTCCCCGGAACCCTCGCGGCTCGATGATTGGTTCCTGGACTCGGGGCGGCGCTCACAGCCACGCCCCGCCCTGCCCCAGTTCCTTTCTTCCTGGAAGTGCATGAGGAGCTGACAAGATCATGGGAGGCACCTTTTACTGCCCGGTCCCGATCTTTCAGCTCCCCCGCTCTCGCTACCCTCGATGGTGGAGCGGCCAGGGGGTACTCGGTGATCCCCCAGGTGGATAAGGTGCTCGCGGTGCACTTATGTCCGCAGAGTGCTGCCACCTGGCGCGGGCGCCCGGAACTCCCATCTAGGGCCTGTAGGTTTACGTCGTCCCTGACGGCTAAGGCCTACAGTGCCGCTGGACAAGCCGCCACCGCCCTGCACGCCATGGCTCTCCTGCAAGTATACCAAGCCAATGCGCTAAGAGAACTGCACGAGGGTAGTTCTGACCCGGGATTGATGCAGAAACCGCGCTCGGTGACCGACCTCGCTCTCTGGGCGATGAAGGTCACGGCGCGGTCTCTCGGGCAGACGATGTCCACATAGTGGTCCAGGAGCGCCACCTTTGGCTCAACCTGGTCGAGATGGGTGAGGCCAATAGGACACCATTCCTTGCTGCCCCCATCTCCCGGGCTGGCCTATTCGGCGACACCGTCAAGGACTTTGCCCAGCAGTTCTCGACGGTGGAGCAGTAGACTGAGGCTATCCGGCAAATCCTGCCCCGGCACGGCTCAAGATCCCGCACCCCGTCTGCTCATCGCCAAGGGCATCCCCCTGTGGTGACTGAACTGGCTCTGCCGCAGCCCACCCCTTTGGCCCGGCCCCGGCGTGGAGGCCACCGCAGGAAGCAGACGCCACCCATCTCGCGGCCGCCAAGAACCCGTGAAAGGCTTCAATGCGCCCTTGAGATGGGCGACCCAGGGACGATGAAACCCGCTGCTCTGGAGCTGGTAAGCAGACCTCTCCATCCCCCGGTCGAAGGCCGGGAGGAGAAAATCTTTGTTACCTTTGCATTTAATTGTGCTGCATGCCCAAGTGGCTGCGGTTTCCTTGTTCCCTGGGTAACATATCCAGTGTGCATGGCCATCGTAACGACCACCGTCCACCACTCTATTTGGCAGGTTTGGCACTCCAGCGGCAGTCTCCCGCCCCTGAACGCCCAGCTGTGGCACAAATCCGCCCCCGATGTGACAGTCTCCATGGGTCACGAGGACAGGCCTCTTCCTCCCCTGTCCCAGGCTGTTCTGGGGGTGGTCACAAGGAGCCAGGTAAGTGCTTCGATGTCCCTAGACTCAGCACGGCCATGACATGGTGTGGCACCTCGAGCTCTGCCCCGCCGCGAGTCCCCACCTGCCGGTACGTCTGACAACGTTGTCCCTTTGGTCCCCCTTGCACGGAACTTGGACACATGGCTTGCGCTTTCCAATCCGTCGCGATGGCTGGTCCGGACCGTCCGACTCGGCTATGCGATTCAGTTCGCCGGGCATCCGCCCAGGTTCAGCGGTATCCACTTCACCTTGGTGAAGGATGAAAACGCTGCTACCTTGCGCGTGGAGATCGCTACCCTCCTACGGAAGGGCATGATAGAACCTGTCCCTCCGGCCGAGATGAAGAAGGGGTTTTACAGCCCCTACTTCATCATACCGAAAAAAGGCGGTGGGTTGCGGCCAATCTTGGACCTGCGAGTACTGAACCGGGCTTTACATAGACTCCCGTTCAAGATGCTGACGTAAAAATGCATTCTGGCGAGCGTCCGGCATCAAAATTGATTCGCGGCAGTAGACCTGAAGGATGCGTACTTCCACGTCTTGATCCTTCCTTGACACAGACCTTCCTGCGGTTTGCATTCAAGGGTCAGGCATATCAGTACAAGGTCCTCCCTTTTGGCCTGTCCCTGTCTCCTCACATCTTCACGAAGGTCGCAGAGGCAGCCCTTGCCCCGCTAAGGGAGGTGGGCATTCGCATTCTCAACTATCTCGACGACTGGCTAATCTTAGCTCACTCTCGGGACATGTTGTGCGCACACAGGGACTTGGTGCTCTCACACCTCAGCCGACTAGGGCTTCGGGTCAACTGGGAAAAGAGCACGCTCCTCCCGGTTCAGAGCATCAATTTTTCTCGGTTTGGAGTTGGACTCAGTCTCTTTGACAGTGTGCCTCACGAACGAGAGAAACAGAAAACAGCGGTTCCACTGAAACTTTTTCAGAGGCTCCTGGGGCATATGGCATTCTCAGCGGTGGCCACCACATTCGGGTTGATGCATATGAGACCGCTTCAGCACTGGCTTCAGACTCGAGTCCCAAGATGGGCATGGTGCCGCGGAACACATCACGTGGTCATCACGCCGGTCTGTCACCGTCTTTTCAGGGAAATGAGGCCACGACTGGGTTAACCTGTCTCTATCTTTTGGGTGGTTGACTTGTCCCCAAAGGGCCGTTCGACACTCATAACTATGTTGGGGGAGGTTACGTGTCGACCTGGTGTGCTGACTACGAGGCACACAGTGGTCTGCCCACCACACACCGCCAGTTCACATAACACAGTTCAGCCAGTTGTGGCGTTTCGTATAGGGACCCCTAGTGTCACTACATCGACACAACGTCGAGTGAGTGACAGATAGGGAACGTCATGTTTACTTGCGTAACCTCCGTTCCCTGATGGAGGTAATGAGACGTTGTGTCCCTCCTGCCACAATGCTGAACTAACAAGTGCACACAGCCCCGTCATAACCTTCCCAATGCCCCAGATAAGTTGCATAGTCCCTCGTACCCCAAGGGGGGAATAAGACGTACTTAAAATGGGAATAAGTTACAAAAAGTAACACCTGTTACTTTTGACCTTTTGTCTCTTTTTCTCTTTTAAAATGGAAAATTCACAGCTGGGACTAAGATATATTCGCGCTGGGGAAGGAATTCTTTTTCCCCCACAGTAAAAGACACCGCGGAGACCACATCCTGCCAAAGGGGAGGTTAACATGTGGAGAATACATCACATGGACTTACCAACCAGGAAGTACCACACATGTTTGCCCCGCAGTGGAATGGCTCTCGCGAGAAGCAGACAGGGCGCGGGACTTCGGAGGCCTGAAGGCACAGAGTCGCGCTGCTGCAAGATGTTCTTAATCGCCTCGGTCTGCTTCCTCACCGTCGAGAACTGATGGGCGAAGAGCCCCCCCTGGGAGATGGGCACGTTGAGAAAATGGATCTTCTCGGCATCACGCATCTCCGCAAGGTTGAGCCACAGGTGCCGCTCTTGGACCACAAGGGTGGACATTGTCTGGCCCAGGGTGCGCTCACCCGTAAGGCGAGGTCAGTCGCTGTACGCAGTTCCTGCATCAGTCCTGGATTGGTTCTACCCTTGTGCAGATCTTTCAGCACCTTGGCCTGGTGGACCTGCAGGATGGCCATGGCGTGCAGGGCGGAAACGGTTTGACCCACGGCCTTGTAAGCCTTCGTCATTAATGACTGAAGTCCGCGGTGGTTGAGCCGGCGAAAACACTCCCATATCCACATCCAGATCGCCCGTGGTGCTTGCTGACCCAGCCGGCTGAGCATCAGCCCAGAAAGGAGTGGGTTGGGGAGCAGCCGCGGTGGCTCCTTGCTTCATGAAGAAGGAAGTAAGCCGCGACCGCAACGTTCTGATGGGCATGTTCTCGCTATGAGAACATAACCCTTCCACGAAACTGCCTCGGCGTGCTGGTGCCCCAAGCACTTGAGACAGATTTCATGGCTGTCCGGAGGGGAGAGATAACGGCCACATCCAGTAGCGCAAACATGGAAGGACATCTTTAAAAAGACGGCAAGTGTTTGCGCAAGCTCTTTTAGAAGGAAATATACTCTTTTGAATATACTCTTTTAGCACCTGCGGACTCAGCCACCGAAGCGCCCAGGGGAAGCATAACACTCAACCGTGCGAGGGTGTCTGCTGATATGCGCCATAAAATCCAGCAGTGTAAGCGAAAGGTGAGAGGATGAACACAAGCATGCATTTGGCTCCAAAGAAAAAATCTGAATGAGTGGTGCACGCCATCTCCTTTTATACCCATATGTCCAGGGGCGGAGAGTGGCATGCAAATTCCACTCGCCAATTCTCATTGGCCTTTTCTATTTTAAGCAAAGGTGATTGGGGCTCTCAAGATCGAACCCCTAGTATCACTACATCGACACAACATCAAGTGAGTGACAGACAGGGAACACAAGTTTACTTGGAGCAAGGATAAAAATTATTTGTACCTACACAAAATTTTGCCCTATAACAACATTTTTAATCAAAGCAACCTTCTGTTATTATTTCTTTTCACACACATTATCTTGCTCTGTCAATGTTTAATGAAAATAAATGTATTTTTTTCAATCCTGATACACTTTGAGACAGAAAAAAAACAAACAAAATATGGGCGTGCCTTTAGCCCTGTTGAACTCTAAGCCTATCATTGGCCTACAGTTCACAGCAATCCATTTTGCAAGTGATTCGTCAATCTGTCCAAGGTAGACTTATAATCAGGGCTTTTCTAAGGGCATGTCTATGTACACATGCATCAGGCGGACATTTTTGGAGTGTCTCACTTTGGCTGTGTTGTGTCATAAATACAATGGTCCTTCCATTCATAAATATATAAGTAAATTCGGAGTAATTTGCGTGTAAAATGGACCTTCCCGAAAACACTCCACCAGATTCACAAACGCTTTGTACTTCCCAGATTTGTTTGTAAAACGTGTGCATTTTAGTGAATTCCAAACATTCGTAAAGAGGGGACATGTGGATGTTCATTCACAATTATCATAATCAACGGCCATGAAAATGCCATATAAGGAAGGCACCAGTCTCCCTAGTAAATGCTTTTAGCTTATATGCGGAACAGTAATAAAATTGTGTTTATGTGCATGTTTAAGTGCATTCACATAAAATTTTGATTTAGCTAGCACAAAAGCATCTCATTGCATGTTTTTGCTGTCATATGATGCTCTGTTGTGAATCAAACAGTTTAAGAAGTCAATAAAAATGGTTTGACATGAGTGTAAAAAATGTTCAGTTCATGCCGGGAGGAGGATGTCCACCACCATTAAAGGAATAGTTCACCCAAAAATGAAAATTTGCTAATAATTTACTCACCCTCAGGCCATCCAAGATGTATCTGAGTTTCTTTCTTCATCAAAACAGAATTTAAGATTTTTAGGATTTCATTTCAAGCCTTCTCCTTTAAACAATGCAAGTGAATGTAAATTTTTACGGTCCAAAATGCATATTTAGGGTGCATCAAAATAATCCACACGACTCCAGTCAACAAATAAAGTTCTTCTGAACCCAACGATTGATTATTTTTAGAAACAAAACAATACTTATACACTTTGTAACTACAGATGTTCACTTCCGTACATCTCTGTGACGCGCGCTCATGAGAGGTATGACGTAAGCTCGTTGGTAATGTCACGTGTCATGTGCATTTTGGACTGTCAAAAAATGGAGTACATTTACTTGCATTGTTTAAAGAGGAGGCCTGAAATGAAATCCTAAAAATCTTAAATTCTGTTTTGATGAAGAAAGAAACTCAGATACATCTTGGATGGCCTGAGGGTGAGTAAATTATTAGCAAATTTTCATTTTTGGGTGAACTATTCCTTTAACCTTCTCTGGTTAAGTTCGCAGTGCATCGTTAGCATCATTTGTGAAACTTCTCCGGTAAATCATCAAAGTAACGGTGATATAGGCTAATTGCAACTGGAAGAATCTTCAGCGAAATTAGTAGAATGCCCAAAATGCTGTAAGATATTACAGATTTGCAAGCTATACAGCAATGTGTGGGCTTTTTCTATTTTTTCCCTGTTCTTTTGTGTATGCACCTGCCCATGATGTGTTTATTTATGGATTTAACAGCATTAGCATTGACCATACATTATCAACTGATTGCAGTTTACCGATGCCTATACTAAAATATGAAACCTAAATTACAGATCTCATATCAAATAAAAAGAAACCTGTCCCACCAGATTTTTTGAGAAAAAATCAAGCACTTCTGCTAGAAAAATGGTAGCATAGTTGGGGAAAAAATTATACGCTGAAAAAATTAATTCAAGCAGTAAAGGAACATTTCTGAATAAGTATATGCTATGATTAAAAAAAAAAAGCGATTTTTCTTTTCTTTTTCTTTTTTTTTTTTAACTAATTTATGTTATTTTTAAGGTTAATTTCACTAATTTAATTATAAGTAAATTTTTTCATTACTTATTTAATTTCACTTCTATCAAAACGTAGTCATGACAGTTTGCCTGAAAGAGCACAACACGTTCGGATGTCTTATGCATGATTTACATGTGGTCGGGAGCAGGTGTAAATTTAGTTTGTAGCAAAAAAACGTTTTAAAAATATAAAAACGTTCATGAATCCGAGATTTTACGTCAGAACGGCTTTATAAACAATTTACACAAAAAAATCGTTCCGCTCGTGTTTCATGAATGAGGCCCAGTGTTTAGGATGCTGTGTCAAGTTAAACATAGTTTAAACTTGGAAAAACACATCTCGAGACCCCTGCATTTGGAGTTGTGCTCTATCCAGCTATGTTTGAACACAAGAACGGGTCTTCATCTTGTTCAGGTCTGCTGTCTGTGGTTTGTTGCCTGTTCAGCTGCATGTTGCTCTCTTACTGCCTCCTGCTGACTGGGACTAGCAAAACATTAAGGTGGTGGTAAATGTTTAAGGTATAATTAATTGTGTTGACTTTTTATTTATTATTATTATTTATTTATTTTTTATATAATTATTTGCACTGAATTAATGCGTTAAATCGACAACCCTAATTTCAGTGTTTGATTTTAAGGACTTTTTGATTACTTTTGTAAGCTAAAGAACTTTGGATAATCTGACTGTTTCCACAAATAATGTTATGCAGTTGATTGCATTTTCTGTAGTTATTCAATCAACCATATTTAGTCTTTATTTCAATAATCAATTTTCACTGATTTAGCAATACTTACAGTAATTATTTTGGAACAGCTGACTGGAAAATATGGTTAGCAAATTATCTTGTACATATTTTAAAGCACTTTTTCAATTTTACTCGATTAGCTGTTCAAATGTTTAGTTTTACTTTCTCTCTGACAAAGCTCTGAGAATTCTCTGTACTTTTTCCACTGCAAAATTTCCTAAAGCAACATAGTTGATTATTAAGATCAAAGTTATCATAAGGAAAGATAATAAAATGAGATTATAAAATCATAATTCACTAGGATGAATTAGATTATAATTTGATGGTTTAAAAATATATAAATTGCAATTAATAAATTAAATTATCAAAACAAATATATATTTCCATATGCATCAATATACGACTACTAAATTTCATCCTACATGAAATAAACCACATTATGTAAGGTTACATACTTTAATTCATCTCCCTAATTTTAAATTTAAATGACAACTTATTTAAATTTTTACAAATTACATTTTTAAAGAGATGTAAAAATTACAATTTTGCGCCTTTCTTGCACATTAAAACAATGTTTGTATCCATAATATTTTGCCAGCTGTTTTGTGTTTAATATACTAAAACATTCAAAATAGCTAATTTAATGCCAAAAAATCTGTTAATGCATTTGATTACAAACTTCTCCCATCATAAAATGAAACTTACTTGAGTTGGTAGTCATTATGTATCCTGAGAGAGAAGTGCAGAACAAGATATTATAGATGAGCCTTGCATGATATTACAGAGGAAGGGGGAGTTCACTCTGAGACAGGAACTGAGAGAATGGCTTAGTTTGTCTCGTGGGCGGACACTTGCTCAGCACAGCAGGAGGTTCTTCCACTCATATGTGTAAACACAAACAGTTTCCTCCCCGTAGCTCTTTCCTAACCCAGATGAACATTTTATCTCTCATAGAAGTTGCTCTTTCATAGATCAAGAGAATTAATGGAATTCATGTTTCATTAAGGTATCAACTTTGTCTCAGATGTTTATCCTAAAATTGATTAGGACATATAAAATAATGTGGATAACTTAGTTCAGATAATCTGGTTTTGGAAAAATGTTAATTTTAATCTCATTCATTGTGCATACAAACCTGGCAACGTGTTGTGAGGTGCAAAGTTTGAATTTACACAAATGCAAATGAGGTTTGAGAGCCAGAGTGGGGAACATTTTTAGCAAATACAGCCAGATCTCATTATTATTCATAGGTATTAATACATAACATTTACTAATATTTATTATATGTATATTTCTGTACATATGTATAGATGCTGAAACATACAATTTGAATGTACTGAAAGTAAAAACTTATACCTGGGTACAGCTTTAGAAATTTTAAAATATTTACAAATCCTTCATATTATAAATATATTTGTATAGTTAAAGTTTTTACTATTTAATAGACATTTAAGAATCCCTGACATAACCCCTAACAATAACAATAAGATCATGTTGGAAAATAAAAACTTACTGTAAATATCTGTTTGTTAAGCTATCAAATGGCATCAGAAGACTTGGAATGTAGCACATGAGCCGTATGGACTGCTTTTATTGGTGCTTTTTTTGTCCTTTTTGGGGCTTGGCTGTGTGAATCACCACCCACTTTCACTGTATGGAAAAAAGCCTTCACAGCCTAGACCACTGGTTCTCAAAACTTTTTGACTCCAGGGCCCCCAGTGTCCAAGACAATATTTTAAGGCCCCCTCACCTGAAACTAGAGGTGTCTGATTAAAATAATTAATCATGGATAATTTTTTGATTCTAAAAGTTTCAGAAAGAGTCTGTTTATAATTTGTGGGCATACATCTTAAAGTATTTTTTGCATTTTAATGAAGTTGGATTATTTTAATTATTTTAATATTTCTTATTTTAAATCAATTTTAAGTCATTTTGAGGCCCCCTTGGACATGTGCTGAGGCCCCCTAGTGGGTCCCTGCAAAATATGTCCTTTTGTCTTCCAAGGAATTAAGAAAATCATATTCATCTTTTATCATTTACACACCCTCATGGAGTTTTAAACTATGATAGAATTGTTATTTTTGAATGAACCATCCACCTCCAGGTGGCATCACTCAATGTGAGTTTGACAGGGAGTGCAAGCAAAAAAGAACTTTAAGGGATAGTTCACCCAAATATGAAAGTTCTCTCATCATTTACTCACCTCATGTCATCCCAGATATGTATGACTTTGTTCTTTTAGAAGAATATTTCAGCTCTGTAGGTCTATTCAATGCACATGAATGGTGACTAGATCTTTCAAGCTCCAAAAATCAAATAAAGGCAGCATAAAAGTAATCTGTATGACTCCAGTGGTTAAATCTATGTCGACAGAAGCAATATGATAGGTGTGGGTGAGAAACAGATATTTAAGTTATTATTTACTATAAATCTCCACTTTCACATTCTGAAAGTGAAAGTGGAGATTTATAGTAAAAAAGGATTGAAATATTGATTTGTTTCTCACCCAAAGTGATTGCATTGCTTCAGAAGTCGTACTGTATATTAAACCACTGGAGTCATATGGATTACTTTTATGCTGCCTTTATTTGATTTTTGGAGCTTCAAAGGTCTGGCAACCATTCACTTGCATTGAAAGGGCCTACAGATCTGAGATATTCTTCTAAAATATTTGTTTGTATTCAGCAGAAAAAAGAAAGTCATAAACATCTAGGATGGCATGAAAGTGAGTAAATGATGAGAGCATTTTCATTTTTCACTTTAATTGGTTTCACCTTAGTGCCAGTGCCATCTAGTTCCCTATCTGTCACTCACTCGACGTTGTGTCTATGTAGTGACACTAGGGATCACTCTTGGGAGCCCTAAACACCTCTGCTTTTTTGAAAAAAGGCCAATGAGAATTGGCGAGTGGAATTTTCATGCCACTCCCCTGAACATACGGGTATAAAAGGAGCTGGTATGAAACCACTCATTCAGATTTTCTCTTCGGAGCCGAGCAGTTCTATTCATTGAAGCTGAATTCATCCGCGAAGTTCATTCACCTCATCTGCTGGATTCTACGGCGCATTTCAGCGGCTCCTCCCCCTCTGCACCCGTGGAGTGCAGAGAACGCCCATGGGGGCTTCGGCAGAAACAACTAAAAGAGTATATTCTAAAAAGAGTATATTTTCTTTCTAAAAGAGCGGCACACACGGAATATCTTTTTAAAGATGCCTTTCCATTTGTGTGTTATTCCTGGTTGCGGTCGTTATCTCTCCGCTTCTGAAGGCCACGATCGCTGTCTTACGTGTCTGGGCACTGCCCACACGGAGACATCGTTCGTGGATGGGTCTTGTCCTCATTGCGAGAACGTGACCATGGCAACGTTGCGGTCACGGCTTGCAGAAAGCAAGCCACCCCAGCGGCTCCCCACCTCGGTCCTTCTACCTATTGTTATGAGGCTATGCTGGTTATCACTGGGGGCGATTTGGGGACCTCAATGGGAAGTAGGGGGTACTCGGTGATCCCCCAGGTGGATAAGGCGCTCGCGGTGCACTTGTGCCCACAGAGCGCCGCCACCTGGAGTGGGCACCCAAAACTCCTGTCCAGGGCCTGTAGGTTTACGTTGTCCCTGACGGCTAAGGCCTACGGTGCCTCTGGACAAGCCGCCTCCACCCTGCACGCCATGGCTCTCCTGCAAGTACACGAAACCAAGGCGCTAAAAGAACTGCACGAGGGTAGTTCTGACCCAGGATTGATGTAGATACTGCGCTCGACGAAGGTCAAGGCGCGGTCTCTCAGGCAGGCGATGTCCACGCTGGTGGTCCAGGAGTGCCACCATTGGCTTAACTTGGTTGAGATGCGAGAGGCTGACAAGGCACGGTTCCATGACGCCCCCATCTCCCAGGTTGGCCTATTCGGCGACACCGTCGAGGACTTTTCCCAACAGTTCTCGGTGGTGAAGCAGCAGACGGAGGCCATATGTCACATCCTGCCCTGCTGCAGCACAAGACCACGCACCCCGTCTGCTCATCGCCAAGGCCGTCCTCCTGCAACTACAACATCGACTCCACCACAGCCCGCCCCCATGGTCCGGCCCTGGCATGGAGCCCAGCGCAGGAAGCAGATGCCACCCGTCTCATGGCCGAATGCCAAGAACCCGAGGAAGGCTTCGAAGCGCCCCTGAGACAGGTGACCCTCCAGCCGAGATGAAGAAAGGGTTCTACAGCCATTACTTCATCGTACCGAAGAAAGGCGGTGGGTTGCGACCAATCCTGGACCTGCGAGTACTGAACCAGACTTTGCGCAGACTCTCATTCAAGACACTGATGCAAAAACGCATTCAAGCGAGCGTCCGGCATCAAGATTTGTTCGCGGTGGTAGACCTGAAGGACGCATACTTCCACGTCTCGGAGGCAGACCCAGCCTTGGCGTTGCTGTGTTCGGTGCGAGCTTTATGCATCTATTTGGATCGCACGCAGAGCCTTAGAAGCTCCGAGCAGCTCTTTGTTTGCTTTGGTGGACAGCGGAAAGGAAGCGCTGTCTCCAAACAGAGGATCACCCACTGGGTCATTGACTCCATCACGATGGCATATCAGGCTCAGGACGTGCCAACCCCTGCAGGGTTACGAGCCCACTCCACCAGGAGTTTGGCGGCCTCCTGGGCCCTGGCCAGTGGCGCGTCTTTGGCAGACATCTGCAGAGCAGCAGGCTGGGCAACACCCAACACCTTTGCGAGGTTCTACAATCTCTGGGTTGAGCCGGTCTCATCCCGTGTATTGGCAGGCACAAGCAGGTAAGTTCCGGGACAAACTGGCCAGGTGTACTGCTTGTGTATAGCACCTTTCCCCTCCCTTGAGGTGAAAACGTGCGCTCTTGACTCCCAGTCATGTTCACAGACTGTGATCCCTGGATGACTTTCCTCCTTAGACCTCTGGCAGTTGAGTTTGTGGAGAAAATCGCTGACCGGCCCAGTACATGCGCTAATGAGCCCCTGAACTGAGGTAGGTGCTCCACATGTGCTGGTTCCCCGAAGGCGACCCCATGTGATATCTTCCGCAAAATTGTTTCCCTGATGGAAAACTGCGTCTTCCTTGGGCAGAGGCCCCTCTGCCCCCGGTCACCATGTTCTGTAGAAACTCCTCCCCCTTCGGGTAGGACCTACCATGGGACCTCTCCACATGACATACTTCCAACAAGACTCGGTAGGAACATGTGACATATTCCACTCAGAATACCCTCCCACCCCCCTCTTTTGGGCGGGGTGTGGTCTCCACGGTGTCTTCCCCTTGGGAGGGACACCCCCCGATGCAGACACTTATGGCTCCCAGTCAGTTAACAAATTCCACTCTTTTTGGGGAGAAAAGAGAGGGAAAAGAGGCCTCGGCTGGGCTAGCCTGTCCTTATGGTTGGGCAGCCGACTTGTTCCTAATGGACCATTCGACACTCATAAGAGCGTTAGGGGAGGTTATGTGATGTCCTGGTGCGCTGGCTACGAGGCACACAGCAGTCTGCCCTTCACACACCACCAGTTCATGTAACACAGTTCAGCTAGTTGTGGCATTTTGTATAGGGACCCCTAGTGTCACTACATTGACACAATGTCGAGTGAGTGACAGATAGGGAACGTCCTGGTTACTTTCGTAACCTCCGTTACCTGATGAAGGGAACGAGACATTGTGTCCCTCTTGCCACAACGCTGAACTACCTGCTGAAATGGCCGGGACCTGGTCTTGGCTCCTCAGCACAAAACCTGAATGAGTGGTTGCATATCAGCTCCTTCTATACCCGTATGTCCAGGGGAGTGGCATGCAAATTCCACTCGCCAATTCTCATTGGCATTTTTTCAAAAAAGCAGAGGTGTTTGGGGCTCCCAAGAGTGACCCCTGGTGTCACTACATCTACAGGGAACGGAGGTTATGAAAGAAACCAGGACGGCATTAACTTTAAAACAAGTTTATAACAAATAATACATACTTTTATTCTTTTAAATAACCCTTATACAAACAATTATTAAATACATGAAGGTACAATAAAATACATTAAAAAACAAAAAAGCAATACATTTACATGAAACAAATTTGCAATTGATAATTATTACCACCAGGTTATAATTGTCTTACAGACTTTTCTGATTTATTATTATAAGCTTTCTGAGATCTCCCCTGTGGTGCTCCATATGAGACTTCACATACGAGATTTAAATCAGGAAAGTTTAGTTGGTTTCCTTTCCCAACCCAAGCTGAGGGGTATGGAAGACTGAACATACAGGAGTATCCATATGTAAACTATCTGCATATAAACGATCTGCATTTAGCCGGCCTCCATCCTCTGATTGCATCGCCAGCAGGTGGGTGTGTCTTTAAGACCAAGCCTATACAATTTAGAGGGGGTCCAATAGAACCGATGTTAAATCTTGAATTGTATAAGGCGCACCCTTGCATCTCTCGATGCAGTTTTTATGTTTTTTAAAATCTTAGCCCATTCTCACTCCTCCAATTCCAGGTTAAAATCTTTCTCCCATAATCTCTTGAGAGTGGTTGAGACTCCGTCCCCCAGACTCTGAATTAATAAGGAGTAATACACTGATGCCTCATGGCCCTTTCCAAAAGCAGAAATCACCTCTCCTAGAGTATCTGCTGCTTTAGGGGGGTGTATGCTATTCCCAAAAATAGTACAGAGCAAGTGGCGTATCTGAAGATACCTAAAAAACTGAGATCTGGGGATTTCAAAATATTGAACCAAATTTTCAAAGGATCTCATCACACCACTCTCATAAAGATGAATTTCTGAAAAGTGAATTAACCCCCCTCGCAATCCACTCTGACCAACAAAAAGTGGACTTGTTAATGCATAGTTTGGGGTTTAGCCATAGGCTTGAGGCAACATTTAGATAAATATCTGAATTAAACACTCTGGATACTTTTGCAAATGTGAAATAACAGGGTGTGATTTAACATCTCTATTTAGTTTGATGGAAAGGCTTTGCAATGGCAAAATAGGGGCAAGAAGTTCTTGATCAATGCAGAACCAGGGAGGGGCTCTTTCAGATGGAAGCGACCAATGAGCCAAATGTCTGAGACCGAATGCATAATAATAAAACAAATTGTTGGGTAGGCCTAGCCCACCTTTGTCAATCGGCTTATGTAACTTTTTGAAATTGTAGGTTCTACTGGTTGTTTAGATCAGTGTTACTATCAGAAATAATTAATAATTATTTCTTTAGTTATTAATTAATATTTAAATTAAATAATAGAATCGAACTCATTAAAACCTTATACGGGGCTCCATTAAATATAGTGCGCCACATTCAGGAGCAGGTTTGGTTATTAGCAATAATTAATAATTATCAAAGATAATTATTAATTATTAAAATCAATAGAACATTGATGAGAATCAATGTTAGCTTTTTTAATCCTTTAAATCAACAATTATCAAAGATAATCATTAATTATTAACATCGATGAAACATTGATTAAAATTAACACTAGCTTATTGATCCTTCAAATTCAACAATCATCAAAGATAATTATCAATTATCAAAAATCAATAGAATATTAATAAGGATTAATATCACCAGGGCACCACCCTGGAATCAGGGACTAATAACCAGATAGTATAACAGTCTCAATATTAGATTGTTCTCTTAGGAAAATTGACATCCGAAGAATATCGAACTTCGAAAAGAAAAAATGAAGGCTTGAATCCGAGCACTGACATCCCGTCAGCATTTGACACAGGTGTATGCAAAACAAACCAAAACACTTCTCTTTGAAATATAACAAAGTTTATTTATGCAGTAATATCAATTAATAATCAATACAATGCAGTCAATAAACTTCCGACTTACAACTACAAACTAAACAGTGACATGACTAGATATGGTAACAAAAATAAGCCTATAACACATGAGGAAGGTAGGTGTGTGTGTGTGTATGTGTATGTGTGTGAGAATGTGTGTGTGTGTAAGGTGTGACGCGCGCAAAATGGGGGACGTGACTCTCGTGGAGAGTGCGTCATGCGAGATTTCTGGCCAGAGAATATGGCCGCGAATGTGGGCAGAGAGAAGCCGGTCAATGGCGTCTGCCCATTTACCACGTGTCTCCGCTTGTACTATAACTTAGGGACAAAGCTGAGCTTTATCATAAAGTTTTCTACTAGCCAAAAATGTGTGCGAGAATGTTTGTGAGGGGTCGCATGTGTGTGTGGTTAGTACGAGAGACAGTGAGAGAATAAAGTGGCAGCACCAAAGCTGGTTTCGCGATCGTGGGAGAGAAAGCAGCTGTTAGTTTATCACTCAGAGACGCGGTGGACGGCTTGTAAACCATCCCTCGGTCTTTGATTCTTTAATGGATAAACTCAGTGTGCCGGTCTCACCCGTGATGGCGGAAATACACAACAGTCCAATGTGGTTGGACTACAACACAGCAGATCTCATTTGTGATAACAGTACATTACAGTAACACCTTGAGTATTATTAGCAGCAATGAGCGGACATCCGTGGTCCGTAAACTGTACAAGCAATAACCTTGATACACAAGAATAACACGCTATAATATTCTATTTCTGCCCAGACATAAACCTCTTACTTGAATCGTATGAGGACACAGACAAATGTGTGTTCATCCGTCCTTTAACTCTGACTCGGTTCCTCGAGGCTCGGGTGATGACCAGAGGCCATTTCCTGTATAAGAGTTTCTTGCATTCCCTGAACCGATCGCGTTTCTCTCTTGTCGAATTCGCAAAGTCCGGGAACAAGAAAATATTATGGTTCTTCCAAGAAAGCTTCCCTTTGCTCCTCGCCTGGTGCAACACGAGATCTTTATCGGATGATTTCAGAAATTTGGCCAGAATCGATCGGGGCCTGTCTCCCTCAGCAGATCTGCGAGCTGGGATTCTGTGAGCTCGCTCGATTTCCAGTTTATGGCCTGTTATGACGAGCAGATTCGGGAAAAGCTCATCCAGGAATTTCACCATATCTCTGCCCACTTCATGCTCAGGAATTCCAACAATTCGTATATTATTCCTTTGGCTCATATTTTCGAAATATTCCAGTTTTTCCGAAATTAATTCCAAATCTGTTTTGGACGTGGGTGGATTAGCGGATAATTCCCTTTCCGATGACTCAAGATAATCGACCCGTCTTTCAACTTCTGTCACTCTTGTAAACAGCTCAGAGAATTTTGTTTCCATCGCCGTAATCGATCGACGTATTACAGCGAGATCCTCCAAGTCAGCAACAACCTTCGTCAGCATTACCGAGATGTTGGACAGTTGACGCTGAATTTCTTCTCTCGACGTGCCGTCCAAATCGTGTCCCCGGCTCGCAGGGCCGCCAGAAGCCTCAGCTTGTACATTTCTAATGAAATTAAAACTTTGTAACACAGCACATCCTGAAAAGCATTTGCTAAATGAATAGATGTTGATGTAAATAAATGCATGTAAACTAGCTCAAACATAAAACCTAATCTCATAGAATCATGTTACTATACCTACATTTTTGCAAAATTATTTTTTCCGTGGCTCATTGTACATATTGGCAATTTCCTGCTTAAATGAAAAAAATATTTTTCGTCACTATCACACAAATCTCTAGTAAAACAACAGATTATTTGTTCATAAACACTTACTTTTTGCCCTGTTCCTCACACATTGCTATCTTATGACATCCAAACACTTTAACTATAGTGCATGACTTGTAAGGTGATTTGTAATGACATTTTAATGATTGCAATATATAACCAACTACATTGACAAGCTTGTTTGTGTGTGATCAAATTGTGCGGTAACTCAACTCACAGAGTATTACTGTGACACAAAGGACCATGGTAGCGTTGCACCAGCTGTGCGTAAGGTCTCACGTAAGTTGGGACGTAAAGTTCACACTAAGGGCTTAGTAACTACTAGTTAGTTTGTAACTAAGTCTGTGCTTAATTTGGTTGCACCACCTGTTCTTAAGGCAAGACTTAACTAGTAGGTCGTAAACTCTCCGTAAAGTATATGCGTAGATGCATAATATGACATTTACCTGTATTGATCCAATAAGCAGCCTACACAGAAGTGTTAAAAAGCTGTCAATTTCAGTTTGATCTTGTTACGGTTGATGTTCAACATTGTTTGCTCACATAACTGTCGGCTGTAATAAATTATATCTCCATTAAAATACAAAACATAATAAAAGTAGATTTAATAAACAGTATATTTGCCCTGTGTAAATAACAATATATAGGAACTGTATTTAACGTAAATAAGGGGTGATAAATAAATACTAATACAACAGTCTGGAAAAATTTACATTTATTCATTTTATTATCCTATATATATTTTGAATATGTTGAAACTACACTGGGCGACGCACCCTGAAAACTGCACTGTTAGATCGGTTTAATGCTGAAGAGCCGCTTAAAAGTAAAAAAAAATTCTCTCTCATAAATGTAAACGAGTGTAAATGTCAACATCATACTGTATGTCAAAAGGACTGAAGCCTGTCATGCAAAACATGAGCTCATTGATGTCATAAAATATCAGTCTGCTTATTTTATTCCATCCATTACTCCTGGTCAGAGTCTTCCATAAATATTTAGTTCATACGCAGTGTTACGTCCTACCTAAGTTTAATGGTGCAACGCTCAAATATTTAGTAGTGCGTAAATTGTGACTTAGTGCCCATTTACATCACAACTAGGCTAAGTTGTAACGTACGTATTGCTGGTGCAACCGGCCCCTGGGTACAAGTACTGAAGAGCATGCAAATCGAAATTGGTTGCTTCTGCAATTGTGCCTTTCATGTCAAATTAGTTTTTTATGACAGCATCGTTTAGGTTTAGGGTAGGGAGGTAGGTTTTCTTGATATAAAACTTGATAGATTATTAACCTTAAAAAACAAATCTGTTTGGTAGAACATTTAACTTGTGGCACACAGAGGACATTTTACCTCAGGACTGCCGTGATGCATGTTATGAATCAAATAATAAGGGTGTTGAAGTCACAAATATAATGGTCCTCTTTGGTCCTTTAATATAGTAAAGACATTGAATACAATCATTTTCTGAATAAAGGCTTGAAATGTGATAAAGGCCCAAAATTGTATAATTTTTGGGTTTAAAAGATACATGTATTTTTAAAGTTCACACAGGATAGGACAAACACTGTGTCTGCATTGCTAGCAATTTTCCTGTTTCAGCCTGTTTTTTTTTGTTTTTGTTTTTTTTGCTGTCTCATAGAAAAGACAAATATATTTGAATTTTTTTTTCATCATTAATGTACCTGTACAATGACATGAATGTGTCAGCTGGCTAGCAAAAAGAAAATACACAAAATTATTTACTGCCCTGAAGTTGTCCCTCATTGTGTTTTTTCTCCCAGTAGAATCTTAACACTGTCTTTTCTTCGATAATCCAAACGCTGCTCTTTTCCATACAAAAACAGTTCATATTGAGCACTAAATTCATGATTCAAAGAGGGGGAAAAAATCATCATGAAAATATCATAAAAGTAGTCCATACAACACAAAGCTGTTGTGTGGCCCCAGAAAACTTGTAATATAATGCACGAGTCATACTGACTACTGTTATGATATCTTTATACTGAACCTTTAATAGTGCTTTATAGTATTTGTCCTTTATGAAGCTCAACAGCTCCTGCTCAGTATAAACTGTTATTCCCTGGAATAGAGCTGTTTAAAATATCTATTTGTATGTTCCAATAAAAAACCCAGCATATGGGTTTTGAACAACATAAGGGTGAGTAAATGAGTGTGTAAAAGTACATTTTCCATTTTTAGGTGAACTACTCCTTGAACTGTCGGATAATTTTTTGAGCACAAACCTGACAAGATATACTCAAAATAAAATGGTTTCTTTTAAAAGAAGGCACTTAGGAGATGCTGTACAAAATTCAAAATGAATTAAAGATAAAAAGAAATTATTTTAAAAATCTTAAATTGATTTTAAATTGTTACCTAATAATATTTGCATTACGAATAGATGACACTGTCCTTGCCAAAACCTAAAAGCACAATAGAAGTCACAAGTCACAGGTCTTACCAAGTTCTAGTTCTGATCTGAGGGTGATAATAATACTCTACTTTGTGCTTTTTTTATAGATAATTTTTAGACAATGTCAAGAGAATTTTCTAAAAAACTACTTCAAAAGCCTGCCAGATTACCACATTCATTCAATTCCTTTACAATATACACACATTCGCTCTTGTCTTAAGCCTAATTTGCTGAAAACTGCTCCATTAATGTTTTCACATTCACAGTTATGAATGACATAAAAATCACATACTGTACACGACATGCTTTCAGTTCAAAATGCCGAATTTTGCCAAATGGCTTGTCAACTAATACATATGTTCTGAAAAGAATGCAATTCGAATAGGGTCTTCGTCAAGTCTTTTTTTTTTTTTTTTTGCAATTTAAGTGTGACTCAAGTCCGAATCTCAGACTTAAGTTTCCATCACTGCTTTGACTGCTGGAAGATGGGGGGAGTTTTCGGTAATTCTCGTTTGTTGGTGCAGAATTTACACACTTCACCTTTATCTCGATTTAGAGGTTGGCAACTTTACACACTTTACCTTCATCTCTTGTTCTGGTTGGCGACATTTCTGTTAAAGGTTAAGCCAGGCCCTGAAGGTGTTGCAAAAGACAAAGTAAATAATTGGATCCAAGGAGGCATTTAGTACTGCAAGCAGAACAGTTATCTCTTTCAGGATGTAAAATGTCTGTGCAGATGCACAGTCTTGCAGCAAGGGTTTGAAGGTGTAAGCCAGTCTCACCAAGTGATAGGGCACAAAGCACACACAGAAAATGGTCACTAACACCAGCATGTTACGCTTAGACTTGCTAAGCTTGGTGCTGCCAGTCAGTGCTGGCATCGTGTGCTGAGCTTGTTGAAGCCTCTGTATAGTCCACCAATAAAGCAGAACCAGAGATACCAGCACAAACAGAAACAGAAAAAAAGAAACAACATGCATGACCAGATAGATCTGTTTGAGCAAGTCACTATGAAAGATGTCACAATCGAAACCAATGTGGGTAGAATTGTTTTTATCAGCACTGTGGGAACTGATGAAAACAACAATGTAGACACAAACAGCACACAGCAGGACAGCCCAGGTCACAAGGCAGATGTAGCGGCTCGAGCGGACTGTTTGCAACGTGTACGTTTCCATTGGCTTTACAATCCTCAAGTATCTGAAATGAAGCAGCAGTGATTAATGAAATAAAGTGAAGACTTTTGAAAAAAATTTTCATTTTATAATTCTCAGGCAACAATGTAATTTGTGCCCCATTTGTGTCCTTTTTTGACTATGTTTTAAATAGATTTTAACATTTGTAATAAATAATGCAAAATATAAATTTTATCAAACTGGACACTAAAATTCATTCAGCTGTGAAACCATTTGTAGATGAACCCGGATGGCAAATTCACAGTAGGTTCCCTCGAGAATTGTCCTATGGATTTTTATAATGGGGTTTTTCAGTTTATGAGAGGTCTGCTGTGGATGCTGTGTCAGGTTAAACGTAGTTTGAAACTTAGAAATATACGTCTTGAGACCTTTGCACTCAGAGTATTGCTCCATTTAGCTGTGTTTGAATGCAAGACACAACATCATCTTGTGTTGTCTGCTGTCAGTAAGTATAGTTGTTGCCTGTATAGCTGGAGTTGCGCTTATTGCCCCCTAATAGTACAGTACTTAATAAGTTCTCCTTATTATGGTCCATTTTTTATTTTTATAGCAGGTTAAGAGGTTATAATTAATCGCACTGAATTAATGTCTTAAATTGTTAGCCCTAATAAATATTGTTACTTTGCCAGACTGTAACAACCCATTTAGAATGGGGGGGGGGGGGCACATCCACTTATAGCTGTCCCCTTAGTGTCTTTAGCATATAATTTCTTTAAAGTTCAGCAATAACTTTTTTCGAGCACAAATGACACCGTTTCCTGAGAATGACCCAATAGCATATGGACACACGTATCGATACCTGTTTACAGCAATGTAGCCCATGAAGAAAATACTGCAGTACATGTTCAGGTAGGAGGCTGGGGCACCAAAGTTACAGTAGATGCGTTGAATTTCCACTGAACTGTAGGCATATTTAAATATGCGTAATAACAAGCACAGGCAGACAAACAAGTCGGCGACAGCCAGGTTCTTGAGATAGACTGTGATGCTGGACTCAATGGTAGATTTACAAAAATACACATGTATTGTAATGCTATTGAGCACCAGGCTTGCCAGAAAGATGAGTGTGTATATACATATGAAGAATGGACGCGCAGGCATTTCGCAAGGTCCTTCAGTTGAATTAGTGATGTTCATTTCCATGGATGAGCTGGCTGGTCAACCTAGAGATGAGATTGTCTGTTAACTATTGTAAGAGGTAGTGGTTGTATTTTACTCAGCTAAATGCAGACATTGTTTAAATATTTAAAAAGAAATTTAAAATTTAAATAGTCAAGGCAACAGGTCGCATTTGAGATCTCTAAGAATACTTTGTGTAGTCAACTAGTATTTGTTCTCTAAATTTTAAATGTCTCCTGCATAGTAACCTATTCACTTACATAATGTTCAATAAACCATGTGGAGACATTTAAAAAAAAGTCACATTTTGTGTTCCATGGAAGAAAGAAAGTCTAAGGGTTATGGATAGCTCTCTCCAGGTTATTAGACCTTCTGGGTCCAGATGACTCTTTCTTAGGCTAGTTGGAGAAACATATTATTGGTTGAATATGTGTTTGTATGTTCTGTATATTCAAATTCACATTTCATAGTATTGGTGACAAAAACATTTTTTTGATTGGCTTCAAGTGTGGACTCCAGTGAGCATGCACACAGTCATCAGTGCTCTTTGAATGAGACACATGGTGGCATGTATCCACGGTATTGGAACTAACTAAAAATTATTTGTTTTTGTTTTTTAATGCAATCTTCACAGTTTCTGTATTAACTGGGCACTGAAATAATTATCTAGTGCTTGTTTTGTTTTTTTCAACTACTTCACTGATACTTTGTTGATTTCACAGTTCTGTTATACAATAAAGTATAACTTAGTTGATTTAGATTACCCTTACCCTTGTTTTCTACCCTTAGCCACAAGTGCCAAAGTGTCAAACACTTCTCACAGCACTATATTTAAATACAATAGACACTAGACATGTCACACCTCACTAGACTTCCTAACCATGTATGATCTGTACACTTATACAACATGTTTTTTTTATTTATTTATTTTTATTATTCTTTAAGTTCATTACTCTTTCAGATGTATCATTTATTTTTATGTCTGTGTGTGCGTTGTGTGTATCTCTCTCTCTCTCTATATATATAGAGGGTTGGGAGGGTTACTTCTGAAATTTATTCCACTACAGATTACAGAATACATGCTGTAAAATGTAATTTGTAACGTATTCCATTAGATTACTCAAGGTCAGTAATGTATTCTAAATACTTTGGATTACTTCTTCAGCATTGGTAGATTTTGTCACTTGTTTTGACTATAAAAACTCTGGCAGTACAGTAAGACAAAATATAAGTTAAAAATACATTCTCTGAATAACCTAAATATCTTATGAAGTGTTGATTCTAAAACAATATAAATCAAATTGATCTTGTTTTAAGGATTTTTTTATATTTTTACAGGAAAACAATACAAAAATTATTATCAAGAAAATGATTTTTGCTCTAATATCAAAGGTCTTACTAGAAAAAAAGAAATGATGATCCAATGTGAATTTTCTTGATAAAAAAAATATGATCGTGCCTGGTAACATGTGCTTGTAGAATGGCTAGAAATAGCATTTTAGCTTAGCGTAAAGCTGACAATTTACACAAGGTTTATTTATATTTCTTCTGCTCCAAACTTACTTCAAACTTACATCTCTGTCTGCTCGTATGAATGTAACACATCATAAGAAAGTGTTTCACCGCTGTTCAAATGCACTTTGGATCGCATAATTTATATGTATAAATGTTTTCCATCTGAAAGGACTAAATATTAAATGAAACAAATGACAAAATGCAAAGTAATCTCTTCAGTAATCAAATACTTTTTGAATGTAACTGTATTCTAATTACCAATGATTTAAATTGTAACTGTAGTGGAAAAGTTAAATTTTAAATACATAATCCAATTACATGTATTCTGTTACTCCACAACCCTGTCTATCTGTCTGTCTGTGTGTGTGTGTGTGTATGTATGTATATATATATATATATATATATATATATATATATATATATATATATATATATATATATATATATATATAGAAAGTGTGTCTTGTTCTTTCTCTCACACTTGGACTGTATTCTATTTCAATACTACTCAGCTGTTTCCTCTCTTACAATACCAGAGAGGCATTTTGTTTTTTTTATTTATTTTTTTTTACTTTAAGATACTTTTTTTAACAATAATTTCTTCTTTTCAGTTATTTCAAAAGTATGTTTAAGGATTCATAAGAATATTACAACAAAGTATGATTTGGTTGGTGACCTACCGTTGTTGTTGGCAGTCCAGTTCTCACATGTGCCTGTGTATCTTTTCTTTTAAAACAGCAACTTCCTCTTCTCATCATGCCATATTATCCTGTAGCTCAAGACTGGTTGCCTACTGAAGCTAAGCAGGGCTGAGTCTGGACAGTAGCTGGATGGAAGATGTCCTGGGGAAAACTAAGGTTGCTGCTGGAAGAGGTATTAGGGAGTCCAGCAGGGGGTGCTCACCCTGTGGACTGTGTAGTCCCTAATGCCCCAGTATAGTGATGGAGACACTATACTGTAAAAAGGCACTGTCCTTTGGATGAGACATTAAACTGAGGTCCTGGCTTTCTGTGGTCATTAAAAATCCCAGGACATTTTTTGAAAAGAGTAGGGGTTCTGGTGTCCTGGCCAAATTCCCCAATTGGCCCTTATCAATCATGGCTTCCTAATAATCCCCATCCATTAATTGGCTCTATCACTCCTCTCTCCTCTCCACCAATCGCTGGTGTGTGGTGAGCTTACTGGCGCACTATGGCTGCTGTCGCATCATCCAGGTGGATGCTGCACACTGGTGGCAGTTGAGGAGAGTCCCCTGTTCACTGTGTAAAGTGCTTTGAGTGTATTGTCAGAAAAGCGCTATATTAATGTAACATTCATTCATTCATTCATTCTTGAATTTTCAAATGTTTTAAATTACACGTTTTATATTACAAATTTTCTCTTTTTTTCAGTTGCTAAATGTTTATATGATTGGCAGTTAAGGAAGGAAGATGAAAGTTAATCATAGCCACAACTAAGACTAAGAGCAAGGCAGAAAACAACAAGGAATATTTGTATTATTATTATTACCGTTTAAGGTCATTTTAGGTTGTTGTGTAATATGAGTGAAACTGCATAAATAATACATAATATGAGTGAAACTGCAACATCTAGTTGTATTTGAAAAAGTCATAAAATTACCTACCATTAACTACTTTAACTGTACTCTTGACCTGCATGTTAAAAGAATATGGGTCATCCCAACTCGGTCTATCTATCTGTCTGTATGTCTGTAACTTTCACACATTTTTTTTTAATTTATTTTTTACCTCTTCAGCTCTGCGGAGTGACTCACCTCAATCCGGGTGGCGGAGGACGAATCTCAGTTGCCTCCACGTCTGAGACCGTCAGTCTGCGCTTCTTATCACGTGGCTTGTTGAGCGCGTTACCGCAGAGACCTAGCATGTGTGTGCATTCCTTGTTTCTTTCAATCTGGTACATCAAATTTGTGTACGAGTGTGCTGCTCTCCGCTTTATTTATTTTCTGAAGTTCTTCAGTTAACACTTTTTTACATTGCACCATATTGATTTTGTCTAAATAAAGATGGCCTCTCACCTTGGTATTTACTTTAGCATGTTTCTAATCCACCTCCGCAGTGGACCTTTGTATGTTTTCTCAGGACAGTGAGGATCCCCAACTCTGATGATTCCTGACCTTCATAGTCCCCTGGAAACCAGACCATGTTTGTCCATCGCACTCTTTCAACTTGTATCTTTACTGGGAACATTTCCTTCATTTCCTGTAGGTCACTGGAGGTCACAAAACTCTGAGATGACTTCTGAACAAACATAAATAGTATAGAGCAGAAAGGATAACATTTTTAAGTACCATTATACAAAGAATGACACATGTAGGTCAAATAATTAAGTTTATTGAGGCACTTTAAAAAGATCTAGCAAGCAACAAAGAAGGCACACAAAGACAAAAAAAAAAAAAAAAAAAAAAAAAAAAGGAAGCCATTTTTTATTTTAATTGAATGTTTAATTTATATATTTATAGTTTATATAAAATATAAATAATATAAACATTTTCTGTGAGTAAATAGTGCAGCATCGTACAAAATAAAAAAACTGATATGCTTTGTCACATTATTCTGGAGTATTTCAGATTAAAACTATGATGTAATAAATGTCATAAAACTGTGTGCTTGCTTTTGACTGGAAATGAAAATGGAACAAACAAAATTTGTTCTTTGAAAACTGATTCATTGTGTGTTGAAAGTTTCCCCTGATTCTGAGGAACAGTACAAATACATTTCCAGTTAAAAGCCCTTAGAGTCAAACAATAATTACTAAGAAGCTCTAAGCGACTGCATCTCAGCCCAAACAAATTACAAGAATTACTTAATTCTTCAATTTAGTTATTGTCAGTCCAAATAAAATCCTTTCTAACCCTAAAGAGCAAGGGCAATACATTCTGAAACATGTGTGTTGTACTTTTTTCTATGTTAAATTAACATTAAACATCCAAACCAGGTTAAAGCTGAAGTATGTAGACAGCTTTTCCGAATGCTCCCCCATCTGCCATTGAATGAAACACAATGATAATACTACAATGGCTAATCAGAATGTGTTGGAACTCCTTGGATACTGGGTCATTCCGCGAAAACAGTGCCTTTTCTATTTCAAAAAGGTGATTTTTAAAGTAAATTTCTGAACATTTTTAAACATTCTATCAAAGATGGTCTTTATATGTTAATACATTGCACTGTGCCATTCAAGCTAAATAAAAATAAATAAATAAATAAATAAAAATATGTTGAGATATAGCTGTGTCTTTAAAAAAAAGTAACAGGGTTGACGGTAATAGGGTTGACAGTTCATTTAGCCATGACAAATGCTGCATCCCAATTTTCCTACTATACTATGCCCTTAAAGTGTGCACTGTTTTGTAATGGAAAAGTGTCTACTTTTTAGTGTGTATCAAAAAAGTGTACAATTATTGGGACACGCTATCAAGTCATTAAATCGTGCCTTTAAAAAAAAGACTCTTCTATTGCATAGTTAAATGTATCCTGTTACCACACACCGACCAGTCAGACATCCTGTTACAGTTATCATGGACTGCATGTTCCTCATTTCAATTTACTATCATTCATTCATCATTTTCATTGCATTTCATTTATGATACATTTAGGGTTGCCACCCGTCCAGTAAAATACGGGATCGTCCCATATTTAAAGATAAAATGATGGGTCCTGTATTTAAGCTGGTCAGATGGCGTCACGGTGAAATCGTTCCAGATCGCCAATTTAACATACAGTAAGTTGGAAAATTTGCCTACGGTGGGTAAGGGACCGTCTGAAAAGTCCACACATTGTGCTAAAATGTGCTAATACTGTGGAGGGTGTGGTAAGGGACCGTCTGAAAAGTCCACAAATGGCGGTAAAACGGTGGAGTTTTTTCCATATAAATGTTTGATAAGATCAAACAATGTATGAATACAAACATAAAGACAAGTACAGGTGAAGGAAAAAAGAAACAAATAAAATAAATACAAATGATAAAAAAACATCTGTATAAACCATCCAAAATTTATACATAAATCAAATCAAATCACATCACATTTATTTATATACACAAGTGCAATGGTGTGTGAAATTCTTGGGTGCAGTTCCGATCAATATAGCAGTCGTGACAGTGATGAGACATATACCAATTTACAATAACATAAAATTAACACAACACAATTTAAAGTCTAACATACACATTATTACACACAACACAATATACAAATAATAACATACACTGTACAGTATACAATAAGCACAATATAGATACACATTATTCAATAAAAAAATAAAATAAAAAAGTATATATAGTAGTATATATAGAATGTACAGTAGGTTGTATTGTACTGTATTGACATTCAGGCTGTCGGTTGACAGTAAGTTGTTAAGAGAGAATATATATAATAATAATATAATTTATGACAGTCCGGTGTGAGATATAAGAGTAAGAGTAATAAAGTGCAATGCTGATTTATTTTTATCGTGGGAGATCAAGAGTTCAAAAGTTTGATTGTTTGGGGGAAGAAGCTATTATGGAGTCAGCTGGTGCGGGTCCTGATGCTGCGATACCGCCTGCCTGATGGTAGCAGTGAGAACAGCCCATGGCTCGGGTGGCTGGAGTCTCTGATGATCCTTCGTGCTTGTTTCACACACCGCCTTGTATATATTTCCTGGAGGGAGGGAAGCTCACCTCCGATGATGTGTCTGGTAGTTCGCACCACCCTTTGCAGTGCTTTGCGGTTGTGGGCTGTGCTATTGCCGTACCAGGTGGAGATTCAGCCAGTCAGGATGCTCTCTACAGTGCAGGAGTAGAACCGTGTGAGGATGTGGCGGTTCATTCCAAACTTCCTCAGCCGTCTCAGGAAGAAGAGGCGCTGATGAGCCTTCTTCACAACGACTTCAGTGTGGATGGACCATGTGAGTTCCTCAGTGATGTGGACACCCAGGAACTTGAAGCTGCTGACTCTCTCCACTGGTGCTCCATTGATGGTAATGGGACTGTGTTCTCTGTCTTTTCTTCTGAAGTCCACCACAAGCTCCTTTGTCTTACTGACGTTGAGGGAGAGGTTGTGCTCCTGACACCAGTGTTTCAGAGTGTGCACCTCCTCTCTGTAGGCTGTTTCATCATTGTCAGTGATCAGACCTACCACCGTCGTATCATCAGAAAACTTAATGATGGCATTGGAGCTATATGTTGCCACACAGTCGTGTGTACAAGGAATACAAGAGTGGGCTGAGAACACAGCCCTGTGGGGCTCCAGTGTTGAGGGTCAATGATGAGGAGATGTTGCTGCCTATTCTAACCACCTGGCGTCTGCTTGACAGGAAGTCCAGGATCCAGCTGCACAGCGAGCTGTTTAAGCCCAGAGCCCGGAGTTTCTCATCTAGCTTGGAGGGCACTATGGTGTTGAATGCTGAGCTGTAGTCTACAAACAGCATTCTCCCATAAGTGTTCTTTTTTTCCAGGTGGGAGAGAGCAGTGTGTAGTGTAGATGCAATGGCATCATCAGTGGAGCGGTTGTTGCGGTAAGCAAACTGCAATGGGTCAAGAGAGAGAGGCAGCACAGAGCAGATGTAATCTCTGATTAGTCTCTCAAAGCATTTGCTGATGATGGGGGTCAGAGCAATAGGACGCCAGTCATTTAAGCAAGTTATATTTGATTGCTTTGAACAGGCACAATGGTTGATGTTTTAAAGCATGTAGGGACTACAGACAAAGATAGGGAAAGGTTGAAAATGTCTGTAAAAACACAAGCCAGCTGGTTCACGCACGCTCTGATGACGCGGCCCGGAATGCCGTCTGGGCCTGCAGCTTTGCGGATATTCACCCATCGGAAGGATCGGGTTACATCCGCTACAGAGACAGAGAGTGAACTAACCTCTGTAGCTTCGGCCGCGAGAGCTCTCTTCGCGAGGGCGGTGTTATTTCCCTCAAAACGAGCATAAAAAGTATTTAGCTCATCCAGGAGAGAGGCAGCAGTGTTCATGGCTGAGTTTTTATTCCCTTTAAAGTCCGTGATGATGTTAATTCCCTACTACATGCTTCTAGAGATGGTGTTGTTAAACTGTCCTTCAATCTTGTTCCTGTACTGGCGTTTTGCTGTTCTGTTTTTTGGAGGGCATAACTGGCTTGTTTATGCTCCTCCGCGTTCCCGGAATTGAAAGCGGAGGTCCGCACATTAAGTACCGCGCGAACATCGCTATTTATCCATGGTTTCTGGTTCGGGTAGATCCATATTGTTCTGGTCGGAACTACATCCTCCACGCACTTTTTGATGAAACATATTACGCTATCAGCGTAAACCTCGATGTCGTCATCGGAGGCGGACCGGAACATCTCCCAGTCCGTGTGATCAAAACAGTCCTGTAGCATAGAGTCTGATTGGTCCGACCAGCATTGGATTGTTCTGAGGGTGGGTGCTTCCTGTTTCAATTTCTTCCTGTAAGTGGGCAGAAGCAGAATGGAAGAGTGGTCCAATTTGCCAAATGGTGGGCGGGGGAGGGATTTGTAGCCATCCCTGAAGGGAGAGTAGCAATAGTCCAAAACCCGGTCCCCTCGTGTGTTGAAACTAATGTGCTGGTGGTATTTTGGTGCGACTGATTTGAAACTGGCTTTATTAAAGTCCCCGGTCACAATGAACGCGGCCACAGTTCCTTGCGGTTTCCTGCTCACTTATACTCCCATACAGTTCCTTGATTGCCCGGTCTGTGTTGGCTTGTGGCAGGATGTACACAGCTGTGATAATGACTGCTGTGAATTCCCTCGGTAGCCAGAATGGTCGACACAGAAGCATGAGAAATTCCAGATCAGGAGAGCAGAAAGATAGAATGTACGTTCCTCTGATCACACCAGGATTTGTTGATCATAAACATACACCACCACCTCTGCTTTTACCTGAGAGGTCTTTCGCTCTGTCCGCTCGGTGCACGGAGAACCCCGCGGGTTCAATGGCTGAGTCTGGAATCTCCGCAGACATCCAAGTTTCCGTAAGGCAGATAATGCAGCAGTCCCTCGTCTCTCATTGGAAAGAGATCCGCGCTTTCAGCTCGCAGAGCTTGTTATCCAGAGACTGAACATTTGCCAGTAGAATACTGGGTAGCGGGGGTCAATTTGCGCGGCGTCTTACTCTGATGAGAACGCCGGCTCTGTTTCCCCTTTTCCTTCTGCATTTCCGCGGACTGCCCAGACAAAGGGCTCCACTTGCGTGTTTGTAAACAGCGGGTCGGCATTGAGGAATTTGAAGTCCGGTTTACGGTGTGAAACTGCTGAACCAATGTCCAAAATTGTTTGTCTGTCATAGACAATAAGGCAGACAACATCCAAGACAAAAACATAAGAATTGTGAACAAAACAAACAAAACACTGCCTTATTGTGTCGGAGCTCGCAACGCAGCAGCCATACTCGGCACCATCTTGAGTCACAACAATAAGATAAAGAAGACAAATAATCGAAAAAATTAAACTAAATATATTTTTAACATATAAATGATGGGTCAGGAAAGTTCTCATTTTAGCATATAAGAAAGGATATACAATTTTTATTAATAACGCATATTAACTCAATGCATTTATCGCTAAAACTGTGAAGGATGTGGTTAGGGGCCGTGATTTTTCGAAAAAGAAGCTCTTAAGAATACACAAGGGCATCCACACTAAGCAGTACAAATACAGTAGACGGACATAAAAGAATGCATGATGACTAAATAAGGATTAATAATCATACATACCCTTTTTTGATCAATGTAAATGGAGCCACTTTATCATTTGTAATTTAATGAGCCAATCAGCATCTTTGTCTGACAGCGAGAAAAAGTAGTTTCTCTTGACAGCATTCAACAAAACTTACATAACCATTAATGTTGTTTCATGTTGTAAAAACATGATGAAGAGATGATGCACCGTCGGTCTCACCACCATGTTTGTAGTTTTTCAAGTATGACAATCGTAGTTCTGAAGCGAACTCATAAACACCTCTTCCGTCGAGCAAGAGATTGTGGGCAATATTAGCCAAAAAAGTGTTCACGGATCCACACTTTCCAAATTTAACAGAAACAGTAGACTATCCGGGCAACTCTGGGACACTCATTTGCACATACTATGATTTGGGAAACTCTAATTCTCATCTCGGGTACTGTTTAGGGTGAATAGGGTCCAGATTGGGATGCAGGGTTTTTTTTTTTACTTCTCCCTTTTTCTCCTCAATTTGGCATGCCCAATTCCCAATGCGCTCTAGGTCCTCGTGATGGCGTAGTGACTTGCCTCAATCCGGGTGGTGGAGGATGAATCTCAGTTGCCTCCGTGTCTGAGACAGTCAATCCGTGCATCTTATCATGTGGCTTGTTGAGCACATTACCACATGTGGAGGCTCACGCTATTCTCCGCAGCATCCATGAACAACTCACCATGCGCCCCACCGAGAGCGAGAACCACATTATGGCGACTACGAGGAGGTAAACCCAACATGACACTACCCCCCCTAGCAACTGGGCCAATTGGTTGCTTAGGAAGCCTGACTGGAGTCACTCAGCACGCCCTGGATTCGAAGTTTGGTAGTCAGCACCTTTGCTTGCTGAGCTACCCAGGCCCCGGGACGCAGGGTCTTTTAAGTAAGTCAGTCCAATCGGCGGCCATCTTTTGAAAACTCTCAGGCAGGCTGACCAGCTATTTTTCTATGTAAACAAATGGCATACAAGTGCAACTCCTATCTACTTGAGTGAGACAATAGTGTCTGACAACAATAGTGTCATAAATTGTGCTTCTTTACCTAAGCTTACACTAACAAACTACATTTTCTAATGTGCATGAGTATTGCCAATGCAAATGCACATTCTCGAGTTGATTGACATGTGATGTCTGTATCTAAAAAGTGATTGGCTCTTTTACTTGTAAGGCGGGACTTCCTTTTCTACATCTGTTGGCCGTTGGGTTTTCCAATTGCGCCCATTCCTTTTAATGGAAGAGTCCTTCTCTGCTAAATAGTTTCTCACTATAACTAGATTTATGATTTAAGGTCATGACACTACAAGGTGATTATTATAAAGAGAATTTAATGTTGATATTTCTACAAAATAAATATCCAAGTTTTATTATCAGTTGATTTCTGTACAAAATCATGATAACAAGGACGACAATTTAAAGGAATATTCCGGGCTGAATTCAAGTTACACTCAATCGACAGAATTTGTGGCATAATATTAATTACCACAAAAATTGATTTTTTAATCTTTTCTTTTAAAAAGGCTCTTACAATGGAAGTGAATGGGGCTAATCAGTAAATGTTCAAATACTCACTCTTTCAAAAGTATAGCCACAAGACAATAGAAGAATTAATTCAAGTGCTTTTCTAAAATTATATGCTTCACATTTCTGTCTTTAAACCTTCCAAAAATTGGCCCCATTAAGGGTTGACACATAACTCGGCCACACAACTTTAAGTATTTAAAATATATATGTGCACTACATATATATATATATATATATATATATATATATATATATATATATATATATATATATATATATATATACTGTATATACACTCTCAGATCCATCCGAGATGCTGCAAGTTGATTGTTCCAATTAGTTTCTCTTTCAAAATCATACTATATTATGATTTGGGTCATTTTGTACACTGGTTGGAGGGGACAGAGTTTATCTGTAAATATGTGGGTGTAAATCCAAGCAGAGCATGTTTGCTGAGTGAGAGGAAAAGTGCAGAACTGTGACGGGAGAGACGCCAGCAGGGAGAAACAATAAGAGGGAAAAGAGGAAGCAGAAAAGACAAATAAGACAGACTAAATTTATGAATTACATCCTGAGAATGCATAACAGGGGTTGCATCAACAGAGTTATTTTTAAGTTCCTGCACTTTCCAGAGGATTACAGTCAGTGGACTAAGATACTGGAGAATATCTAAAAACTACTTAATTTCAAAGTAATTATTTATGTAGCTAATATTTTGCATGACTAAAAACTGAAACCTAATTATTTTTAAAGCTTAAGGAGTTGCCATTTGAGAATTAACTGATTAATTAATGAATTAATAAAAATGGGGGAATAAACACGCTATTTTTATATATCTGGGCACCACGGCAATAATATATGAATATAATATTAATAATTTTAAAGAGGTCAAATCATATTATGTACTTTTATTCATTTTAAGTTTATAGCTCATAAAGTTACATTTACATTTATTCATTTGGCAGATGCTTTTATCCAAAGTGACAAAGAGGAATAATACAGTACATCATGAGCGATTCATCTTGAGACAGTGGTATGAAAATTGCTGCATCACAAAGTTTCACTAGCATCAGAATAGTAGTATCCAAGACAGATTAGAATGCAACAATTTTTATTTTTATTTTTTGAGTGAACGGTTAAGTGCTCATAGAAAAGATGTGTTTTTAGCTGTTTTCTGAAGACACAGAGAGTGAGTCTGCTTCACAGATGGAGTTGGGAAGGTCATTCCACCAACATGGTACAGTGAAACCGAAAGTCCGGGAAAGTATTTTGGCACCTCTTTGTGTTGGTACAACAAGGCGCTGCTCATTAGCTGACCGCAGGCTTCTGGTGGGAACATAGCTCTGCAGAAATTATTTTAGGTATGCTGGAGCAGACCCAGTAACTGTTCTGTATGCCAGCATCAGAGCCTTGAATTTGATACGTGCATCAACCGGCAGCCAGTGAAGAGAGACAAGGAGTGATGTAACACGCACTCTCTTTGGTTAATTAAAGACCAGACGTGCTGCTGCATTCTGGATCATTTGCAGGGGCCTAATTGTGCATGCAGGGAGGCCTGCAATGAGAATGTTACAGTATTTCAGTCTAGTTATGACAAGTGGCTGAACAAGAAGTTGTGTGGCATGTTCAGAGAGGAAGGGTCTTATTTTCCTGATATTGTAGAGTGTAAATCTACATGATCATGCTGTCTTTGAAATTTGGTCTGTGAAATTGAATCGGTTATCGATGGTTACCCCTAGATTTCTGACTGTTTTGGAAGGCGTTACTGAAAGTTGAACACAGCTGAATGGTGATGTTGTGTTCAACAGCAGAGTTGGCTTGAAAGACGAGGAGCTCAGTCTTTGCTGGGTTAAGTTGCAGGTGTTGTTCCTACATCCAGGCCGAGATGTCTGCCAAACAGGCCGAGATTCGAGCAGTCACTGTGGTGTCGTTGGGCTGGAAAGACAAGTAGAGCTGTGTGTCATCGGTGTAGCAGTGGTAAGAGAACCCATGTGCCTGAATGATGGGTCCCAGTGATGTTGTGTATATAGAGAATAGAAGTGGCCCAAGCACTGAGCTCTAAGGTACCCCAGTAAGTAGCTGATGTGACATGGACACCTCACCTTTCCAGGCTACCTTGAAGGACCTATCTGAGAGATAGGAATTAAACCAGTCAAGCACAGTTCCTGTGATGCCAAGAGTAGAGAGGGTGGAGAGTAGGATCTGATGGTTGACTGTGTCAAAGGCTGCAGAAAGGTCCAGTAGAATCAGGACGGATGATCTGGATCCAGCTCTCGCCTGTCTCAGCGACTCAGTGACAGAGAGCAGGGCAGTCTCGGTGGAATGTCCACTTTTGGAGCCTGACTGATTGTCATCCAGCAGCTTGTTCTGCAAGAGATAGGCAGAGATCTAATTGAAAACTGCCCTTTGAAGTGTTTTCGCCATTAATGGGATGAGAGAGACTTTTCTGTAGTGTTCTACTTGTGTGGGGTTAAGTGTGTGTTTTTTAAGCAGCGGGGTTACTCGAGCCTGCTTAAATGTAGTGGGAAAAATGCCTGTAAGTAGAGATGTGTTAATTATGTGTGTGAGTGCATGTAGGATGGATGGAGGGATGGCTTGGAGAAGGTGGGAAGGAATGGGGTCAAGGGGACAGGTGGAGGGGGTGGTGGTGAAGCTGAGTTTAGAGACCTCTGTGGTTGATAGGGTGTGGTGTTGAGAATGATTTGCTGATGGCTGTAACCTTATTAGTAAAATGTGACGAAGACATCTGCTGTCAGTGAGGTGTCAGGCAGTGGAGGGGGAGGACAGAGAAGTGTGCTGAATGTTCTAAATATGCTGTGAGTGTCTATGGTGCTGTTGATCTTGTCTTGGTAATAGACGTTTTTGCAGATTTAACATTATCTGAAAAAAATGCAAGCAGAGACTGATACTTACCCAGATCTGCTGGATCTTTAGATTTCTGCCATCTCCTCTCAGCCACCCTGAGGTCAGTCCGTTGTTCACAAAGAACGTCATAGAGCCAGGGGCTGGGCGGTGTCATACATGCTGGCCTAGAGGAAAGAGAGGACAGATGCTGTCTAGACAGGTTGTTAAAGCCTAGCATGTCTGTGGCAACATACTTTTGTGGGTTGCATTGTAGTAATAGCATGGAATTCAAAAGAAGTATTGTTACATAGAGAGGAGTGTGGCAAAAATGTCCAGTTGTTTGGAATGAGCAAACCTGTTCCCCCACCCCTACCGGTATGTTGAGGGGTGTGAGAGAAGGAGAAGTTGTTGGAGAGAGCAGAGGGTGTTTCTGTATCCTCTGGACGTATCCATGTTTTTGTCAGTGCAAGGAGGCTGGAATGAAGTCAGCTTTGTTCAAAGCTGATTGGCAGTTCCAGAATCCCACCAAAAATGAGAGCAGAGCAGGCGCTGATGTGCAAAGTGGCCGTAGGTTGTGTGGTTTGCGTTGTGTCCTCATCTATACTGTGTAAACTGTCTGTAACAGATAACAGGGATGTGCTTGAGGGCACATGTTATGTGTGGAGTAGACATATGGGAATGTATAAGGAAATATATATATATATATATATATATATATATATATATATATATATATATATATATATATATATATATATTTAAAAGATACTTAAGTGCTATGGTGAGTGGTGCACAGGTAGACTCATTGGTCTTTACACAATTAGGACTTCACACGAGGAGGGCTTTACACAAGGGTTGCCACTTTTGCATTCTCGTCAAATATATACACGCTGCTATTGGGTCGTTAATTGAAAAAAGCTGGACATGCCTTAATGCTGCTTAGCACAACAACGCGAGTCACATGGGTAACCTAAACTAAGGGTCGCGTGAGATGACAAATGCGGGAACAAACGCGAATTCAGTACACCATAAACAAACAATGCTAAACTTTAGCAATACATAATACTCTAAAACAAGTGAAGCACTGTTTAGAGACTATGGAATATTTTTATTTAATCATTCAGTTAATCCATTTTTGATAACTGAATTAATATGTATGCAATATGCAATGATCTAAAAATGACAATGTGTAATCAGTGTATTATGTATAACTGCATTATGAATGTTATTCACTATGTTAGATATTTAATCATTCATATATTGATTTAATTATAATTTACTCAGTTTAATAATCAAAGTGCAAATCAATGGAAAAATGCAGCTTGGCTTCTCTAGGGAGATTTACAGCCTCTCTGTTAAGCTCTGTATGACTCAAAAGGAGATGGGTGTGTGGATACTAAAAGGATGATTTAATGATAAGAACAGAGACAGGAACTGCCTGGTGTCCAAAAAAGGCAGATGATATATGTGTTAATTAGTGCTATGAAATGGATGAAACATGTATGTGGGTGGACATACAACTCTTTATTTTTAAGAATGTGTGTAACCAACGACTGTAATAAGGAAAATCATTTAATATACTAATCAAATTAATGCAGAAAGTAATGATAGTTAGTCAATATAAAATATGTAACCATATGAAGTGATTACAGTGTGTTTTATACATATAAATTGAAATAGTCATGCTTTTGCCATCATTGAAGCAAGTTGGGGTCATGGGTGACCAGCTAGAAGGGAGACGGCGAAGATGAAACTAGGGATGCATAAAATTATTTCATTGGATGAAGAGGCCATCACTCAAAGAGATAAGAAGAACAGAAACTGTATAAAAAATGCATGTTCTAGAGTGAAAGTTCAGATGCTCCATGGACCACCTCGGTTTGTTACTCTGTAATAAAAGTCTATTTTTGGAATAAGAACTCAGAGAAATATTTGACTCGACTGAGCTTCGTTTTGGGGAATCTGCCACGACAAGACACACTAAAAACAATGCTAGTTTAACACACAATACACAAACAACTCTAAACCTAGCAGTGAATACCCAAGGACAAGTCAAAACAAAGTAGCACACACACACACGCTTTTAAGCGACGCAGGTTCAACACAGTACAACACGGCAAACAAACAGCACAAGTCTAGCTATGAATACTACTCTAAAACAAAGTGAAACAATGATATAAAGACACACTTAAACTCAACTGCAGACTCCTGTATTCTCCTGAAATGACTATGGATCCCGCAATTTAAATATCTTACCTGGTGCTGGACATGACATAATGCTGCTTAGCATAAAGTTAATATTAGAGTTAATTGTAAAATCTAAATTTCTATTAAAATTTTATAATCAGCATAATGATGTCATCACATGCACTCATCAATAATATACCAATTTTTATTTAAGTGTGGAAACAGCTTGTGTAAAGAAATTAAACCTGGTCAAGACAGATGCTGAGTTAGGAATTACATACTATTATTATTTCTGCAATAAACAGATATGTCAGAAGTAGTACGAGTAGTATAGGTAGTATGTAACTCAGCAATACTGGAATTCTCACCTCCTTGTGGCCAGTAGGAGAAATGCAGTGTGTAAATGCTGTGTGACTTTGCAGTTTGCTTTGGTACACTACTGTTTTTTCTTCTCTTCTTCTTTAGGAAGCACTGTAGTATTATTAATGCTTCTTGCAAGATTCGTTTTATTTTTTGAACTGTCAAAGTGTGCTAGGTTAGCCATTTCCAAATTTCTTCTTGAGATGTTACAGTACTTTATAGGTCTAATTTGTACTTACCATCAAGTATGCCCCATTAAATGTTAAATTCAACCACTACCACACTCTGCTATTTAATATGTTATTAACAGTGTTGGGTGTGATGTGATTACAAAGTAATTAGTTACAATTATGTAATTACTTTTTAAATCAAAAAGAAAAATTGCAGAGACACACTGTATTTCCATTTTGATTTCTTGTAAATTAGGGTGACCATGTATCCTCTTTTTCGGACCTTAAAAAAAGTGTCTGGCCGGGATTTCTAAATTTGCGAAAATGTCCGGTATTCGGCTTTAGTTGCATTATGATGTGCATCTGGTCTAATACTTCACTGTGTGTGCGCGCATATTTGCATTGCTTTAACCCCTCTTTGTAAGTCCCGCCTTCTCGCACACCAGTTGGTCGATTATAAGAGGCTTGCAGCAACTATTGGCCAAATTCCTGCCTGACAATCTCTCCGCGAACGCGCGAAGCGCTGTTGTGTTCGGCATCAAACAGTTGCTTGACAGTAGCAGCAAATGACAGCTGAGTGGAAACAATGCCCAAACGAATGTGCAAATTAACAGAAGATTTGCACAAAAAATTCCCATGCTTTCGTCCAGGTCGAGATCCGTGGGAAGCAGAATGTATGACATGTAAAGCTGGCACTTATGTGTCAGTTGCTAATAAAGGTGCAAGTGATTTAGAAGCACACATTAGCTCTGTGAAGCATAAAGAGTCAGCAAAAGGTGAAAGTTCATCAGGTAAATTAATGGACTACTTTTTGCCACCAGGTAAAATTGTTATCACATTGCTTCATTTTCCATGGCCATTCAAAATAATAGTAATAGTAAATGAAGGTACACTCATGGAATCAAATATTTTATTTTAGTAAATGGACATTCAAAAGAATGTTGGAAATTTTTATTTATTTATATATATTTATGTTATGCTAATAGAGTGTCTTTTTCACTGTATTAAAGTTTGCATTCATAGTAATACTGTTTTGAACCCTGTTTTGGCAATAGTCCAATGGAACCTGTCAAATCAACAAATATGTCATAATTTCATTAAAGAAATGGAAGATTAAGCAGTAGTTCTAGCTGGTAGACTCTGGATCTTTATGGTTTCATTCAATCTAGCATCTCATCCAATCACAATCCACCCTCTTTTTATAAGCTCACACAGCTGCCTCTCACCACTTGTAATGCATTGTTGTTTTCACTCTCTAGCATATTTCTATTTTTCATTAACAGCACTATGCATTTGCTTCTATAATACAAGAAATAATCAAATCAAAACAAGGGGGTGCATTTCCTATACCACAGTTATGCTACATTTTTCATTTTATTAGAGTAAATCTGGCATCTTGTGTAGAGATATATTATTAATTATATTAATTATTTTTATTAACGATAGGACTTGAAGCTTCCTAACAATGGGGCTTTTTCACATACGTTTGAAATTTCAAAGCTTAACTAGGTTAACAAGTTTCTGCATACAGTTTAATTTTCTGCATCTGCTGGTCAAAACATAAGCTCCCATTAATGCTCTACAATGTTAGCTTAACAACATTATACTGTATTTTATTTTAAGTTACCAATGCAATTTGGTCATATTCTTCTTTTAGATTTATCCCTCACCTTCAGAAGGTGTCGTTGTTGTCCTAAGCATAGGTTTTAAATTAGGTTAAACTAGAGCTGTTCAGCTTGTAGTCCAAAAACCTAGAAGATAATTTGCCATGAGTTCCCTTAGGATTTTCCCATGGGATTTTATAATGGGGTTTTTGAACTTATGAGTAAAATAAGGTTTGTGGTATACATTACCTGATGAAAGTGGACATTTTGTTCTACAACATAAATGATATACAGTCATACCCCAAACGTGCCTTTTGAAGCCGCCATGCATTTAAAAAAATATATATTATTCAATAGGGCTTCAAAATTCATGTTTGAGGTATGACTGTGTGTCTAATGTCTAATGTCTTCTCCATGTTGGGCCTCATGTATTCAGACAGAGGACAAAGGCAGGCCTAACACAGTCGTAAAACCTAACTGAGGCCCACACACTCCGTCATAAATCTTACTGATAAAAACCGTGCCAAAATCAAACAAAGGGAGTCCAAAACAGACTACAAAACCCATGAAGCCTTGCTCACTAAAGGATCGAACTCTCAACTCCTATTGGATGAGGCACACGACAGAACACCCCTCAACCATGCCGTCATCAGGAGTAGAAATACCTCTGAGATGCTTCCGGGATTTGCTTCCAGCAACTTTGCTCACCGTGTGTAGACGCAGCTCATCGCTGCTCTCAGGTGCAGCCTCGTGGCACAAGGAAGTAACGTATGACTTGAAACTGCGAAATCTCACTGGACGAGTTGAGATTACTCTGTGTTCCACCGAACACTCTAATGGATCCGAAGGAGACCGCCGAGCAATCCGCATCTTCATCCGTTTGCCTGCAGAAGTGAAGAGAAAAGATTTCTCTTCCATCTTCAATCAAGTCGACGTCACTGATTTCTCCGCCAGCCCGCCGAGAATCAGCAGCCGTACCGCCCACCGACAGAGCGAGAAAATGGCCTCCCGTCATCACGCGAGCCTCGAGGAACCGAGTCGGAGTTAAAGGACGGATGAACACACATTCGTCTGTGTCCTCATGCGATTCAAGTAATAGGTTTACGTCTGGGCAGAGATAAAATATTATAGTGTGTTATTCTTGTGTATCAAGGTTATTGCTTGTATAGTTTACGGACCGCCGAGTCCGCTCATTGCTGCTAATAATACTCAAGGTATTACTGTAATGTACTGTTAACACGAATGAAATCTGCTGTCTTGTAGTCCAACCACATTGGACTGTTGTGCCATCGTGGGTGAGACCGGCAAACTGAGCTTATCCATTAAAGAACCAAAGACCGCGGGATGGTTTACGAGCCGTCCACCTCGTCTCTGAGTGATAAACTAACAGCTGCTTTCTCTCCCACGATCGCAAAACTGGCTTTGGTGCCACCACTTTATTCTCTCTCTCTCGTACTAACCACACACATGCGCACGCGCGCACACTTTTGGCTAGTTCAGCTTTGTCCCTAAGTTATCGTACAAGCGGAGACACGGGCAGACGCCAATGACCGGCTTCTCTCCGCCAACATTCGCGGCCATATTCTCTGGACGGAAATCTCGCGTGACATACTAATTGATGATTATCTTTGATAATTGTTGATTTAAAGGATTAAAAAAGCTAACATTGATTCTCATCAATGTTCTATTGATTTTAATAAATAATAATTATCTTTGATAATTATTAATTATTGCTAATGACCAAACCCGCTCTTAAACGTAGCGCACTACATTTAATGGTGCGCCGTGTGAGGTTTTAATGAGTTAGATTCTATTATTTAATTTAAATATTAATTAATAATTAAAGAAATAATTATTAATTATTTCTGATAGTAACACTGATCTAAACAACCAGTAGAACCTACATCCACATACCCATCCCATGTAAGCGAATACAGACAGTGGCTGTACACCATCCGAGAGTAGTTCATTTTAAATACTAACACACAGGGTGTACATATAATGTCTACGGGTAGTGTGATATAACAGAATGTCCTCGTGGTGATCGTGGGGCTCACTTAAGAAGTCTGGGCAGTGCAGAGAAGGGTTTGGCTTAGGTAGGAAGGGGGATGGGCAGCGCATGCCCTTCCTTTATATATATGGTTTGTTCAAAACAATTCAAAAGAAAGTAAAGCTATTTATATACAGTATATTCACATATCAATAGCTACAGAACTATATAAACCTAGTGTTTGTTCACATATACTGTACTGAAATAGATAAAATTACTGCACACATTATCAACTGACAACGTTACAGCCGGAACATGACAGAGAGAATAACAACAGACAAGAATAGGTGTCATCAAAATGGTGTGCACATGTGCTTTTCCTGGCTGTTTCAAACGACAGAAACCAGCGACACTTTGTGAGAAGGCATAATCAAAAGAGGAATGTTTTCACAAATTACCAATCTATGATCAGAAGAGATCAAAGTAATGGCTGCTCACTCTTCGTTTGGATACCATCTTGTCAGTTCAATCTTGCCATAAATTGAGGGTGTGCAGTGGACATTTTTCACAGGATTTTGTTTGTACAATGAACTGAGGTACTGTGTGTTTGTAAATTAAAAATTGGAGCAGAAAAAAAGGCATTGTGGTAAAACTGTACAGTTAGAATGCATTCCATATTTGAACAGTACTTCTGATGTACAACATACCTCGTATCCAAAACATTATGGTTGGCTTTAGGAGACTTCGAATGATCCATCTCAGCCCAGTCACGACACCCAGTCAGCAGACAAATTCACTTTTTGCTGGTGTTCCACATTCAACCCCAGTAAAGCAAAAGATCAGAACTGGCACTGGACAACAACTTTTTGGACCTAACCAGTCCAGAACCAGCAGGAAAACAGACGCGTCCATTAAAATCTTTGCTTGTCCAAATCTTTTTTTTTTTTTCTTTTATGTAATGTTGTGTAACATGTAAGAGTACATAGTAAACAGGCAGTTGGAGATACGTCACAATTACTTAAAAGTTCAACTAAAGGGAAAATGTCCTTATGTTATAATCCTTATGTTATACATACAATAATTTTGTATGGTGAGCAGCAAATAAAGTGGACAACAAATGTATCTGGTCACACTGAATTTTAATTAGAAAAAATATAAGTAAAAATACTACCAAATGTACATGTTTATATAAAAATTGCAAATAGTCTATTTTTTAAAAAGAACATTTTAATCCCATTTATTAAGAAAGTATACATTTCATGCAAACAGAATAGTAGTTTGACTAATGATTGTACCAATCAGTGATTGAGGAATGCTTTCTCCACTGTGTACCATTCTGTGACTTGATTCAACAACAAACATTATATATGTTTAACTCTAAAAGAGATAAATGCCTTCAGGAAGGGGCATATGCCAAAATAATAAACATAATACCATCTGTTTTTACACTATTCATCCTGTTCGTCCAGTCCAGGACCTATGGGGTATGTGTTGGTGACCCCAATGTCAATTCCAGATCGTTTCACAGACACAATGATCATCTGTTTGGCTGCAGCACTGGCCATCATTGATCTGAGGAGAGGCACAATACAACAAAACAACAGCACAAAAATAACAACAGCTATAGCCATTATTATTCCCACTTTAGTAAGCCATTCTCCTCAGGATCCAAATATCTTGTCAAACCAGTTCCCAATATGCTGGTCTCTTCCTGCATTTTCAGTTACCTCTTCCCTTAGACTTTTCAGCTTCTTCATGGCCTCAGTAAAGGATCCATCAGGAGCTGTATTATTTGGGATATAAGTGCAACAGTCAGCTCCAAACATTATACAAACTCCTTTTTCTGCCAATAACCAATTTAGTTCCTGTCTATTTTGCCATGTCATTTTGCTTGTAGTTTCTAGCTGTTCTCCTAAGGCCTTAAATGCTTCATCAGTTTAATTAATGAATCTTTGCTGATTGTAGTAAATGTAATTAATCCATTCTGTATTCTTATTGAGTGTTATCCATATGAATATAGACTCAAAGCCTGATTTTATTTAATCTCTAGCTTTAAATTCATGTGGTATTCCTCTTGGTTGGCCAATCGCATCAAAGTATACATTAGGGTCTTTCTGATGGGCTCTTTTTACTCTATGTTTGTTTCTGTACAGTTTCTCTAGATTCATTCAGGTTTTCAGATTCCTTTGGGTCCCAGTCAAACATTGTTATTTCTTGCACTAGTCTTACTCTGGTACATAATCCTTTCCATCCTTTGGGTAATGTAGCCTATAATCATTTCCCCCACAATTCCAAAAGTAGTCTGCTAGTGCTTCTGTTTGTTCCTCATATATTCTTACCACAGGAAGAACTATAGTTTGGTTTGCACAATCTAAAAGACATCCATTCCAAGTTTTATTCAGACATCTTGGGGCTTCTATAACTGTAAAAAAAATTCTTCATTGTGGCTGTTGCAAATATCATTCTGCTAAACTTATAAACTCCTTGCTGATCATACATTACAGTATTCCATGTTAGTCGTGCTCAGAGATTCTGATGACCTGTCTGTTTCATTAGTGCCCTTAAGGGGGATGTTTTGATAGCATAATCTTCTATCCAATCAGCACTAAAACCTGTTGTGCCTAAAAAAGTCATAATTTGTCCCACTGTTTGTGGTTGAGGCGCTTTACTTATGCCCTCCAATTGACTTGGTGATATAGCCTAAGTTTTATGTGCAATGATTTGTAATAAATATTATACCTGTCCTTTTGTGTCATTCAAACATTTATTTTCAAGCTTTGGGTCCCTACCATGATCATATATTATGATACAATGGAATTCAGTTTTTGGCAGGCTTGGTTCACAAAGTTGCTCTTTGATATAATTTCCCCATTTGTTAATAATTTTTTCCACATCTTTCCCTAAATCTCCTAACCAATATATAATAGCTTGTGGCTCTTGGGATTCTTGGAATTTTGTGACAGTCAACTGCTTAGTTCCCTTGCTGTCTATGTACAGTATATTCCCTCTGGAGAGCACCATATCTGCAAGTTAATTTTACATATGGCATCCCTTCCTAGCAGATTAACAGGTGTTTGTTCTGATATTAAAATGGGAATTTTTATTTTTGTGTCTTTTGCTTTTATGCTAACTGTTGCCATCATTGGAATTAGCTGCGTATGTCCCGAGAATCCTACTGTCTTTACATATTTTCCAGACTTGGGGAGGTGAGAGGCATAATTTGGATTTATACATATGAACGTTGCTCCAGTGTCTAGCATTACTGGTGTGGTCTTGCCTTCTATTTTAACCTGCAGCATAGGCTCTTGATCAGCATCAGGTGATATCATTGAAAGCTGACCCCTCCCTGTAGGATCCTCTGGGCAGCCCTAGTAGCCCTGATTTGGTCCACACCATGGATTTACTGGACCTGGCGCTTGAGCTTGGTATTCTTGTTGCCATGGATTATTGCCTGGACTTGGTGCTTGGTTATTTTGCCATGGATTAGTAGGGCAGTCTCGTCTGTTGTGTCCGGGCTGGTTGCATCCCCAGCATACTCCTGGTGGGCCATTAGTTCTCTGCTGGCCATTGTTCTGTCTTACTCTTCCTCTTCCTCCTTGTTGTTGTCTGTTCCAGTTTCACTTGTTTGATTGTTCTGATTTTAGGTAAATTACAATTGGTGTTGGTGGCTGTTTCCAGCTGTTGCTATCGCATTCTGAACTACAGGTGCAGGTGCAGGTGCTACTACTGTGGTCTGAGCAGCAGGTACAGGCATGTTCACAGGAGCCATTACTGCTGATTGTTTCTCTTCTTTGTCTTTTACTACAGCTTGAATCTTCTTCTTCTTGCTAGTTAGTTCTTCAAGTTGTAGTTGTGTCAGCTTTCTTTGCCGTTCTCTCTCGGTTTTTTAGTTTCAGCTCATTCTTCCTGTATTGTTCCACAGCATGAGTCACATGTTCGCAGAACTCCTTTAGTGTCTTAGAGTTCAGTCCAACCACATCTTCCAGCTTGGCCTTCACTGTAGGTGGCATGGCATCCACTATGGCAGTTCTGAACAATGCTGTCATCACTGGATCTCCTTCTGGTTTTCTTTCCAGCTCTTGTTTCCAATGTCTCAGTTGTCTCTGGATGTAGGTGGTAGGATTTTCTGTTTCACCTATTGGATCTCCTTTCAGGGATTTCGGATCCATCTGCATTGGGTATTCTTTTCTCAATGCAAACCATATCTCAGCACGATACTTGTCAAATGGGATCACATCCATTCTTGGATTGTCAATTTCTTGGCGTAGATTCACCATTCCAAAGATCTCATTCATCATGAATCCTCCCAGACATTTAGCTAGTAGTGCTTTGATGTCTCCAATCGCCAGCAGTTTGCCCATTGTTTCTTCTTCCACCATTCTGATCCATTTTCCAGCCTTCTCATGGATGTCTGGAAGGCAGGCTATCAGTCCATCAAGATCTTGATTGGCCCATGGCACATACTGTCCTTGTGTTCCCATGATCAAAATCGGAGACTGTTTTGGGTTTTCACTGGGTAGATGCATGCTGCTTGTGGATCTTATCAGTCTGTCCTTTCCACTTCATGTCCAGCATGTTTCTCTTCCTTCTGCACATCCTCAAGGAGAAGTCTGCCTGAAACATGTTCATATTCTCCTCCCTTAGGGCTGTTCGAGCAGGCTCTGATCCTTGATCTTCTGTTTCTTTCTCTAGATTACATTCTCGCCAGTTCTTTTCTCATTGCTTTCTACTCTCTTTTTATTAGTTCCCCTGTCTTTATTATCTCTTGCTCCAGTTCATGCATCGTCCCTCTGACATTTCTTCACATTCTTTTTCTTGTCTCTCTCTCATCTCTCCTAGTGCTTGTGACATATCCTGATAGGTATTCAAACTTTCTGTGTCTTCATATTCTTTTCTTTCATATTTTGTCTGCTCTTGACTCTTCCCTGTAACTTGACATGTCACTTTCCCTTTCTTCATCATTCCTTTTGTGTGCATCATTCTCTATTTCTATCTGACCTCTTACCTCTATTGTTCCAGCTATGACAGGCATCTGCTTCCCAGATGGGCCATAAGGTGGTTCATAGGGAGGCAGTCTCTCTGTTTTTTCTTCAGTTTTGTCATTATTTCCCCCTTTGTCCTGTCTTTCAATTTTTAGTAATTTTATCCCATGGTTTTTGAATAAATTCATTTCCTCTTGTTCCTTTTCCCTTTTGTCTTCCATTTTCTTGCACTTATCTTTGACCTTATGATCTTTTTATCAATGCCTCCATTTCTCTACACATAGCCACATCAAATGTTCCCTCTGCTGGCCATTTTGTGTTTAGACTTTTTGTTCTTTTCTATGATGTCTCTACATATTGGGTGTTCTGACCCCAGCAGCTCTACAGGTGTTGATGCCATTGTTATTTGAACTTGTTATCACAGTGTGTTTTATGTTTTTTAATGTACCTCTCTAACCCCAACTCGCATCTGTTCTTAACTAGTCTTCACCAGGGTTAGACGAGGGTCACTATAAGAACCCAACCCCTGACTTCCCCTGGGATTTTGCTGGCTTGATGACTTGTCACAATTTTAAGGTATTTTATTAGTCTTTCTCAGGTATTTCAAAACAGCATTTACTTGTATTCTGGTTAAAGGTTTTATAAGCAATTCCTTTATTCCTAACCAATTTGAGTCACTATGCATCCAGATAATGTCTCCTCTTAGGCTGATTATGTCAAAGCTTCAAAGCTCGCCTTCAGCAAACCAGTGGCCTGAAGCAGCTATTCATCCTGCCCAATGTAGATAAGTGAGAAATGGTAAATTCTACATGACACCCTCCCCACAGAACCACAGAAATATTTAGTTCACTTCTAGCACAGTACTCTAAATGCAAAGGTTCAAGGAAGTCAATAAGGGCTTCTCTCTTACTTGCATTAAAAATTCTCCTTCCTCTTTTTCCTCTTCTGTTTCTCAAAAAAAAAAAAAAAAAAAAAAAAAAAAGTCGTATGCATGAATTTACAACAATGTAAATGTTTTTAAGATTGTTGCTCCTCCTAGTCCCTCTGGCCAGTGTCTCCCCAAATTCATTTTGAGAAAAGGCACATACACTGGGTCAATAGTTATTTCTGCTGACACTAATAATGACTCCAATAGAGTAGATCTTGGTATGCAAAGTTTTTCCAAGTGTTTTTCCAATGGCTCAACAGTCAAATGTTTATTTACTATTGCTCGCCAGTCCACAATTGGCCACTCCTGTTCAATTTTCTTAGAAACTCGTTTTTTTTGTTTTTTTTTTTTTTTTGTTTTTTTTTTTTTGTTCTGTCAATTCCCTTACCTGCCCTGTAACATCTTTATATTCAGATTCTTTCCAGAAGTGATTGCTAATCCCTTTTGCTTCTATCAATGTCTTTTCAAATTCTCTCCTCTTTTGATTCAACTATTCTTTGGGTTAAACGTTCTCTCTCAAACTCTGCTAGCTTCCACATCAGTTCTCAGTTAGGAGCAATACAAGAAAAAAATTCCTCTTTACCCACTCACTCACAGCCCCTCCTTTCACTTCACACACACTCACTCACATGCAGCCCCTCCTCTCACACTCTCTCTTCAGCCACACACTCTTGTGCCACACAGTTAGTCCTGCATTATTTACTTTTGCTGTGGGAGAGAAACAAGTGTTCTTTCTTGATTTAAATTTTGTTTCTGTATTAATAATTGTGTCTCTTTATTTGTATCACAACGATGACAATTTGGAAGATGTCCAAACAATTGACAATGGCAATTTCTTGGAACGTTCTTAGTATTTGAGATGACTTTTCTGACTTTTTTCACACTTTTTTATAATTTATTCCAAAATTCTCACTTAATACACTTGTTTCTTTATGCCACAGGGCTCATAAACGAATGCAAGAAAACACTTACATGGGCATATAACAGCACACTCAGCTGCACAATCACAGTTTAATTTCACACACATACAGCATAGTTCAATACAGCCACAGCACAGCCAGTATAAACACAGCACATTCAACACAGCCAATATAAAAACAATGCAGTTAATGTTATAAACAACTCAACACAGCCAATATGTATATACTGAACTACTGATATCTACACTGTTCAGCCCGGGCTCTATAAAATACTACTTTCTATAAACCAATACTTTAACTATTTCAACACCCGTCTTGGGTGAACACGCCTTTTGCGTGTACCTGCCAATTCAGCCCTCCCAGTGGTGCTATTTTGAGAAACAACACCAACCATCAAAATTGTGGGCTCGATGTTTTCAGCCAGCTCAAGGGCCACCATTCAGAATGGGCTCCCTCACCTTACTGGTGTCACCACAAGAAGTGGTATCCACAGGATTTCAACACACCCCTCTTGGGTGAACACACCTCTTGCGTGTACCTGCCAATGCAGCCCTTTCCTTCCAAGGAAAGTGGTATTAGCAGGGTTTTGCGTGCTTTAAAATGTATTTACATTCGAATGCGCAGTTTTTGAGATCTGGAACCCACTTTTCTATTATATGCAATTAATTATTTAGTTAAGTTAGAATCTGGTGTGGCCTTTAGAGTTACCACTACCCAGGCCCAACTCAAAGCAGACTACACAAAACACCATATGCAAAAATTGCTTACCTTATTTTTGGTGCCAGCTGTTTTTGTGTAGCCCGTGTCAGCCCACCTGCCATGGTCCTCCTGTTTTCTGGCCTCTTTCTCCAGTCCGGCTGGGGTCACCAATGATTTATGTCATGGAATATTTAAGTTTTTTTCCTCTTTACAAGAAAACTCTTGAAGTCAAGGAGTTCCAGATGTCAAAGGTTAGGCTTTATTGAGCAAAACAACAAAACCAAGATGCCAGCTGTATCATCTGACTATCCTGTTCCAAACTCTCATTTTTATACATTTCTGTTATCATCTTTTAACCTATAAGCATACATTTCTGTTATCTTAGCCAATGGGCATGCTTCCCCAACTTTTCTGTTTGCCACCATTATTTATCAGACCTTCTGGCTTCTTTTTAATAGTGTAATCCTGGCAACTAGTCTATTTTTTAAAAAGAACATTTTAATCTCATTTATTAAGAAAGTATACATTTCATGTAAACAGAATAGTGGTTTGACTAATGATTGAGCCATTCAGTGATTGAGGAATGCTTTCTCCCCTGTGTACCATTCTATATATAATATTGCTGAGTGTACATTTTAGGTAAGCTAAGACAGCATATGTGTGTTTCCCATAGCATAGTCAGGTAGGCCATACAGCCTTGTGTACATTTTCCTGGTCTACATAATTGGTTTACATAATGCCCAGGCTACTCTATATAAATATCTTTTCTATGTTTAATAAAAATATACTATATGTTTAATATGAATCATTTATTGTTAATTAATTACTGTTAACAATTGCTTGTATAGAAAATAGAGATTTAAGTTTATTAAAACTTTGTGGGATATTTCAGACCTTACTTTTTTAATTAAAATTAAGTCAGTTTAACATGCCTCTACACTGGTGACAGAGAGATTTAAGATGAACGTACCTGCATGGTCTCCTGGCGAGAACTGACATGATTATCAGTGTAGGTGATACAGGAAGACCGGAAAATCAACATTGTCATGTACATTAATATACTATCACGATTTATGCTGTAAATGTAATGTTCATCATATAGAAATGCTCCATGATTACATTGAACCCCCCGCTTCATCTTTACTAGCCTCAGACTCAGACGGCACGCCCACAGTCCATGCTCTATGTCAGTGGTTCCCAACCCTGTCCCCGAGGCCCCCCAATACTACACATTTTGGATATCTCCCTAATCAAACACACCTGATTCAACTTATCAGCTCGTTTTTGGAGACTCCAAGACCTGAACTGGATGTGCCAGATAAGAGAGACATACAAAATGTGCAGTGTTGGGGGGCCTCCAGGAACAGGGTTGGGAACCACTGCTCTACATCTTATGCACATAGCACACAAAACTGGAAAATGCTTTCTCAATCAACACAGCGCAAATCTGATTGGCTGGTTCAATGGAACTCCGATTAGACGCACACAGGATTTTTTAAATCAGTTTGTCTGGAAGCAGAGTTGTGTTCACAAGGTTCCGATTTGATACAGTGACCAATTTTGAGGACGAAATAATCACAGAATTTGCCCAAGTTTGCCAGGTTAGTGACATCAAATCTTACAAAGTAAAGCAGATATCCACGAGAAGAGCTGCATTTTCTGCTTTGTTTATTTAGTTCTGTCTGCTAAATTCTCTATAATGAGGTTTTCTATGCTGTACTAGTCTCCCTACACATTTTCTGCTATTTTCCCATATCTTTTCTGTGCAATCACACGTGGAGACTCACACGCCGTTATGTCAATTATTTCTTTCATTCATTCACTAGTCATGTTCTGAGCCATACAGATGTGGCCTTTGAGCATGCGTGTCAAAGGGAATCCTGTGATTTCATGCAGTGTGACGCGACATTAGGCAGTGCGGGAAAGATATGATCAGTAGGGGGCAGTTGTGTTTCATTCTGTGGACCAGTATCGATCGCTAATTGTTTAGTCAGAGTTAAGCTGAGTTGATTTTTCAAATGGGACCATCTAAGCCAAGCTTTCATCGGAAACCTTAAGTGAAAACAAAAATCTCACTAAAAGCCACAGTAAGCGATATTGATCAGCAATGGCAAGTAAAGGAATAGTTCACACAAAAATTTATATTTGCTGATAATTTACTCACCCTCAGGCCATCCAAGAGTTTCTTTCTTCATCAAAACAGAATTTAAGATTTTTAGGATTTCATTTCAGGCCTCCTTCTTTAAACAATGCAGGTGAATGTACAATAGAAATAGGCCTACGCTCGAGTAGTAAGTAGTAAGTATTGTCAAGTAAGAAATGCAAGTACAATGACAGTTACATTGGTTTCGGATTTACATGGATTGGTGACCCAGAAAGTCCGAACCCACAATGTGTAGTCTGTGGTGAAGTTTTAGCCAATAGTAGTCTCAAGCCCTCATATATGGTCCGCCATTTACAAACAAAACATAGTCACTTTCAAGACATGCCTGCAAGTCTTTTCCAAGGAAAATTAGAAGAACTGCAGAACAATAAAAAAAAAATGATCCACTCCCATTCAGGCTTAGGGTCTTCCAAAAATGCACAGCGAGCTTCATTTCTGGCAAGCTACCACATTGCTAAAAGAGGCATGCCCCACACAATTGGAGAAAATCTGTGCTTACCTGTTGCCAAAGACATGGTAAACTGTATGCTCGGGGTGAAAGCGGCAAACATGCTGGACCGCATCCCTCTCTCCGACAACACTGTAGCTCATCGCATAGACTCAATATCTACTGACATCCTCAAAAACAGGAATTTTTTCTCACTGCATGTAGATGAGTGAACTGATGTAGCGAATCTAGCAAATCTTCTGGTGTATGTCCGTTATTTTTTTTTGAGAACATCAACAGTCAATGAAATTTTTTTGTTTTGCCGGCCCCTTGTCATCCCTTCAACAGGCGAAGATATTTTAATTTAATGGATAGCTTTTTCAAAGTGAACTGAATTGATTGGGCGACTGCGTTTGGATTTGCACAGACAGGGCGAAATCGATGACAGGGAGACACAAAGGTGCAGTGGCTCTAATCCATGAGTTTCCTGGGTCCACTGCAGCATCAACCGAGAGGCCCTAGCAATGAAAAACATGCCAGGTGAACTTTTGTCTGTACTTAATGATGTTGTGAAAATCATCAACTTCATTAAATCCCATCTGTTAAATTCACAGATTTTATGCACTATATGCAATGAAATGGGCAGCGAACACGAGACACTTTTACTCCACACAGAAGTGTGCTGATTATCATGTGGCAAGGTCCTTGCCAGGCTTTTTGAGCTCAGATTTGAAGTCCAGGAATTTTTTGCAGACAACCCGTTTCACTTGTCCTCTAACTTGCAAGACGAGATCTGGCTACAGAAGTTGGCATACCTGGCAGACATATTTTCTACTCTGAATGAACTTAATTTAAGTCTGCAAAGTCTCAGTGCCGCTGTTTTCAACACCCAGGACAAAGCTGAGGCACTAATAAAAAAACTTCTTTTCTGGTCCAACTGGATAAGTACAAACACCACAGAGTGCTTTCCTCTGCTATGTGAATTTGTGCAATCGCAGGAATCTGTGCTGAGTGATCGAGTCAGAGGCCTCATAATTGAACATCTCAACCAGCTCAGCCAGAATCTGCAGACTTGCTTTCCCTCTATGGACCCCTCCCTCACCTGGATTCGCAATCCTTTTGATGTCACTCCTCCAATCCCACATCTCTCATTTCAAGAGCAAGAACAATTACTGGAGTTATCATCTGATGGGAGACATAGCATACTTATTAAAAAAAAAAAAGAAAAAAAAGCATTGGTGGATTTCTGGACGTCAGTAATGGTGGAGTATCCAGGCTTGTCAACGCGAGCACTTCTACAGAATAGAAGTGAAGTGCATGCCTATACAGTGTTAGTAGTATCCATGATTTGTGTGTCAGCAGATGAAAATGATTAATAATACTTTAATTTAACAGAGCAACATCCAAATTCTGATGAGAATCATATTTTTCATTCGTATAAAAGGACTGTATCACTGTCATTGAAATATGCCAGACATTCATCAAGTACGCAGTTAATGCACAAAAGAACGTAATTTTTAATTCCTCTAATTCACTGCATACAGTCCATTAACACTAGGCCTACTCACTTATAAAGTTGCTGTCTTTGTTTAAATTGTTGGTGCTTGAGGGAATGGACTATATAATAGGATGCAGTCGGTGAAATAACTGGAAAAGAACATCAGAATTCAATTGCACTTGACCTATCCCATTTGCGGGTTGCGCAGGTGATTTCGCCAAACACACTTGTGCCTATTCATGCGCATACTTGCATGAAAATACCAAAACTTCATTGCCATGCCCACTGACTTTGCGCTTATGACTTGAAGCATTGTGTTGCGCTTAACACTAAAATAGACCTCATGTTCTTTGATAACAGAGCGAGGTGTTTCACCAACACTTCCCTCCTTGCACAGGTACGGGAAGAGACCTCTTCAGAATGGTGCGGTCAACTGCAGTGATATAGGTTGGGTGGAGCCTGATCACAGGTCAACCTGTCTGTCAGGGATAGATGCGGTGTCCTTGGAGCTTCCAAATTTGGTCACGCCCAAAGCAATTCCCATAAGTGAACCTCACTCAGTTATCAAAGAACCTGGGGTTACACACATAACCTATAGATACCATTATTGTAAAATTTTACTGCTGATTAGAAATATGATTAGAAATATGTTATTTGATCTTACCCTGATAGCACACAGTGACGAGAAGGAGGGCGTGGCCGGCCGAGATGGAGCATAGCCAGCGCTGAATCAGCTGATCAGCGGGAGAGCGAGATAAGGGGGAGCAGGAGATGCCAGTTCGGGAGAGAGAGAGATGTACACGCAGCGCTGCTTGTGTGTCTGTTCGTTTATGTTTTATGTTGTTTTAAGTTCATTTATATCATTAAACCTTTCTGTTGACTGTTCAGCCAGTTCCAGCCTCCTCCTTGCCCGTCTGTTTATCTGTTACAACATATGTATTTGATGTGTGTGTTTACATCTGGAAGACATATTTTTAGGTTGTTTGCTCATATGCAATACGTCTATAAGATGTATGTCAATATGAATGTCTCAGATGTCAATAAGACATTAAGCAGATGTCCTTGAGACGTTTATAATTTAGATTTTTTGTAAATTTGATCTTTTTAAAATGTTTAGCAAATGTTAATTACATTGTGAGGCTTTCCAGATGTAAAGATCTAAAACAGATATCTCGGAGATGAACATGTGCTATCTGAGTAATCTTGACCAACCCTTTTGAAGATTTCGGTCCTTCTTGATTCAAGTAGATAAGAGATGTACTTCTATGCCGCTGCCTGGGTTTTAGGTAATTTTCCCCGGGACTAGTACTTTTCGTCACTTTCACACTTAAGAAACTATAGTTCCTCGAAACCATTTTAGGGGTATTTTTAGCTCCAACTCCGGAGTAGGTACTTTGGGGGCGTATACTGACTGTGGGAGGTGCTGCAGCCTGTGATTGGTCAAAAACCTATGACACAAAAAGCTTTGAGAAGCAGTCCACAGCTGCCATTTGTAACAACTAGCCTCTAGCCTGCTACTCAGAGGATTGCACTAATTTACAATTCCCTTAACAGAAATAAAATAAAACCAACTAAGTATACAAAGAGGATCACCCGTTTCACATATGTGTGAGTGTGTGTGTGGGTATCTTCATCGGGAGACACGCTCTGATTTTTCATTGCATCTGTACTGTTTGTACTGTGTGACTATACAGAAAATAAAGTGATTTTGGGATTACTACATCAAATTGTTCCTGGGATGATGGATATAAATAATCAGAGGTTTATCGAGAGTAATTGAACTCTATTATACACTAAACCATCATGAAATCTAGTTTACATGGGGGAAGTATTGCTTGCCTGTTACTGTGTGGTTAACTTGCATCAAGATGTCTTTTGTAAGTCAATGAGAATTTCAGTACAGTAATTTATGTTGAGTCATAAAAGCCTTTATTGTAAAAAATTGTGTTGATAAATAGGTTTTTTAATTGCATTTTCAACATGTTGTCCACTAAATTCAGAGCGTGCGGTGTGGTAGTCTGACAGCTCATCTCATCTCTCATGCCCGTTTTATACTAGATGCGTAGCAGTGTGTAAGCAGTGCAGATGCAGTGCGTAGGTGAAGCGGAAGCAGCACGCCTTTGATTGTGCTTTCACATAAGACGCGTTTGCAGTGCGCAACTGAACCGAAACTTCTGTATACCACAAATACAACAATGGGTAAGTAGTTCACCATTGGGGATGGTTGTGGAGTGTGCCTTTGGCATTCTATCATCCAGATGGAGAGTACTCCATACAAGGATGAATGTGAAGCCTAAAAATCACTGCATGGTCACTGCAGCATGCATCTTGCACAATTACCTCCTAAATCCATCAGAGAACCAAAGGTGGCTGGATGAGGTGGAAGAAAGACACAAACTGCGTCCGAAAATGGGAAAATACTGCCCTCAGGGGGCTGTATAAGGAGATAGGATGAAATAAGGTGCTTTTAAACTGTTCAGATACCAGTTTCCTTTAGAGTTCCATTAATCCAAAAACGCTGTCATTTAAACCATTAACTGATTAGGCAGCTGCTTACATTTTTGGATGCAGCCAAAGCTCATGTAAAACAGCCCTAACAAAATTGTAACTCTGATCCCGGTGTCCTCCTTTGGTGTTGCTGATTTTGTTGTTGTTTCTATTGAATTTAGGGTTGCCACCCATCCCATAAAATACAGGATCGTCCATATTTAAGCTGGTCAGATGGCGTCATGGTGAAATCGTTCCAGATCGCCAATTTAACATTGATATAAGTTAGAAATTTTGTCTACAGTGGGTAAGGGACCATCTGAAAAGTCCACACATTGTACTAAAACATGCTTATACTGTGGAGGGTGTGGTAAGGGACCATCTGAAAAGTCCACAAATGGTGGTAAAACTGTGGAGTTTTTTCTATATAAATGTTCAATAAGATCAAACAATGTATAAATACAATCATAAAGACAAGTACAGATGAAGGAAAAAAGTAAATATTCAATATTGTTGTAAAATAGAACACAAGAGTGTTATTAATTAACTATTGTAATTATTTATTGAACAATGTGTATTATGATATTGCCATTATTGCAGTTAACGAAACTGCTTCAAAATGTCTTAACCACGGTAAATTCACTGTAACAGCCTCTCATTGGCTTATTGCTTCAACATATTATTGGTGAATTCATGAAAACTTTTCATGTACACATTATGTTAAGTTTAATGTCTGATTTGTTTCTCAGTAAAACAAAACTATTTTGCCTTTATAAACAGTGCCTTCACTCACCCACTTTTAACTTGTTTTAATGGCCGTTCCCACTTTAGGCCCTCAGGGCCATTGTGCAGGCAGAGGGGCCCCAGTGCCAGCCCGGACCCGCTGATCATGAAACAAAATCCAGCTGCCACCAGAGCCAAACACTTGTACCTCAACTTACACAACATCTGAACATATGACAAAGAAAAAAAAATATTGTGACTGAATGTTGCCATAAATATTTGTCAACATGTTTGGTACTATTAAGAATATTTGTGCAAAGTTTCACTTGGTTGCTGAATCAGTTTTTGGTCAGATGAAATAATGGGTAATAATGGGTAAAGGTACAATAAATGAACACACACACACACACACAACAATAGTCTTACCTCAGCTCTAAAATAACAGCATCCTTTCTTTTCAGAGTGTGATGTGAACCCTCGAGCAGCCACTCGAGGGTTCACATCACACTCTGAAAAGATAGGATGCTGTTATTTTAGAGCTGAGGTAAGACTACTGTTGTGTGTGTGTGTGTGTGTGTGTGTGTGTGTGTGTGTGTGTGTGTGTGTGTGTGTGTTCATTTATTGTACCTTTACCCAGGTACAATAAATGGAAAACATGTTAACCACCATTCAGCATGAGTATTACTGTTATGATGAAAATACACTGACACTGTCACATGAAAATTGCATCATGTGCAATGAAACCACTACAGATGGTATTGTATGGTGGAAACATTTGTGGAACTAAAAGATTGTCAGAGGGTGAGGGTAGACAAAGGGACCCAAATGCAGAGGGAAACAGTTCAATGAGTTTATTAACAACAGTCTTGTAAATGAGGACTGGCGCACCCGGTACTGGATGCAGTGAGTGGAAGCAATAGCCGCTCAGCGGGCTAAGGAATGAGTGTGTTAGTATGGTGAGTGCGTGCGTTGTGGAAGTCTGGAGCAAACCGAAGAGAGTCCGTTGAAGCTGGTGTGGTGCGAAGCAAAGCCCAAGCGAGATTCTCCCTCGACACGTGGTCAGAAACCGAGGACTCCTCCTCCAAGGGAACTGGGCAACTATACAGGCGAAGGTGAAGGTGATGGCGAACAGTAAGGTAACCACACCTCTAGAGACAGGGAACCAACAGACAAACAAGCAATCTCCAACTAAACAAGAGAGCACAGTTAACACTTGACAGCTAACAATAAACTGTCAAAGAAAGAGGGAAAACACAAGGAATAAGTAGGGAGTGCAGTGAGAGGCGAATATATCATTGCCATGAGCAGCACCTCCCTGGGAATGATCAGCATTCCCATGGAAACGCTGATCACGCGTGCTGGCTCCACCTGTGAGACATGAGGGAGAGAGAAAAACAAACAACAGTATGAGCCGGCACAAATGCGTCCCAAGCAGAGTTACCTTGCTGACGGTGGAAGCGATCGATGAGGGCGTGGTCCAGGTTATCCCGTACTGAGACCCAACACCTCTCCTCAGGTCCATAACCCTCCCAGTCAACCAGATACTGGTATCCTCTGCCCCTCCGCCTAGCGTCGATCAGTCTCCTGACCAAATAAGCCGGAGAGCCTTCAACCAGACACGAGGGGAGGGGCAGGACAGGAGTGACAGGGTACAAATTCGAACGCAAAACAGGTTTAATTTTGGAAACGTGAAAGACAGGATGAAAGTGACAGAGGTGAGGGTATAATTTGACGCGGACTGCCACTGGACTAACGACCTTGGCGATGGGAAAAAGTCAGATAAACTTGGGACCCAGTTTACGTGAGGGGAGACAGAGTGGAATGTCCTGGGAGCACAACCAAACCTTCTGCCTGTACACGCAAGTTGGGGGCTTAGACTGATGTCAGTCCACTGACCTCTTAACACGAGCACCAGTCCATAAGAGGGCTTCTCTGGTGGCTTTCCAGGTGCGTCGGCACCTCTGTAAAAATGCGTGAACAGACGAGACCTGAGCATCGGGCTCTTGGGTGGGAAACAGAGGGGGCTGGTAGCTGAGGCTACACTGAAAGGGTGACAACCCCATAGATGACGACGGCAATGAGTTATAGGCATACTCGACCAAAACTAAACTTTTGCTCCAAGAAGAAGGGTTACGGGAGGTCATACATCACAGGGTCTTTTCCAGTTCTTGGTTAGCTCACACCGCTTGCCCATTTGTCTGGGGGTGGAACCCAGAGGACAAACTCACTGTAGCCCCCAGCTGTCAACAGAACTCTGCCCAAAAACGTGACACGAACTGGGGGCCTCTGTCAGAAACAACATCGACCGGGAGGCCATGGATGCGGAAGACGTGATTAATGACCACTACCGATGTCTCCCTTGCTGAGGATAATTTGTGGAGGGGAATGAAATAAGACACCATCAAGAACCAGTCCACTACAGTCAAAACAACTGAGTTGCCATGGGAGGGGGGAGACCAGTTACAAAGTCCATGGCTATGTGCGACCAGGGTCTCGAAGGGACTGACAGTGGTTGGAGGAGCCTGGCTATAATATAACAGGGAGTTGGCTATAATTTCTTATAAACATCCGATAAAAGTTGGCGAACCCCAAAAACCTCTGCAATGTCTTACGAGAATCTGGGGTTGGCCACTCAGAGATGGCTTTAACTTTGGTCAGGTCTGTAGGGTTTTACTGGTTGTTTAGATCAGTGTTACTATCAGAAATAATTAATAATTATTTCTGTAGTTATTAATTAATATTTAAATTAATTAATTGGATCCAACTCATTAAAACCTCATATGGGGCTCCAGTAAATGTAGTGTGCTACGTTTAGGAGCAAGTTTGATTATTAGCAATAATTAATAATTATCAAAGATAGTTATTAATTATTAAAATCAATAGAACATTGATGAGAATCAATGTTAGTTTTTTTAAATCCTTTAAATCAACAGTTATCAAAGATAATCGTTAATTGTTAACATCGATGAAACATTAATTAAAATTAACACTAGCTTATTGATCATTCAAATTCAACAATCATCAAAGATAATTATCAAAAATCAATAGAATATTAATAAGGATTAACATTGACGGGGCACCACCCTGGAATTAGGGACTAATAACCAAATAGTAAAACAGTCTCAATATTAGATTGTTTTCTTAGGAAAATCGACATCCGAAGAATATCGATTTTCGGGAAAAAAAAACAATGAATGAAGGTTTGAATCCGAACACTGACATCTCGTCAGCATGACACAGGTGTATGCAAAACAAACCAAAACACTTCTCTTTGTAATATAAACAAAGTTTATTTATGCAGTAATATCAATTAATAATTAATACAATGCAGTCAATAAACTTCCGACTTACAACTACAAACTAAATAGTGATATGATTAGATATGGAAATAAATATAATCCTATAACACATAGGTGTGACAGTGTGTGTGTAAGGAGGGATGCGCACAAAATAGCTGACGTGACTCTCGTGGAGAGTATGTCACGCGAGACTTCCGGCCAGGGAATATGACCGCGAATGGGGGCAGAGATGGCGTCTACCAGTTACCGCGTATATCCGCTTGTACGATAGCTTAGGGACAAACCTGGGCTTTAGCATTTAAGCTATCTACAAGCCAAAATGTGTGCCAGAATGTTTGTGAGGGGTCGCGTGCCTGCGTGTGTGCGTGTGTGTGTGTGTGTGTGTGTGTGTGTGTGTTTGTAATTAGTACGAGAGAGAGAGAGATGTGACAGCCCTAAAGCTGATATCGCGATCGTGGGAGAGAAAGCAGCTGTTTAGTTCATCGCTCAGAGACGCGGTGGACGGCTCGTAAACAGTCCCGCGTTATTTGACTCTTTAATGGATGAACTCAACTGCTGTCTCACCCGCGATGGCGAAATTGCACAACAATCCAATTTGGTTGGACCACAATACAGCAAAACAAATTCGATAATTAATACCCTGAGGATTAATAATGAGCGGACATGGCGATCCGTTAACTGTACAAGCAAAAACCTTGAAACACAAGAATAACACACTATAATATTCTATCTCTGCCCAGACGTAAACTTCTTACTTGACTCGCATGAGGACACAGGTAGAATGTGTTTTCTTCCGTCCTTTAACTTTGACCCAGTTCCTTGAGGCTCGTATGATGACGGGAGGCCGTTTCCTCGCTCTGTCGGCGGGCGGTACAGCTGTTGATTCTCGGCGGACTGGCGGAGAACTCAGAAATGTCGACTTGATTGAAGATGGAAGAGAAATCTTTAATCTCTTCACTTCTGTAGGCAAACGGATGAAGATGCGAATTGCTCGGCGGTCTCCTTTGGATCCGTTAGAGTGTTTGGTTGAACACAGAGTAATCTCAACTCGTCCAGCGAGATGGAGATTGTATGGCTACAGTTTCAAGTCGGACATTACTTCCTTGTGCCACGAGGTTGCACCTGAGAGCAGCAAAAGCTACGTCTATATTCGGTGAACGAAGTCGCTGGAAGTAAATTCTGGAAGCATTTCAGAGCTGATTCAACTCCTGATGATGTCATGTTTGAGGGACGTTCTGTTGTGTGCCTCATCCAATAGGAGTTGAGAGTTCGATCCTTTAGTGAACAAGGCTTCATGGATTTGTAGTCTGTTTTGGACTCCCTTTGTTTGATTTTGGCGCGATTTTTATCAGTAAGATTTACGACTTAGAAGGTGGGGGCTTGAGTTATGTTTTTACGACTGTTAGGCCTGCCTTTGTCTTCTATCTGAATACATGAGGCCCAACACTGTAGTATCAAAACAAGTAGTATCAGACCTCTTCAACACAAAGAAAGGAATATAAAGAAAAGCTTCAATGAGAACTCACCAGAAACCCTGAAGCCCATACACCAGAGCACCACACAGCCTCCTTAGTTACATTGTTTTTCATTAGGTACTGATACTTCATTTCAGGAAATAACAGCATTTGCTACGATGCACACGATTGCAATGGGAATCGGTGCTATTCCCACACATCTGGAGCACCGAGCGTTACACATCTTAAAGGAACCCTACAGACACAACATCAGATTTTAGATTTAACTCACTTTGTGATTGCCATACCTGCATTAAGATTCATCCTAATGTTGTCTAGTGTTCATATGCAATAACATCACAGAAAAGACTTGGCAACCTAGAACCATGTTGTTAATTCAATACAGTAACTATCTGGTGCAACTTTGTCTGCAAAACTTGTGCACATTTTTGAACAAGTATATTCAATGGTTCCTTGGATTTCAGTGTATAAATTCAGTTATCTTCAATTCAGACAAGTGTACTAGAAGAGTTACCACAGGTAGTTAATTAACTATGGACATGTTTCTGCTAATGTTTGGCAACCAGAAAATACCTTTTCTATTGTTTTATTATTGAAAACTTAACCTTCTTCATGTCAAATGTTTTGCATGAAAAGTGTCCTTGTGCTCTCTTTCTTTAAAAATAAGTGCAAATTAGTTTATATTTTTTCATTTATTGCAATGATATTCAGACATTATTAATTGTATGTCTAAACATACAGTACATTTACAAAAAAATACGTTAAATTAATTAAATTAATAATAAATAACATTTTAAAAAAACCCTACCTGTGCAAAGACAGTAGACAGATGAGGATGTTCACAGGAAAAGAAAACTGGTGTTGTGTTCACTAGAATGCGCGGGAAGCAATCAAGTTACCAGAGTATTCCAAGATGAGGAACTTCAACCGGACATGGCTTAAATATTTGTTTCCTTCCCACATTTCTGTGATGCATGCAACCAAAGAAGGATGTTAAAACAAAAACTCTCATATTGTATGAATGAGAACGCACTTTCTGGCAGAACTTTCTGGCAGTCGTCTTATGTTGTCAGAAATATATGTTCCATTGATGGAAATGATCAGTTCCCTCACTGACAGTGTCACTCTATGATAGCGACTACTAAATGTGAGCACATAAAGAGAGCTGATCAGCCATTCTTGTTTTTAAAAAAGTATTTACAATTTACAAGGTTCTATATACATTAACATTAGCTAATGCATATGTCATGAACTAACACTGAACCATTGTTTTTACAGCTTTTATTAATCTTAATGTTAATTTATGAATATACTTTTGTTTATTGTTAGTAGGGCTGTCAGTCGATTAAAATTTTTAATCATGATTAATCGCATATTGTTTTTATATATATAGTTAATCGCAATTAATAGCCGATTTTGAAAGTGCTGAAATTTGACACTATATATACTTCTTTTCTTGTCAAAAAGTATTTAATTCCATTTTAGGAAGAAAACAAAACAATATGTAGCAATTTAATGCTTTATTGACATTTTCCAAACAAAGCCTTTTACAATATAAACACAGAAATGCACCAAAATATCACCAATTCAAGTCACATCAAACATTTCCAAAAGTCAAAGTGAGAGTTTGATTAATTGAAAGAACTAGTCCCCACATAGGTTGCATATTCATTGCAATAGGCATTCAATCTCTTAAAGTCATCATCCACACTATTAATCTGCCGTTTGACTGTGGCAATCCGCTTTCCTACAGCAATCGTGAAGCTGCATTCATGATTCACGTCAGGGCGGCAACACCAGCGTTGAGCGCCGCTTTGAACTCACCATACGCCTACCACAGGCTGAAAAATACTTGATTTCTGTCACATGTCCCACAAGTGGGCGTGTTTTGTACAACAAATTGCGCTAAGAGCTCCTTTATCCATCATTTTATCACTGACAGGGAAGTGCTGACAGAGATTCTTTTATTTAATGAGATTATAATCTCCACGGCTCTATCATGGGAGAGAGTGTCTCGGTCAACTTTAGCATGTTAAGACAGTTCCACACATAGAATGTCTATGGGACCACTGTGTATGCTAAACTTGTAGGCTCTACCTGGCAGAAGTGCTCTGGGGCTGTGGCGTGTGCGTCAGTGTAATAAATCTGGGCGGGGACATTACAAAGGTTCCGCCCTTCACACCAGTGTTTATGCTGTTTTAACGATAAATGCGTCAATTGTGATTAACAAAAATTAACGCGTTAAACATTTTAAATTAACCATGTGCATTAACGTGTTCATTCTGACAGCTCTAATAGTAAGCTCATAAGGCATTAATGTTAACGTATACAAAATAAATAGAATATAGAACTGTATAGTAAATAAAGAAATATCAAGAATGATAAATGCTGTAAAAGAACAGTTTCCTTTCATGTTGGTCATTTCAATGCTGCGTCAGTCACTGACACTATGGGGACTCTTACAGGAGCCCTTATAGCAGGGGTGTCAAATTTATTTGAGCTTGGGGGGCATTTTCAGTGAGCTCCCAGTTGGAGAACCAAAAGAACAGAAGGGAAGATTGCCACATACAGTACATCCGGAAAGTATTCACAGCGCTTCACTTTTTCCACATTTTGTTATGTTACAGCCTTATTCCAAAATTATTAAATTCATTATTTTCCTCAAAATTCTACAAACAATACCCCATAATGACAACATGAAAGAAGTTTGTTTGAAATCTTTGCAAATTGATTAAAAATAAAAAACGGAAAAAAAATAAATCACATGTACATAAGTATTCATAGTCTTTGCCATGAAATTGAGCTCAGGTGCATCCTGTTTCCACTGATCATCCTTGAGATGTTTCTACAACTTGATTGGAGTCCACCTGTGGTAAATTCAGTTGATTGGACATGATTTGGAAAGGCACACACCTGTCTATACAAGGTCCCAGAGTTAACAGTGCATGTCAGAGCACAAACCAAGCCATGAAGTCCAAGGAATTGTCTGTAGACCTCCAAGACAGGATTGTATCGAGGCACAGATTTGGGGAAGGGTACAGAAAAATTTCTGCAGCATTGAAGGTCCTAATGAGCACAGTGGCCTCCATCATCTGTAAATGGAAGAAGGACTCTTCCTAGAGCTGGCCGCCTGGCCAAACTGAGCGATCGGGGGAGAAGGGCCTTAGTCAGGGAGGTGACCAAGAACCCGATGGTCACTCTGACAGAGCTCCAGTGTTTCTCTGTGGAGAGAGGAGAACCTTCCAGAAGAACAATCATCTCTGCAGCACTCCACCAATCAGGCCTGTATGGTAGAGTGGCCAGAGGAAGCCACTCCTCAGTAAAAGGCACATGACAGCCCGCCTGGAGTTTGCCAAAAGGCACCTGAAGGACTCTCAGACCATGAGAAACAAAATTCTCTGGTCTGATGAAACAAAGATTGAACTCTTTGGCCTGAATGGTAAGCGTCATGTCTGGAGGAAACCAGGCACCGCTCATCACCTGGCCAATACTATCCCTACAGTGAAGCATGGTGGTGGCAGCATCATGCTGTGGGGATGTTTTTCAGTGGCAGGAACTGGGAGACTAGTCAGGATCGAGGGAAAGATGAATGCAGCAATGTACAGAGACATCCTTGATGAAAACCTGCTCCCGAGCGCTCTGGACCTCAGACTGGGGGAAGGTTCATCTTCCAACAGTACAACGACCCTAAGCACACAGCCAAGATAACAAAGGAGTGGCTACGGGACAACTCTGTGAATGTCCTTGAGTGGCCCAGCCAGAGCCCAGACTTGAACCCGATTGAACATCTCTGGAGAGATCTGAAAATGGCTGTGCACCAACGCTCCCCATCCAACCTGATGGAGCTTGAGAGGTCCTGCAAAGAAGAATGGGAGAAACTGCCCAAAAATAGGTGTGCCAAGCTTGTAGCATCATACTCAAAAAGACTTGAGGCTGTAACTGGTGCCAAAGGTGCTTCGACAAAATATTGAGCAAAGGCTGTGAATACTTATGTACATGTGATTTTTTTTTTTATTGATTTTTTTACCGTTTTTATTTGTAATAAATTTGCAAAGATTTCAAACAAACTTCTTTCACGTTGTCATTATGGGGTATTGTTTGTAGAATTTTGAGGAAAATAATGAATTTAATCCATTTTGGAATAAGGCTGTAACATAACAAAATGTGGAAAAAGTGAAGCGCTGTGAATACCTTCCAGATGCACTGTAAATCATTTAAGTCTCATTTAATTCTTACATTTGCATTTAACTCATTATGCCATGTTTGAAGAAAGAGGCACAAAATTTTTCCTATGTGCATGTGCAACAAGATACACATAAAATCCATAACACTCTTTTCCAATTATATGTTGTCCAATGTCTGTGTTTCTTTGCCACCTCTAACCTTTTCTTTTTGTTTTTCTGTTTCAAAAGTGGCTTTTTCTTTGTGATTCTTCCCATAAGGCCTGCACCCTGAGTCTTCTCTTTAGGTAGAATTCAATGAAGCTGTCAGCTGAGGCATCTAATTCTTAAACTAGAGACTCTGATGTACTTATCCTCTTGTTTAGTTGTACATCTGGCCTTCCACATCTCTTTCTGTCCTTGTTAGAGCCAGTTGCCCTTTATCTTTGAAGACTTTAGTGTAAACCTTTGCATGAAATCTTAAATTTTTTGACAATTTCAAGCATTGCATAGCCTTCATTCCTCAAAACAATGATTGACTGATGAGTTTCTAGAGAAAGCAGTTTCTTTTTTGCCATTTTTGACCTAATATTGACCTTAAGACATGCCAGTATATTGCATACTGTGGCAACTCAAAAACAAACACAAAGACAATGTTAAGCTTCATTTAATGAACCAAATAGCTTTTAACAGTGTTTGATATAATGGCAAGTGATTTTCTAGTACCAAATTAGCAATTTAGCATGATTACTCAAGGATAAGTTGTTGGAGTGATGGCTGCTGGAAATGGGGCCTGTCTACATTTGATCAAAAATGATTTTTTTCAAATAGTGATGGTGCTGTTTTTACATCAGTAATGTCCTGACTATAATTTGTTATCAGATGAATGACACTGTGGTGAATTAAAGTACCAATTTCCTTTCATAACATCAAAATCTGTACATTATTCCAAACTTTTTGCCGCCAGTGTATGTTTGAGTATATATAATTATAATTACAGCATGCATTAAAGAACTCATGCTTGGGATTAGTCAGTACAGCAGCCTTTGTGTCGCTTGATCGTGCTGTGCAGAGAGGCAACTCATATCTTCCCCTAATTGAAGAGGATGTTACAGCCCACTTGTGCCCCTTCTTTTCTGCACTGGCATGGAAATCTAAGCCAGTGCATCTGCCCAAGCCATGTAGGCTCACGTCCTCATTGGTCTTTTGCACGTACTATCAAACCACTGTGATTTCACTAGGCTGGGCTCAGAGGCATACGATCAAACCAGTCTGACCTGCATTCATGCTGTTGTTTACCAGCAAAGAGGGACTGAAGTGGTTGTCATAATGAACCAGCTGCTCAGAGTCTTCTCAACATCACAATATCTTTATTTTTTTATGAAACAATCTAAAACGTAAAGGTTTAAAGCCTTTACCGTCAGAGCAGACTTTTTGATGCAGTGATGCGGCCATGTTTTCTGACATCAAACAAAGAATGTATATACTAGTTAGCCCACTGAAGTCTACTCCCATTCTGTCCATCATTCAATATTACACTATGCTTGATGAACTCAGAATACCATGCTGCATTGCAATGCAAACAGTGCAGCAGTGTGCATAGCCAGCAATTGTGTTCTTGATCACATCTTATTTATCATAAACAATCATATAAACATCTAAAAAATGGGGAGTCACGTGACGCCATGTGAGGGTCGGACGTGTGAACGGTGAGCTCTGCGCACTTTCCTAATTTTATTACTATTTGTGTCATAAACCGGTGAGATTCGATACACCCCGATTCTTAACTGTTCTAGGAAGAAAATATGTCAAAAAATTCTAAATCCTCGGGCTCTGGAGATATTAAAAGACACTTACGTGCTCGGGCTGATTCTCCAGAGCAATAGGCCGAAAGCCCCGGACTCAACTCGGACGGTGAACTGAAAGAAATTCGGCGCGAATAGATGAATGTGTCGGCAATGTTGACGAAAGTCGTTGCAGACTTGGAGGATCTTGCTGTAATACGTCGATCGATTACTTCCATGGAGGCGTTGGTTACAAGACTGTTGGACGTCGAGAGACGGATCGATTATCTGGACTCATCGAAGAGGGAATTAGATGCTAACCCGCTAGAGACCAAGATAGATTTGGAACGTGTTTGGGAAAAACTGGAGGATTTGGAGAATCGTAATCAATGAAACAACGTCCGAATTGTTGGAATTCCTGAGCATAAGGAAGGCCGAGATATGGTGAAATTCCTAGATGAGCTCTTCCCGAGTCTCCTCGACAAAACAGGCCATAAGCTGGAAATCGAGCGAGCTCACAGAGTTCCGGCTCGCAGATCCACGGAGGGAGACAGGCCCCGATCAATTCTGGCCAAAGGCGAAGAGCAAAGGAAAGCTTTCTTGGAAAAACCACAGCATTTTCTTGTTCCCAGACTTTGCGAATTCGACAAGAAAGAAATGTGATGGATTCAAGGAATGCAAGAATCCCTTACATCAACAGAAGATCACTTTTGCACTGATGTTCCCAGCCAAACTGAGAATAGATACTAAGGATGGACGGTGAATAGTGAAGCAAAAGTGTGTAAGCCCCCTAGAGCAATAGTGACACTTCACAGGATGCGTAAAAATGTTGGTCTTACAGATATTTGGAGACTTTTGAACCCTCTGGTAGGGACTATACATTTTTTTCATCAGTCCATAAGAATAGAATCTAGAATAGATTTTTTTTTTTTTTTTTTTAATATACACTACTGGTCAAAAGTTTTGAAACACTTGACTGGAATGTTTCTCATGATCTTAAAAATCGTTTGATCTGAAGGCATATGCTTAAATGTTTGAAATTAGGTTTGTAGACAAAAATATAATTGTGCCACCATATTAATTTATTTCATTATAAAACTAAAATGTAATTAAAAAATTTGTTTTTTGAAATTGATGACTTGGACCAAATAATAAAGAAAAGCAGCCAATAAGTTCCCAAAATAGATGGGAACTCCTTCAATACTGTTTAAAAAGCATCCCAGGGTGATACCTCAAGAAGATGGTTGAGAAAATGTCAAGAGTACATTTCTGCAAAATCTAGGCTATGTGTGGCCACATTGAAGATGCTAAAATATAACACAGTTTTGATTCATCATGGAATTTGTTTAGTCACAACATAATTCCCATAGTTCCATTTATGTTATTCCATAGTTTTGATGACTTTACTATTATTCTAAAATGTGATATATATATATATATATATATATATATATATATATATATATATATATATATATATATAAAATAAAGAATGAGTAAGTGTTTCAAAACTTGTGACCGGTAGTGTATCTAAGTCCCTCATTTCATCTGTTGCAAATTGCTCAATTGGAAACATTTTAGTCTCAGATCACGCCCTGGTGAGTTTAGAGGTGCTGCCACATATAGAGAAAAATAAATCATATAGTTGCCACTTTAATGTATCCCTTTTGCAAAATCTTGAATTCAAACAAATGTTAAAGGCCGAAATCAATGTTTATATGGAGACCAACTGGTCTTCAGTATCCTCTGTGGGCGTGGCTTGGGAGGCACTCAAGGCGGTTCTTATGGGCTCGGATTATACAGTATGACTCATTCACTAAAAAATCCAAAGCACGAGAACTCATGGAGTTGGAAAGGAATATTAAAAGTGCCGAGGCAGAGCTGAAGCACCGAATGTTGTCTGATGCCCGATTGAAATACAGATATATTAATGTTTTTTCACAGAAGTTGGAGTTTTGGCTATTCAGGGCAAGACATTCATACTTTGAGTCAGGGGACAAAGCAGAGAAGCTTTTGGCTAGATATATAAAGCAGAGAGTTTTTCCTACCATTCCCTCACTGAAATCTGCTGGTGGAAAAATATATACCTCAGCCATTGATATTAATAATGCTTTTAAAGAATCCTATCTTGATCTTTATAGTTCCACATCTTCAGCTACTGATGAAGATATTAGAAACTTTGTGGAACCATAAGAGCTCCCTAAACTGATGACTGAGCAAAAAAATTATCTTGATTCTGAGGTAACCTTGGAGGAGCTTGACAAGGTAATTAAGGCTTTACCTACAGGCAAGGCTTTGGGGCCAGATGGTTTTGCTGCTGAATTTTTTAGATCTTATGCTACAGAACTGGCTCCACTTTTGTTAGAAGCCTATACAGAATTATTAAAGAATGGAAAGCTTCCGCCAACAATGACACAAGCCCGGATCAGTCTGATCCTTAAAAAGGACAAAGATCCAAGCGAGTGTAAGAGTTGCCGTCTAATTTCTCTGATCCAACTAGACATAAAAATATGGTCAAAAATATTGGCCAACCGTTTAAGTAAAGTTATGACATCTCTTATACATAAAGATCAGGTGGGGTTTATTTGGGGCTGCAGCTCTTCTGATAACATTAGGCGTTTCATCAATATTATGTGGTCAGTGGCGAATGATCAGACTCCGGTCGCTGCCATCTCACTTGACGCCGAAAAGGCGTTTGATATGATAGAATGGGATTATCTTTTTAAGATTTTGGAAATACATGGGTTTGGGAATACTTTTATTAGATGGATTAAGTTACTTTATAGACACCCATTAGCGGCAGTACAAACAAATGGATTAATTTCAGATTATTTTACTCTGGGTTCTTTCCCCATTATTGTTATGTCTTGCCCTGAAACCATTAGCAGTCACGATAAGAAAGGAAGATGATTTTCCAGGGGTGGTGGCGGGAGGTTTAGCACATAAGCTTTTGTTTTACTCAGATGATATTTTATTATTCGTCTCCGACAACACTAGATCTATGCCTTGCCTCCACAGAATTTTTAATACCTTTTCTAAGTTCTCAGGATACAGAGTCAGTTGGTCTAAATCCGAAGCATTGACTCTGACAGCGTACTGCCCAGTAACAGCTTTTCAGCCGGGCACCTTCCAGTGGCCCAAACGGGGCATTAAGTATTTGGGCATTTTATTCCCAGCAAATTTGTGTGATTTAGTTAGAGTTAATTTTGACCCCTTAATAAAAAGCTTTTCGAGCAGTGTGGACAGGTGGGCTTCATTACATTTATCTATGATTGGGAAGGTTAATGTTATTAAAATGAATTGTATTCCAAAATTGAACTACCTGCTACAATCTCTCCCTATAGATGTTCCCCTCTCTTTATTTCAAGCAATTTGATAGCATACCAACGTCCTCCATTTGCAGTGGTAAGCGTCCCAGATTACATGTCAATAAGTTACATAGGCTGATTGACAAAGGTGGGCTAGGCCTACCCAAGATTTTGTTTTATTATGGTTGCTTCCACCTGAGAGAGCCCCTCCCTGGTTCTATATTGAACAGGAAGTTCTTGCCCCTACAGTGCATCCGGAAAGTATTCACAGCTCTTCACTTTTTCCACATTTTGTTATGTTACAGCCTTATTCCAAAATGAATTAAATTCATTATTTTCCTACAATATTCTACAAACAATACACCATAATGACAATGTGAAAGAAGTTTGTTTGAAATCTTTGCAAATTTATTTTAAAAAAAACGAAAAAAAAAAAAAAAAAATCACATGTACATAAGTATTCACAGCCTTTGCCATGACACTCAAAATTGAGCTCAGGTGCATCCTGTTTCCACTGATCATCCTTGAGATGTTTCTACAACTTGATTGGAGTCCACCTGTGGTAAATTCTGTTGATTGGACATGATTTGGAAAAGCACACACCTGTCTATATAAGGTCCCACAATTAACAGTGCATGTCAGAGCACAAACCAAGCCATGAAGTCCAAGGAATTATCTGCAGACCTCCGAGACAGGATTGTATCGAGGCACAGATCTGGGGAAGGGTACAGAAAAATTTCTGCAGCATTGAAGGTCCCAATGAGCACAGTGGCCTCCATCATCTGTAAATGGAAGAAGTTTGGAACCACCAGGACTCTTCCTAGAGCTGGCCGCCTGGCCAAACTGAGCGATCGGGGGAGAAGGGCCTTAGTCAGGGAGGTGACCAAGAACCTGATGGTCACTCTGACAGAGCTCCAGCATTTCTCTGTGGAGAGAGGAGAACCTTCCAGAAGAACAACCATCTCTGCAGCACTCCACCAATCAGGCCTGTATGGTAGAGAGGCCAGACGGAAGCCACTCCTCAGTAAAAGGCACATGACAGCCCGCCTGGAGTTTGCCAAAAGGCACCTGAAGGACTCTCAGACCATGAGAAACAAAGATTGAACTCTTTGGCCTGAATGGCAAGCGTCATGTCTGGAGGAAACCAGGCACCGCTCATCATCTGGCCAATACCATCCCTACAGTGAAGCATGGTGGTGGCAGCATCATGCTGTGGGGATGTTTTTCAGCGGCAGGAACTGGGAGACTAGTCAGGATCGAGGGAAAGATGAATGCAGCAATGTACAGAGACATCCTTGATGAAAACCTGCTCCAGAGCGCTCTGGACCTCAGACTGGGGCAAAGGTTCATCTTCCAACAGTACAACGACCCTAAGCACACAGCCAAGATAACAAAGGAGTGGCTACAGGACAACTCTGTGAATGTCCTTGAGTGGCCCAGCCAGAGCCCAGACTTGAACCCGATTTAACATCTCTGGAGAGATCTGAAAATGGCTGTGCACTGACGCTCCCCATCCAACCTGATGGAGCTTGAGAGGTCCTGCAAAGAAGAATGGGAGAAACTGCCCAAAAATAGGTGTGCCAAGCTTGTAGTATCATACTCAAAAAGACAAAAAGCTGTAATTAGTGCCAAAGGTGCTTCAACAAAGTATTGAGCAAAGGCTGTGAATACTTATGTACATGTGATTTTTTTTTTTTTTTTTTCGTTTTTTATTTGTAATAAATTTGCAAAGATTTCAAACAAACTTCTTTCACGTTGTCATTATGGGGTATTGTTTGTAGAATTTTGAGGAAAATAATGAATTTAATCCATTTTGGAATAAGGCTGTAACGTAACAAAATGTGGAAAAAGTGAAGCGCTGTGAATATTTTCCGGATGCACTGTATATTGCCATTGCAAAGCCTTTCTATTAAACTAACCAGAGAAGTTTAGTTACCCCCCATTATCTCACATTTGCACTCAGTATGGACAAAAGTGTCCAGAGTGTTTAATTCTGACATTTATTTAAATGTTGCCTCGAGCATTTGGATGAACCCAAAATTATGTATAAGTCCCCTTTCTGCTGGTCAGAGTGGATTGTGAGGGAGGTTAATATGCTTGGTGACCTATATGAGAGTGGAGCGTTGAGATCTTTTGAAAATATGGTTCAACATTTTAGGATTCCCAGATCTCAGTTCTTTAGGTATTTACAGGTGCGCCACCTGCTCTGTTCTATTTTGGGGGGTAGCATACACCCCACTTAAGCGGCAGATACTCTGGAAGTGGTGATTACTGCTTTTGGAAAAGGTCATGAGGCAACAGTGTATTACTCCCTGCTAATTCAGAGTCTGGGGGACGAAGCTTCAACTTCTCTCAAGAGATTATGTGAGAAAGATTTAAACTAGGTATTGGAGGAGGGAGTGTGGGCTAGGATTCTGAAAAACGTCAAATCTACATCTAGAGATGCAAGGGCGCGTCTGATGCAATTTAAGATTTTGCGTCGATTCTATTGGATCCCCTCTAGATTGTATAAGCTTGGTCTTAAAGACTCACCCACCTGCTGGCAATGCCAGTCAGGAGACGGGGACACAACCCATGTTTTTTGGGGTTGTATTAAGATTCAGGAATTTTGGTTGAGGGTCCAGTGCTTTGTGTGTGACATATTGGACACTCAGTTTTTATTTTGCCCCAGACTGTGTATTTTGGGTGATGGGGGATCCTGAAAATAGGAGATAAATACATAAAAAGCTGGGTCCTAACCAGTGTGATGATTGGCAGACAGCTAATCCTTAGAGGATGGAAGTCAACTGATGCGCCCTCATTTCGTGAGAGGTGCACCAAGTTGGGTAAAGTGGCAGCTTTTGAGGAGATGACTTCCAGATGGCTGGGGAACCTGGCAATTTATGGCAGAAAATGGGGCAGTTATTTGTTCAATTGGAATGGTCCTAGCGAGGGGCAGTGGAGGGAGACAATTTTTTTTATTGGTGTGTCCTTTTTTTCTTTCTGTTGAATTATAAAGGGGGGAATTATAAAGAGTTATAAGTTGATTCTAAATGAATAATTATGTGGTTAAATTTATTCTTGTCTGTGTTGGAATCAATAAAAAATTTTAATTAAAAAAAAAAAAAAAAAAAAAAATCTAAAAATATCACTATACATTTGATAATATAGTATCTGTCCTCCAGTGCATCTGCTGTGCAGTGTAAGGTGAAATTGTTTTCAATTACCACACGCATTAAAGAACTAACATCTTAAAGTGGAGACTAGTCCCTAATAAACAGTCTACTCCGGCTCCCATGAAAGCCTGAAACACTTCTCTGTGCCCCTGGAATGATTATCTTGCTTTTCCCACTGCCCAGATCGAGATAATGATTCCTGTCTTGTTACAGTTTGTATGGCTGTTGGTAGTGTGCCAAAAGTTTGCCACTTTTGAATAAAGTTCTCAAACCTCGTTTCGGTTGCAAGAAGCCCAAAACCAGCTCTAAAAGACTCGGTCGTGCTGGGTGTTCCGATGCCGGCGGTCACAGATGAGCCCCTGTGCCCACAAGCCCATTACTTGCACACAAGGCATGCCCTTCTGAGGGTCTCCAGCTGGGTATTGAGCACAATCGAGCACAGCTATGTGCATTAACGGTGTTCTGTCTTCCTGCGTGATGGTGGTGGATGCTCCGATTTTACTTTCAGAGGTACAGTGTCTCCTTGACAAAGACTGCAGCCCATACAGGACTTGAGGTGCTTGAACCAGACACTCAGGAAATCTTTGTTCAAGATGGTTACTCAAATACAGATTTTGCCTCATGTCTGTCTGTTGAACTTGTTCCTGTTGATATACCTATAAGAAGTACTTCCATGTACAGGTAGTGCCTGCCACAGTCCACTCTTAAGATTCAGCTTTGATGGAATAGCATACCAGTTAAAAGTCCTGCCCTTCAACTTATCCCTGGCTCCCTGCTTATTTACCAAATGGGTCAACATGCCCCTCGCTCTGCTGGGGCTCAGTGGCATCCGTGTGTTGAATTACCTCAACGACTGGTTGCTCTTAACACATTCAAAGGAACAGGTGTGCATGCACTGAAACTCAACTTTGTGAACATGTCGGCATGTTTTACCGACACTTGCATTCAGTCTATTCTCCAGTGCTTGACGAGGCTCAAGCCAGGAGTAGTATGTTGGGGTTGATGGCCACTGAGGCTGCTGTCACCCCTCTGGGTTTGTTACTTATGAAGCCTCTGCAGTGTTGGGTCAATTCAAGAGTGCCTTGCCATGTGTCTCCTAGTGGTGTGCCCCGTATAGCTGCACTAGCTACTTGGGGAATGGGCCTGTTTTATTTGAATGGCGTTGCACTCGGCTAAGTTGCCAGAAGCAAAGTTGTCTTGACAGATGCGTCCAACTCAGGCAGGGGAGCCCTGCGAGATGGTTTTCAGCAACTGGACAGGTGCGCGGGTTACGTGGCACATAAAGCTAGAGCTGCTAGCAGTCCTCTTGGCTCTAAAAGCCTTTCAGGCAGACGTGCAAGGCTTTCATGTTCTGGTCCATACTGAGAGCACTACAGTTGTGGGGTACATAAATCTCCAAAGGGGAGTACGATCATGCCCGATGTTGGCTCTGGCCTACCAAATTCTCCTCTGGAGCAAGTATAATTTCCTGTCGATGCATGTGACACACGTTCCTGGTCACCGGAACATTTTCTCGCATTGGGGAGTGAGACCAGAGTAATAAAGAATTCATCCTTCACACAGTTTAAAGGATACGGGAGGTATTCTGTCAAGCTGAGGTGGACATGTTTGCCTCCCATGAGATGACATTTTATCACCTTTGGTATTTCATGACTCAAGCTCCAATGGGCTTGGGAACCCTAGCTCACAAATGGCCAGCAAATGCAAGTATGCATTCCCTACTGTCCATTCCCTCCATCACCAAGTGCTGTGCAGGGTTTGGGAAAACAAGGAAACTGTGCTGTTGGTTGTGCCGGAGTGGCTTAACCGCTCTTGGTATCCAGAACTGGTAGAGCTATTGGATGCTCCCTTGTGAGAAATTCACTTGAGAAGGGATTTGCTCTCGCAAGCTCAAAGCAAGATCTGGCATCTCCAGCCGGAGCTGTGGAGACTTGCGTGAGGCTCGTCTGACACTCAAGGGTTTTCGCAGTCAGTGCTTGACACCATACTACAGGCCAGAGTCCTCTCGATGAGGCAGCTCTATGCCTTAATGTGGCGCCTTGTCACTGCCTGGTGTTGCTTTGTGCAGGCGGTGCTCTGCTTTCTGCAAGAACATTTGGATACAGGACTCTCTCCATCCCCGCTTAAATTTTATTTCGCTGCCATAGCGACGGGCCAAGACCCTTTGGGTGGTTTGTCAGTGGGCAAACACCCTTTGTGAAGTAAGTTTTTGCTAGTAAGCTTTTGTGAGGAGCTAGACGTCTGAGGCCCTCTTGCCCCACTACTGTCCCAGTCTGGGACTTTGTGCTGGTGTTGAATGCACTTATGGGTTCCCCGTTTGAGCAATTAGATTCGGTAAGCTTAGGCATGCTCTCCTTGAAGACTGTGCTGCTATTGGCTTTTTCTTCAGTCATATGTGTTGGGGAACTTCAGGTCTTGTCCGTCAAAGACTGTGACTTAGAGTTAAGACCAGGCCTGTCAAAAGCTGTTCTTAAGACAAGAAAGGGTTATGTGCCCAATGTATTGGCCACCCCCTTCAGGGCTCAGGATGTCACCTTGCAGGCTTTGTCTCCTCCTCAAGGAACTGACACAGCGTCGAAGTGCCCGACTTGAAAGGGAACATCTCGGTTACGACTGTAACCTTGGTTCCCTGAATGGAGGGAATGAGTCGCTGCGTATCTTGCGCACTACTGAGAGATTCCTCCTTCACCTGAAAAAATAAATAATGTTTATGTACATGTCTTGTTTATTGTATAGAGTTTCAAAACATTAGTTTTTACACTGAATTGGCATACACTGTTAAAAAGATGTAAGTTGAATTTGTTAACTTAATATCTATTTCTACCTGATCTAATCCTTAAAATAAGTTTTTTTTTAACCTAATGTATTCAGGTTAAATAATATTTTTGATTTGAATCAAACCAGTTAATTTAAATGTTACGACATAAAGCAATTTTTTTTTCAGTGTACATTGTATACAACATTTTGTCAGGTTTTTAAACCAGTTAATTTAGACAACATTTAACGTCAACGTGACTAATTAGGTTAAGCCAACAAAACTAATTGTTATGGGTTATATCAAGGTGAAATAGACTGATTTAACAAATCACTGGTTGAAAATTAATTCCTTCAAAAAAACAATGTATTACAAAACCTTCCACAGGTAACAGAGCAGAACCATAACCAAGATAAAGAGACAATGTGTAATAAAGATAACTTGACATACTGTATTATCATCCTTGTCTGGGCAACTGCCCGAGTTACAACAACTGCCCGAGTTACACCAGGAATGCACAATCCCTCCATCAGTGCTCAGACTGTCCGCAATATGCTGAGAGAGGTTTGTAGGCCTGTTGTAAGGCAGGTCCTTACCAGACATCACCAGCAACATCTTCGCCTATGGGCACAAACCCACCTTCGCCGGAGCAGACAGGACTGGCAAAAAGAGCTCTTCACTGACAAGTCACGGTTTTGTCTCACCAGGGGTGATGGTTGGACTCACATTTATCGTCAAAGGAATGAGCGTTACACTGAGGCCTGTACTCTGGAGCTGGATTGATTTGGAGGTGGACGGTCCATCATGGTCTGGGGCGGTGTGTCACAGCATCATCAGACTGAGCTTGTTGTCATTGCAGGCAATCTCAACGCTGTGCATTACAGGGAAGACATCCTCCTCCCTCATGTGGTACCCTTCCTGCAGGCTCATCCTGACATGACCCTCCAGCATGACAATGCCACCAGTCATACTGCTCATTCTGTGCATGATTTCCTGCAAGACAGGAATGTCAGTGTTCTGCCATGGCCAACGAAGAGCCTGGATCTCAATCCCATTGAGCATGTCTGGGACCTGTTGGATCGGAGGGTGAGGGCTTGGGCCATTCCCCCAGAAATGTCCAGGAACTTGCAAGTGCCTTGGTGGAAGAGTGGAGTAACATCTCACAACAAGAACTGGCAAATCTGGTGCAGTCCATGAGAAGGAGATGAACTGCAGTACTTCATGCAGCTAGTGGCCACACCAGATTGTGTCTGTTACTTTTGATTTTGACCCCCCCCCCCCCCTTTGTTCAGGGACATATTATTCCATTTTTGTTAGTCACATGTCTGTGAACCTTGTTCAGTTTATGTCTTAGTTGTTGAATCTTTTTATGTTCATACAAATATTTACACATGTTAAGTTTTCTGAAAATAAAGGGAGTTGAAAGTTTCTTTTTTGCTAAGTTTAGGTTAGCAGCCTTAAAAATGAAGTGTGTAATTTTTCCTCAGTTAAAAACATTCTCCTATTCCAGCTTAATATATAGACATGTTTGTTTGGGTTTCACAATCTCAACTACTGTAACTCCCCCTTTACTGGCCTACCAGCTAAAACTATTGCCCGATTACAATACATCCAAAACTCTGCAGCTAGAGCTCTCACTAACACCAAGCATACTGCACACTTTACTCCCATCTTGTTTAGTCTTCACTGGCTGCCTGTCTCATGCCGTATTAAGTTTAAAATTCTTCTCCTGACATACAAAGCTCTCAATGATCTGGCACCTCGTTATATATGTGATCTGCTGCATACATACACACCAGCACGCATTCTTCGTTCTTCTGATTCCAAATTGTTGTCTGTCCATAGATTTCGTCTATCCACTTTTGGTGGGAGATCCTTCAGTGAGATCTTTCAGTGTAGTTGCACCTAAACTGTGGAACTCTCTAACCCAGAGCCTCCGTGACATATCCTCTATTTCTATCTTTAAATCTCAGCTTAAAACACATACACTATATTGCCAAAAGTATTCGCTCATCTGCCTATTGACGCATATGAACTTAAGTGACATCCCATTCTTAATCCATATGGTTTAATATAACGTCGGCCCACCCTTTGCAGCTATAACAGCTTCAACTCTTCTGGGAAGGCTTTCCACAAGGTTTAGGAGTGTGTTTATGGGAATTTTTGACCATTCTTCCAGAAGCGCATTTGTGAGGTCAGACACTGATGTTGGACGAGAAGGCCTGGCTCGCAGTCTTCGCTCTAATTCATCCCAAAGGTGCTCTGTCGGGTTGAGGTAAGGACTCTGTGCAGGCCAGTCAAGTTCTTCCACACCAAACTCACTCATCCATGTACTTTATGAACCTTGACTTCGTGCACTGGTGCGCAGTCATGTTGAAACAGGAAGGGGCCATCCCCAAACTTGTTCGCCACAAAGTCTGGGAGCATGGAATTGTCCAAATTATCTCTTGGTATGCTGAAGCATTTCAGAGTTCCTTTCACTGGAACTAAGGGACACAAGCCCAGCTCTCTGAAAACAACCCCACACCATAATCCCCCTCCACCAAACTTCACAGTTGGCACAATGCAGTCAGACAAGTACCGTTCTCCTGGCAACCGCCAAACCCAGACTCGTCCATCAGATTGCCAGATGGAGAAGCGTGATTCGTCACTCCAGAGAACGCGTCTCCACTGCTCTAGAGTCCAGTGGCGGCGTGCTTTACACCACTGCATCCGACGCTTTGCATTGCACTTGGTGATGTATGGCTTGGATGCAGCTGCTCGGCCATGGAACTCCATTCCATGTAGCTCTCTACGCACTGTTCTTGAGCTAATCTGAAGGCCACATGAACTTTGGAGGTCTGTAGCGATTGACTCTGCAGAAAGTTGGCGACCTCTGCGCACTATGCGCCTCAGCATCCGCTGACCCCGCTCTGTCATTTTAGTTGCTGTCATTCCCAATCGCTTCCACTTTGTTATAATACCACTGACAGTTGACTGTGGAATATTTAGTAGCGAGGAAATTTCACGACTGGACTTGTTGCACAGGTGGCATCCTATCACAGTACCACGCTGGAATTCACTGAGCTCCTGAGAGTGGCCCATTCTTTCACAAATGTTTGTAGAAGCAGTCTGCATGCCTAGGTGCTTCATTTTATACACCTGTGGCCATGGAAGTGACTGGAACACCTGAATTCAATTATTTGGATGGGTGAGCGAATACTTTTGGCAATATAGTGTATTTTCTCAGCGCATTATCTGTCTATTAATGATTTATGTTTTATATCCCGTTTTGTAATTGAGATTGTAACTTCTGTTGAAATGTATATTAATGTACTTTGTCCTGTTAAATGTATATGGAGTGTAAAGTGTCCTTGAGCTTGTGGAAAGGTGCTATATAAATAAAACATATTATTATTATTAATTATCCTGAGATAATAACAGTAGCTCAAACAATGCTTTGAGTTTGGGGCAAGAGCATATGTTTGTCTGATGGGAAAACATTTTTTAAAAAACTGATTATTTATGCAGTTCTGTTTGTTCATGCTAGTGGCACCAATATTACGTCACATTTAACAAGCAAATATCATTGCACCATAACATATTATAAAAAAAAAAAAACATACAAAAGACCCATACATAGAAAATAGGAATCTGCTCATTTTATACATCACTTGTTTTCATCTCATGTCAAGCTTTTCTATGAAAGCAGTGGGGGAATTTTTTTGTCTTAAAAATCAGGTGTTCAGACACAAGGAATATTACTCATACTGTGCATAGTCTATGGCATGAGACAGAACTGAGAAGTGCTGCAACAAACTTATACCCACAAATATAGGAAATACTAAAAGAAGACCATAATAGGGTATGAGTTAAGTGAATGAACTATGTGACTTGAAATTGTTATAACACTAATATGGTGAAATATGAGACAAGCCAACTCCAAACCTCAACAGTGGTTCCCTGATCATCTGATAGACTTCTGTTTCCCAGGGTTCACATGACATTTCTGAGGGTAATACTTAACACGCAATGTTTTGCCATCGTTGCATAAAACAAACTTTAGGAATTACATCAGCAATGCACAATCAGAACTATCTGCCTATAAATATATTCCCGCCATTAAAAAGACAATTAAGACAACTTTACAGCTCAAATAGTACATATTTTTGTATGAAAGAATTAATATAAGCGTTTTTGAAAAAAAGAAAGAAAAAATAATACATGCTTCACAATTCTGTTTTTAAACCCTTTGGAATGCAATGCCCCATAGACTTCCGTTGCAACTGCATTACTGTAGATGCAATATTTATAAAGGTATATTTCACCCAAAAATGAAAATTCTCTCATCATTTACTCACCCTCATGCCATCCCAGATGTGTATGAATTTCTTTCTTCTGTTGAACACAAATGCAAATTTTCAGAATAAGAAATTTCAGCTCTGTTGATCCTTTCAATGCAAGTGAATGTTGGCCAGAAATCTGAAGGTCCAAAAAGCAGATAAAAGCTGCATAAAGTAATCCACAAATCTGTAGTGGTTAAATCCATATCTTCAAAAGTGATGTGAGAAGTGTGGGAAAGAAACAGATAAATATTTAAGGCCTTTTTACTATAAATCTCTACTTTCACTTTCAGATGTGAAAGTGAAAATAAACAGGTGCCACATGTGGCTTTTAGATGTGAAAGTGAAGTGGAGATTGAAAGTGGAGTGATTGAAGTGGAAAGAAAGTCATACACATCTGGGATGGCAAGAGGGTAGGTAAAAAATGAGAGAATTTTCCATTTAACGGTTCCGCTAACAATCCTTTTAGTACTTTTCAGGAAGAAATATTTGAAAATAAGAAATGCAATTCTTGGATTTACTATCCTCGGCAGCCTATAATCAAAGGGTGAGATGATTTTTTGGTTTAAACAGAACAGGTTCTTGCAAAAAGTGTGCTAGAGGTCTGCACGGGATGGATTTTTCAGACCTGCTCCAGAAAAAATATATCCCGCCCACAACTTTCACGTAAATTTGAGTAGCTTTTATTTTTAGATATTTCTATTTTGCAGGAGTCCCACGAATCATTTTTCCCGCTTCCCGTCCACACCCGTACTCAGCAATCAAAACTTGTCCCTCGCCACACTGTTGCGCCGGGTCCCGTGGTATCTCTAGTGTGTACACACACTTTTTAGCATTTAATTCCAAAAAATGTTTTTATAAATATACCAGTAAAATGTTTTTTTTTTTTTTAAACTCATAATGTGGATCTTTTACTTATTGTCATATCACCAACCACACTATTCATTCACTAAAAAGAACCGGCTAATAAGTCATTTGTTCAGGAATGGAACTACACTGGTCGTGCTGTGTTTCGCATTGTAGATTTTAACGAAATGGCTTATAAGAGTCATTTGTTCAGGAACCAGACTACACTGGTCGCGCTATATGTTACATGCTGTAAATTCAAAAGACCCGGCTCATAAGAGTCATTTGTTCTGGAATCTGACCACACTGGTCGTGATGTATGTTTTGCACTAAAGATTCTAAAGAACTGGCTCACAAGAGTCATTTGTTCGGGAATCGGAATACACTGGTCACGCAGTAGATTCAAAAGAACCAGCTCATAAAAGTCATTAGTTTGGGAATCAGTCACGCTCTATGTTTCGTACTATAGATTCAAAAGAACCAGCTCATAAAAGTAATTTGTTCTGGAATTGGGCCACACTGGTCGTGCTGTAGATTCAAAAGAACCTGTTCATAAGAGTGATTTGTTTGGGAATCAGTCATGCTGTATGTTTCGCATTATAGATTCAAAAGAACCGACTCATAAAAGTAATTTGTCTGGAAATTGGACTACACTGATCGCGCAGTAGATTTAAAAGAGCCGGCTCATAAGAGTGATTTGTTTGGGAATCAGACTACACTGGTCACGCTGTAGATCCAAAAGAACCAGCTCATACTGCAAGAGTCATTTGTTTGGGAATCAGTTATGCTGTATGTTTCGCACTGAAGATTCTAAAGAACCGGCTTATAGTAGTCATTTGTCCGGGAATTGGACTACACTGGTCAGGCTGTACGTTTAGCGCAGTAGATTCAAAAGAACTGGCAAATAAGAGTAATTTGCTCTGCAATCGGACAACACTGGTCGCACTGTAGATTCAAAAGAACCGGCTAATAAGAGTCATTTGTTTGGGATTGGACTACATTGGTCACGCTCTATGTTTCGCTCTATAGATTCAAAAGAACCGGCTCAGAAATAATTTGTTCAGGAATCTGGATACACTGGTTGCTCTTTATGTTTTGCGCTGCTGATTTTGTAGCGATGTTGCTGAATGTTTGTGCAGGAAACACTAACAAGAGTATTTTAGTATGGTGTTCCCTTCGCAATGGCAGAAGTAGGTTTGAGAAAGTTTAAAGGAACTGAAAGACATGAAAATCATTAGGTTCAAATTTGATCTTTTTTTTAAAAAATGGAATGGGTTTTCGGTTTCCAACCTTAGTGGTAATCAAACGCACGCCACAGATGCTGTGGATAGAGCAAAACTTGTTTTGAACCTAACATGACTTTCTTGTCTTCCACTTGTCCAATATACACACAACACAAAGACAAATTTCCTTTCTTTCCTTTAATTCAAACAAGTGAAAGATTGCTGCAAATGCTTACAAAAGGAGAAAACGTGTAAAACCATCTTCTTTTGCAGCATTCGCACCATTTCAAACTCATGTCAAACTAGTCATTACTATATAAACGCTCGTGTTTATTATGACATTACAGTATGACCCTCCCAAAAATACAGTTCAGAAAGGCACTGAAGAGGTATTAGCATCATATGGGCTGAAATTGATAAAGATAATGGAACCGCTAATCAATGTCCTTTAGTAGCAGCGCTGCCTCTTACAATAAATGTTGTAATTTCTGTTCCAAGGAGTGTATAAGAAAACGGTTCAAGGCAGCAGAGCATTGCTTCAACTGCCCAAGTTGGGGAACATCTCGGTCAGGGTGGTCTGCTTTGTCCCCTTCTTCAGAGGAGTAACTGGGACCGTTGTTGTTGGAGAAGACACAGGACTTTTCCTGGGAGTCTTTTCCACTAGTTGGGAGCTTGTTCCAGACAGTCTTTTTCCAGCTTTCTCCTTATCCTCATTCCGTCCTGTGCAGTTCCTAGCAGTTGACCGTGATGTACTGCCATTCCCTGTCTTAATTTCCTCATCTGGCTTTGCACTTGTGGAAGCCGGAGTGTTTTTTTGCCGGAGTTGATAGCTGTCGGCCGAACCTTTCCTGCGGTCCACAGCGTAATCGTGGTTCAACTCCTTCTGAAGTCGCATCGCCATCCGTCGGTCCTCCTCCTCTTGCTGCAAACGACTCCGCAAGCTCTCATACCACGCCATCTCTGATAGAAAAGTGCTGTCTGCTAAAGGCAATTCACACTGTGGAGCAGCACATAACCTCTTGCTGAGTAGATCTGATTCACTTTCGAACTCTATTTCTGAGCTCTTTCGTTTAGATGAGGTGCTGTTAGGATTGTTGAACGTGAATGTCAGTTCTGAGCTGCTGGGATTAGAGGTCGAAGGTTTTGCATAGTAGTCCAGCGCTGGCATGGTTAGGTCAACTTTGTCCTCCACAGACTGTGACACAAGGGTTTTTGGAGGGTTCAGAATGTTTTCCTGTTAAAACGTTTTACCCATAGATCAATTATCAAACTACATTTATAAACATTTTATAAATGTTTATAACTACTAAGTCTTTTAAATTCAACTCTACAGTTTCTATAGCATGTGCATATTTTCCAACTGAAAATTACATATAACATCTTAAATTTAGTTACATTTATCTTTCTGATACTGCATTTGATTTAATCTGATACCGTTTTGATTACATTTAAACTTTTCTTTATAAAATTAATTTAGGAAATAACTAGGAAATACAAGAAAGAAATAAAAATATTCACACTCACAGACCACGTTATTAGGAACACCTGTACACCTACTTATTGATGCAATTATCTAATCAGCCAATCGTGTGGCAGCAGTGTAATGCATAAAATCATACAGATACAGGTCAGGAGCTTCAGTTAATGTTCACATCAACCATCAGAATGGGAGGCGGGGGGAATTAAGTGATTTTGAACGTGGCATGATTGTTGGTGCCAGATGGGCTGGTTTGAGTATTTCTGTGACTGCTGATCTCCTGGTATTTCCATCCATAACAGTCTCTACTGTTTACGCAGAATGATGCCAAAAACAAAAAAACATCCAGTGAGCGGCAGTTCTGCAGACAGAAACGCTTTCATGAGAGAAGTCAACAGAGAATGGCCAGACTGGTTCGAGCTGACAGAAAGGCTAAAGTAACTCAGATAACCCCTCTGTACAATTTTAGTGAGCAAAATAGCATCTCAGAATGCACAACACATCGAACCTTGAGGCGAATGGGCTACAACAGCAGAAGACCATGTCGGGTTCCACTTCTGTCAGCCAAGTACACAAAGCTGAGGCTGCAGTGAGCCTATTATTTGTGTACCTCAGCAGAAATTGAGATTCATCAGACCAGGCGATGTTTTACCAGTCTTAAACTGTCTAGTTTTGGTGAGCCTGTGCCCACTGCAGCCTCAGCTTTCTGCTCTTGCTTGACAGAAGTGGAACCTGCTTCTGCTGTTGTAGCCCATCCGCCCCAAGTTTTGACATGTTATGCATTCTGAGATGCTATTCTGCAATCGTACAGAGGGGTTATCTGTGATACTGTAGCCTTTATGTCAGCTCAAACCAGTCTGGCAATTGTCCACTGACCTCATTAACAAGGCGTTTCTGTCCAGTGCCGCTCACTGGATGTTTTTTGTTGTTGGCACCATTCCGAGTAAACTCCAGAGACTGTTGTGCGTTACAGAAATACTCAAACCAGCCCGTCAGGCACCAAAAATTATGCCACCCTCAAAATCAGTGAGATCACATTTTTCCCCCCCGATGGTTGATGTGAACTTTAATTGAAGCTCCTGACCCATCTCTGCATGATTTTATGCATTGCACTGCTGCCATAGTGGCAGATTAGATAATCTTTATCGCATGAAGATGTGCCTAAGGTGTGCCTAATAAAGTGGTCGTGAGTGTGTGTGTGTGTGTGTGTGTATATATATATATATATATATATATATATACACACATATACACACACACACACAGTGTGTATATATATATATACATACACACACACACACACACACACACACACACACACACAGTATATATATATATATATATATATATATACACAGTATATTATATATATATATATACATTCATAATCACCTTATTAGCCATCAGGGAGGAGTCTGAGCTTCCCTCAGAACAGCTGGGCTGTTTATAAGACACTGGGCGTAGAAACCTGAGATATAAGTATGTAGTCACTTACACTTCAAACAACCCTACGGTCTTTAAACCATTAAAGAATGAGCAGGTGAGTTATAATACTGATATAGTAAGCCAAATAAAAAGTAGATACTTCTCAATATCCCCTGCATGCGGTTTCTTTTTCTTAGCTGAGGTAGCATCAGTAGGTTTGACGTGCAAAGGTGATTCAGAGATTGGTCCTGAATTCTACACAAACAACAAAAAAGCATTACATCTCATCTTATTTTGAGAAAGTTGAGGTTTGCTGACATTGATATTACAGGAACCCAAAACTGCAGCAGCGTGAATAAAAGGCATGTTTGTTCTAAATATGAGACTTTTCAAACATCAAGGTCTTTACTCTTCTTTATATGGGTGTTTCTTTAAATTTTAGCTTTTTAATTTCATGTCCCAGGGGTTGGTTTTAATTGAAACACAGATTTAAATTGTTTGTTGTTTTTTGTTGTTATATGAAGGTCTCATTAAAGCTGAATTAGCAACTTTTTACCAGGCCTTTATCATTTATTTCTGGTACTTTTCAAATGCCTTTTACATACAGTATAGGTTTTACTGTTTCAGCCATGTCCCAGAACCAGACCTTAAATATTAAAATCCATTATAAAAAAACAAATATTACATGTTTAACACATGTTAAACTAAACATTATTTTTCAAAAATGACAGTTGTGGAGTAATTTCCACCACAACAAACAATTTTGCCCCTAATATTTATTTTTACTTTCTTTCTTTCTTTCCCCCCTAAAATTGGTCAAAAAGTGTCAGTGAAGACATACAGAGACATGGAGTGATTGAAGATAAAGAAAATTCACTTTTGAGCAGAATATTTTTCCTGGCCATCATTTCCAAACAAGCTCATTTCAATCAGCATCATTTCCACCACATAATTCTATTAGCCAAACCCTTGAATGCTATTCATATTGGGCTAACACAAGTACTGTTCCAGGACAAAATTGTTCTGGAACATTTTTTGTGTAAATGTATTATAAGTAATGTATTAATACATTTTTTGACACACTCAACTAACTTCTTTCATAGTTACACTAGCATATTGATGACCTTAAAGGGAATAAATATAGACTAAAAGCAGCAAAAATTATTAGGGGGACTTTATGGTATTTAGAACTTGTTTACCTCAAATTAAACGATTCATTTATATAGAAAATATACATATTTTTCATTACCTTCACTTCAGATAAAAACCAAAGTTGAATGATTATTGTTGCCTGGTCTCTGTAACCCAATGTTGTAACTTGATTTCTGCATATTATCACAAATTATGCATTTGGATATATATTTAGACTAGGTTTGCTCCGATAACAAAATTTTGGCTTTGCTACTACACCAGCCCTGGTACATCGGTATCGATACTAAATCAATATTTCAGCAACAAATAAATAGCATCAGATTACTGATGAAACAGAAAAGGATTAAAATTTAAATCATTAAATTAGGATTAAAAGCAAGAATCGAGGTTACAGTGATGCACTTATAATGGAAGTGAATGGGGAAATTTTTGGAGTGTTTAAAGGCAGAAATGTGAAGCTTATAATTTTATAAAAGCACTTACATTAAATCTTCTGTTAAAACTCATGTATTATTTGAGCTAATAATTATTACTGATTCCAGTAATTATTTTAGTATTTTTGAGGAAGAATTATTTGATGAGATTAAGAATATTCTCATTATTAATTGAGAAATACAATTCTTATTGTATTTACTGCCCTCTACAGTCAATTATGAGATCATTTCAAATTTAAACAGAGCAGATATCACAAATCAGAAATAAATGTAATAAAATTCTTGTAAAAGGTGTGTTTGCAGACTTTCTTTGAGACATTAATACAATCCAAAAATCCAATCTAAAATAAAATTTAAAATCTAAACAAACAAGAAATGTGATGGCATAATTCATTTATTGTTTTAGAAAATTCCACTTTTTAAAACAAAACTTGTGTATCTTTATATATTTTCATTTGAACTAGTCAGTAACTGCACTGCTTGATTAAAGTCTCACAGGTCTAAAGTAACATGACATAACAGTAACAGTTGCATAAACAGTTTAGACTGAGCTATGTAGCCTAATGTTGTACTTCAGTCTGTGAGACTTCAACATTCTTATTTCATTTCAAGCTGGACATTCATAACTTGTGCATCAGTATGAGATTAAACCTGAGATTAAACCGCTGTATTTTTCGTGCTGTATATTCAAAAGGACCAGCTCTAATACCGAGCGTAATATCATCTCTGATGTGTGACCTCACCAGCTCTTGGCTGAGCAGTCTGGCAAGTCTCTCATCGCCCTCCAGCTGTTGCTCCTCCTGTCTTTTCCTCTCTTCCATCAGGCGCTCCTCTTCCTCAGCTAGGAGGCGCTGGATGTACTCCTCACTGGCTCTCCTCTCAGCTTCCTCTAGAGCTCTCTTCTCCTCCACCAGCTGTTCAATACAAGCAAGGTTTAATGATTGCTTTTTATAGGGGTGGGAAGTATGACCAAAACTGTATCTTTAATAATAATAATAGTATTTTTATATCTTTAATTTGATATTACAGTAACAGTATATACCACAGTATGGATATTTTTGCAGGAAATATATATATTACATAAACATGTAGTAATGTTTTTTTCCTAATCAAGGTACTTCATCTTAATTTTTTTAATTTGGAATATGATTAGGGATGGGAATCAAAAGGAATATGATGATTTCGGTTCCAATTACGATCCCTTTTAATGACTGGGATTCCTTAACAGTTTCATTTATGATTTTTTTTTGTTGTACTTTTGGGGAAGAAATATTTGGAAGAAATGCAATTATTTTTGGATTTACTGCTCTCAGCAGTCTTTTAACAAATAATGAAAACATTTCATATTTTACCAGAACAGATTCTTGCAAATGGTGAGTTTACACATACTTTTTAATGAAGATATGTTTTCTTAACTATTTGAAAAAACAAAAACAACAAAACTCAAAATTAGCTTTTTAATTACACAATGTCATCTCAACAACCATTGAGTAATTACTCTGAATTAGTGCCCAATGCCCAATTCCCAATGCGCTCTCGTGGTGTCCTCATGGTGGCATAGTGACTCACCTCAATCCAGGTGGTGGAGGACGAATCTTAGTTGCCTCCACGTCTGAGACCATCAGTCCACGCATCTTATCACGTGGCTTGTTGAGCACGTTACCGCGGGGCTTGTGGAGGGCCATGCTATTCTTCGCGGCATCCACGCACAACTCACCACGCACCCCACAGAGAGCAACAACCACATTACAGTGACCACGAGGAGGTTACCCCATGTGACTCTACCCTCCCTAGCAACAGGGCCAATTTGGTTGCTTAGGAGACCTGGCTGGGTCACTCAGCACACGAATTCAACATTTATTTAAGTCTCATAAGAGCAGAGAACAGTCTCATAGGACTTATTAGTTCGGGAATCGGACAACACTGGTCACGCTGTTTATTTCATGCTGCTGATTTTATAGCGGTGTTGCAGTGTCTCTGAGTGGTTGCGCAGGAAACGCTTTCAGAGTGTTAGTACAGTGTTGTGTCTGCATAGGCAGAAGAATGCACATTCGAGAACTTTAAATAAGTTCTTCATAACAAATGAATGATAAGTCTAGTATTAGTGCTAAACAAGCTGCTTCACATTATTCAACACTTTTATTAAAAAACTCAATTAGCCCATAACATTATAGAAGGGAGAGGACGAGACACATTTGAAGCCATTGTAAAATAAAGCAATAATAAGCCATCAAATGCCATGTGTTGATTTTATAACGGGTAAGGGGTGTTCTTAGGTACAACGCAAAGTGACAACTGACAACAGAAACATAAAAGATGCCACTGTTAAATACACAGCTACATTTTTAAATAACAATACTTGTTATAAACAATTCTTCCATCAAGTAATACAGTTCATTAGCCTCACTATAGGCTGTTTGTGGTTGCCAAGCAATGTAGCAACTTGACGCATTTCGATAAAATGCGGTTACATTATTCTCATGTTGTGTTGTGCAAGTGTGGACAGCCCGATTAGGGTTGTTTGGTGTTCCATGAATCTGAGTATTTTGTAACAGCAACAGGATGAATCAATATGCACACTTTACATCAAGAGCAACAGAGCGCAACATCACACATCTTTTCAGCATGGGTTCCAGAAGTATTTTTCACATTAATTTTTTCCATAGGGACTTCTTAAAATCCTTCATAAGAGTTCTAGGCCATGAATCAAACCAATCAGTTCCAAGGTGAATTCCAAAATTACAAACTTTGATTTGAAGCAAAAAAGTATTTGAAAATCGGACAAAAAGATGAAGGTACAAGACTGTGTACTTAAAGTTATTAATGAGCGAACGAGCTACAATATGACTTAATTGAATTAAAAAATAATGGAAATGTATAAAACCATTCATTTAAAATAAAAGTATAGAAAGAATATATTTTATGTTTATTGCAAAACATTCTGATATTTGCAAAAGTAGTTAAAGTGTAGGGATACGACTCGATTACATCATTCACAATGTGCGTCATGAGAGTGGGGTCGCTGCAGAGCTTTGTTTGTTTGTTGTGCTTTTTTCGCTGAGTGGCGTATCTTTCTCTGCAGGATCATGGGTAGTGTAGTTCTTCACCAGTAATTCTGCTATTACATATGATTTTTAAACAATGAAGTTGACAACAGAGACATATACCATCGATTAACAACCTCAGAGTTCTTGGTAGATATGTCTTTAAAGGTTTATAAGCTATTGTTAAAAAATCAGTTCGCCAATGGAAAAATTAATGGGATTTTTATTTCCGGAACCCGACTGTTGCGCTTTATTAGGCCACTTGCAGAACAGGTCTGGACACCCAAACAAAAACCATTGAGATGTTGGCAGTACAACAATACGACCAATGTAAACATGAGATTAGACTCTGCTATGTGCATTCAGTGACATGTGCCTGCCATTCCATGCACTGTCGGCTAAATATCCAATATTAGACATGGGGTTTTTTAAATGATTTATTATAATTATTATTTAGGGCAGTTAAAAGTTAATAATTTAAAATGTTAATTAAAGGTCTGGTGCATGCATTTAATCACAGTAACACATATCTAATCTGACATTATTACCGTTTCATTTTATTTCTAAATTTTATTCTAGATTATTTTATTCTATACTGACAGCCCTTTTTTAAACAGCAAGAAATAAAAACAAATCTGCATTTAGTTTTGTGATTTTTTAAATATATTTTTTTTACTATTATTTCTAAGTGATTGTTTCTCTTTTGCCAAGGGATTTTTATTCCTTTCGACATTCATTTTTATTTGTATCTTTCTAGGGACTTTTTCCTTCAATAATTATAGGCAATAGGGCTACTGCGGTGGCAAATTTTTAACACAGCGGTGTTTAAGGGCCAACCACAGCTGGGGAACTGTGATGCACGCTGGTTGGAGGGCGTAGTAGGGGGTGGGTGCAAATTTTGTGTTTATTGTGGATCAAACTTTAAAAAGTGCCTCGAACACAGAACAGAAAGTAAACAATTTGTAAATTATCACAAAATACCACAATACAAAACTAGTTTGTATTGACTTTAAAATGTCTGTCTGACATCAATAAACCCATCTTATACATCGGTAACATGTAAACATCAACGGCTAAAATATTTATGTATTTACACTGGCGGACAAAAGTTTGGAATAATGTACAGATTTTGCTGTTTTGGAAGGAAATTGGTACTTTAATTCACCAAAGTGGCTTTCAGCTGATCACAAAGTATAGTCAGGACATTACTGATGTAAAAAACAGAACCATCACTATTTGAAAAAAATCATTTTTGATCAAATCTAGACAGGCCCCATATCCAGCAGCTGTCACTCTAACTCCTTATCCTTGAGTAATCATGCTAAATTGCTAATTTGGTACTAGAAAATCACTTGCCATTATATCAAATACAGTTGAAAGCTATTTGGTTTGTTGAATTAGGCTTAACATTGTCTTTGTGGTTGTTTTTGAGTTGCCACAGTATGCAATAGACTGGCATGTCTATAGGTCAATATAAGGTAAAAAATGGCAAAAAAGAAACAGTTTTCTCTAAAAACTCATCAGTTAATCATTGTTTTGAGGAATGAAGGCTATACGATGCTTGAAATTGCCAAAAAACTGAAGATTTCATACAAAGGTGTACACTACAGTCTTCAAAGACAGAGGACAACTGGCTCTAACAAGGACAGAAAGAGATGTGAAAGGCCCAGATGTACAACTAAACAAGAGGATAAGTACATCAGAGTCTCTAGTTTGAGAAATACACACCTCACATGTCCTCAGCTGACAGCTTCATTGAATTCTACCTGCTCAACACCAGTTTCATGTACAACAGTAAAGAGAAGACTCAGGGGTGCAGGCCTTATGGGAAGAATTGCAAAGAAAAAGCCACTTTTGAAAAAGAAAAGAAAAAGGTTAGAGTGGGCAAAGAAACACAGACATTGGACAACAGATAATTGGAAAAGAGTGTTATGGATCTTAAACCCATTGAGCTTTTGGGGGATCAGCTAGACTGTAAGGTGCGTGAGAAGTGCCCAACAAGACAGCCACATCTATGGCAAGTGCTACAGGAAGTGTGGGGTGAAATGTCACCTGAGTATCTGGACAAACTGACAGCTAGAATGCCAAGAATCTACAAAGCTGTCTTTGCCGCATGTGGAGGATTTTTTGATGAGAACTCTTTGATGTAGTTTTTTTTTTTCAAATTGTAATAGTAATTTTTCATGTTATTAATGTCCTGACTATACATTGTGATCAGTTGAATGCCACTTTGATGAATAAAAGTACCAATTTCTTTCCATAAGAGCAAAATCTGTACATTATTCCAAACTTTTGGCTGCCAGTGTAAATATATATTTTAATATATTCAGAATATTCCTAATACAACCATATTATTTCTGCGCAATTCTGTGGATATCGCAATGGAAAGGAAACAAACACAGCAACAACTCTGTGCAAGGAATATCTGGAAATAAAGTGAAGCAACGGGGAACAAAACAGTGAAGTCTTCCTTGGATACTATGTTTGTTACTTACACAAGTGTCATGGGAAAATAACGTTGCTGTGGAGAAAGCTGCTTTCTGACAAAGTCGCATGTATATGGGAGTAAAGATTACACTGCTTATACAGTGCACGTAAAACAGAAACGCCGTTTTCTCACAATAACCCACTTTCTTGCAATAAGCCGCTTTCTGGTGTCCAAGTAAAGTCAGTTGTTGTCTGGATTTAGAGAGGACCTCACTGAGGTTATATTTCCAGCTGCAGTGAATACATGTTCAGTCAGTGGAATTACTGACAAAATGTAGGAAGTGTTTGTTTGTTTTTTTTTATTCCGATAACAAAGACAAGATAAAAAACAATACTCATCATGAGTATAATTAAACGTTTCTACTTAAAACATACTGTTGACGAAAATATGACTTAAAATACATAACACTGCAAGATATTACCAATGCACTAACAATGTTTTATTTAGAAAAAGAAAAAAAACTTGTTGCACAAAACCTTGTCAAATGATCCAGTCATAGTATTTTGAGCTGTGGGAGCTAAAGATCTGAACAATATAAACTGAAGCACTTAGTGGGTTAAACACCTTTATTTGAACCATCCTATACAGAATTAATCAGCTTTATCAACAACATATATATAATATTACCACTTACATATGCTCAACTGAATGCACAACTGAGCTTGTACTAAATTGCACAAATCTGCAATGCTCTATGTAGCACAAAATCCTAGTCTCTAAAAAAAGGAAAATTAATACGTCTCTAGCATTAAGAATCGACAGCACAGTAACAAATGATCCAATACTTCATTACACTCATCTGCTATTATTTCATTCATTTATTTCAGATTTTCGCATGGTCTTATTAGTTGATACATTTACATGCACATCACTGCCAGTGGCACTCCACCACCACGGTGGGGCAGTTTTCACGGTGATCCTAACAGCCCTAAAAGGCATTCGAGAAGAATGTTGTATAGTGAGGATATTTTCAAACATAATGCCATGAAAAGTTTTAATTTACAGTTGAAGTCAAAAGTTTACATACACCTTAGTCAAATACATTTAAACTCAGTTTTTCACAATTCCTGACATTTAATCGTAGAAAACATTCCCTGTCTTAGGTCAGTTAGGATCACTACTTCATTTTAAGAATGTGAAATGTCAGAATAATAGTAGAGAGAATGATTTATTTCAGCTTTTATTTCTCTCATCACATTCCCAGTGGGTCAGAAGTTTACATACACTTTGTTAGTATTTGGTAGCATTGCCTTTAAATTGTTTAACTTGGGTCAAACATTTTGGGTAGCCTTCCACAAGCTTCTCACAATAAGTTGCTGGAATTTTGGCCCATTCATCCAGACAGAACTGGTGTAACTGAGTCAGGTTTGTAGGCCTCCTTACTCGCACATGCTTTTTCAGTACTGCCAACAAATTTTCTATCAGATTGAGGTGAGGTTTGGCCACTCCAATACCTTGACTTTGTTGTCCTTAAGCCATTTTGCTACAACTTTGGAAGTATGCTTGGGGTCATTGTCCATTTGGAAGACCCATTTGCGACTGAGCTTTAACTTCCTGGCTGATGTCTTGAGATGCTGCTTCAATATGTCCACATAATTTTCTTTCCTCATGCTGCCATCTATTTTTAGAAGTGCACCAGTCCCTCCTGCAGCAAAGCACCTCCACAACATGATGCTGCCACCTCCATGCTTCACGGTTGGGATGGTGTTCTATGGCTTGCAAACCTCACCCTTTTTCCTCCAAACATAATGATGGCCATAATGGCCAAACATTTGAATTTTTGTTTCATCAGAGGACATTTCTCCAAAAAGTAAGATCTTTGTCCCCATGTGCACTTGCAAACTGTAGTCTGGCTTTTTTATGGCGGTTTTGGAGCAGTGGCTTCTTCCTTGCTGACCAACCTTTCAGGTTATGTCAATATAGAACTTGTTTTACTGTGGATATACATACTTGTCTACCTGTTTCCTGCAGCATCTTCACAAGGTCCTTTGCTGTTGTTCTGGGATTGATTTGCACTTTTCGCACCAAACTACGTTCATCTCTAGGTGACAGAATTCGTCTCCTTCCTGAGCGGTATGATGGCTGCGTGGTCCCATGGTGTTTATACTTGCATACCATTGTTTGTACAGATGTAACTTCAGTCATTTGGAAATTGCTCCCAAGGATATACCAGACTTGTGGAGGTCCACAATTTTTTTCTGAGGTCTTGGCTGATTTCTTTTGATTTTCCCATGATGTCAAGCAAAGAGTTTGAAGGTAGGCCTTAAAATACATCCACAGGTACACCTCCAATTGACTCCAATTAGCCTATCAGAAGATAACTGGCTAATTGTCTAAAGGCTTGACATAATTTTCTGGAATTTTCCAAGCTGCTTATAGATACAGTTAACTTAGTGTATGTAAACTTCTGACCCACTGGAACTGTGATATAGTCAATTAAAAGTGAAGCAATCTGTCTGTAAACAATTGTTGGAAAAATTACTCGTGTCATGTACAAAGTAGATGTCCTAAATGACTTGCCAAAACTATATTTTGCTAATATGAAATCTGTGGAGTGGTTAAAAAAATTAGTTTTAATGACTTCAACCTAAGTGTATGTAAACTTCTGACTTCAACTTTAACAAACAGGGATGTGCGAGACTAGTCAACTAAACGGTTCTGATGCTGCTAGTCGACACTGGAATTACTAGTCGGTTAATATTTCCCCCCATTAAACTGATAATAATTTTTACACATTTACGTTTGGCTTTATATTTTTACAGAGGCTGCACTTAAATTACTGTCATATTAATGTTACATATTTTAAACAGAATTAATAATACAAATATTATTTAAAAAAGAGGATATCTGGAGCAGATACAGAGTTTTATTTCACCTCAGGCTGCGCGTGCTTCTTCCCTCTCTCTCGCGGCGCATGCAGGAAAATGTCCTCTCACTAGACAAGCAAACTCAGCAAAGTAGTTATGAAATCACTTCGGTGGTGTGGGAATCGGCTTTCCAAATATTTGAAAGTCCCTAAGGATATTTTCACATTTGAGTCTTCTTTACATCTGTGCATGCTTGGATGTTATTTTTCCACTGAGCAGGCTTTTTCAAGCGCAGGATAGCCGCCTCAGGTGAGTCAAGTCCCTTCTTTCACCAGACCATGTCGACGTGTTAATTTTACTCATCAAAAAATGTATGCTTTTGAGTAAGTAGCCTAGAAAATAACTGTTTTAGACTAGGTATGCCATTTTTTTAATCTGCTGATTAAGAAGGCTATTTTCAATGAGGTGCCGACTGCTTAACATGCTATCTATTATTCTGTGTGCACGTCACGTTTAGAATACATTGTTTATTGTAGGCTAAATCACAGGCCTATTTTTTTCTATCCTATAGCTACCTTTTTCTTTTTTTTTTTTTTACATCGTAACTGTTATTGGTTAACGTTCTTTACCGAACAGCTGTCATATTAGATCAATGGCTAATGCACAACTGCACGTCCTGAAATATGCGCAACTTTTCAGCATATTTTTTTCTCTCTCTTAAATTTGGCTTAGTCTACCTGTTAATTATTTTCAACAATGTCCTGACTGTTTTAATATGTTAAGTAACTTTTACTTTGTGATTTCTGTTTAGAATAGGCTTTTAGGGTTGTTCCATTGATCCTGCACTATTCATTCAATTGTTTTCAATAAATAAACCTGTATTTGCTAAAGGTGAATGTGTCTCATGTTCTATATTTAATGTACAATGATCATAATTCAAGGCAAGCATGTTGCAGATAAATGCCCCTTTTCAGTGGAATTTAGCATCAGATTTGGAATAGATTAAGTATTTTAAATGGGTCGCATAACTTTTTTTTTTTTTTACTGTTTTCTGAAGGTTGGTTTCTCTTTAGACTAGTCGGTTACAAAACTTCCATTTAAACGACAGTCAAATTAGTCGTAGCGCACATCCATAGTATCAAATAACTTTATACAAAATGCCCTTTGCCCATTATGGATGAGAAAAACTACTTGACAAGTTCAATAGTAAACAACCATGGAATCACAATACGAAAGACAAGCAAGCGAGTTTTCTAGCAAGCCGATAGATAAAATTAAACGCATCTTTCTACAAGCTGCAGCAGCCATGATGGGTGTGTTGCTGATTCACTCAATGAGAAAGAAAACATTTGAGACTCTTTCAAAAACTATTGCAATTCACCTGCTAGACAAATGAACTGACAGTATTATCATGTATACACGCAGTCTGAGGGGTGATTAGAAAGAATTGAGAGTAAAACATAATATTGACGATTATAACATGTTATCAATTGTAACAATGCTGATTATATGCCACTATGTACATTTGTTTAGAATCACTGCGAAATACACACACATAATGACTGTTAAAACAAATGCTGTCAATTGGAATGATATTGATTGTATCTTATTGACATGCACATCTACATTTATTATACATTTGGTCAAAACCCTACATGTTACGAATTAAAAGTGGCGACATCTAAACGCTCCAAGAATCGTTAATGGAACCATTAAGAAACTGGAATTGTTACGAGAAATCAGAAACAGATTAGTTAAATTCCTTTTGATTCCCATGCCTAGTTTTAACTGAATCGAACATATTAGGTATAAAGCACACTGTCATGATTAAAATATAATTAATTTACCATAAGAATATTTTTAAAATAATATTTTAATCATGTTTTAGCCAATGACAATATAAAAGCTAATTATTTAATTCTGAAATCACGTTTATAATATCAATCATGCTTACCATTTGTCTTGCACAGTATAAATGAGTCTTTGTACAGAAAATATACAGGTGCATTTTTATATTTTCAGAAAGAAGTTCCTTGCAATTTGGGGGTCCTTAGTAAATTCCTGCATTAGACCATGCTGAATCACTTACCTTAGTGATTTGATCCTCATACTCTCTCCTCACTTCTCCCGGCTGACTCACACGAGGTCTTGGAACCATCACTGGAAGAGGAAAAAAACTAGTGCATGAGCAATTACAACCGATTCAAGAGATGTATTCATATTAAAAACACTTATATTACTCATATTCATGCAATCACACTCCAGGGCTCAAAAATAAGAAAAAGTGTTTATGAATTTATAGCTACTGTATAATGGAGTTAAGTTATAGCTGTATAATTTCCAGCTACAATTGCCAATTAAAAATCTAATATTCTAATATTAGATCTTTTATAACCTAATTATGCAAAATAATTGATATGTTTAAGCATCTAATGCTTGGTTACAGTGCTGTCAAGTGGTTAATTTGAGACACAATGTTACTCACTGCTGACATCATCATCTTCATCTTCTATCCCCTTTAATCTCCGCTCACACTGGGTGGGAAATGCATCTTGTATTCGTCTCCACAGCTCCATATTCACCAATGTTTTGTTCCGGCTGTTGAGTCGTGCCCAAGTGGACACTCGTTTCCGGCAAAGCGGACAGCACATGTTGGACTTGTCAACAGTCTCCAGAAAGCAGGTTTTGCAAAACGTGTGTGTGCATGGTAAAGTGACCGGCTCCAGGAATATGTCCAGACACACTGGGCACAAGCAATCCGACTGTGTAAGACCCCCAGAGCTTTCTTCAACGGGACCTGTGTCCACTTCAGACACAGGTGGCATTCTGCTGCCTGTCCCTTTTTCAATGACTGATGATGTTTTTCTGTCTCTAGTTTAGAGCTGTTTGTGACAATCAGCTGAAGACAGTAGAACAACAAAACAAATATTACCATAAAGGATGATTTTATATATATATATCTATAAAACTGGGGTTTTAACCATATTAAGGTATTACATGGAGTCCAATGAGAAAATATATAAATGTTCAAAATTTTCCTGAAGAATATTTGACATTTCTAACTATTGGAATGAACTAATGTTCAGATAAGCATGATATGCTTTAATAATGTTGGTTAATGTTCTTAATGAAAGTTAATATAAAGTCTGATATAGGAAAAATCTACTTTTTTATATAGAGGTCCCTGGGTTGGCTAAGAGTTGCGGGGTCTATAACGTTTGAAAAGCATTAGACTTAATTAATTGAATGTAAATCTAGACATACTGATTATTTTATAAACAAATCAGTAACTCACTAATTGTCATACACGAGTAGTGTTGCAAACCTCATATCGTGCACACAAAATAGTTAACCAGCTATTACGATGAAGAAAAGAGTTTGGTCAGTTATCGTTTATTTTAAGTAGCTACTGTCATTAAAAAATATATAATTTCAGAATCTATCCAAATGTGCAGAAATGTTTTAAAAATCTTATATAACTTTTTATGCTAACTGCACATCTGCGCAGTTAGCGAAGATCCAGCACACAGATTGTTTACTAAGGGGTCAAATGAAAGCTACACGTTATACTTAAAAATGCAACGTCTCAGACTTTACACTGTTTATTAATCTGAACGTCAAAGTCCAAATAAAGCTGTTAAAACAGTCACAAAATGCTACTTACTCAATAGTACCCAAAATCCCGGGATTTTTTTGCGCAGTGTTTCTCACACGTGATTCCATAAAACCGACAGAACAACCTTTCAAAATAAAAGTCCTTCAGTTTGTTTGCGTCGCAGCCTGTTCATTTTTTTATTTATTTTATCCAATTTATGATTCCATTTCGATGTAGAAATAAAGTAGTCATTATTTAATTGATATCTAGTCTGCCTATAACCAGTTTTCCTAGTAACTTCATACAAATGGGGAACTCGCTAAGATTTTCTCTTTACATGGTTTTTTTTTTTTCTGTAGTGAACAATATAGAAATTAAAAGTACTTTTGAAAAATATATTTTAAATCATACATATTCACTTGAGGTATCTCCAGTCATTAAACCTGTTTTAGAAGACGGCCATATAGTCCAGCACACGCACAAAAAATAAATAAATAATAATAATAAAATAAAATAAAATACTGAGTGCACCAAAATCAAACACAAATATGAAATTTCTCAAATCATTTATTAACCGTCATGCCATCCCAGATGTGTATAACTTTCTTTCTTCTGCTGAACACAAACTAAGACTTTTAGAAGAATATCTTGGCTCTGTCCATATGTATGGTGTATGGCAAGTGTATGCTGGCCAGAATTTTGAAGGTCCAAAAAGCACATAAAGGCAGTAGAATGTGAAAGTGAAAGTGGAGATTTATAGTAATAAAGGACTTACATATTGACCTGTTTCTCACCCACACCTATCATATTGCTTCAGAAGATGTAGATTTAACCACTGGAGTCTTATGGATTACATTTATGCTGCCTTTATATGCTTTTTGGACCTTCAAAATCCTGGCCACAAGTAACTTCTATTGTATGGACCTTCAGAGCTAAGTAATTTTTCTAAAAAAAATAAATAAATAAATAATTAAAAAAAATCTTCGTTTGTATTCAGTAAAAGAAAGAAAGTCATACATATCTGGGATGGCATGAGGGTGAGTAAATGATGAGAGAATTTTCATTTTTGGGTAATAAAACTTCCTGTCGGTTTCCAGGTTTAAATAAAAAAATAAAAAAATCCCAGATTTTCAACATGATCCCAGTCTTTTAAATCCCTCTGTACTCTGACTCACAAGATGTCATACTTCGATGGATTTAGGTCTCCATTGTGTCTCCTTTTTCAGTAGATCCAACCTTTAATAGCAGCTTTATTGCTGTAGATCTTGCTGTGATCATTACTATCAGTAGCAGATGCTCCAAAAAAAAAAAAACTAACTGGAATTCTCTAGTTGTTATAGTTAATCATTCATTAATGCACAGTAAACAAGCAATAGTCAGAGTTTTGCCAAACAAAACAGCATAAACCATGTAAATCTGTGCCTAGAATGTTCGTAGTTCTCACAAATATATTTCTAATATATATATATATATATATATATATATATATATATATATATATATATATATATATATATATACAAATGCTTACTGACTGGCTTAAAAATGTAAGACTTTAAAAAAAACAATGAATATCACTCTATAATACAGTAGGCCTATATGCAAAACTTCTACAAGGGACAAAACACACTTATCCGAAATAATCAACCTGCATACACATTTATGAATATGAGAGAGATATTGAGGATGTAGTGAAGATTTTCCATATAATTGAGATTCAATATAATTGTCTAAAAAACAAGTCACATAACTTTGAAATGGTACTGAAGAGAGCTCATTATTCATAAGGACTTCATGTCTGTTATACTGTTGTGACTGATCCTGTGAACAGCAGAGTGCACTACTGCTCAATAAGCCAGAAAGTGTAGTGCAGCATTCCACTTTGCATCCTTACATTATGCACTAAAATATACACTATATTGCCAAAAGTATTCGCTCACCCATCCAAATAATTGAATTCAGGTGTTCCAATCACTTCCATGGCCACAGGTGTATAAAATGAAGCACCTAGGCATGCAGACTGCTTACAAACATTTGTGAAAGAATGGGCCGCTCTCAGGAGCTCAGTGAATTCCAGTGTGGTACTGTGATAGGATGCCACCTGTGCAACAAGTCCAGTCGTGAAATTTCCTCCCTACTATATATTCCACAGTCAACTGTCAGTGGTATTATAACAAAATGGAAGCGATTGGGAATGACAGCAACTCAGCCACGAAGTGGTAGGCCACGTAAAATGACAGAGCGGGGTCAGCGGATGCTGAGGCGCATAGTGCGCAGAGCTTGCCCACTTTCTGCAGAGTCAATCGCTACAGACCTCCAAAGTCCATGTGGCCTTCAGATTAGCTCAAGAACAGTGCATAGAGAGCTTCATGGAATGGGTTTCCATGGCCGAGCAGCTGCATCCAAGCCATACATCACCAAGTGCAATGCAAAGCGTCGGATGCAGTGGTGTAAAGCACGCCGCCACTGGACTCTAGTGCAGTGGAGACGCGTTCTCTGGAGTGGCGAATCACGCTTCTCCATCTGGCAATCTGATGGACGAGTCTGGGTTTGGCGGTTGCCAGGAGAACGGTACTTGTCTGACTGCATTGTGCCAACTGTGAAGTTTGGTGGAGGGGGGATTATGGTGTGGGGTTGTTTTTCAGGAGCTGGGCTTGGCCCCTTAGTTCCAGTGAAAGGAACTCTGAATGCTTCTGCATACCAAGAGATTTTGGACAATTCCATGCTCCCAACTTTGTGGGAACAGTTTGGGGATGGCCCCTTCCTGTTCCAACATGACTGCGCACCAGTGCACAAAGCAAGGTCCATAAAGACATGGATGAGCGAGTTTGGTGTGGAAGAACTTGACTGGCCTGCACAGAGTCCTGACCTCAACCCGATAGAGCACCTTTGGGATGAATTAGAGCGAGGACTGCGAGCCAGGCCTTCTCGTCCAACATCAGTGTCTGACCTCACAAATGCGCTTCTGGAAGAATGGTCAAAAATTCCCATAAACACACTCCTAAACCTTGTGGAAAGCCTTCCCAGAAGAGTTGAAGCTGTTATAGCTGCAAAGGGTGGGCCGACGTCATATTGAACCCTATGGATTAAGAATGGGATGTCACTTAAGTTCATATGCATCTAAAAGCAGATGAGCGAATACTTTTGGCAATATAGTGTATATACTGTACTTTAATGGTGATTGCAAAGTACAATTAGTGTGTATTAAAATAGTGGTTAATAGTACACAGTAGACATACCATCATAAAATCTTGATACCAAACACCACCTTGTTGCATACTGTATGAATTTGTCATCTAACTACATTCATTACATTAAAATGTATTGTATCTTCACTTTTAGGTTCATACATTTAAAGACCCCATGAAATTGCTTGATGACCACAGTTTTCTTTCCTGTCTTGACATATTATAGCCTTTAGTTTACGTCACAGCCATGAACCAAGATTTTCTACTTGCTATTACTAGTTGGTTGAAAGTGGCATTAGTGGGAGTCAGTTGAAATTCTCATATCAACAAGCTTTTTGTTGGAAAGTAATTTTAATTTGCCCCTGAGTGCAAGATGAGTAATCAATATTATTGGTCTGTTTTTCTGCAAGGAAAGACAATGCATTTTAAACCTGTATATCTGCTAAAGGTAATATGGTCATCTTTTAAGTGTGTAGAGTGGATTCTTTATAAACTGCTGTGGATAAAAAATAAATAAATAAATAAATAAAAAACTCTGGTCTCACATTTCTTGCCATTGTTATTTAACATAAAAAGGTGAAAGAGAACTCCTCTTCCATACCCCAAAAAAAGCATGCACAGAACCTTTGGCATACTAGTTTTTACAAAGTATGATTTGGGACACACTATTTCTAATACCACATACAATTCAAGATGGAATTTGAACTGGGCCACATGCTATGTCTATCAGTAGTAACCATTATATTATAATGCCTTTAGAATTTATCACAATGGGACCAATGTAGCACTATTAATTATCAACGGTTACAAAAACATCTACTCATTGTGGAGTCACTAGTTTGCCTTATCAAAAGTCTAAAATATCAGACTGTCAGAGTGGAGGTTTGTCTTCATGTACAGGAGATGGACAAAAGGAAGAGGAGATGATGTCTGTAGGACTCTGTAATCTTAATCTGTGTCGCAGCTCAGAGCTTTGTCTCTCCATGTCCTCCAGAACAGTTTTGCTCAACGACTGCAGGATTGAAGGACAAGATGTACAGTAAGAGAACAGAACAATACTGTATACAGTATGTACATACACAAAGTGGTTCCAACAATTTAAAACAACTAGTGAAAATGCTACTATTGTACAGTATAATTACAATTGTTGCAGTGATGCTTTCATTGTCAGATCAATGCATTGATGCATTCTTACAACCAACACATAAATATTATTTTATATCTACATACAGTATAAACTCACCTGATTCTCAGCAAGTGCCTCTTTGGCCATATAATGCTCTCTTTTGATCTTAATTTCCACCTCCTCTGGAATGTCTGGCACCATCCAGTCAATAATTCGTCCAATCAGGAGTACAACATGCTGAAAGTTTTAAAATGTGTTTGGTCTTCAAATGTTGTAAAAACAATCATATGATTATCTACTGTCCTGTTTAACAAATCTCTCCTATGATATGCAAGATGTCATTTTGAAAAGCAAATTGATATTTATTCTGCTTAAATAAATGAGATTGGGATTTAGGTTTGCAAATATACATCTGTAAGTGGCAAGGCATTTTATTTTATCATATAATGGGCCTACTTAGTGATCTGAATTGAATGTGAAAAGCTTACATGGTATTATTTAGTATTTTACTTTTTATACTGTACCTCAAATATGATAACAAAACTCAGACGAATGGCTAGCAGGTTGAAGTAATCCTGTGTGTACTGTCCATTCTCATCTCTCTGGCCTCGATATCTGAGAAGGAAAGTATCTGCTAAATTACTTTTTTTTAATTCAAATATTTTTATACAGTAATACAGACAGAAATGACAGTAAGCAAACAAATACTTCAGGTATAACATAGAGTCAACTGGTCATTATCAGGTCTTGTATGACCCTGAAGGGGTTTATTTTGCAATAATGACTGGCTGACTGTACATCATCCCACTTATTACAATGCTACTAACCAAATGAAGAAGTAAATGGACATTAAATATTGATTTGAGTTTAAATAATTTTATTATGTGAGAAGAAAGATACCATGGAGGGATAATGTGAGATGTGAAAGTAGCACATGTAGGAAATGGGTTGGCTGGGACAACGGTCATATCCAGTTTAGCACTCATTATACAAAAAATATTTGACCACGGAATGCCATGACAAATCAATCAAAATTAAATACTCCAGGGATATATGAAACTTTACTGTAGCAACTTTTTATCTCCACTGCAACCATTTTGTTGTCATAATGTTCTTACCTCACTTCAGAGGATTTTGTCACAGGCTTGTCAATCTTCAAATCTTATTGTGTGTTTAACCACAATATGTTTTATTATGCTTATAAATACATTCGTTTAGTTACATTATACCACAGCCTGTTCGAATACTCGATTCTGATTGGCTGGAATGTGTGCGTTAAAACTGATTAATGCACAGGTGGTTCCAGTCTGTTTTAATCACTGTTCTATTTAATGTGCCTACTCTGCTGTCCTCTGTAATGACACATTGCAAGAGTTTTATACCTCTGTTTAAACAACCTCCAGACGTGAATATAGTTTCAGAGCTGGGATTAACAGTCACATCACAAAAAAAAATCATCCAGTCATGCAGTGCCGTCATTAAATCAACCGTGAAGCGCTACAAGAAACCCGGAAAACACACCGGTGTTCATCAGCCCTGTATTACTCATCCAAAGTGCTTTTTAGGAAAGTACGGAGGGGGAGAGAAGGTAACCGGGACCTAAAATACGTCTTTTGCTGTCCAGGGATTTAATCCTTAATTCAATCAATCGTGCAGCCTAAATGGATGCCATACCGCTGCTTCAGAGGTCAAAGTCTACAGGTTTAGAGTGTTTTGGATGGTTTTCCCCTCATCACGTCACGTCAGCAAAGCTGGTTTTTCCTCATTAATGTGAAATTGACCATGAATAGGAAATAAAGTAAGAAATATATTACATGTTGAGGAGTGCCAACCCTTCCACATTATGTGGCTATAATTATTTCTGAATTGAGTATTTAAATTCACAGTTTTTAAAGAGTTGTTGGAATTCAATATTTTTTTCAGTTTTCCAATTATTCATACAGCTTTTTATTTAATTCATTCAAATAAATGTGATATTACTGCACTACTTTATAGTCTGATTCAGAACGGGCAGAAATCTAAATCTTACAACCTCTAGGAACCTAAAGTTAACCCTTATTGTTATTATTCCTGTCAAAATTTGTGCTATAAAAATCAGTGACAGTGGGATAATCCACAGCTAGGTGTGCATTAAACAATTTGAATGTACTTTGCAGAGTCAACCAACCTACGCTTCACTTCATGTTTGCACACCTAGCCATGGATTATCTTATACTATTATATATATATTTTAGATATTTGACATCACTGACGTCTTAACGCTTCTTGATTTTTAAATGTTCAAATGAGTGTGGCATTGGAGTGTTCTGGCGGATATGGATGATGATCATTGAATAAAGACTTACATTTGGGTTTGTTCCTCACACAAAGCTATAATTTGTCTTTGGAAGACTTGGAATATAGTACATGAATAAAAATTAAAATTAAACTTAAATAATTAAGCAGTGAGTAAACAATGACAGAATTTTCAATACATTTAATAAAAAATTGCCTTAAAAAATTTGCCTTAGGTAAACTAATGAAATCCTCCTAAATGAGTTGCAACAAAGTGACATTAAACATACGGACCAAAGGTGATGTTTTTGGTGGGGCAAGCAAAGGTCGCAAACTTTATTTAAAAAAAAATTATGTTTTATTTTAAGGGTCTTTTGCAAATGTACACAAAAAACAACAACTTAGTCTTTACCTGCATGACATCTGGCTTTGGGTGAAGTTCTCTGGGGCAACTGAAAGGGTAAAGTTAATATAACCACTCATACTTCCCTTGTTGTAGCGGTAGTAGAGGCGCGGCAGGAAATCAGACGTGAAGGCAATCAGGAAAGCCTGGTGAAGAAACCAGAAGTCAAACATGCCTAAACAGAATATACAGCCTCTCAAACTAACTCTAAAAAAAACAAATAACCTGAATGAGTAGCCACAAGAAACAGACATTATGATGACTAGAAATACAGAAGAACATACATTACTAATGACAGCCAGGTAGGAGATGAACTGTAGGACCATAAGCCAGATTCCAATGTCTTGCGCTCTCTCCACAACAGGCCTGCGGTACTCACAGACAAACTTCTGGGCATCAAGACGCACTTCCACCCAGTTATTAATCAAGGCGAAGACCGGTGCCAAGGGACAGGCTGCCACAAAGATGGTGATGAAACCAAACTGCAGGACTAATAAGATTAAGATTTATGAAATTAGCGGTACAACCAAGTCAAACTGGTCCCATTTTAAAAGCCTATTTCAAAGCATACTAAATTAAAGTTTAGATAAGATGGCAAAAAAACAGTTAATTATTTTATTATTTTAAGATTAAACACATAAACGTGACATGTTTTAAATGATCAAGCATGTGACCACATATTCAAGTTTTGGGTCAGGGGCAAATGTAATAATTTTCGAAGAATCTACCATTTTGTTTTTGCTGATTTGATAATATAATTACATTTTTCCTTGCGGGAAAGTAATTGTATAAGTTCCCTGGGCTTTTTAATTTCCCAGCACTCTGCTTTCAAATTTGCTTCAGCTTAATGCTTGTGTGTTGTCTGCAATTTTTATTTATTTATTTATTTTAAATCTGAATATTGTGTTCATGGTGATTATGGCCCTGTAATTTATCTGTTTTCACAATCACACATACTATTTTATTTTCTGTTTGTCTATCCAATTGCAAACAATTCCAGGGCCTCCCACGCTGTTGATGCACCTCCGGTTGTGCCACAGGAGAAGGTAAACTCTAGGGATGTCATAAAATATCGACTGGCACATTATTTTATCGATACATTTTTAAAGCACTGATATATTTACATCAGCGACATTTACATTAGAAGCCTAATTTGTGTGCTTTTAATTCACTGCCAGTTGCATTCCATACATTCTAGTCTGACGTAATAGCTTGGGAGACCACAAGGGGGCGACATAACATTTACTGAAGCCAGTCATGGCATGAACTAGGCATCACACATACATTACGAGCTGAAGGCAGTCCAAAGTTACGAAGGTTTTTGTACTTCAAGAATTTACAAAGTGATATTGATAAATTTGCAGATTAGTGTACGAAACTGGTGTAACTGTGCAAACTGTACGATTAGAAATGGCTACATTTAATATGCGATTTCTCTGTATGTAGCATTGAAAAGGTCTTTGATTCAAACTGTCAAACCACAAAAAGACACGCTTGTAACTGAAAATACATTGTGTAGGCTCTATGAAAGATACTTATACACAATATATAATCCAGTAATGACTAGAGTAAATAATCTATGTCCTTTGATAATAATTTGGGTCGAATTTAATGAGAAATTAAATATGCGAGCTGAGCTGCATGGTGTTGCAAGCACACGGTGTGTGAAAATAATTGTTAGAATTTTAGAACGGGCCATGTTGTCCACCAGACGTGTCCAGTGCGCAGCCCACTTTAATTAACCCTGCCGCTCACACTTCACCAAAGTTGTGTTGATAAATATGTTTGAAAGGACAAAAGACAAACAAAAAAAAGAAAAAAAAAAAGAAAAAAATCCCGATATATAATGATAATCATCTGGAAAATCTTCCAATTATCGATACATGAAAACGGCATAGATCCCAACCCTTCCCTTACGAAAATCGAGAGTTCATGGCAAATTGTCCATTGTTGCCAAAGGTTTGCCGGAGGTTCACCACTACCGGCAAAGAGCTGCAAACTTCTGGCAAACATTTGCGATGGATCAAAAGCTCATTTGCGTTTGAAAATAACGAGCAGCAAATTTGCTGCAAATGTGCGGCAAGTTTGCGGCTAGTTTAGATTTTTTGTAAGGGTAGTAAACACATCTGAATTGATGAAAAAATGTCTGATGGGAGATAGCGCTTGTCAGAGCAAGATGGGGCCAGTGCCAGGGTACTGGAACATTTGGAAGCTTGACTTTCCGTGTGATCATGTTGTTGAAAACGGTCACTATTTTTGCAACTCCATTGGTAACACCAGTGGTGAAGAAATTACACTCTTCACCTATAAAAAATCCCTTTGCAATTGAAAACAATTGTTTACTATTGTTTTCAAATATCTAAATAATGGTGTCCCCATAATGAGTTATGTCTTATATTATACAGTACATAATAGAAGAGACTTGAGAACTCACCCATCTCTAGATACTCAACAAACAGCCCCTCACACACCAGCAGCTGATAGTCCGCCTCCCACGGCGTGTGCTCTGGCTTCGTGTCTGGTTCATCTATCACTTCTAAACTGAAAGCTGGCTTCAACTTCCTCTTGTACCAACATGTCTTTAATTTACTGTGGTGAAGAAAGAAAGAGATCATGGCATAATTCTTCATACAGTACAATATACTATTATGGGTTAACATAATCTTGTGGAAGATGCATTAGACAAAACCTACGGCAAGACAAATTCCTGAATGTTGCTGATGACCTGTTTGCCTACCATGATGACCAACAGCTCTTGAGCAAGTTCAATGAGACATCCAGAGGAGCCACACTGGACAAAACAAGAACAGAACCACAAATCAAACACGTTAATGGGTTAACAGAATTATTCTGAGACCTATGCGCAATCTGGACACTTTTCCCTCATTTTCCCTGTTGATTGTAGTGGAAATTCTGCGGAATTCTGTGGAATATATTTATATATGGTAAAATGTGTTTAATGGAGCTTACGGTACTACACTATTATTGCTTACCATGATTTTGCCAGGCAGAACATTTTCTTGGATCAATGTCCTTGTTGGTCTTGGAACAACATTCGTATCAACAATCAGACTGTAGGGTTATCTTGGGGCTGGGTTTAGGGGATTGAACGACATTCTTATCAACCAATAATTTCCTTCTGATTTTATGGGTAGTTTATTGTAAGGTTGGGGTTAGAATTAGGTGTAGGACTTTGTTTCTTTATCATGAATGTTGTTCAAGAACCAACAAAAGATATAGATCCAGTTACTATTTGAAGAAAACAGAGTCACCACAGTTATTGGTAGCTGAAAGCATTATCCAATTAGGTAAAATATTTAATAAACAAATGTGCAAGGTGCAAGGGGCTTGCACGTTAGAACTTGGTGAACAATGGATGTTTAAATTTAAATTATATGGAAATCTTCAGAGCATTCTGTATAAATCTGTAAAACTGCACATTCCATGAATGCTTGGTTATTCCTACCACAAACAGACAACAAAAAAAGATTGTGGCCAGTTTTGGTAGGGTTTGTCCAATAAGAATGGATAACAAGGCAAAAAATTAAGACACAGAGGATGTACTACCAACAGTGTTAACACTCACATCCTCATTTCGGATTCCAAGGAGTGTGTTGTAGTTTCCAGGGTAGCCAACAAACCTGTAGAACAGAATCAATATTAGATGTCAGTTGAGTTTCCATGCATATTTACTAATGCTTACTGTATAATTACCCACCTGCCCTTGAAAAAGGAAATGTAAACAGGAGATGAGTAGAAGTTGACAAACTGGAAGATGAAAACCTTGAGGATGAACGCGTCCTCATATTTAGTCTGGGTACGGTGCATTTCTAATAGAAGGAAGTGGATTATATTTTGTTGTGGCATTAAGAAATACATATATTTTATGTATAGTTCTGAAATAGCTTACCCCATCTTGTCAGAATTTGGGCAAGGTATGTATAGAGCCGGGACAACAACATAATAACCACCAAATTTAGAATTGATCCAGTTAGGCTGGCTATCCTCCCAGCCTATATGGGGAATAAGACATCAATGTTAGCTGTGTTTTGAAACATGGCAGCTGGCTTCTAGCTGGTACAAGCTGGTTTAGGTGACTGGCCAATGGGACTTCCAGTTGGTGGGGACTTGGCTAAGCTAGTAGACCATCATGGACCAGCAACAAACCATCTACCATGTTACAGAATCAGCAAGATAAATTTAAGCTGGTATAACCTGGTTTTTCTAGCAGAGTGGGAAAAACAATAGATCAGTCAGGTTCCCAAAGGCTGGTAGTTACAGGTGGTCCACCACCTTTCCCTGCTATAAAAACAAGCATAGCTAGTCACAAGCATGGTTTATATTTGTTTTGAATGATGGTCCACCACTCGGGATGCTGGTTTGCTGGTGTTACAACAAGGCTTTTTGACTAGCTTTACCAGCAAGACTTATTTAAGACTTACTGGTTAACCAGCATTCCCAGAAAAAAAACAAAAAAACAAAAAAAAAAAACACACAGGTCGACCATCAAGTTTTGCTGGTGAACAACATGGCTATGCTGGTGCACCAGCTAGACCAGCACCACTATCCAGACAGACATGGGAATTGCATGCTGGTTAAGATGGTCTTTTCAACAATGTTGGATCAGCTAGAAACCTCAGTATCCTTTAAAAAATTTTTTACTACCCAGATAGGATACATAGCCTATTTCTCTAAGATGTCTGTTTAAGAGCCTTTCATCTAAAAAGCATTGCATTCTCATTTTTGTGTACAAACATCTGAGAAACATCTTAAAAAGTTCAGAATTACATACATTCTAAATCATACCGTAAATGTCTCAAATACATCTGCTGAATGTCCTTTTGACATCCGAAAGTAAATGTTTTACAGACATATTGCAGATGAGCAAACAATCTAAAATTCATCTTCCAGATGTATCTTTATTTCAAAACATGAAATAAACGTCTGGGTGAAATACATGTGCTATCTTTTACTGTTATATTCTTACACCTACACCTCAGTTCTAGCTTATATTTTTCTAGCCAATTTTGGAATTTTGTATCAAAGCACTATTCATGTTACTGTCATCCTAGGATGAATCACTTAAGTAACTAGTATTCCTCATTTGCAAGTCACTGTGGATAAAAGTGTTTGCAAATGTAAAAATATATGCAAATATGTCTGATCTAAGAGAAGACAGCTGTTTCAGTAACTGTCATTTCACAATCTTTCATCATTATGTAAATCATATTGAAACGTCCAGGTATGAGAAATAAAAAGAAACTTACCGAGAATATGAAGAAGGCACTGTGAGACCTGTAGATAATGATGCTTATAATAGTCCGATAGAGGATAATAGCCATTAGGAATATCAAAACGATGGCAATCTGCATGGGACAAGAATAGAATTTAACCTGTGAAAAGCCCTGTGTCATGACAATTTCAGTAGTTTGTTGGGATTATTATTACTGAACAATAAACTTTAAACATTGACTTACCATAAGAAGGATGACCATATTTCCGGTTAGAGTCCGACTCTGTCGTTGACTCTCTGGGAAATAGGGCTCCTCAGCCCCAGTCACAGGATTACGAATCGTCATTGGTGCCAATGCTGTGAATTCTGGCCTTGGCCTCTCCTTAAATCAGAAGTCCACGTAACAAGTGAAGATTTCAGTATCAAATTAGCGATTTAGTATCAACGTAGGCAAAGCTTTATATAGTGACCTGTGCTTGTCTATTAACAAAATAGCATCTATACTAGTTGTTATCAATCCTGGTCCTAGTGCACCCCAGCAATGCCCAGTTTGGATATTTCCATTATCTAACACACTTGATTCTACTGATTAGCTCATTACAGGGTTGCTGCAGAGTTTTAAAATCAAATTTAAGACTTTTAAAGACCTTTTTCAAGACCTGAACAAATAAAATTAATACCATATCCTCATACCAAAATAAACCCACACAATCTCAAAATAAATCATGTATCATAGATTCTTACTTAAACAAGCAGGGGCACACATTCAGCATGGCCATAACATTGCTTATCAGTAAAACAGGGTAGGATATTTGCAAGTTTAAAATAATCAAGACATGTTTTCTACATATATACAGGGTTGGGAGGGTTACTTTTGAAATGTATTCCACCACAGATTACAGAATACATGCTGTAAAATGTAATTTGTAACGTATTCCGTTAGATTACTCAAGGTCAGTAACGTATTGTAAATATTTTGGATTACTTCTTCAGCAGTGGTAGATTTTTTCCACTGGTTTTGACTATAAAAACTCTGCCAGTACAGTAAGACAAAATACACATGTTAAAAATACATTATTAAGCAGTGTTGTTTTTAAAACAAGATCAGTCTAAGTGATCTTGTTTTAAGGATTTTTAGATATTTTTACAGGAAAACAATACAAAAATTATTATCAAGAATATGACTTTTGCCCTAATATCAAAGGTCTTACTAGAAAAAAAGAAATTATGACCCAACTTGAATTTTCTTAATAAAAAAAATATGATCGTGCCTGGTAACATGTGCATGTAAAATGGCTAGAAATAGCATTTTAGCTTAGCGTAAAGCTGACAATTTACACAAGGTTTATTTCTATTTCTTCTTCTCCAAACTTACTTCAAACTTACTTCTCTGTCTGCTCGTATGAATGTAACACATCATAAGAAAGTGTTTCACCGCTGTTCAAATGCACTTTGATCGCATCATTTATATGTATAAATGTTTTCCATCTGAAAGGACTAAATATTAAATGAAACAAATTACAATAAAATGCTAAGTAATCTCTTCAGTAATCAAAATACTTTTGGAATGTAACTGTATTCTAAATACCAATGATTTAAATTGTAACTGTAGTGGAATACAGTTACTTATATTTTGTATTTTAAATATGTATTCCCTTTACATGTATTTCATTACTCCCCAACCCTGCATATATATCACATTAAAATTGGTTTATGTACAGTACCACTATATAAATAAATACAAATTAGAGGTCGACCAATATAGGATTGTGCTGATATGATAATGAGTAGAAAGAAAGGCAATTAATCTTCCAATAGTTTTTAAAATTGGAAGCTTATATGAAATGTTCTTAGTATTTCCTTCCTGTGATGGGGAGGGCCAGACAGAGGCTTCAAGAGTCCAAATTTAATTAAATTCCAGATGCAGTTTATGGTGCAACAAAAATACCAATAACCAGAAAAAATTAAAAAATTAAAAAAAGATTTGATTCATAGTGCGAAACCTTTAAGATTAAAACCTGAAATACACTGGGGACTCTTATTTTGACTCTTAAATGTTTGCACTTCACTGCATCCAGCTGCTCACTCAAACAGATAAGGGAAATCAAATGTGCACTCTTACAATAATCTATAACCTATTACAAAAAGACGCAGCACATGCATTTATTTAATTGAATCATATTCTTTTGAAGTTTGATAATCACATTAGTTCATATCATGATCTTTCTGCCCCCAAATTTAAGACCTCTTTAAATGATAATGAAGACTTTAGTTGTATCATTTAAGATATTTAAGACTTTTTAAGGATCTGCGGGAACCCTGTCAGTAGTAGAGACTCCAAGACCAGAAATAGAAACTGTCAGACAAGAAAAACATTTAAAATGTGCAATGTGGAATAATCCAAGACCAGGATGGAGAACCACTGATTTTTGGCATAGTTCTAACATGAGGGCAAGAAGGCATTACAGGTTTCAACACAGAAGAAACACAGAAGAACATGCTCTATAACTGTAGATAATCCATTAGCACCTATAACCATTTTATGTTCTCTTCACCTCTATCTCTTCAAATTCTGAGCAGTCCCATCGGTGGGCCAGTATGGAGCTTGTGCGTTTCCAGTACTCCAGGAAGGTGACAGCCCACAAAGACATGAATATGCTGAAGAACACGGTTCCTCCATTGTCAAATAGCAAGCCTGCCTATTGCAAATTATGAATAATGCATTCATGTATAAAATACAGTGCATCCGGAAAGTATTCACAGCGCTTCACTTTTTCCACATTTTGTTATGTTACAGCCTTACTCCAAAATGGATTAAACTCTTTATTTTCCTCAAAATTCTACAAACAATACCCCATAATGACAATGTGAATGAAGTTTGTTTGAAATCTTTGCAAATTTATTAAAAATAAAAAACAAAAAAAACAAAAACAAATCATATGTACATATGTATTCACAGCCTTTGCTCAATACTTTGTTGAAGCACCTTTGGCACCAATTACAGCCTCAAGTCTTTTTGAGTATGATGCTACAAACATGGCACATCTATTTTTGGGCAGTTTCTCCCATTCTTCTTTGCAGGACCTCTCAAGCTCCATCACTTATGTACATGTGATTTTTTTTTCGTTTTTTATTTTTAATACATTTGCAAAGATTTCAAACAAACTATTTTCACGTTGTCATTATGGGGTATTGTTTGTAGTATTTTGAGGAAAATAATGAATTTAATCCATTTTGGAATAACGCTGTAACATAACAAAATGTGGAAAAAGTGAAGCACTGTGAATACTTTCCGGATGCACTGTATTTTAGCAATCTGAATTGTAATAAGAAAAGTTTGATGAGAACAAAAGGTGGTTTATTGAAAATTGTACAAATGCTAAAGAATGTTACCCAGCTTTGATTACCCAGTGCTAACAAAATCATCTATAACTTTAAAAGTTTGGTAAACTTGCAGAGCAGTCACCTTGTAGGTATAGCAGATGCTGGAGAGGTTCCAGTAGCTGCAGATGTTGCAGAGTGGACACATGACAAAGGTGTCTCCACTGGAACAAAGCTGTTCTCTGCGTAAGAGATATCAATGCAAACCAGGTATGTCAAGCTCAAGTGTCAGGATCAAGGCTGGGAAACTATTTTGAAACATTAATCTTAAAATGTGTCTTCTTTTGGGGTGGGGTTGGGGTTGGGGATGGGGAGGAGGGGAGGTATTGGGTGTTAAAAGTTGATTTTGTGTATTTATAATTATGTTTTGTTTTTCTATGTTTTAATAAATAAAAATATTAATCATAAAAAAAAAAAAGCTGACATCATCTAAAGTGATTAGTCATATGGCATTGATGGCTCATGTAGCATACTTTCGGGGCCATGTGATTGGCTAGCTGAGCAACTGCCACTGTGATGAACAAGGGTGCTAACGGCTTTCTCCAGGTATTATAGACCACCATGGTTATAAACATTGCAGTTACTAGTTTATGATGATACTCACGCTGGCACATCAGTGATCATCAGCCAGATACCAAACAAAAATATGATGAAACCCACTACTGCTGCTGGTAATAACCAGCCTGTGTAGAAGCCTATAGACAAGAAAAAGGGACAGAAAATCACAATTTGTTAGCGATTAAAAAGGCAGGCTGATTTGGTTAACAAGAAGGGTTATAAGCAGTCACCACTACCCTATAGTTCTGTTGTTGCACCTCTTTTTCTATTAAAAAGCTCAACTAATCTTAAACGCAAATTTCTGTGCTTTCATACAATTTTGAAATTAGGCTACTATAATGCCCTACAAAGCCACAACACAGTAACTACGGCAACTGTTTTTTGAATGTCCAGCCAAATAGGGGTGGGCGATATGATCAAAATCTTATGATCACGATCATGAGTAATCATGATATGAGTAATTTTATATCACAATAGCAAAATATATATCACAATATAGTACATTATTTCTGTAAAATCAATAAAAATTGGTTTATATTAAGTAACCATATAGTAATGCCTATTTTTGGATAATCCAGTCAGTGAATTATATACCTAATACATGAAAACGACTTCCTCGTATATAATTTTCTCTTTATTTAGAACTAGACAAACATAGTCAAAGTAAAATAAATAAATAAACCACTCAACTTGGTTTTAAATCAACCTTACCATTATGCTAAATTTCACATTATGCCACACTTCAGTCTTGTGACTGAAACACATTCCTATTTCATGTTTATTCTCATTCATGCAAGTCCAAGTATTTTGGCTAATAAGTTAACATACTGAACAAAACTAATATAATGCAATGTCATAGAGGAGGAAATTTATCTGCTGTGATATTGCAGCAATTATCCAGATATGGAATGAGATTATTAAGCAAACTGTTATCAACTTCTACATTCCAACTGAATAAAATAAGGCAAAAATAAAAATTTCACACAGTGTTTAGTAAGAGATATGACTGATTCAAAGTGGTTGTTCTGTATAAGTATTATTGTATTACAGTTGTAATAATAAAGTCTTAATTAACATTATGGTTATTTAACATATTGAGATATTATTATTAAGTAAATTGTGGTTACATTATGTTTTGTGATTCCTCATAACTTCTTTACATAACATCCATCCCTTGTGCACTTTTGGCCTCTAGCGGGTGAGGCTTTTCAGACAGATAAACAGCAGCATAGGACAGGGAAGTACAGTACAGCACCGGAAGCTAGAGTGTTACCCGCTAGGACAGTTTATTTTGAACATGGGGGCGAATGGTTACAGAATTTAACACGGGAGTACATCTCACCGAAATGTCAACGAAATGACCTGCCGGTTAAACTGCGATGCACCTAACTGATCTCTGCCATCACCTTTGTCTATTGATGCACTACTCTCTTGAAATGGAATACATAGACTATCAATTAATTGCCAACAAAAGCCTTCATCAGTCAACTAACAAAGGACAATGCATCTATGTGAACTTCTGCAGTTAATCCAGGATAGACTTCAAAGACATTAGTCATTAATCTTACAGTTCATACAAAATCTTTGTTTAAACACTGGCCCTTAACACTTAGTTTACAAATTTTAAACCATGACTTGCACTGCACACAATTAACTAATATTGGCATTATATTCATGCTGTTTAGCCAGAGGGGAACTGGCCCCCACAGTGAGCCTGGTTTCTCCCAAGGTTATTTTTCTCCATTAGCCAACATCTTATGGAGTTTTTATGCTTGTTTCAAGGGAAATAACACCACCCTCGGATGAGAGCTCTCATGGCCGAAGCTGCAGAGGTTAGTTCACTCTCCATCTCTGTAGCGGATTTAACCCGATCCTTCCGATGGGTGAATATCCGTAAAGCCGCGGTCCAGACAGCATTCCGGGCCGCGTCATCAGAGCGTGCGCGAACCAACTGGCTGGTGTTTTTATGGATATTTTCAACCTTTCCCTCTCCTTGTCTGTAGTCCCCACATGCTTTAAAACGTCCACCATTGTGCCTCCAAAATCACTTGCTTAAATGACTGGCGTCCTGTTGCTCTGACCCCCATCATCAGTAAATGCTTTGAGAGACTAATCAGAGGTTACATCTGATCTGTGCTGCCCGCCTCACTGGACCCACTGTACCTACTTACCGCAACAACCGCTCCACTGATGATGCCATTGCATCTACACTACACACTGCTCTCTCCCACATGGAAAAAAGGAACACATATGTGAGAATGCTGTTTGTAGACTACAGCTCAGCATTCAACACCATAGTGCCCTCCAAGTTTGATGAGAAACTCTGGGCTCTGGGCTTAAACAGTTTGCTGTGCAGCTGGATCCTGGACTTCCTGTCAAGCAGACGCCAGGTGGTTAGAATGGGCAGCAACATCTCCTCATCACTGACCCTCAACACTGGAGCCCCACAGAGCTGTGTTCTCAGCCCACTCCTGTTTTCCCTGTACACACATGACTGTGTGGCAACACATAGCTCCAATGCCATCATTAAGTTTGCTGATGATACGACAGTGGTAGGTTTGATCACTGACAATGATGAAACAGCCTACAAAGAGGAGGTGCACACTCTGACATGCTGGTGTCAGGAGCACAACCTCTCCCTCAATGTCAGCAAGACCAATGAACTTGTGGTGGACTTCAGGAGAAAAGACAGAGAACACAACCCCATCACCATCAATGGAGCAATGGAGGAGAGAGTCAGCAGCTTCAAGTTCCTCGGTGTCCACATCACTGAGGAACTCACATGGTCCATCCACACTGAGACCATTGTGAAGAAGGCTCACCAGCACCTCTTCTTCCTGAGACGGCTGAGGAAGTTTGGAATGAACCACCACATCCTCACACAGTTCTACACCAGCACTGTAGAGAGCATCTTGACTGGCTGCATCACTGTCTGGTACGGCAACAGCAACACCCTTCAACCGCAAAGCCCTGCAAAGGGTGGTGCGAACTGCCAGACACATCATCGGAGATGAGCTTCCCTCCCTCCAGGACATGTATAACAGGTGGTGTGTGAAAAAAGCTCGGAGGATCATCAAAGACTCCAGCCACCCAAGCCATGGGCTGCTCTCACTGCTACCATCAGGCAGGCGGTATTGCAGCATCAGGACCCACACCAGCCGACTTCATGACAGCTTCTTCCCCCAAGCAATCAGACTTTTGAACTCCTGATCGATCATGATACATATATCAGCACCGCACTTTATTAGCCTCAGACTGGACTCACATTTTATACTTCTCTTAATAACACACTGGCAATTGACTATCAACCGACAGCTGAATGTCAACATAACACTTCATATATATTTCCACTGGTTACATGGTGGGGGGTGGGGTGGGGGGGGGGGGGGGTGTACAGTGCATTTTTATTGTATACAGTCTCCTTATTTTGTGTATACTGTATATTGTATATTATTAGGTGTATATTGTGTTGTGTTACAGATGTGTAAACTGAGTTATGTGTAAATCAGATGTTTATTGTAATTGTCATACTGCTATGTTGCTTGGAACCACACCGAAGTCTTTCATCCACTGTTGCACTTGTGTATATGGTCGAGTGACAATAAAGGGATTTGATTTGTTTTGATTTGTGTTCCTTGCCACAGTCGCCTTCGGCTTGCTCACTGGGGCTCTAAATACAATTGTTATTTAATTTTTTAATTATTTTTTTTTTTTTTATACACAATTTACAATCATATTTAATCAAACTACACAATAATGACTCCTAAAACTTTATTACAGTTAGTTAGATGTCCAGAACAACATATGCCATCCAGCAGGAAAAGCATACTAAACTTTATCGACTTTTGATGATAAAATGTTTTATATCATCGCAAAAGGGAGGATCCCAGCTTTCTAATAACACCTAGATTGATTCTAGTTCACTCAGAGGCTAGGATATTCAATCAAACAACAAGGGTAGTGCTTGAACTGAAAATTAGACTGAATGTCTCTGGACGAGCACATCTGTGAGGGCTAAAATGCGTTAGAGGGCCACCTACATTTCAGATCTGTATATTGTGATGGAATGTGATAGAGAAACATTCTTTTTTTCTTTTAATTCCATCTAGTCGAATAAAATGAGACTTTTCAAAGTGTAACAGAACCAGAATTGCATGTTAGGACAACTGCATGTACAAAGTTAGGACAATTCTTTTTTTTTCATAAGATTTTCATCATAAGATTATAGACACATACAATATTATTTATGAATAATTGAGTCTTTTTTTATTTATTTGGGGGTTCTCTAAAAAATTAGACTTATTAATGGTGCTGTAAGCGATTTTTGAAATAAGTGTCATGAGATATTTTACCAGTCTCTGTGACAGTGATAAACAGCAAACAAAAATGTGTCTGCTGACCGTGGTCTCTGACACTTTCTACCTGTCAATCATTTTGTGTGTTCTCATAGTGTTGTCGTTGCAGCGAATTATTGAGGCTTACTTCCATATTCTGATTTAAAATGTATCATCTGAGGGCGTTATTTCACTACTGTTGTGTTTGACAACCGTGGGAACATGCTTTGTGCCGGTTTCAATGGTATCGGCAGGGTTGGGGAGTAACGAAATACATGTAACGGAATTACATATTTAAAATACAAAATTTAAGTAACTATTCCACTACAGTTACAATTTAAATCATTGGTAATTAGAATACAGTTACATTCAAAAAGTATTTTGATTACTGAAGAGATTACTTTGCATTTTGTCATTTGTTTCATTTAATATTTAGTCCTTTCAGATGGAAAAATTTATACATATAAATGATGCGATCCAAAGTGCATTTGAACAGCAGTGAAACACTTTCTTATGAAGTGTTACAGTCATACGAGCAGACAGAGAAGTAAGTTTGAAGTAATTTTGGAGCAAAAGAAATAGAAATAAACCTTGTGTAAATTGTCATCTTTACGCTAAGCTAAAATGCTATTTCTAGCCATTTTACATGCACATGTTACCAGGCACAAATCATATTTTTTAAATGTAAAAAAAGTTAAATCATAATTTATTTTTTCTAGTAAGACCTTTGATAATTGGGCAAAAATCATATTCTTGATAATAATTTTTGTATTGTTTTTCTGTAAAAATATATAAAAATCCTTAAAACAAGATCAATTTAATTTATCTTGTTTTAGAAACAACACTGCATAAGATATTTAATTTTTTCAGAGAATGTATTTTAATGTGTATTTTGTCTTACTGTACTGGCAGAGTTTTTATAGTCAAAACAAGTGAAAAAATCTACCACTGATGAAGAAGTAATCCAAAGTATTTAGAATATGTTACTGACCTTGAGTAATCTAATGGAATACATTACAAATTACATTTTACAGCATGTATTCTGTAATCTGTAGTGGAATACATTTCAAAAGTAACCCTCCCAACCCTGGGTATCGGTGCGTTGTTTTGGAAAGAGGGGCTGTGGCTAAATCAACGGCTCAGTCTCATGGAAGGTAGAATGGCTAAAATCGATTACAGCACCTTTAATTCAGTCCAATTTGCTGATTTGTTATTTATTTTTAATTAGTATCATTACTTGACAGACTGGTTGATTTATTTATTTTATTTTTGGACGTCTTCCAATTTCGTATATATGTATTTATGTAACCACCTATTACTGTATATATTGGAGAGGTTGGCGCATAGTGTCGTGTGGTGAAGTAGTATGTCATACCAGGGGCACTGAGCATGCATTTACGGTGTCAGTGGGGCTAGCACAGCCTTAGCCACCGGGTTGCGCACGTATGGTCGGATGGGTGGTTACGCCATATGGAACCTGGGTCACTGAGTATGCATTAACAGTGCCAGTGGGGCTAGTACAGCCTTAGCCACCAGTTTGGTGCATATGGTTGCATGGAAGGTTTTATGCCGCATGGTGGGTATGGTATAGTTTGTGCAGCAGATGCCAACATGATGGAGCCTTGGGACGTAGGGTAGGATTTCTTTGTGGGGGAGTCATTGAACCTTGTCTGCATGTTAGGATCAGTAAAGGAGGGATTTCTTGATGGGAAGGCAAGAATGAGAGACAATGAAAAGGATCCTGTGTCCAGCTGCGGGGGGTGGCACAGAGACATCCTTGACCACTGCCCCACCACCAGGAAATGTTCCAAGATTAATAGGGTGAAACATCTTAAATGGGTGGCTCCCAGCTGATGACCCCACAGCTGGGCTGAAGGCACATGCGGAGGTGCGGCGGGCAATAATGCCCAGCAGGTGCACCTGATTAGCATTAAGACATTTGTTTGCTTTAGCCATCTAGTCAACTGTAAACGGATATTTAAAAAAAATTTTTTTATATCAGATACAATAATACAGTGTTTATGGTTTTTATGTCTTGGTTATAGAGTGAATGCAGGTGTGTAGGCAAGTTCAGTCATACCCAGCCAGGCAAAGTAGAGGGCTATTTTCTCGCCAAAGTACTCGCGAATGTGATCCAAAGGTTGGTATTTCCTCCAGCAAGCCCATCGAGCCCAGTGATTATACAGAATCTGTCTCATGGTCAGAGACTTTGGATCTACTGAAGTCTTTGGCATTTCAAATGGACCCTAATTAGACAAAGACAAATCATATACATTTGATATTGATTTTCTTTGGAAACATTTTTCTACTTATTACTATTTTGACTTACTGAACATCTATAAGCTTGTACTAGCTGTAGGCAGTTAGTGTGAGTATGATTAATGCCTTTAGGATACAATTATGCTCCCATAAACTTCTGTGATAATTCTACCTGTATTTTTACAAACAAAAGTTTACACCTTTCTGAAATTATCAGCTTAGACCAGCATGAATTTCCATGCTGGGTTAGGTTGGTTTACAAAGTTTAGTGATGGTTTGGTGCTAGTCTCCCTAGTAGACCAGAATAAGCCATGCTGTTCCCAATAAAAACTTAATAAGGTCAGGGCTTTTTATACATTTAGAATTGTATCATTGTTGATTGTATCAGGAAATCATGTGGTTGTTAAATAGAATGGAGTCAGGTAGTAGAAGGGGAGGGGTTGAAAATTAAGAGGCATAGAAATTTAGCTGGAATATTACAAAGACAAAGAAAAAAAAAAAAAATTCTCTTTTGAATAACCTGCACCAATGAGCAGTGCACAATAAGACAAGGAACATGTTTTAAGAAAGTAAATATAGGATACATTTTCATATAATGTTGACTAAATAGTGCTGTACACATACAGTATATACTGTAAATGAGAGAGCTGTGTGGGTATGAAGTGTGTTTGTTAAGATTATGTTCACATCTAAGTATCAGTAATGCTATGTTCTTACCTCATGTAGAGGAAAAGCAGCAGTAAGAACCTTTTCACTAATAAGTCTGCCAACTCCAACCTCTCCTCTTTTCAGTGCTCCAAATGGAGTCCGGGCTAATATCTCATACAGCTTTAAAACAAGAACAGAGAAGTTACAGAATATCAGATCAGTTGCATTATGGAGTGTGGAAAATAATATGGTCGATAGCAGTGGTTCCCAAACGAAGAGCCGGCAGGACTGGCTAGGGGTCAAATGAAATCTCTGCACAGTTTAATATTTTAATGGCCACTCCGGTGGCAGTTCTCGAGTCAACAGTACAATGAGTTGCTTGAAGCAGTTCTCCAGCCAACAGTACACTGAACTGAGAACTGTTTGTGAGCCTGCATGTGCCGAGGGTTTCATTAAGGGGAAAATGTTTTCTTTTTAAAATGTTTAAGACTGATTTGATTAAGAGTTGATTAAGACTAATTTATGAACTTTATATGATTTAGACACGTAGAACATCCGCGTTTGTACATCAGTGTCTCTTTTGGGTGCCTTAGGTACAAAACTTTAATGTAGGAAACTTATCCAAGATAAGTTATATCCATTAATTGTCAGTCGTATTTAACGTGCAGGATAACTGAAACACTGATGACAATAAAACCCTTATTATTATAACCTAATTGAATAAAATGTAATAATCAGCAATATCCGCTTACATATGGCTTTATTTGAATGTTTTTGGAGCATGAAGCATGTACCCATGTTTCCATTGATCATGGTAGAAATAATGGGGGTGTTGTACTTGCTTATTTTGATTATTGGGGGGGACAGTCCGATTGTGTTGGGACTCTGTGAAAAACAGGGGAGTAGATTCCAGGGGGTTACCGGTTCCCACACAATCGGATTAAGTGTACATAGATGGACTGTACACAAGGAAATTAAGTTCAGGCCAAATGCTAAATAATTATGTTGCATTAGCTCATTTGAAATTAGCAAGCCGTAAAAATCACGTGGAGTGAACACCATCTACAAGTCTAAATCAATTTTAACATTTCATAGCAATGTGATAATATCACATTTTAATAACTGTGTTGAATATCACTTGGATTTTACGCAATATTATTATGTTCTCATCTTAAACATAAATGTATTAAGTTGATTTCAAGAGTATTGGTTTAGTATTTTCAACAGAGCTGCTTTACCTTTTTTTAGTATTAATTAAGGTAAATTGGGGGAAACACTATAAAGGTGTGCAGTAGTTTAAAAATAGTTTATAAAAGTTTGGGAACCACTGGTCTACAATAGAGACAGTTTGCAAAGTTTGCTAACAAGCTCTCCAAACTCACTATCTGATGCCTTTGTGTGGTCTTAAAGAAGGTGTCCTTGTTCTCATGGCCAAGAAACCTAAAAGCAATGTTAAAGATTTGTGTAAGATATGAATTTGTGTATGATTACTGTGATCCTAGTTGTTTATATACTGTAAGTGTTTTAGTATGTACAGTTATGTTTGGGTCTGACAGGCAACACAGCAAGCATTTTGCATTAGTTTGTGGAAGTATGTGACCTGTTTGTTAAGGAGGTGGTGTACACTATGCAAACATTTACATCATGTTACAGCATGTTACATGAGAGGCTCAGATCCTCTTTGTTAAGCAGGCAGGGTTTGCAAACTTGTGAACATGTTTACTGTTCACTATTTTGTAACTCACTTCCTCAGAAGTAAATGAGAAAATGTTTTCTAACTACAAACCTTGATTTTCAAATTAGGGTTGAGGTGCATGTGATTTAAGATCATCTATGTCCAATAAAACGCCACAATGGAAACTATTGTCCCTAGTTTTGGGTATGGAGAACAGCTGCTATATATTTGGACAAGTGGATCAGTACCTCTCTAGTTTATTGGTGCGAAACTGGCAGGTATAGTAGTCTGGTGGGTGGTTGGGCACATCCTGAGCCATTATGTTTGGGATGTGCAGTTTATTCAGGATGTCTTCGGACCAGTTTGATGTTGGAGTTGTCACAACCTGAGAACACCCAATAGAGAGGAATATTTTAGATATGTTTAGTAATTGTACGTGTATCATTTGCTTTGTATATGCATAAAAAGTAGGCTTTACCTGCAATGGCACTCGAAGGCTGGTCTCTTCAGCGTAATAACACAGAACACTCCAGGGGGCACTCAGAAGGACATAAGTCGTCTTTGTTTTTCCCTGGACAACCTCTTTCTGAGACACATTCAAAGTGAGGCAGAGACATCATATTACAGTGTTTCCTTACAGTCAGCTTGTCCCTTACATTGAATTCAAAATAAATGTATTAGAATTATCATTCAAAAAGAGTGCATCCCACTTTAAAGGAACAGTTATCCAAAAATGAAAATTGTCTTTTACTCTCATGTCGTTACAAAACTGTATTGCTTTCTTTCTTCTGTGGAACACAAAAGGAGATGTTTTGAAAAATGTTAAGAATAAAGTAAAGATACTGTACAGGGACCAGGTTCTGCCAAGCTAGGTTCTGTCAAGCTCCAAAAATAATAAATGTAGTTTATAAAACTTGTGTTATATAAATTCCAAGACTTGTGAAGCCATATTTAAGTTGTAATTCACTTAAAATGTCACTTTCGCTGCAGCTCTCCAATCTCTTTCATGTATGGATATATTCAAACCTGCCATGTCAAGTCATGCAAGACGTTAAGATAAAAGACAAGTTGGATGAAGGTGCTGAAAGAGTTAAGCCATTGTCAATATTGACTTAAAGCAACCAATTCATAGAGCATGTATTTTAAAGTTCCTTATAGGGAGGTGATCTTTCAATGCAGACCTTAAGTGTGCATTTACCATCTCCTGATGAAGGCCAGCAGTCCGGAGTCTGGAAAGAAATTCTGTCCTCCACTTCCTGTGGATATCACACGAGGAACTGGATGATTCTTTCTCTGATTCAGCAGACTTTAAAGGGTGCACAGACTCCTCCCAAACCAAGACAAAATCTGTCAACAGATCAAAAGTCATGTCTCAATATTTATATTGAAAATTGATCATACAAATGATCATACAAATAAATTTATTATAAACGAAAATATAAAAAAATGTTTTTAATATTTTATATATGTTTAATATATTTTAAATGTTTTAATATTTAATGTTTTATATGTATTTAATGTTTTATATTTATTTAATGTTTATGTATTATAATATGTTATATTTATACAATATCTTATTATATATTTACATATTCAAATATAAAATTATAACAAAATATGAATAAATAAATCTCAAGATGTTAATCAATCAATCAATCAATCAATCAATTTATTTATAGAGCACAATAAAAACACCAGTAGTTGACCACTGTGCTGTACAACCATAATAAATGAAATATCACAAAAATACATCACATAAATATATCACCAAAATACATCAATACAGCTATGCTGTACAAACTGCAATACAAGATAAAGAGGTACATCAAAGCACATATACACTATATTGCCAAAAGTATTCGCTCACCCATCCAAATAATTGAATTCAGGTATTCCAATCACTTCCATGGCCACAGGTGTATAAAATGAAGCACCTAGGCATGCAGACTGCTTCTACAAACATTTGTGAAAGAATGGGCCGCTCTCAGGAGCTCAGTGAATTCCAGCGTGGTACTGTGATAGGATGCCACCTGTGCAACAAGTCCAGTCGTGAAATTTCCTCGCTACTAAATATTCCACAGTCAACTGTCAGTGGTATTATAACAAAGTGGAAGCGATTGGGAATGACAGCAACTCAGCCACGAAGTGGTAGGCCACATAAAATGACAGAGCGGGGTCAGCGGATGCTGAGGCGCATAGTGCGCAGAGGTCGCCAACTTTCTGCAGAGTCAATCGCTACAGACCTCCAAAGTTCATGTGGCCTTCAGATTAGCTCAAGAACAGTGCGTAGAGAGCTTCATAGAATGGGTTTCCATGGCCGAGCGGCTGCATTCAAGCCATACATCACCAAGTGCAATGCAAAGCGTCGGATGCAGTTGTGTAAAGCACGCCGCCACTGGACTCTAGAGCAGTGGAGACGCGTTCTCTGGAGTGACGAATCACGCTTCTCCATCTGGCAATCTGATAGACAAGTCTGGGTTTGGCGGTTGCCAGGAGAACGGTACTTGTCTGACTGCATTGTGCCAACTGTGAAGTTTGGTGGAGGGAGGATTATGGTGTGGGGTTGTTTTTCAGGAGCTGGGCTTGGCCCCTTAGTTCCAGTGAAAGGAACTCTGAATGCTTCAGCATACCAAGAGATTTTGGACAATTCCATGCTCCCAACTTTGCGGGAACAGTTTGGGGATGGCCCCTTCCTGTTCCAACATGACTGCGCACCAGTGCACAAAGCAAGGTCCATAAAGACATGGATGAGCGAGTTTGGTGTGGAAGAACTTGACTGGCCTGCACAGAGTCCTGACCTCAACCCGACAGAGCACCTTTGGGATGAATTAGAGCGAAGACTGCGAGCCAGGCCTACTCGTCCAACATCAGTGTCTGACCTCACAAATGCGCTTCTGGAAGAATGGTCAAAAATTCCCATAAACACACTCCTAAACCTTGTGGAAAGCCTTCCCAGAAGAGTTGAAGCTGTTATAGCTGCAAAGGGTGGGCCGACGTCATATTAAACCCTATGGATTAAGAATGGGATGTCACTTAAGTTCATATGCGTCTAAAGGCAGATGAGCGAATACTTTTGGCATTATAGTGTATAAGTTTGCACCTTTGGACTCTAAGGACAATCATAAGCCTGCGCAAAAAGAAAAGATTTTAACTTTGATTTCAATTCTGATTCTGTCGAAATTTCTCAAAGGGATATTGGTAAACTATTCCACAGTTTAGGGCCGGTAATGGCAAAAGCACAGTCACCCTTAGACTTCAGTCTAGACTTAGGAACCATCAATAATCTCTAATCAGATGACCTTAGACATCTAACAGATATCAAGTAATATTGTGATATTCAATCAATTAATATGCAGGGTTGGGGAGTAACGGAATACATGTAACGGGATTACGTATTTAAAATACAAAATATAAGTAACTGTATTCCACTACAGTTACAATTTAAATAATTGGTAATTAGAATACAGTTACATTCAAAAAGTATTTTGATTACTGAAGAGATTACTTTGCATTTTATTGTCATTTGTTTCATTTAATATTTAGTCCTTTCAGATGGAAAAATGTATACATATAAATGATGCGATCCAAAGTGCATTTGATCAACGGTGAAACATTTTCTTATGATGTGTTACATTCATACGAGCAGACAGAGAAGTAAGTTTGAAGTAATTTTGGAGCAAAAGAAATAGAAATAAACCTTGTGTAAATTGTCAGCTTTACGCTAAGCTAAAATGCTATTTCTAGCCATTTTATATGCACGTTACCAGGCACAATCGTATTTTTTTATCAAGAAAATTCACGTTAGATCATAATTTATTTTTTCTAGTAAGACCTTTGATATTATGGCAAAAAATAATATTCTTCATAATTTTTGTATTGTTTTCCTGTATAAATATCTAAAAATCCTTAAAACAAGATCAATTTGATTTATCTTGTTTTAGAAACAACACTGCATAAGATATTTAGGTTTTCAGAGAATAAATTTTTAACATGTGTATTTTGTCTAACTGTACTGGCAGAGTTTTTATAGTCAAAACAAGTGAAAAAAATCTACCAGTGCTGAAGAAGTAATCCAAAGTATTTAGAATATGTTACTAACCTTGAGTAATCTAACGGAATACGTTACAAAGTAGTGGAATACATTTCAAAAGTAACCCTCCCAACCCTGTTAATATGTGATATTGATATCACAGAATTTCAGGATGTAAGAATGTTTAATTTACTGATATACACATACAAGTATTTTCCTTCATTTTTTTTTCATGTTCATTCTTTAATACTCACCAATGCGGGTGACACCATCACCAAATACGTTTTTGTTTTCCTGAAGTGCTGCACACATCTGCAAATAACATGTAGACATCTCCGTTACAACCACACATGAATATGAGAACTGGTATGCACACAAAACATTCATTACAAGGGATTCTAAGGAAAATAATCTAATCAGCGTCTTATCAGGAAAATTAGGGTGGAGTCATGAAAAGTGAAAGGAAATGCAAGGAAATTGTAAGAGTTTGGCATGTTTGTGTTGTATTGTTAACTTGTAATTAGCTTCCTCTCTTTGTAACTGCAGATTATTTTTGTAAACAACTAGGAATTCTCCTTTCAAACCAAAGCACATGTGGAGATAGCAGGATGTACAATACCCTGCTATCTCATACCTACAGTTGTGCTCAAATGTTTGCATACCCTTGGAGAATTGGTAATGTACCATTTTTGTACCAGAAAACATGAGTGAGTAGGCAAAACACATTTCTTTTATTTCTTATGGGATTCATATTCAACTGTAGGTTATAACAGAATGGCACAATCATAAAACAAAACATGGCAACAAAGAAAAAAATTAAAAGACACCTGTTCAAAAGTCTGCATACCCTTAGTTCTTAATACTGTATATTGCCCCCTTTAGCATCAATGACAGTGTGCAGTCTTTTGTAATAGTTGCCTATGAGGCCCCAAATTCTTGCAGGTGGTATAGCTGCCCATTCGTCTTGGCAAAATGCCTCCAGGTCATGCAAAGTCTTTGGTCATCTTGCATGAACTGCACATTTGAGATCTTCCCAGAGTGGCTCGATGATATTAAGGTCAGGAGACTGTGATGGCCACTCCAGAACCTTCACCTTTTTCCCGTGCCTTTAGAGCTCACACACCACCATGCTTCACAGTGGGGATGGTATTCTTTTCACTATAGGACTTGTTGACCCCTCTCCAAACATAGTGCTTATGGTTGTGACCAAAAAGCTCTATTTTGGTCTCGTCGCTCCAAATTACAGTGTGCCAGAAGCTGTGAGGTGTGTCAAGGTGTTGTCGGGCATATTGTAACTGGGCTTTTTTGTGGCATTGGCGCAGTAAAGGCTTCTTTCTGGCAACTCGACCATGCAGCTCATTTTTGTTCAAGTATCATCTTATTGTGCTCCTTGAAACAACCACACCATCTTTTTCCAGAGCAGCCTGTATTTCTCTTGAGGTTACCTGTAGGTTTTTCTTTGTATCCCGAACAATTCTTCTGGCAGTTGTGGCTGAAATCTTTCTTGGTCTACCTGACCTTGGCTTGGTATCAAGAGATCCCTGAATTTTCCACTTCTTAATAAGTGATTGAACAGTACTGACTGGCATTTTCAAGGCTTAGGATATCTTTTTATATCCTTTTCCATCTTTATGAAGTTCCATTACCTTGTTACGCAGGTCTTTTGACAGTTCTTTTCTGCTCCCCATGGCTCAGTATCTAGCCTGCTCAGTGCATCCACGTGAGAGTTAACAAACTCATTGACTATTTATACACAGACACTAATTGCAATTTAAAAAGCCACAGGTGTGGGAAGTTAACCTTTAATTGCCATTTAAACCTGTGTGTGTCACCTTGTGTGTCTGTAACAAGGCCAAACATTCAAGGGTATGTAAACTTTTGATCAGGGCCATTTGGGTGATTTCTGTTATCATTATGATTTAAAAAGGAGCCAAACAACTATGTGATAATAAATGGCTTCATATGATCACTATCCTTACCTAAAAGACAGTTTGTTTGCATGATCAGTCATATTTTCAAAATCAATGCCAAAATTTCACAATTTCTGTCAGGGTATGCAAACTTTTGAGCACAACTGTATCTACATACCTCTGTGCTCCCGTAGGTTTGTTCGGGGTGGTCAGAGAAAGCGATGAGCGTCGTGCTGTCCTCCACTAAATTCTTCTTCCTTTTCATCATTACCCCCAAAGAGCCAGTGCACCTCTGTGTTGTCCAAGTGCTTGATCTGTGAATCCTCTGTCCTCTTTCAAAACAGCACACATCTTCAAATGACAAAAATGATGCAAGGGTTGAGTTGTAAAGAATGTCATAATAATGTCAACTTTTTAACCCTTGTGTTGTGTTGAGATTGGCCTTACTGTCTTTATGTTTGGGTCTTAGAGATCCTAATAATGTAAGTGTTAAGTTTTTTAGTTTCAGTTATGTAATAATTTTCATGGTCACCAATTTTGACACATGTTATCAAGTTTGAAACCGTTTATAATCAGTTCTCAGAAGATGAGGAAAAGGAAATAGATTTAAACCAGATACTGCAAATTTTTTTGAGGCATTAAAGAGGTCTTTGTGCTTTCTCAGACTCCTAAGACAAAATAAAAGTTAGTTCTCACAGTAAAATCGTCCTGTAACAAGTGCCAGGTGACAAAATCAAACCGCCAAAATGAATACCAGCATGTAAGTAAAGTGAATTGACCAATTATAAATACAGTTGCAATACATGTCCCCCTCAGTGTCTATGGTGGTTACAGCCCTGGATGAGAGAGGTCAAAGAAGAATGGCCAGGGCTGCGTTTCCTGAAAGCATCGTAAGCCTAAGTAGATCGTAGAAACCATTGGCACCAATGGTCTCTATGATCAACTTCAGCTTGCGATGCTTTTGGGAAACGCAACCCAGACTAGTTTAAGCTGACAGAAAGGCTATGGTAACTCAGAAAACCACTCTGTACAATTGTTGTAGTGAGCAGAATAGCATCTAAGAGTGTACAACATGTCGAACCTTGAGGAGGATGGGCTACAACTGCAGAAGACCACATCGGGCACTTTTTTGGGACCATAGTGTTCCTAATGAAGTGCTCAGTGAGTGTATATTTGCATTTATTCATAAAATAGTTACACTCTGATCAAAGCTACTCACTAGTAATGTTGACATGAAATACTTTTGGGAAGTACACCACACGCTACACTTTAATGACCTCATTAATTGAGAGACTGAACTAGTAAAGGCCCAAAAAATGTATTAAAAATGTTGTCACAGCAGCTAAAATATGCACTTTCCATTATACATTAATATAAAGTTTAACCAAAAATGCTGATGTGGATTAAAAAGTCCATGGAAAATATCCATAACATCAATGTAAGCTCAATACAAGCTCTATCAGCACAATATAAGCTCTACTTTAGTCATTAATCAAATCAACACATAATAATTATATTTCTCCTCCAAACATTTCTCCAACATTTCCAGTCAAATATGCATGTCTTCTACAGTATTTTATGGCAGTGTAATCCGGATTAGATTTGGCACTTTGGCTGTCTCTCTCTCTGCTCACCTATTGATTCCTTCCTAAAGCTGTGTCCCCTCCTGTCTGCATTTGTTCAGTGAGGCAGCTCTATTTCCTCCTCAGCTCAGAACTGTTGGCATTGTCTTGAAATCCTTTTCCAAAATATTCCAAGTGTCCTATCTCAGGTTGTCATCCTTCTAGGTTCCAGAGCTGTTGCAGGATATAACTGTGAGGTCAAAACTCTTAGTCACGAAAGAAGGAATATAGTGTAAATGATGAGGAAAAGGAGAGGCAGAGTCTGTGTGTGTCTGCTGATGAGGAGGAGTTTCTTTTTACTTCTCTCTCTCTCTCACACACACACACACATACACACACACACACACACACACACACACACACACACACACATACTTACACAGTCACATAAACCAAACAGTAATAAATGAATGACATATCAGTGTGACAAGTTTGCAAAGAGGTGAAAGGAGGAAGTGGGAGATGGTGAATCCAACCTCAAAATGTATTTTTATTTTACAACTCAAAACCACGCTTTTCAGCGGCAACAATTCAACACAGTCTCTAGGTGTGTGTGGGTAGCTCTCACTCCCTCACTGGAATCTGGCTCGCCCTTAAGTCCGTCTCCAACTCTCACTGCAATGACAAATAGCTGTTAGAGACAATCATTGACAGGTGATTATCCTTACCATTCTGATCTCCCGAGCTCGCTCTCCATTCACAAACCGGCGCCCGACCACGCCCCCACCACTAAAATCAGTGTTCCAATCTTGTCAGAGGCAGAGGTCTCAATGGCCACATATGTCAGCTTTGGTATTAAGTCTCATTTACAGTTTTAGGTAACACTGTTTTAACATTTAGGACTCTTGCAGTTGTAAGCTGTATCCAGTGTTATTTCATATGGTGTTAATATTTGAAAACATATACAGTATCTGCTTTATACGTATGTAAACCTCAACATTATTTAAAAGGAAGCTGATTTAATAAAATAATTTTGGGCTGTAATTTTGACTGTATGAGTTGTTCCACTCCAATACACTACCAGTAAAAAGCCTGGATACACCTAATCATTATTTATTACCGTGTATTACTATTTTCCACATTTTCCACAAATCTATAAAATAACACAAATGTAAGTATGTGAATTATGTAGTGATACAAAAAAAAGTTCAAATCAAATCGACCTTTTATTTTAGCTTCGTCAAAGTAGTCACCCATTGCCTTACAACCCTCCACACTCATCCTGAGATGCTTTTTAAACACTATTAAAAGAGTTACCAAGTATGCTGGACACTTACTGGCTGATTGTCCTTCACTATCTGTTCCAGCACATCCATATAAAAAAATAAACTCTCATTTATACTTTAAAAGTGGTAAGCTTCAATTGTTACATGGCTTAACCCTTAAAAAGTAGTTTTGTTAGAGTAACCTAATGTAGTCAGGTTGATTTAAACATGTTCAGTAATATTGTTGACTTCAATTAAACCAGTTAATTTAGACATTACCACATGAAGCACATTTTTGTGTAGGCACAATTTAAATATATATATATATATATATTTATGAAACCAATCAGGTGTACAGGTAGTTGTCAAAACCTGCTTGCCGTTATTGCCTGCCGCATCTCCGCCAGTGCCTTCAATCCAGCTACAAAGTCATAATCTGGGAGTCACCCATCATAGATGTTTATGCAGTCAGGGACATCCCTGCCACCCCCTACAGCTGGATACCAGATCCTTTCCATTGCCTCTAAATCTTGCCTTCCCGTCAAGACATTCCTCCTTTACAGGTCCTAATATGCAGACAAGGTTCAATGACTCCCCATAAAGAAATCCTACCCTACGTCCCAAGGCTTCTGCCATGCTGCACATACTATAGCATGTCCACTGAATGGCAAACCCCCTCACATGCGATAATATGCAGCAGCCCGGTGGCTAAGACTGTGCTAGCCCTACTGATGCTTTAATGCATGCTCAGTGCCCCCTGGTTATGTATGGCATAACTTCCCATATGACCATACACACCAACCCGGTGGCTAAAGCTTGCGTCACACTAGCAGACTCAGAACAACTCGATTTTTGTGGGGGGTGTCACACTTAGTGACTGTTGTTGCTGATCTTTCCCTCCTAGTCGGTGAGCCTATTACACTTACTGGTTAAAAAAGGTGGGAAGGTGACACACTTAACGATTGCCTTTGACTTTTCTCAACGCTTCACTGTCACGCCCCATTTTTGCAGCCAGTCAACCTGAAGCTTGCTGAATTTTTTTTTTTTTTTTTTAATCAGAGCAGCAGAATGGTTTGATAGAAAATGATAATTTCTTTCTACTTCTCTGCCCCTTAACACTATTATGCTAAAAGGCCCTGTTAAAAGGTACATTCCACCAAACTTTTGAATACACATGTATTTTTCAATATTACTCCAAGAATCTGCAGCATCTGCTATGTTAGGTTGTTTGTTAAAGACATGTTCTATTGAAAACGCATACCAAAAAGAAATAGCATCCTTTTCTTTCATGCATTTACTGTCACACTTTGCAAAGAGCTGGGCAACAAAAGTGTGTCATTTGGTAGAAAGTGAACTATTAAAAAGAATATTAAAGCACCAAGAACTACAATAAAACAAAAGTACAAACTTGTAAGGTATGCATAGTTATACATAATATTATATAAATATAGGCTACAAAATATTTATATAATCTAAAGCTGTATAAAAATATGAAGCTTATGTTTACTTTATATAAAATAATATAAGATCCAAGTACTAAATATACGGTAAAAGGTTTTACGCATTTATTTTCATGCTGAACAAAGATCTGGGCAGCAGAAATGCTTTTCTTTTAATGGTCTGTCATGATATGACATATTACATATGTCAAACAAACATACTTGTTGACTCCAAAGAGCAATAAGTTTCTCTTCCAAATGCACCATCCATGGTCTTTTCTCGCTACCATCCTCCAAGAAAAAACACTCTTTTATACATGAATTTCACTCATTGGTCACTGCTTTGGTGATGTGTACCCGCCCCACCAACAGCCATTGATAATTTCAAGCAAGCTGGATGTGTTTTTTCTGTTCTTGAAGCCATTAACTCAGCAGGGAGTCCTGACAGTCACACCTCCCTCCTCCAGGCAGGTGATTATGCTAATGAAACTAACACCTGAAAATCATTGGAAAAATTGGCTAGTGAGATGCCGGCTAAAGGCTTTGCTAGCCCCACTGGCACCGTTAATGCGTGCTATGTGCCTCTGGCTCCATATAGCATAACTTCCCATACGACCAGATGCGCCAACCCAGTGGTTAAGGCTGTACTAGTCCCACTGGCAACGTTAATGCGTACTCATTGCCCCCGGTTCCGTTCGTCATAACCTCAAATGTGACCATATGCACCAATCAGGTAGCTAAGAGTGTGCTTGCCCGATGGGCACAGTTAATGTGTGCCAAGTGCCCTCGGTTCCATATGGCATACTTACCATACAACACTATGCACCAACCTCTCCAAAAACCCTAGCAAGTATTCTAGACAGACACCAGTTCTAGTACACTTTCCCCTGACATATTTGTACCACACATAATCTCAAACATCACAAAATGCCCTCTTTCCATTTACCCTGCACTCGGTGGCCAGATAAGTATATTTTAACTTCTTCCTCTGATGGGCTGCCTCCAGCCCCTTTTACCATGGGATGGTAAGCTCAATAATCATTAATTTTCTAGCTGATGTCGACCATAACACTGCATCCAGCCTCAAGGTGGTAGTGGTGACTTCAGGAGGAAATTTCAGCTGCTGACCGAGGTCTACTTCAATTGTCCAATCACTTCAAGGTTCCCATATAGATCTGACTTACCCCCATTGACTGCCTTGCAAGGCCCCTCCCTTTTTAACAAAATCAATTAACTGCCTCTTAGGAGCATGGTGGGACATCTCTAGAATCTCTGCCAGCTTATGCAGGACCTGATCATGCCGCCACGTTTACCGCCCTTGTTCTAAGGCGGTCTGGCAACCAGCCAACATATGATGCAGATTCGCTTTTGGGGCCTCACAGAGGGGACAACTCTCTTCTGTGCCATACCGCTGTGTCAAATTTCCAGGGCTTGGAAGTGTGTCATAAGTGGATCTTATTAGAAAGCTTAACCTGACCTGGGGTACCTTCCACAAGTCAGTCCACCCTAAAGCTCCATAAGATGTACCCTCAAATACTGTCCAGCGCATTTGTTGCTGCTGGCTGAGTGCTCTAATCATATACATTTCCTCTTCCATCCTAGATACTTCTGTAACTATTATCGCTTTCCTCTGCTTTCTGGAGGCTGCTGACCACAGTTTGGGAGCCACTATCATCCAAGGCCTGATCTTTCTGACTGGGTTCTTCCAACAATCTCTTGATGCTTCAGCCTCGAAACCACCTGGTTTATAAGCTCATCTGGCTTCCAAGTGCGGCCTGTTCGGACCAGCCCTCACTGACTGGTCTGTCGATTCCCGTAGCTCCAAAACCAGCCTGGGATGCGTTTCCCAAAAGCATTGTGAGTCTAAGTAGATCATAGAAACTATTGGTGCCAGTGGTCTATACGATCAACATAAGCTTGCGATGCTTTTGGGAAATGCAGCATTGGTCTTCTCCTGCTTGGAGCCCAGAGCGAAGGACTATAGTGGCAGCTGTAAGGCATTTCTTCCAAACAATGTTACATCTGAAAGACAATGCGGATAGCTCAGCAACTTCCTGATGTAACTGTTGGCCTTGCTATCCATGTTTGCCACTGACGCTGCAGTGATCTCACACGTTTCAAACTTTAAATATGCAAATTAGGCACAGTCTGGTTAAATATGTACATATTTGCATATTAAATGAAAAGTGACAGATTGTACAAAAAAATTTAATCTTTTTTTTTTTTTTAAATATGATCAACTTACTGGTTGGAAACCGACAGGACATTATTTCCCCCAGAAGGTTGTTTATTGAACATAAACTAAATGCAGCTTTTTGCCATTTTTAAACATAAAATGGCCAGTAAAATGCCTAAGAGAAAGATTATAAAAAAAATCCCTCAGACAATAACCAGCCATAACATTTAAAGGGGCCATGACATGAGGAATGACATTTTCCTTGATCTTTTGATATATAAGAGTTCAATGTACTATAAAAACCAATGCTGAAATGATTATATGTGTGTGCAGCATGTTTCACCGTTGATTGTAATATACTGTATGTGTTCAGCACATTTCAGCATGGCGGCATCAGTCTTGCCGTTAAAATAAGGCCACAATTTAAATATACAGACCTCTTGTTTTGGATGTTTTTTTTTTTGAACGTTTCAAATATTGTCAAAACTCAAATTTGTTCAGATTAACCAAAATCACCACTTACTGTATCATTGTAATACCTTTGCTTAAATGACACAAATGCATTTAAAATGTAATTTCTTTCCACAATTCAATGAATAATTTCAACAGAAACCAAAGTGCGATATTCTTTTTTATAATATATGTACTTTATTTCAGTGACAGTTCTCTAGGTGGAATGTTGCACTACACACGTGGCAGACTGTCAACTAATATTTCAGGGAATGCCATCTCATTAAAAAGAAAAAAAAAAAAAGAAAAGAAAACACAACTATAAGACAGTGTAACCTCTCGAACATCAGTGCCAGCAGTACAAAAGAGAGATGACAATAAACCACCAGTTGATTAAATGTTGAATGTACACTCTATAAATTAAATAAGGCATCTTCATAAATGAAGAAAAAATAAAAACGACAGCAATTAACAGTGGCAGGGCAGACAATATCACCTTGCTTTGTCCCATTATTATGAACGGAATGTAGTATGTCACATTAATGACATTCTGAAAAATAATGATTCACATCTACATAATTTCTCGAAGTTTAACTTTCACACACTGAAAACAATGTGTTGGTGTCAGATCGTTTGGGTACCACCTCTCCATTAAACCAAAGCTAAAAAAAATGGCTTTCATCCAACAAAATCAACAACAACATTAGGACAATCAGTCAAAACGTAATTCTTTCAGGTCTCAACAGGAATACAGTATCTGGACTGGCAACTTGTTATTTCAGACTGAAATTGCAAATAAAGAAGGTACACATTTAATGCCAAGTACTGGCTATTTAAAGGCTTTCAATTGGTTCAACTTGTGTTTTAAAGTTAATATATGTACATCTTATTTTATACTGTAGGTCTATACCTTCAATAATTAAGGCCAAAACCAAACCTCTCCTCTACAAAAATTATACTGGTATCGAAAACTGCCCCACAATCCTCATGGAGCCCATCAAATTTAATATCGCAAAATCTTTATGGTATAGAATAATCATACGGTATAAAGAAAAAACCAAGATTCATTCAGTCAAATGTACATAATTCAAGCAATCCTAAAACAAAGTACAATACAATATGAACTCGACATGGAGTAAAACTGAGTTTTGAACTTCCGTATGTTATTGGAGAAGATGCAAACAAACTAACCCCTCTTTCCACGTGCAATGTTCATTAAGACTGAGGGGGACAATCTAAAAGAATTTATTTATTTTTTTTCACAAAAAAATAATAATAATAAAAAAATTTATTTATTCACCCTCATGTCATTCAAAACCTCTGTTTTATTTTCTTCCGTTGAACACAAAACAAGATTTTTTGAAGAATGTTCTAGCTGCTCTTTTCCATACAAGTAAGGTAGACAGTGACCAAGAGTGTTTCATAAAAGTGACCTGTTTAAAATTATCATAAAAGTGACTTGTGCACTGTATTCTAAGTCTCTTGAAGCCATACGATCACTTTGTGTGATTTAAGTCCTTATTCACTGAAAATCTTCCCCTTCGGTGTAGCTCTCAAATCACATCCACACTTGTGCATATGCAAATCTGGCGATTTAAAACACATTGCACCATAATCAAACAGCAAATGTTCTAATGAGTCTTGTGACTAATCATGACATACTTACATTTGAATATGTGCAAGCGCTAATGAAATTTGAGAGCTACTGTGGAGCGGAAGATTTAAAGGGACAGTTCACCCAAAAATTAAAACATTATTTCATCATTTACCCTCATGCCATCCCAGATGTGTATGACTTTCTTTCTTTTGCAGAACACAAAGGAAGATTTGTAGAAGAATATCTCCGCTCTGTAGGTCCTTACAATGCAAGTGAATGATGACCAGACCTTTGAAGCTCCAAAAATCACTTTAAGGCCACATAAAAGTAATCCATAAGACTCCATTGGTGAAATCCATGTCTTCAAAAGCGATATGATAAGTGTGGGTGAGAAACAGATCAATATTTTAGTCCTTTTTACTATAAATCTCCATTTTCACATTCTTTCACATTTCAAAAGTTAAGGTGGAGATTTATGGTAAAAAAGGACATAAATATTAATTGATTTCTCGCCCACACCTATTATATCGCTTCTAAAGATATGGACTTATCCACTGGAGTCTTATGGATTACTGTTATGTGGCCTTAAAGTAATTTTTGATCACCATTCACTTCTATTGTATGGACCTACAGAGCTGAGATATTCTTCTAAAACTCTTTGTTTGTGTTCTGCAGAAGAAAGAAAGTCATACACATCTGGGATGGCATGAGGGTGAGTAAATGATGAGAGAATTTAAATTTTTGGGTGAACAATCCCTTTAAATTTCTGTACCTCACACAAAGCTGTCATATGGCTTCAGAAAACTTGGAATATAGCACACAAGCCATATAGCACGAGTTGCCGCTTATATTCTTATGGTGCTTTCTGTCCTTTCTGGAGCTTGACAGTATAAATCACCACCCACCTTTCACAACATATCTTTTTGGGATCCAAAGAAAAAAATAAAAGAAAGCATATGCTTTAGAATGTCATGAGGCTGAGTAAATGATGACAGAATTTTCACTTTTAGATGAATTATTCCTTTGTTGAAGAGTTGTATAAAATAAGATTCCAAGCGCACTGGGAGCTTTAGCTTTGCAAACAGTCAAATTTAACTCTGATCTAAGGTCAACAAAAGGTGAAATCGGCAGCATTCAAATTACACCATACAACAAAGTCTGTCTGCTTTAGCAATGGAAAGTGGAGATCAGATTAAAACATTCAGGGTCAAATTAGAGCAAGTAAAAATGCTGAGAAAGGAATTACATACAGCAGCAATCTAAACCTAAAATGGGTTATTTGAAAGTTATACCACCACCTCTGATGCAACTCCCTGAAACACTTTTAGGGATGCTGAGAAGTTTAGCAGAAGACAAAAGAATATATATTTTTAGTGGTTTTCAGGATGTTATGTGATATAACACTTCAGCAGACTTGACAAATTTCAGCACAACATGGCAAACAATGTGGTGACATAGACACGGAAATGCATCGCTCACACACAAGTAAACGTCTATAGGCAAACACACTATATGAAATTACAGTGAAAGCAAAGCAGTGTGGATTTCCACTTTCACTAGGAACAAAACTAAAATTGTTCTTTGGCAAAAAGCAGTTTAAAATCAACTTTGTCTAGACAAAAATATGCCTATGACACCATCATACACAGGTCGGATGAGCAAACAGGGGCTATCACTGTCATAACTGCCATTTAATAGCATTTATATGAAATCACAATTGAGAAATACACTTTCATCCTTGAAAGCACGTTCTTCCTGTGGGGGTTACAGATGTAGCTCGGCACTTCCTGTGAGGTCACTATGAGAACGTGGATCTTCCTGTGTAGTCATCACAGATGGAGCCAAACATTTCCTGTGAGGTCACAAAGAGGCGCTCCCAGTGGCAACGCAGTGGTCAAATATTCCATCCCAGAAGATGAGTAATCAGTCTTGTTGTAAACAGGGTATGAAGCACAGAAACGCACAAATAAGCATTGGATGGAGCCCTGATTGGCCCCTCGTCCCCTCAAGTTCAGCAAACAAATAAATAAAATGAGCCCGGATGGGCTGGTGTGGTGGTAGTGGAAAATAGATATCAGTTGGCCCAATCATTGGAGAACATAACCATTGGAGGACACGCTCAATGTTCTCCTACATTCAGCCCAACTCCTCATATAAATTTGAGCACATAAATAAAAAACAGTGCTTGACAGCCCAAATTGTCAGCGTTTTTGACCAGGCTGATCTGTGCAAGCAAACTGGTGGCTGTGGATGTCTTCTGGCCAGCGGTTCTACCACACTTCACAGCGGTGGCCTGAGTTCATCTGAGAGCCCAGCGGGCACTGGAAGTGCTCTGCGAAGTCAGGCGAGTTGGACAGAGTGCCGATAACGCGGTATTTGGGCGGGCTGTGAGGGTCTGTCATCAAGCCCTCGTGAGCACTTTCTGGTGTTCGTACAGAACACCACACCTAAAAAGAAGAGCAAAAGGAATGTGTGTCTAAGATCAAATGTTGTCAGAATCATAGCACTGTTTTTTGTTGTTGGAAGCTTTTTCATATTTGTTTTTTTATTTTTATTTTTTTTTGTAATGAGGTGCCTTGTCATAATCATTACCTGTGCAAAGCCCACAAAGAAGAGCTGGTCGTTTGTCAGGTTCACAGCTGGGAGTCTTTTCTCTTCTCCATTCTTTTTCACCCATGACTTATATGACTGTAAAAACAAACAGATATCAAAATTTCTCATTTGCCTCTATGAAATAAAAAGTGTCTAGAGATAGTCCTTTGTAGAGTGGATATTTTAGTCTGAATATTGAGATCTCTCAAGACCACATAAGTGGTCTTAGTCTTTATACCAAGAGTCTTGGTCTGGATCTGGACCTTAAGGTGTCTAGACTTGGTCTGGAAAATGTAGTCTGCAATTACCTGCAGCGTCATGCCTACGGCCGAATCACAGCCGTGCTGATATACAGCCATAACAGCTCTCTTGCTGGTGTGATATTGCTTTAATAATTTATAAATAGTATGGGCCAAATTCTGTTCTATTTCTAAGACCCCATTTCCACCTGGAATTAAGATGCGTTCCAATCACATGTGGCCAGCCCTAAACACATGTGGCCAGCCCTAAATACACCTCGAGGCCAGGGGAGTGAGGTTTACACACTGCACAGCTACCTACCAGCTGGCTATCGTCAACATTAGATGACGTCATGCATTAATTAGCATGTTCATGATGTCATTGCGTCATATTTGCATTCAGCCTAGTGTCAGCCGGTGTCAGCCCTTTACATCTGTTTGCTTACTCTCTTTGCTCACATACTGAATTTTAATACAGCCGAATTCCCAGTAAAGCTGTTCTCATTTACATATTTCCTGTTTCTGTTGTCAGATAACGGAACGAGTATGAAATAGTGACTAAAATGTGGTCCATTAAGACAACATGTTAACCAGCAGTCACTTCCAAGCCATATCCAAGCTGCTGCTCTGCACTGCTAAAATCCTGATTTTATAACCGCAACGTCGTCTGACAAAATCACCATACACATCTGTGATTTCGGCTATATTTACATATAAAATGATCACTCAGAGAGAAAGTTAATTATTTATGTAAATGTTTATTGCACTTTCATTTGAAGACATGGAAATATAACTTAAAAATTCTGACTTCACATCAAAGAACAATAAAGGATAATATTCATTTTAAAATGTATCCTGTACTGGAGTTGGAACAAGTGCGTTTGGGAGCAGGTGAGCCAAGTGTTGTTGATGGGCAATGCACAGGAAAAATCTGAAAAGGTATAAGCATTGAGTTAATGATCATTGTCTGAATCTGAAATAGTATATCATGGAATTCATATCTCTTGCCTTATTAAGGAAAAAAACATCTTTATTATTTACATAATGTGGAAACCAATTCTTACATCAGCAGATCTTGTATAAACCTTAATGTAAATTATTTTATTTAATGTATTATTTTAATTTGAGTTGTGTTGCACCACTTAATTTTAAATACGGTTTAACAAAAAAACTTTAAACCCGTGATTAAAACCTTCATCTGTGATCAATTTTGTCCATCCTGTTGAATTCTGAACCTATCTGTAGATCGTTAGTACACAGGGCTGATTAAGCAGCATGTACAATGTCACAAGCCTTAAATATGGCAGCATAATTTAAGACAAAAGGACAGCAGGGGTCTCGGATTGACCGCCTCCCCCCGCATCAGTGCTACTGTTTAGGTCAGAAATAAAGAGCACAGGCTGCTGACTGAAGCGAGTATGAGAGAGCAGGGAAGCAATAACGAATACCTGTCGCTTGTAAGCGCTCTTGTTAAAGGAATAGTTCACCCAAAAATGAAAATTTGCTGATAATTTACTCACCCTCAGGCCATCCAAGATGTATCTGAGTTTCTTTCTTCAACAAAACAGAATTTATGATTTTTAGGATTTCATTTCAGGCCTCCTCCTTTAAACAATGCAAGTGAATGTACTCCAGTTCATTTGACAGTTCAAAATACATATTTAGGGTGCATCAAATAATCCACACGACTCCAGTCGACAAATAAAGTTCTTCTGAACCCAAGCGATTGATTATTTTTAGAAACAAAACAATACTTATATACTTTTTAATGACAAATGTTCACTTCCATACATCTCTGTGACTCGTGCTCATGAGAGGGATGACGTAAGCTCGTTGGTAAAGTCACGCTTGGAGGAGGCAGGAAGCACGTCATTGTTTACAAGAGAAACTTGCACAGACCACAGACCAAGCACCATTCACAAACCAAAACAGTCCAAAACAATTTCAAACACGATGTCGGAGGATTTTGATTTTAGAAGAGAAGAGGAGATGGAGTTTCTTGCCAAACCCTACCTATTTGAGCCCAAATACATGGATGAGGAACTAAGGGAGATGGAGGAGGCTGCAGCAGCGGTGCAATCACAAGTCTCGGGGAGGCAGAGGTGTATGGAGACATGGTGGTGCACATGTAGTAAATGCCAACCAATGCCAACAGAGGCAGAGAACCTGTGCTGCCACAATTGGACCATAGCAATCCCACCACTGGAAACAATTTGTGAGGCAGCTGGTGAGAACACTCCTAGTCCTAGCTGTATTACCGAACATAATGGTTTTCCAGACTCTCTGTGGTCATTAAAAATCATAGAGCACTTCTCGTAAAGAGTAGGGGTGTAACCCCGGTGTCCTGGCTAAATTCCTCCCATTGGCCCTTCTCAATCATGGCCTCCTAATAATCCCCATCCACTAATTGGCTCTATAACTCTACTCTCTCCTCTCCACCAATAGCTGGTGTGTGGTGAGCGTACTGGCGCACTATGGCTGCCGTCACATCAAGGTGGATGCTGCACAATGGTGGTTGTTGAGGAGAGTCCCCTGTTCACTAAGTAAAGCGCTTTGAGTGTAGTGTCAGAAAAGCCCTATATAAATGTAACGTTCATTCATTCATTCCACCATCAGTAGTGTTTTAAAAGTGTTTTTCAGTTTGCCACAAATAAACTGGAAGCGCCGTCCGAGGCCAGAAGGACCCAATGGCACCCTATCAGTAGAGTACGTATAATGTTTTGTTTGTTACTATAGCTACTTTATAGAAATATATAGGCTATACGACAAAGTTTTCACACACACCTGAGTTCGCTGGAAAAACAGTACGGGCACAGCCGATGAATTCAGATATTGATATTTGAGAGAATGTAGGGGTGTACTGATATCCTGGTTCAGCGCGATAAGCCAGAGCTTCAATCGCTCATGATCAGGTATAGTCAATCGATGAAAAGTTAATATTTTTCCCAGAGTGCATTTTCTTTGGGGTTTCTGAAGGTTGAAACATCCAGGATACACACAAAATGACCATTTTGAACAATACACTTCTGTGTCACTAAATACAAATCTACAGCAAAGACAATTAAACTTTTGTACAGCGCTCCTTCTCTTGTAAACAATTATGCACTTCCTGCCTCCTCCTCCACACGTGACCTTACCAATGAGCTTAAGTCATCCCTCTCATGAGCGCACGTCACAGAGTTGTACGGAAGCGAACATTTGTAGTTAAAAAGTATTGTTTTGTTTCTAAAAATTATCAATTGTTTGGGTTCAGAAGAACTTTATTTGTCGACTGGAGTTGTATGGATTATTTTGATGCACCCTAAATATGCATTTTGGACCGCCAAAAAATGGAGTACATTCACTTGCATTGTTTAAAGGAGGAGGCCTGAAATGAAATCCTAAAACTCTTAAATTCTGATTTGATGAACAAAGAAACTCAGATACATCTTGGATGGCCTGAGGGTGAGTAAATTATCAGCAAATTTTCATTTTTGGGTAAACTATTCCTTTAAATGACGAATTAACACTCTCCTTCTGTTCGAGAGATCCGTCTGTCCCATGTCTCCGCATGTACACAATGGGGAAGCGGGTAATCACGCTGCCAACAAGATGAGCCATCGTACTCGCAAATGTAACCGTGATTATTTTTAAACAAGGTTTAAAGTTTAGTGCAACAGAATTATAAGATTACTTGTTGGTGCATCCCACTGTCAGTCTATAAACTTTGTTAAGATTAAAACAGACTTTAACGCTGACTGTTGCCAGAAACAACAACACAGTCAATCAGATGTCGGAATCTTATAACTAGAAGCTACTGACATTTAACACAAATGCATTGTCACCACTTGCACTCTAAAATGGGCTTTTTCACATTTTAAAATATGACATTATCCTTGGTTATATATGAGATAAATTGAGACTAACCTTTGACCCATTCTGATGTCTGCCTGTTTGCTTGAAGTGTGGAGCTTGCTCGTTGACCTTGTGAATAAACCAAACCCCACCTGATGGTATTTCTGTAAAACGAGAATGCCATCTAGTGGTAGCTGCTTTGATCACACAAAGATACGTGTGGATTGTACAAGGCAAAACCAGCGGAATGGAAGTCTCAAAATTAAAATGAATCAAACAGAATCAACACAAATAGACATCAGTGAATGCATGTGTCACTTGATCCACAAATGCACATTCAATACTTCACAAGACCATTTTGAGTTTGATTTAGGACATCTTCCTTTGGTTGCATACACAAATTGTGATACATTTATACAAAAGGGAACATTTGTGTTCACAAATATGTCTCTATTTGTACAAATCCCAGCACATTCATTTAATTTTGAATTTCACATACACAAGTTGAAAGGCATTTATCTGTGGATTCTAAGATACATTTGCAACATTTATCAAATTGATGGGTAAGTATGCATGCATTTGTTAATCATTTTGAGTCTAATTTCATCCCATATTTCTGCTGCCTCAATCTCTGTAAACTTTTTTCTGGAGCATGTCACAAAAATAATCCGAAACTCAGCGTATAACTGTCACACAGGCATGATAAATATGTCTACAGAAACCTTTAAATGTCTAGTTTTAAATGAGCCTATTTAAATCCAAAAATATTCTCAGATTATGTAATGCATATGAAACTAACGAGAGGTACAGTTTTTCTGTCTCACCTCATTAGCGCTGTTCAGGACACACCCATTTTCAGAGCATGCTATTCACACGGTAATGACCTGGATGAAATTAACAAATATGTTAAACCCCCCATCAATGCTAAAAAAACAGCACTGTGGGTAAGGGACCATCTGAAATGTCCACACATTGTGCTAAAATGTGCTAATACTATGAAGGGTGTGGTAAGGGGCAGTCTGAAAAGTCCACAAATGATGCAAAAACTGTGTATGAATATAATCACTGAGTCATAAAGACAAGTACAGGTGAAGGAAAAAAAATAAACAAATTAAATTAAATAAATAAAAATTATAAAAAATAAAAAACATGTATAAACCAACCAAAATGTATACATAAGATAAAGAAGACAAATTATTGAAAAAATTAATAAAATAAAGTTATTTTTAACATGTAAAAGATGTTTTTTTTTTTTTTTTTAATAAGTCATGGGTCAGGAAAGTTCTCATTTTAGCATATAAGAAAGGATATAACATTTGTATTAATAATGCATATTAACTCAAAGCATTTATTGCTAAAACTGTGGAGGAGTCCCTTACGGTTAAGTGTCCCTTATTTTACAACTTCAAAAGTAGCAACCCTAGCAATGGCCCATCAACAGACATATGCATCGCGTGTCCATACCGATTTTGATGTTTTGATTATATTGTGCACTTAGTTTTAAATAAACTACCAGAAAAAAAAAAAAATTGTGTGTTCAAATGTGCCTTTCACCCTCTTTGTTTATATTTTGATTATACTGTGCACTTAGTTATAAATAAACTAAAAAAAAATAAAAAATAAAGTGGTGTGCTCAAAAGTGCCTTTGACCCTAATAATTTATATTTCGATTATATTGTGCACTTTGTTGTAAATAAACTACCAAAAATATATATACAGTCGTGCTCAAAAGTTTGCATACCCTTGGAGAATTGGTAATATATGTACCATTTTTAAAGAAAACATGAGTGAGCAGGCAAAACACATTTCTTTTATTTCTTATGGGATTCATATTCAACTGTAGGTTATAACAGAATGGCACAATCATAAAACAAAACATGGCAACAAAGAAAAAAATGAAATGACCCCTGTTCAAAAGTCTGCATACCCTTAGTTCTTAATATTGTGTATTGCCCCTTTAGCATCAATGACAGCGTGCAGTCTTTTGTAATAGTTGTCTATGAGGCCCCAAATTCTTGCAGGTGGTATAGCTGCCCATTCGTCTTGGCTAAATGCCTCCAGGTCATGCAAAGTCTTTGGTCGTCTTGAATGAACCGCACGTTTGAGATCTCCCCAGAGTGGCTCGATGATATTAAGGTCAGGAGACTGAGACCTTTTTCTGCTGTAACCACTGGAGGGTCAACTTGGCCTTGTGCTTAGGGTCATTGCCATGCGCAGCTTTTGTGCAGAAGAATGCACATTGTCTGCCAGTATTTTCTGATAACATGCTGCATTCATCTTGCCATCAATTTTCACAAGATTCCCCGTGCCTTTAGAGCTCACCCACCCCCAAAACATCAGTGAGCCACAACCATGCTTCACAGTGGGGATGGTATTCTTTTCACTATAGGCCTTGTTGACCCCTCTCCAAACATAGTGCTTATGGTTGTGACCATAAGCTCTATTTTGGTCTCGTCACTTCAAATTACAGTGTGCCAGAAGCTGTGAGGTGTGTCAAGGTGTTGTCGGGCATATTGTAACCGGGCTTTTTTGTGGCATTGGCGCAGTAAAGGCTTCTTTCTGGCAACTCGACCATGCAGCTCATTTTTGTTCAAGTATCGTCGTATTGTGCTCCTTGAAACAACCACACCGTCTTTTTCCAGAGCAGCCTGTATTTGTCCTGAGGTTACCTGTGGGTTTTTGTTTGTTTCCTGAACAATTCTTCTGGCAGTTGTGGCTGAAATCTTTCTTGGTCTACCTGACCTTGGCTTGGTATCAAGAGATCTCTGAATTTTCCACTTCTTAATAAGTGATTGAACAGTATTGACTGGCATTTTCAAGGCTTTGGATATCTTTTTATATCCTTCTCCATCTTTATAAAGTTCCATTACCTTGTTACGCAGGTCTTTTGACAGTTCTTTTCTGCTCCCCATGGTTCAGTATCTAGCCTGCTCAGTGCATCCACGTGAGAGTTAACAAACTCATTGACTATTTATACACAGGCACTAATTGCAATTTAAAAAGCCACAGGTGTGGGAAATTAAACTTATATTGCCATTTAAACCTGTGTGTGTCACCTTGTGTGTCTGTAACAAGGCCAAACATTCAAGGGTATGTAAACTTTTGATCAGGGCCATTTGGGTGATTTCTGTTATAATTATGGTTTAAAAATAAGCCAAACAACTATGTGATGATAAATGGCTTCATATGATCACTATCCTTAAATAAAAGACAGTTTTGTTTTGCATGATCAGTCATATTTTCAAAATCAATGCCAAAATTTCACAATTTCTGCCAGGGTATGCAAACTTTTGAGCACAACTGTATCTACATACCTCTGTGCTCCCGTAGGTTTGTTCGGGGTGGGTATATATATATAAATGTTTGCTCAAAAATGTGCCCTTGACCCTCATTATTTATATTTTTATTATGTTGTGCACTTTGTTGTAAATAAACTACAATATATACAGTACTGTTTAAAATTTTAGGTACTTGTTAAAAATGTTGCATAGTGAGGATGTCTTCAAAAATAATGAAATAAATAGTTTTCATTTATCACTTAATGTCATACAAAGTCCAGTAAACATAAAAAAGCTAAATCAATATTTGGTGTGATCACAGTTGCCTAGGATTCTCCTAGGTACACCTGGACACAGTTTTCCTTGGATGTTGGCAGACAGGATGTTCCAAGCTTCTTGCCTATCTATTTAGGCTGTCTCAATTGCTTTCAGTCTCTTTATGTAATCTCAGACTAACATGATGTTCAGTGGGGGGCTTTGTGGGGGCCATGACATCTGTTGCAGGGCTCCCTGTTCTTCTATTCTAATCTTTTCTATTTGCAAAAGTAATATTTGGGAGTCTAACATTTATATATCCTATTGACACACTAAAGCTGAAGATATAAATACCCATCTTAAGACAAATGCTTTTGTGAAACATCTCATGTGCACGGGTCCAGACAGCATTCCGGGCCACATCATCAGAGCGTTTGCGAACCAACTGGCTGGTGTTTTTACGGACATTTTCAACCTTTCCCTCTCCTTGTCTGTGGTCCCCACATACTTTAAAATGTCCACCATTGTGCCTGTACCAAAGCAACTCAAAATCACATGCTTAAATGATTGGCGTCATGTTGCTCTGACCCCCATCATCAGCAAATGCTTTGAGAGACTAATCAGAGATTACATCTGCTCTGTGCTGCCTACCTCACTGGACCCACTGCAGTTTGCTTACCGCAACAACTGCTCCACTGATGATGCTATTGCATCTATACTACACACTGCTCTCTCCCACCTGGAAAAAAGGAACACATATGTGAGAATGCTGTTTGTAGACTACAGCTCAGCATTCAACACCATAGTGCCCTCCAAGCTTGACATGAAACTCCAGGCTCTGGGCTTAAACAACTCGCTGTGCAGCTGGATCCTGGACTTCCTGTCAAGCAGATGCCAGGTGGTCAGAATGGGCAGCAACATCTTCTCATCACTGACCCTCAACACTGGAGCCCCGCAGGGCTGTGTTCTCAGCCCACTCCTGTATTCCCTGTACACACATGACTGTGTGGCAACACATAGCTCCAATGCCATCATTAAGTTTGCTGATGATAAGATGGTGGTAGGTCTGATCACTGACAATGATGAAACAGCCTACAGAGAGGAGGTGCACACTCTGACATGCTGGTGTCAGGAGCACAATGTATTTGCATTGTATACTGACTTCTTATTTTGTGTATACTGAATATTGTATATTTTAAATGTATATTGTATATTGTGTTGTGTAACAAGATGTGTAAATTGTGTTATGTGTAAATCAGATGTTTATTGTAACTGTCATACTGCTATGTTGCTTGGAACTGCACCCAAGTCTTTCACCCACTGTCGCACTTGTGTATACGGTTGAGTGACAATAAAGGGATTTGATTTGATCAATGAAGTGTTTTGTGTGAATGTATGGGCAAGATGGTTTTCACAACATGTTGTAACTATGACTCTGGCCTACAAAATCCAGCACTCAAAAGTCTTGTGAAAAAATGTTTAGTATGTGTTTTATGGCCCTATATCATTGTCCTTAACTTTTAATTGTTTTACTTTCCAAGTTTAAACTTGATTTTCTCAAAAATTCTAATGTGTACATACAAGTTGCTCACATATTATTGTAGCACAATTTGTGCTGAATGCAGTGTAATGAGACTTTTGCCATTTCTATGGTGTAAGTAGCAGAAATAAGCACAAATGTCAGGGCATGTCAGGATCCAGAACAAATACACAGACTCCAGAGGGTTAATATCATGCAGAAACACGCTGACATAGTGATTGATGTATGTAGTCCATATCCATACACAAATGGTCACAGGACCACAAGAATCTGGATTTGTCTCCAACACTTGACATTTCATTGGAGGATTTTCTGGTAACACTTTCTAAAAACTGTGGTTACAGTTATTAATGAGACTTTATAACATATCGTAAGGTGTATTATGAGACATTATGAATGCATTATAATAGGCTTCATATAGAATGTTACCTATTTGTTTTAATAAATAAAAGTACCTACAGTAATTTATATCCATCACCACAAGGTGGAGCCTTGTCAAAAACACAGATCAAACCCGGCCTTACAGTATGTGTTTGGGAGGTGGAGGTACAATGAATTACCAGCACTGCTATATCAGCATGCAGATCTATGTGTATATGCTACAACATATTTAAGAAGCAATTTCCTCAGCGAAGTAACTTACATTATAGGCAGCCTTTAAACCGCCATTGTCAGCTATGTTTTCTCCCAGCGTCTGTTTTCCATTTATGTGTTCTCCATTGATAGTGTATTGAGTGTACTGATCGACCATACACTCTGTGCGATTCTTAAAAGCGTCCACCGAGGAGTTCTGCCACCATGGTCGAAGGTTCCCATCTTTGTCATACTCTCTTCCTGTGAAATGACATTAAGTGTTAAAGGGATAGTTCACCCAAAATGCAAATTTTGTCATCATTTAGTCACCCTTATGTTGTTCAAATCCTATATAACTTTCTATTTTTCATGGAATACAAAAGAGATGTTAGGCAGAATATTAGCCTCAGTGACTTTCAGTGTATCCTTTTTACCATATATTGAAAGTAGGCCAACACTCTGCCTAAAATCTCCTTAACATCACTGTCATCTCGTTTTCATTTTAAGGTGAACAACAATGACAGCTAGTGTCTGTGCTTGCGTGTGCTAACCTTGGTCATCAAAAGCGTGTGTTAACTCATGTCCCATGACCACTCCAATGCCACCGAAGTTTAAAGCTCTGTGAGAAGCATAAACATGTACACTCTCAGTCTTTAAGATGAAAATAGAAACATTTAAAGGTACACAATAAAGATATTTTGTTCATTTCTAATGAATAATTAAAGGTATACTCAGTATTTTTTTCCTCATTAAAAAAGTTTAACTTCTAAAGACATGAATTGTAATTTTGCAATATATGTAAGAAATCATGAGCACTCACATTAAAATAAAGATTCCAGTCATATCAGTCACCTTATAAAAGCTGTTTTATTCTACATGGAGAGGGTCCGCACATGGGGGCTTCCATTTTAGAATCACACGACCAGCTGAATATTACTCACTTAATCTCTGTAATCGTCCTGTTATTTGACACTTTCACTCACTGATTAAAATAATCATAGCTGACTACATTTCTGCAATGGCATCTGAAACTGAAACTATTGATTTTAAATGATGCTGCATCCAAGCCGCTAGGTGTCAGTGTCATTCCAAGATGACACAAAGACAAAAGTTACTGAGTGCACCTTCAAATTAGAAATCCTCCTTAGTGTACCTTTAAATTTGATGTATTTAAAAAATGTTTTACTTCAGCTAACTATTTCAGCCATGATTACTTAGGGTGATCCTGGGCGTAGAACGGTGCCTGTAAGATTCCAGCGGGGAAGACAATTCCATTCTTGGTTGGCATGTAGTATGCATTCACCGTGGGTGGAGTCATACTCCATCTATAGATGCAAAGAGACCGTAATCAGTCATCGGCAACTGTCTTACATGATATGTCGAATCAAAATGGCAAATTCTTCTCTAACACACAAACACTTAAACTCACTGGTCTCTGTTTGGTGGCTTGCGGAGCTGATCGGCCATCACTCGCGCTGAAAAGTTATAGAAGTTGATCATATTCTGGAAGAAGTTGTCCTCCGTGACCTCATACTACAAACAAACACAACACACTGAATGTGAACCCAAATATTTTAATCAATTATTAAATGTCATACAATTGTAATACAACATAGTTTTTCTGAAATGTTTCAAAAAACAAACATAATATATATTAAATTATCATAAATTCCTAATGTAATAAATATTTGAAATATTTATGCTGGCTCCACAATCAATATTAACCCCGCATCTTTGTTACTTTTTAAAAGAAAGCACAACTTTACTGCTATTCTTGATATACAGTGGCCCCAAAAAGTATTTGGAAATACTTAAAGGGATATTTCATACAAAAATGAAAATTCTCTTATCATTTACTCACCCTCATGCCATCCCAGATGTGTATGACTTCTGCTAAACACACACAAAGATTTTTAGAAGAATATTTCAGCTTTGCAGGTCCTCACAATGCAAGTGAATGGGTACCAAAATGTTTAAGCTCCAAAAGCACATAAAGGCAGCATAAAAGTAATCCATCATAGTCTAGTGGTTAAATCCATATCTTCAGAAGCAATATAATAGGTGTGGGTGAGAAACAGATCAATATTTAAGTCCTTTTTTTTTAACCATAAATCTCCAATTACACTTTCACATTCTTCTTTTGTTCTTCATGCACATACTGGTCATGGAAGAGAATTTATGGTGAAAACAGACTTAAATATTGATCTGTTTCTCACCCACACTTATCGCTTCAGAAGATATAGATTTAACCATTTGTGTCTTATGGATTACTTTTATGCTGCCTTTATGTGCATTTTGCAGCTTAAAAATTTTGGTCCCCATTCACTTCTAAAAATTCTTCTAAACATTCTTCGTTTGTGTTCAGTAGAAGAGAGAAAGTCATACACATCTGGGATGGCATTAGGGTGAGTAAAAAATGAAAGAATTTAAATTTTTTGGTGATCTATCCCTTTAAAAATGACAAGTCACCTTTAAAATATAAATAAAAAAAATTATAATAAAAAAGGAATAAATGAAAAGAAAAGAAAAAAACGTGGCATCTGTAAACAAATGATGCCAGACATTTTTCTCAGATATAACTCAGAGGCATTTTTGCCACGACTTGTAACGTGGTGATGTGTAGTGTATGTTCCCAATGGATTTTTACACTAATGTTTGACAGCCAGAAAGTGTCCACATACTTTTTGTACTCTTTTTAAACAGTATGTCTAAGGTATTATTGTATTGTACATTGTATAAATGTTCAAAAAATATTTTAGGGGCCGCTGAATCAGTGAAATATAACAAAAAAAGGAAAAATTAATTAATGGATTTGCTGACTCACCCCATCATATACATCATCAAGCTCTTTGGAGTCCAGAATGAAGTCTGGGAATCCAATCATGTCATATATGGCATCCGCCTAGAGCCATAAAATACACTTTATCCTGATTTTCTGGCAACTAACACAAACTGTTTACAGTTAAGTTGTTTTTACAGTCTTGAATCCCAGACAAATTCTCAAGTTTTGGTTATCCAGTCATGCAGCTGACTCAATAATTCTCATCTGCTCTAACCTTGTCCTTGGCAGCTTGTCGGGTCTGTTCATCCATCCAGTTCAAATCGTCTAGAGCATCTTTGAAAGCTGTGCGTATTTCATTGATCATCCCCTCTGCCTGCATTATGGGAAAAAAAAAGAGACAGGGTTATGTTCTCAAGATGCAATGCACACTGCTGCCACATGGTGGCAAACTCACACCATCAATGAGCTTCTAAATTCAACGTGCAGAACTAAACTTGGGTCTCATATTCAAAAACACAACATTTAGCATTTTTTAAATACTTATACAGTTGAAATGATAACATTTGGATATTACATAAACATTTCATAGTGGTTTTTATTTTAGTCTTAAAAGTGTAGTTTGCCATTTTTTTTTTATGGTAAAATACTGAGCGTCTTTGGCAGACGAAGGAAGCATTATTTCTGCAATCTTGGTGCCGTAAGAGGTGCAGAAATTACACAGTTCACCTTTAATATGACTCACAGTGGCTTTGAGTGACTTACTATTTCTTTGCTTTGTTTGTCAAAGGTGGCTTTGACGAAAAGAGCACCCAACGCAAAACCAAGAGTGTCGTCTGCGTTCCCAATGCACGTCTGCCACCGTGGGGTACAGGACTGCATATAAAACACACAAATGTCCAAATTACACTCAGATGAACTAATCTGGTAACCTGAAACAAGTAGTCATAAAAACACAAAATGGGGACCATATATTCAATTTGATTTGTGCCTCAATATTAAAAATGTTCTGATTGCACAAAAAAAAACCCAAAAATAAATAAATAAAATAAAATATATATATATGAATATACACTATATATATTATATATATAGTGGCAAGTAAAAGTATGTAAACCATTTGGAATTAGCTGGTTTTCTGCATAAATTGGTCATCAAAGTCACAAGTATAGACAAAGCACAATGTGCTTAAGCTAACAACACACAAACAATGATTATAGTCTTTTCATGTCTTTATTTAATACATCCCATTAAACATTCACGGTACTGTGGAAAAAGTAAGTGAACCCCCAGGCTAAAGACGTCAACAAAAACTAATTAGAGTCAGGAGCTGGCAAACCTGGCATCCTGTGGGTTAGAGCTACTTTGACTTATAAAAAGCACTCACAGTTTTGAGTGTGCTATACACAAGAAGCATCTGCTGACGTGGACCATGCCTGGTAAAAAAGAGATCTCAGAAGATCTACGATCAAGACTTGTTGTTTTGCATAAAGCTGGAAAGGGTTACAAAGTTATCTCGAAGAGCTTAGATATTCATCTGTCCACAGTTAAACAAATTGTCTATAAATGGAGACGATTTAGTACTGTGGCTACTCTCACAAGTGAATTCCCAAGTTTATCAAGATATCCTACAATATAATGTCAGGGTGGCTGTGCGCCAGCTAAAGTGCAGTAGAAGTTGGGAGATGCAGCAGGACAATGACCCTAAACATCGAAGTAAATCCACTGTATCCACTGGCTTAAAAAAAAAAAAGAAAAGAAAATCCACCTTTTGGAGTGGCCCAGACAGAGCTCAGACCTTAACCCAATAGAGATGCTGTGGAATGACCTCAAGAGAGCCATTCACACCGGACATCCTAAGAATATGGCTGAGCTGAAGCAGTTCGGAGGAAGAATGGTCCAAAATTCCTTCTGAACATTGTGCAGGTCTAATCCGCAGCTACCAGAAATGCTTGGTTGAGGTTACTGTTGCCAAAGGAGGATCAACCAGTTATTAAATCCAAGGGTTCACTTACTTTTTCCACAGCACACTGAATGTTAAATGTGATGTGTTCAATAAAGACATGAAAAATTATAATAATTGTTTGTGTGTTGTTAGCTTAAGCACATTGTGTTTGTCTATACTTGTGACTTTGATGAAGATGAGATCACATTTTAAGACCAATTAATGCTGAAAACCAGCTAATTCCAAAGGGTTCACATACTATTTATCACCACTGCAATTGCTATACAAGTGCATTAATTGCATTGTATATTATTTCAAAAGTAGTGTAGAATCTCTCTTAAAAGAAATAATGGGGACCAGATTTTCTATTTGATATGTGCCTCAATATTACCAATAATCAGATTGCACAATAAAACAATATGTGCAAAGAAGTAGTTCACCCAAAAATGAACATTCTGTCATTGTGTACCCATCCTTGGATTATTCAGCAGATTGAGTGCTCCATACAATGAAAATGAATGGGAACAGGGGATGTTGAGCTCCAAAAACGCATCATAGATGTAGTCCATACTACTCATGCACAATATTCCAAGTCTTCTGAAGCAACAAGATAGCTTTGTAAGAGAAACATATTGAAAGATAAGTTATTTACTGAAAATCTTGCCCTCAGCCACAGAGCTCAAATCTTATTTTTGCTTCTGCATATTCAAACTGGGCATCGGAAGACTTAAAATATAGTGCATGAGTTAAATGGGCTCCTTTTATGATGATTTATCTCATTCATCTCCTTTTGTGTTCCACGGAATGACTTGAGGGTGAGTCAATGACAAAAGTTTATCCCTTTAACTCACACATATACTCTACACACACCTTTTTGGTGCCATAAAGGCTCTCTAGAAGCTTATCCTGAGCATTTTCAAACCGCTGGTCTAGACTGGAGGCTCCTTTCTGCACCAGGTTCCAGATCATGTAATTATTCAAAAGACTGGAGAAGAAAGAGAGAGAATGTGTCAGAATATCTAAAAGAGGGACCATTCATGCATGTACTGTATATTCATTTATTTATCCATGTAAAGAGAGAGAGACAGTCTTACAGAAGAGGAATAAAATCTATTAATATTCATGAACAGGAGGATTGATAGACAGAAAGAGAGTGAGAAAGATAGAGAGACTGTTATTAGTACTGAACGTTCTGATCCACTATCTAAATAAGCATTCTCAGAGGGGGAATGTTGTTTTCCTGAAATCTGATCGGCTGTAACTATCGAGACGGTTGTACCTGCGGTCGGTCTTGTTGATGAGCTCTGAAACCTGCTGCAAGTATTCCTTTGCATAGACCACCACAGGCTCAGTGTCATTCAACTCCAGTGGCGAGAGGGCAGAGTTGAGATAATCCAGCCAATCAACTGCTGGAGCCAACATCTATAACCGAAACATAACGTCAACATCAGCAGGATTAAACAGCAGAATATTCCATAATACGTTTTATTCTAATACACTGTAACGTGTTCTTGAGTTCCAAAACAGCTAGATGGAGCACAACAGAAAGGAAGACTAAATCTAAGAATGTGATCTGTATGAACGGCTGCTAATTCACTGTTAAGGGGCCATTCACACAGGAGTCATTCTTGCATTCATAAACAGCAAGACAGCGCACAATGGAAAACAATGGAGTCGTTTTTTGTTTTTTTTACTTGACACAGCATCTTGTCATGTCATGTCAGTCATGGCACAAGGAACTGAAAAAAAGTGAGATGCAACAACTTCCGTTTGACACTTATGTACAGGCCAACAATTACAAACAAGCACAGACTGAATACAAGAACACATACTGAATGAATGACCCTTGGCACTGTTAAAAGTGATTTTTAGGATTATTTAGGAGATTCAGTTTCAGGCTTTTTACATTTACACACATTTTTTAAATTCATACATCGAACACAGAAAAGCAAAACATATATACACAGAATCAACATTTAACTCCCACGGTAGAAAAAGACTCTCTCTGCTTTATATATCTAGCCAAAAGCTTCCCTGCTTTGTCCCACGGCTCAAAGTATGACTGTCTTGCCCTGAATAGCCAAAACTCTACCTTCCGTGACAAAATAGTATTATATCTGTATTTCAGTCGGGTCAATTATCTGAGGTCATCAGATGACATTCGGCACTTCAGCTCTACCTCGGCACTTTTAATATTCCCTTCCAACTCCATGAGTTCTCGTGCTTTGGATTTTTTGATGAATGAGGCACACTTTATGATCTGACCCCTAAGAACCGCCTTAAGTGTCTCCCAAGCCACGCCCACAGAGGATACTGAGCACCAGTTGGTCTCCATATAAACATTGATTTCGGCCTTTAACATTTGTTGAAATTCAGGATTTTGCAAAAGGGATACATTAAAGCACCAACAATATGATTTATTTTTCTCCATATGTGGCAACACCTCTAATTTCTAAAAAGATGTTTCCAATTGAGCAATCAACAACAGATGAAATGAGGGACTTAGATATATATATATATATATAAAAAAAAAAAAATATATATATATATATATATATATATATATATATATATATATATATATATATATATTCTAGAATAAATCCTATGGACTGATGAAAAAAATGTATAGTCCTTACTAGATGGGTTCAAAATTTTACACATCCTGTGTTGCATCACTGTTACACACTTTTGCTTCACTATGATCAAGGACTGAGTCCATCAAAAGATTAAAGTCTTCTCCCAATATTATATCATGGGGGGTGCCAGTGGCTTGCAACATCCCTTCAAGATCTATAAAAAAGCCCTGATCATCAGTGTTAGGTGCGTAAATATTAGCCAAAATCAACATTTGCCCCTGAATTTCTGCTAAAACTATAATGACTCTTCCTAATTTATCTTTAATCTGTTTGAGACATTTGATTTGTAGATGCTTCCTTATCAGTGTAATGACTCCCCTGCTCTTACTTGAGCCAGCACTAAAGGAAATATTTTCACCCGATATCTTCCCAAATTTTTCAGATTCCTGCAGGGAAAGATGCATTTCTTGAAGAAACACTATATCATATTTCTTACGATTAAGAAAAGAAATAACCTTCCTTCTTTTTTTGGGGTGCCCCAACCCATTCCACGTGGGAGAGAGACAATCCACTCATATTAACATTTGACATTTTGGCATATTAGAAATAATAGATTGTGTGTCAAAAATAAAATTATAACGACCACATTCCAACATTAGTGCAACAATCAAACCCCGAACATCCCCCAGAAAAAAAAAGAAAAAAAAAAGAAAAACGTGCGCATTAACCCCATGCACGACAGCACCAACTGCCGTCCATCCCTCTAAACTCAAACAGTCCATGTATGCCTACGAAAGCCTCCGTGACAACTTTGCTGTTGGATTGCTCGAGTCCGGTGCTTTATTACAAATTTTGTGAGACAGAATTACACAACAGAAAATAATCTATAAAACAAACTCCAGCCAATAGGAGGCATAAGCACAAAAAACATGCAGAATCATCCACAAATTGTCCCGAAGAAGTGTTATTCTACAAAACAAACTCCAGCTGCTAGGCGGAACCAGCACAAAAAGAAACAAAAAGGTGCTCAGTTTCCTCGGACAGTCAAGTGAATGTACACTGAGTCAGGCCCACTCGGCTGCAAAGTCAGTATAACACAATGACTTACTCCACTGACTTTATGAAGGACATTGCATGCTGTGGGCATGCAAATATTTTGTGGCCATCCTTAGTATCTATTCTCAATTTGGCCTGGAACATCAGTGCAAAAGCGACCTTCCGTTGATGTAAGAGTTTCTTGCATTCCTTGAATCGATCATGTTTCTCTCTTGTTGGATTCGCAAAGTCTGGGAACAAGAAAATGTTGTGGTTCTTCCAAGAAAGCCTTCCTTTAATCCTCGCCTCGCGTAACACGAGATCTTTATCGGATGATCTCAGAAATCTGGCCAGAATTGATCAGGCCTGTCTCCCTCCGTGGATCTCTGAGCCGGAACTCTGTGAGCTCGCTCGATTTCCAGCTTATGGCCTGTTATGTCGAGCAGACTCGGGAAGAGCCCGTCTAGGAATTTTACCATATCTCAGCCTTCTTCGTCCTCAGGAATTCCAACAATTCGGACGTTGTTTCGCCGGTTACGATTCTCCAAGTCTTCCAACTTTTCTCAGACGTGATCCAAGTCTGTCTTAGTCGCTAGCAGGTTAGCAGCTAATTCCATCTCCGATGACTCCAGATAATCGATCCGTTTCTCAACAACCGCCACTCTTGTAACCATCTCAGTGAATTTCGTCACCATGGCAGTGATCAATTGACGTATTACAGCAAGATCCTCCAAGTCAGCAACAACCTTCATCAGCATTGCCGATGCGTTCATCAATTGACGCCGAATTTCCTTCACCGTCCAAATTGACTACCGGGTTTTCGGCCTGCTGCTCAGGGGCTTCAGCTTGAGCACATAAGTGTCTTTTAATATCTCCAGAGCCCAAGGATTTTGATTTCTTTGACATATTGTCTTCCTAGAACAGTTAAGAATCAGGGTGCATTGCATCTCAGCGGTTTATGACAAAAAAAGTATTAAAACTAGCAAAGTGCACCGTTCACACGTCCGAACCTCGCATGGCACCACATGACCAGCATTTTCACACATTTTTAACCCTTGGTTAACATAATCCTGGGTTATCTTTTGAGCTTTGCTGAAGATTATAAAGTTAACAGACTAGAACGTTCTACAAAGAAGGATTTGCCACTGTGGCATGTTAAAAAAAAAGAAAAAAAAAGAAGGAAAAAATCTGAGATACAGCTAAGGGGAACAGAGATAGAAAGAGAGAGAGTGAGAGAGAGAGAGAGAGAGAGAGAGAAAAAATAAATGTTTCACTTAGGGAGCCAGTAGCAAAATACATAAATGTTTCTGTTTTTGACAGTGATTACATACACAGAGGTCTACATTTTTTAAGGACATGAAGCAAGCATAATATGAGAAAAAAAGAGCCTCTCGTGAATTAAAGGTACATTAAGTAATTTTGTCTTTATGTTTTGCTGATAGATATCACCAAGGCATTTACATATTTCCATTGATCATGCTATAAATAATGGAGGGGTTGTACTTGCTTGTTTTGATTAATGGGGGGGGGGTTACCTCTCCCCCATCCCCTCTGGAATCTACGCCCCTGGATATAAAGGTATTGGGCTTTATACTGACACCTATCTGCGTCAATTAGATCTGCACGATTATGAAAAAAATAATTGTTGATTATTTCCCTTTATTTTGTTATTGTGATTCATTTTAATTCACAGAATTTACATCAAAATATTTATTTTGTGCAGGGTAACTGCATACCATATTCTTTATGTAGGAGTATGTGTTCCTGAATTACTTCAATGCTGTTTTGTAAATGTAATTTATACATGTAAATAAAGAATGGTCAACTTCATATTGGCTCTCTTAGCAACATGAAAAACAGAACTGTTATTCAAATTTTTAATAAATTACACATAGAATGCGATAACAGTGATTGGTTACAATTCTCAACTGCTGCTGCTGCCAAAAAAAAAAACTAAAATAAAAATTGTAGTAAATAGAAAATTGTAATGCAATGAGAATAGGCCAAATCTGAATGATGTAATTTACACTTTCTACTATTAATTAGTTCAATTGTAATCTTGATTATTTATGAGATTACTTGTGCAACCAATACTGAATCACACAAAAGCAAATGTTTTCAAATGTTGACATTATACGTATATTTGTGATTCCTTTATTTTGCACATTAAAGTGTCCGATAACAGGAGGGTTACTGAGATAAAATGAGTAGTATTTGTCTGGTCATCTGATATCAATATGGCAGTCACCATGAGGGGCAACCTGCCTTATGTAAAAACAAAACAGCTTTTTCTAGCCATTGACTGAAGTCCTCTAATCATTATAAACATATTGTCAAAAGTGCTATGCTTTGCTTTAGGGGTAAAACGTTTTAGTGGAAAAAGTTACATAGACTCTATATTAGTCTTTAAATGAATAGTTCATCCAAAAAATAATACATCTCTCATCATTTACTCACCCTTATGTCATTTCAAACATGTATGACTTTCTTTCTTCCACGGAACACAAACAAAGATATTTTGATGAAGATATGATGTCTGTTTGTCCATACATGCAAGTGAGCAAATGTTCAGGCACCAAGAAGGATATAAAAAGGCAACATAAAGGTAATCCATAAGACTCCAGTGGTTTAATCCATGTCTTCTGAAGCGATCCAATCAATTTTGAGTGAGAGCAGACCAAAATATAACTCCTTTTTCACTGTACATCTTTCCACTGCAGTCTCTAGGCACAATAATAATTGTCAAGCTCGATTACACTTCCTAGTGCTTGACACATACGCAGAGCTTAATTACACTAGGAAGGGAAATTGAGCCTAAAATCATGGTTGCCAAAGAGACTGCAGATGTCAAGATTTATAGTGAAAAAGGAGTTATATTTTAAGAAAAGGAAGCCATACGAGTTGAGGACGACATAATGGTGAGTAAATAATGAGAGAATGATGATTTTGGGTGATCTATTCCTTTAACTAATATGTACATACAGTACATTCAAAAACTGCTTTAGCATTTGATGCATTGTACTTATTGTGAACATATGTGTTAGGGGTGGGCGATATGCCCAAAATCTTATTTCACAATAACAAAATATACACTCACTGAGCACTTTTTACTATATATACCCTCATTTTAACACCTTTACACCTACTTATTCATGCGATCATCTAATCAGCCAATCGTGTGGCAGCAGTGCAATGCATAAAATCATGCAGATACGGGTCAGGAGCTTCAGTTAATGTTCACATAAAAAAAATCAGAATGGGGAAAAAATTTGATCTCAGTAATTTGGACCGTGGCATGACTGTTGGTGCCAGATGGGCTGGTTTGAGTACTTCTGTAACTGCTGATCTCCTGGGATTTTCACGCACAACAGTTTCTAGAGTTTACTCAGAATGGTGCCAAAAGCAAAAAACATCCAGTGTGTGGCAGTTCTGCAGACAGAAATGCCTGAGAATGGGGGGGGGGTTACTTACCTTAAACACTTTTTTGACCAAATTAATGCACATCAAAAAGCACATCTTTTTCTTTCATAATATTCTTTTTGCTTACTTCATTTTATCAGTGGTGCTGTTTCACAAAAGCTGACACAGAGCAGAAATATTTAATTTGCAAACAGCACCACCGATGTCACACCTCTTTTAATAACAAGCTCCTCTTCATTTTCTTGACTTGTTTCAGAGTCATCCCATTCTGTGTGTTCTGTGGAGATGTCTTTCTCCATGTTTCTTCAATTCTCTCAGTCTCACGTGAAGCCCTGCCCACTGTTAGACACGCTCATGCCATGCACATGGATATTAACATATTGCGATATATAACGATACAGAAAAATCTATCGATTTACACTTTATATAGTCACCACGATATATATCGTCATATTGCCCAGCCCTAATATGTGTTGTACATTAAAAGTACATGATTGTAATTACATAAGTAATTACACTGTAGACCCCTACCCCTAAACCTACAGTACCCTTAAACCCAACCCTACCTATCCCAAACCCTACCAGTACCCCAACCTTTGTAGCAGCAAATTTGAATCTTGTGAATGTTTCACAGAACAACACATATGTGCATAATAGGCACATTGTATTAAATGCTTAATTTTCTAAAGTACATAGTAATCCAAGACACCTAGGGGTGTAAAATAATATTGTATTGTATTGTATTGTATCGTATGATACAATGCTCACGATTCAATACCATACGTATCGTACGATATACAAACAAACACATTATAGTGTAATTAAAACCAAGCAGTGCAACACTGAGAGCTGCGAAACAATCTCCTCCCCAGAAAGGCGGTGCTGAGCGCTCACAGGAAAACAGAGCAACATACCTACAGTACACAGGCGAGAAGATCGATGGCAAATGGCCAGTAGATTGTAACGTTACAGCTTGTCGAATTTGCCAAACAACGGTGTCATGTCCCGGCGCTACATCAAACACGTCATTTTATCATTTCATCGCCGCGCAAAACGGTGTATTTGCGATGCAGAAACAGCAGCAAAGTTGCATTTAACAGCCAGCCTCTCCAGATGACATGGAGCATTACACTGACCAAGACGATCATAAGTAACAAAAACAAGCTTATTAAAAAATATGACAATATAAAAAACAGCAATTACACAAGACTTATTATTCTCTGGTTTTGACGTTGAAATGTAAACAGGTATGAGTACAACACTTGCACACAAGTTATAAGCCCGTAATAACACTGGTAAAGTTTACATGCAACGTGAAACCGGGGGAAGAGGCCAAAAAAAATTATGTGTGCCAACTGGTTTTTGCTCAAGCCGCTAAATAATATTGTACATATATCGTAAAACCAGAGATCAGGTTCCTCTCGAGTTTTTTTTTTTTCACCAATAAAATAACATTGAAATGAGTTTTTCCTTGCTACATTCACTTTAGCTGATCACTGGGGGCTTTCAGACAACAAGGCCTGATTTTCTATAAAGCTGCTTTGAAACAACATGTATTGTAAAAAGTGGTATACAAATATAAATGACTTGAGTGTAGACAAACTAATGAAAATTGTGAGTTCATATTAGTATTAATAAATGCAGTTCTATTGTTTGAGTTACTTTATTATAGAGCTCTACTTTTTGTTGCCAATATCAGACATTTATGATTTAAAAGACATTTATGTTGAATCCTTGTATAACTTTGACCTAAACATTTGTGGGTGCTGTTTTAAAAAAAAATCGTATTGCATCGTTTCGTATCGTGAGGCTTTGCATCATATCATGAAATTTGTGTATCGTTACATGCCTAAAGAGGGACCAAAATTATTTAGTTACTTACATCCTTAATAATGACCAGCATTCATTCTCTTCTGTTTTTTCTATAACATGTTTGTCTTTCACATGTTTGGATTTGCGGTTGCACAAAATCCTCAACTATGCAGCAGGAAAGTGATAATAATCCACACATCTGCATTTCTGAAACCCAGATGCAATTTTATCCGCTCTGCCCTTAGGTCTAATACAGCAAAGACCACCATCATAAACACAGTTGAAAGCCCCCCATCTACCAGAGCCCTCATCTTTACTGTGGGCGTCTGGAGAAAGAAAACAGATTAGGTGACTAAAATGGACTATTTTCTCTCTCTTATGGTTTTGAGTTTCATAAGGTTGCAGTGGAGCTGGGTTGTTTTTTTAAATAAACTCAAAAAGCAAGTGGACTCTTGTGAATGCTCTGCAAATAAACATGAAAAATGTGAAGTGACTATTACATGACTTGCATAATAAGAGGTAAGACACGAAAGACAGAAGACAAAAACAAGAGAGTAATATCGTTCTAATTCAAGTATGCAATTTTTTTCATTATTATAAATGTTAATCTGCAGAGATAACTACAAGTAAGCATTTGGTAGGTTGACTTAATAACTTAAAAAATGAATCGCTTACTTGTAGCTGGCTCTGCACCTCACAGTAAACTGGGATATGAGAAAAGTAATTCAAGTAAATTTAAAATACATTACAAATGATTCTATAATACAGCAATATCACACAAGCAAGAGTGCTGTATGCCCAGCTATCAGCACGGCTGTGATTCGTCCATAGGCACGAGGATGGACAATATAGCACGATTGCTATATTGAGTGTGATATTGCTTTTATACAACAGTCCAATAAACAAGCAAATAAATAAGTAGGCAAAACAAAGGACTGTCCCAAAAAAACGTTCGTGTGTGGAACTATACTTTCTTACCCCACGGATTCAGGATCTGCCATTGCTAGTTCGAAAGATGCGCCCAAGCCTACATTACTAATTCAAAAACCTCACTTTAGAACTAGTAGCGACAGCTTGGGTTCTCTCCTCCACCATGTTGAAAGTTTATGACTTCTCCCAACTCGGAAACTTGTCTCAGGTAGGCGCCCTGAGCGTGTTTGATCACTCTGCCTTTCACAACTCAGCTATGATCGGCAGTAGTGTTGAAGCTGTTAGTTTGACTCTGACTACGTTTACAAGGACACCAGAAAGTGGCTTATTGCGAGAAAGTGGGTTATTGCAAGAAAGCAGCATTCCCGTTTACATGCACTGTATAAGCGGTAACAAACATAGTATCCGAGGAAGACTTCACTATTTTATTCCCAGTTGCTTTGCTTTATTTCAAGATATTCCAGAGTTGTTGCTGTGTTTGTTTCCTTAACTTTCCATCACGATATGCAGCAGAATTTCTCTGAAATAATAATTTTTCCCTCTCACATAAAACTCTGGGATTCTCTCAATGTATAAGCGCATATATATATATATATATATATATATATATATATATATATATATATATATATATGTGTGTGTGTGTGTGTGTGTGTGTGTGTGTGTGTGTGTGTGTGTGCACATATATAGGGACCATCGACATTTTACATTGGTGTGTATAAATGGCTATAGAGCTTATATGTGCTTTTCCCACTGTAGTCCCAAAAATTTTTTAATCTTTCTGCTGTGTTGACTTGTTGTTGGGCTCCATCCTATGACGTTTGTTATCCGGTCTGTTCACGCACATGTGCATTATTCAAAAACCTGTAACAATGCCGCTTATGTGTTTAAATGGCCATATTAATCCCCGTTCTCTGGGAGAAACCTAGCTGTGTTAAACTGCTTTCTCTTAATCCCTTAAATGGCATAAGGAAATTGGCATTCTCGTTTACATGACATTTCAGAAACCTATTTTCTGCAAAAACCCTGGAAAAAAAACTTTTCTTAAATGCATGTAAACATGGTCTCTATTTCTCAGCTATAGTGTAGTAGTAATCCAAGTGATCATGGAAAGACAAGCCGATGACATCAATGAAACTCAAGCACTGACTAACAATACAGTCTCTCTCAACATCAACTTAACTCGCTCAAAAACACATAAAAGATGGTCTTTTGTCACCACCTGCTGGTTCAAATCTTTAATTTCACAGGGTTCTCTGTACCCCACTGTACAAAGGAGGAAATAGATTTTTTAAAATGATATCGCTGATCCTCAGCAACTGTTTTCACAGAAATCACAGAGAACTTCACTGAACGCAGGTGCATAAAGACAAAATGCTCTTAATAATTTAATGATGAAAACAAGCCACATGATGCAAAAATGATTGAATATAAGTATGCAGAGAAAGATGAACAGAAAAATAAGACAAAAGAGAGGATGAGCTGATATATTCTATTACTTAATCAAGAGACAGACAGACAGACAGACAGATGATAGATAGATAGCTAGATAGATAGATATATAGATAGAATAGATAGATAGATAGATAGATAGATAGATAGATAGATAGATAGATAGATAGATAGATAGATAGATGGTAAAAGAAAAAAGATATACGGAGTAATGGTTATTCTCATCCTATTCTCTGATTCTGCCCTCGTAAAGCGTGTACATACCAACTCACTCACACTTCTTGCATTATTCATAAACTCTCCCTTCTCGTATCTCAAAACACACTCACCACAAACACCTTTAATAAGCACTATGCTGAAACACAAACTCATTATTCTGGTTTAATGATAAAAACTAATGAACCCAAAAATTCAGCACGGAACTGAACTCATCTTGCATCTACTTATTTGCTCTTTCATCTATTTAACACACAACTATGCAAAACATCACGACTTTTATATAATTTTGTATAATTAAAACCTGAGCACACACCTGGAGCTCTGCTATCGTTATCTTGTGGTAGATCTTCTCCTCGTCTCTGCGTTCGTCCTGAGGCACGGTGATGTTGGCTAGCGCAGTCTCGAAATCCAAAATTTGCTGCATCTGACCCCGGGTGGAATTCTTGTCTCCTCCCAAAAACAAACCCAATTCCACCATATAGTCCAGATAAGCCTTCAACACCTAAACACACACAAACAATCACATTTCCAAATGCATTATGTTATATGATAAGAGCAATCATGCAAAAATCACTCAAGATACGCTTTTACAGACAAGTTCTGTTATCAAAGTAAAATCAGTTATTTTCATGTTGACTTTAAGCTCCGCCAAATCCTACCTTCTCATTTGTTTTATTGAGGTAATAATCTCGAGAAGGCAAGAAGAGTCCTGATTGGTCAACCTGAAGAAACAGGAAGTTTACATTGATGAACAAACACCAGAGACATTCTGTACGGTGGTAAAAACAGTAAATATAAAACAACAGGCAACTATCTTTGGACATAAAAGAGCTCTCAGCAGAAACCTGACAGAGTGACACCTGGTACTAAGATGCATTTTGGACGATGCAATCACAAATGTCAGCGCTAAATACAGGTGTAAATGGGGTGTAAAACACTTTGTGATAGGATCATAAAAACCACATACAGAAGTAGTATGACCACATCGCATATGAGGTTTAAACGCTAATCCGTCCTGAATGCGTCCCGGACAGCAGTGAAGTGCCTACTCTCACATGTCAATCAACCACTGCACTAAAACAAGAGTTTAAACTTTGCCGGTTACAAGTGGCTTTAAAAGGAAATAACTGTCTGTTTGAAAAATTTGAAAAAGTGAATACATACTATACTGTAAAAGCACAAGAACTTCACGGACCTTCCACTAAAGCAAGGGATAATTCTGCTCGAAATGTTGTGTTTGTGCTTAGATTAAATTTCAACTCCATCTGGGAGAAACAGTGAGTCTGTTTTATAAGCGCGTTCTTTGTCTTTTATGGCAGTTTATTATCATGCGGTAACACACTGACATGGTGACTGACACTTCCTTCGAAATCTGAACACAAGTGGTCACAGGAGACACCAGGTGTAACAGCAATGTGACTTGCCTGACCACATGTGATCAGATGACCAGAGATGCATCTTAAAACCAGGTGTCTACAGTATATGTACCTGAATGATATTGCTGTTGGAGCTTTTTGGGTCCACACTGACACCAACAGTGAAGAAGGGCTGAGCTCTGTAAGGTCCAGACACTGTCTTCAAAACATCCATAAAGTTATCTTTATCCCAGGACTCTGTGATGTTCCAACCCCCTGTCTGCACACATACACACCATCAGTTTTTTAGTCACAAGATTGTTTGAGCACATTGGCTACTGGGTCTGAAGACATGCCAAACCCGTTTAAGTCCTACAGGTTTATTTAACAAGCTCAAGTCTTACAGGCTTTTCTAACCCATTTAAGTCCTACAGGTTTAACTGGTCTACATAAAGTCAAAGTTGATGTAGTAGATAATTTAGGCTTTATACCACCTAGCAACCGTAAACCTATATAGGACAAGTGGCTATAGAAAATGGATGAATGGATGGACAACCTTGTAAATAGTACATGCAGTAATTCAGTTCAAAACGAAGCGTTACCATTTAGATGGGCAAGATGCTATTGTGAGAGAACTTGAATTTCAGCCTCTATGTCTTAGCCACTGTCTTTGTCACCAGCTGGTGGAGGCTTAAATAAATAAAGCCAAAAGACAGAAGACAGAATTTCCATCCTCTCCAAAACTGACTGCAAACTTGCTCCATTCTGGTATGGAATCCAGCCCTGTGTTTTTTCCAAAAATAAGTTTCACTCAAAAATAAATCATATCATGGAAGTAAAATGAGTTGTGAATGCTATTTTGTGCTGACTATTAGATCGAAGGTATTTCTCGGAGAGTGTGTGAAACAAATGCCTGATATACTTCGGTTGTCCATGTTGCTGATCACCTGCCGTCAACTGTGCTAAAAGAGTATCACAAAACAGTTGTAGTGGGCATGCACCGAATCATATTTGTTCGCGGTCAAAGAGTATACTTTGAAAGGCAACGTGGTCGAACGGGCGCGATCTGATCCAGAACGCAGAAAAAACAAAGTGGTACTTCCATTTGATAACACTAGTTTACAACATAAGTTAACATGAATTAATAATGAACAATACTTTTACAGCATTTATTCATCTTGGTTAATGTTAATTTTAACATACTGTATAGTAAAACATTTTTAAAATCAAAAGTTGTATATGTTAACATTAGCTAATGCACTCCTAACATAAACTAACAATGAACAATTTTATTCTTATTAACTAACAATAACAAAGATTAATAAATGCTGAAAAAAATACAATGTTCATTGTTACTTCATGATACCTAATGCATTAACAAATGGAACCTTACTGTAAAGTGTTACTAACAAAGAATACCAGGGCCTTATAGCAGAAAGCTGTGATATCTTGCTCTCAGAGCTAAAGGAGCAAAGCTCAGACACATAAGACACCTAATATCAAAGCAAATTAAATCTGTCTCACTCTATTTTCAGCTCTCTTTAACACTGTTCCTCAATCAATGTGATCCCAATGACACGACATGAGCGAGAGAGTGACAGATTGCAAGAGAGACAAATTGGAATCATCACATTTTTGTCTAACCCTCCAGTGAACAGCTGTATGTGGGCTTTAAATTAAGGAGATGAAGTGCTGTTTGACATCCCCGTTTTCTCTCTGGGAAGCAATCATCTTCCAGGGGACGTACATTAAAAATGTCTTAGACATGCTCTTAAGAATAGTCTTAAACTTTAAAAAATAAAAAATAAAAATTCTATCATCATATATTCACCCTCATGCCATCCCAAATGTGTATGACTTTCTTTCTTCTGCTGAACACAAACAAAGATTTTTAGAAGAATATCTCAGCTCTGTACGTCCTCACATTGCAAGTCAATGGTATGCAAGATTGTGAAGCTCCAAAAAACACATAAGGCAGCGTAAAGGTAATCCATATGACTCTAGTGTTTAAATCCATGTCTTCAGAAGCAATTTGATAGGTGTGGGTGAGAAACATAAGTCTTTTTTTCCTATAAATTCTTCTCCCTGCCCAGTAGGTGGTGATAGTAATGAAAATTTCCAAATACAAAAGAAGAATGTGAAAATGAAAGTGGAGAATGATTGTAAAAAAGGACTTATATATTGATATCGTTCTCACCCACACATATCATATCACTTCTGAAGACATGGATTTAACCAGTGGAGTCTTATGGATTACTTATACGCTGCCTTTATAGCTTTTTGGGCCTTTAAAGTTCCAAGCGGGTATAAAAGGAGCTGGTATGCAACCACTCATTCAGGTTTTATGCTGAGGAGCCGATATACAGTCCAGCCATTTCAGCGGGTAGTTCAGCGTTGTGGCAGGAGGGACACAACGTCTTGTTCCCTCCATCAGGGAACGGAGGTTACACAATTAAACATGATGTTCCCTATCTGTCACTCACTCGACGTTGTGTTGATGTAGTGACACCAGGGGTCCCTATATGAAACGCTACAATTGGCTGAACTGTGTTATGTGAACTGGCAGTGTGTGGTGGGCAGACTACTCTGTGCCTCATAGCCAGCACACCAGGTCAACACGTAACCTCCCCCAACATAGTTATGAGTGTCGAAAGGCCCTTTGGGGACAAGTCAACTACCCAAAAGATAGAGACAGGCTTAACCTAGTCATGGCCTCTTTTCCCCTTCTCTTTTTCCACTCCCTAAAAAAGAAGGGGGATTATCCGACTGGGCCACCAGGTCTAGTCGGGGGGTGTCCCTGCCAAGGGGAAGACACAGCGGAGACCGCACCTCGCCCAAAGAGAGGGGGGGGTATTTAAGTGGAAGGATACGTCACATGGTCTTTCCAACCATGTGGAGAGTCTTCAAGGTAGATCCTGCCCAATGGGGGAGGAGTTACTACGTACATGGAGACTGGGAGCTCTGCCCAAGGAATACGCAGTTTGCCAACAGGGAAACAAATAAGCGGAAGATATATATCGCATAGGGTTAGCCTTACAGGGAACCACCACATGCGGAGCATCTACCTCAGAACAGGACTCTTAGTTAGACCAGGTACTGGGCCGGCAGCGAATCTCTCCGAAAACTCGACTGCCACAGGGCTCGGAGGAAGTCAACCAGGGAACAAACTTGTGAACACTACTGGGAATTAATCAGCTCAAAAGGTGGTGGAAGGCGCTATGTGCAAGCGATACACCCGGCCGGCTATCCCGGGCTTATCCGCTTGTGTTGCGTGCCACTACCTGGGACGAAATTGGTTCCACCCGGAGGTTGTAAAACCTTGCAAAGGTGTTGGGTGCTGCCCAGCCCGCTGCTCTGCAAATGTCTGTTAGAGAGGCACACCTGGCCAAGGCCCAGGAAGCCGCTACTCCCCTGGTAGAATGGGCTTGTAGCCCTACTGGGGGCGGCATGTCCTGGGCGACATATGCCAATGTTATGGCGTCAATGAGCCAGTGGGCGATCCTCTACTTGAAGACAGCGCTTCCTTTCCGCTGTGCACCAAAGCAGACAAAGAGCTGCTCAGAGGTTCTAAAGCTCTGCGTGCGATCCAAATAGATGCGTAAAGCATGCACCGGACACAGCGACGACAGGGCTGGGTCTGCCTCCTCCTGGGGCAGCACTTGCAGGTTCACCACCTGGTCCCTAAAAGGGGTGGTGGGAACCTTGGGCACATAGTCCGGTCGGGGTCTCAGGATCATGTGAGAGTAACCCGGACCGAACTCCAGGCATGTTTCGCTGACAGAGAACGCTTGCAGGTCACCTACCCTCTTGATGGAAGTGAGAGCAGTCAGGAGGGCAGTCTTCAAGGAGAGTGCCTTAAGCTCGGCTGATTGCAAAGGCTCAAAGGGGGCTCTCTGTAGACCCTGAAGAACTACAGAGAGGTCCCATGAGGGAACAAGGTGCGGTCTGGAAGGGTTCAGCCTCCTGGCGCCTCTCAGGAACCTGATGATCAGGTCGTGCTTCCCTAAGGACTTACTGTCGACTGCGTCATGGTGTGCTGCTATGGCGGCAATGTACACCTTCAAGGTGGAAGGGGACAGCCTCCCTTCCAACCTCTCCTGCAGGAAGGAAAGCACTGATCCGACTGCGCATCTCTGGGGGTCTTCGCGTCGGGAAGAACACCACTTACCGAACAGACGCCACTTAAAGGCATACAGGCGCCTCGTAGAGGGGGCCCTAGCCTGAGTGATCGTGTCTACCACCGCAGGTCCCGTCCAGGAGATTCCAGATTCCAGAGGTCTGGGCGCAGGTGCCAGAGGGTGCCCCGTTCCCGAGAAAGAAGGTCCTTCCTCAGGGACATTCGCCAGGGGGTGCTGTCGTGAGGAGTGTGAGGTCCGAGAACCATGTCTGAGTAGGCCAGTAGGGTGCTACTAGGAAGACCCGCTCCTCGTCCTCCCTGACCTTGCACAGGGTCTGCGCAAGCAGGCTCACTGGGGAAACGCATATTTGCGTAGGCCAGGGGGCCAGCTGTGTGCCAGCACGTCTATGCCGAGGGGAGCCTTGGTGAGGCCGTACCAGAGCAGGCAGTGGGAGGATTCTTGGGAGGCGAACAGGTCCACCTGTGCCCATCCGAATCGACTCCAAATCAGCTGGACCACCTGAGGGTGGAGTCTCCACTATCCCCTGAGGGTAACCTGCCATGACAGCACGTCCGCTGTAGTGTTGAGGTTGCCCGGGATGTTAGTGGCTTGCAGCGACTTGAAGTGCTACCAACTCCAGAGGAGGAGACGGCGGGCGAGTTGTGACATACAACGAGAGCACAGACTTGGCGGTTGACATATGCTACCGTTGCCATGTTGTCAGTCCGAACCAACACGTGCTTGCCCTGGATCAACGGCCGGAACCTCCGCAGGGTGAGCAGAACTGCCAACAACTCGAGGCAGTTGATGTGCCAATGCAGTCGCGGGCCCATCCAGAGGCCAGCGGCTGTGTGCCCGTTGCAAACAGCGCCCCAGCCCATTTTGGAGGCATCTGTCGTGACCACGACGCGCCTGGAGACCAGTTCTAAAGGAACAACTGCCCGTAGAAACGAGAGGTCGGTCCAAGGGCTGAAAAGACGGTGACAGACCGGCGTGATGGCCTCGAGTCTGGAGCCAGTGCTGAAGCGGTCTCATATGCATCAACCCGAGCGGGGTGGCTACTGCTGAGGATGCCATATGCCCCAAGAGCCTCTGAAAAAGTTTCAGTGGAACCGCTGTTTTCTGTTTGAACGCCTTCAAACAGGCCAGCAACGACTGGGCACGCTTGTTTGTAAGGCGCGCTGTCAAGGAGTCCAACTCCAAACTGAGAAAAGAGATGCTCTGAACCGGGAGGAGCTTGCTCTTTTCCCAATTGACCCGAAGCCCTAGTCGGCTGAGGTGTGATAGCACCAGGTCCCTGTGTGCACACAACATGTCTCGAGAGTGAGCTAGGATTAGCCAGTCATCAAGATAGTTGAGAATGTGAATGCCCACCTCCCTTAACGGGGCAAGGGCAGCCTCTGAGATCTTCATAAAGACGCGAGGAGACAGGGACAGGCCAAATGGGAGGACTTTGTACTGATACGCCTGACCCTCGAATGCAAACCGCAGGAAGGGTCTGTGTCGAGGAAGGATCGAGACATGGAAGTACGCATCCTTCGGGTCTACTGCCGCGAACCAATCTTGATGCCGGACGCTCACCAGAATGTGTTTTTGCGTCAGCATCTTGAACGGGAGTCTGTGTAAAACCCGGTTCAGTACTCGCAGGTCCAAGATTGGCCGCAACCCACTGCCTTTTTTCGGTACGATGAAGTAGGGGCTGTAAAACCCTTTCTTTATCTCAGCTGGAAGGACAGGTTCTATCGCGCCCTTCCGTAGGAGGGAAGCGATCTCCGCGCGCAAGGTGGCAGCATTTTTGCTCTTTACCAAGGTGAAGTGAATACCGCTGAACCTGGGCGGGCGCCTGGCGAACTGAATCGCGTAGCCGAGTCGACGGTCCAGATCAGCCATCGCGACGGATTGGAGAGTGCAAGCCACGCGTCCAAGTTCCACGCAAGGGGGACCAAGGGGACAACGTTGTCGGACGTACCGGCAGGTGGGGCCTTGCGGCGGGGCGGAGCTCGAGGTGCCACACCACGTTGTGGCCGTGCTGAGTCTAGGGACATCGAAGCACTTACCTGGCTCCTTGTGACCACCCCCGGAACAGTCTGGGATGGGGGAGGAAGAGGCATGTCCTCGTAACCCGTGGAGACTGCCACATCGGGGGTGGCTGTTTGCCACAGCTGGGCGTTCAGGGGCGGAAAGGCCACCGCTGGAGTTCCAATCCTGCAAGAAGGAACCCATGGACGGTAGTCGTGGTGACGACCGTACACACCGGGTATGTGACCCAGGGAGGAAGGAAGCCGCTCTTTTGCTGAACTGTTGGGTACCACAGCCACTTGGGCATGCAGTGAAATCAAACAAAAAGGCTACAAGAGATTTTCCGCCAGGACCTCCACCGGGGGATGGAGTGGTCTTTCTACCAGCTCCACTTGAGTGGGTTCCCTCATCCCTGGGTCGCCCATCTCAGGGGCACTTTAAGGACCTCCATGGGTTCTTGGGTGCCGGCTGTGAGACGGGTGGCATCTGCTTCCTGCTGTGGGCTCCACGCCAGGGCCGGGCCGAAGGGGCGGGCTGCGGCGGAGCCGGTGCAGTCACTGCAGGGGGATGCCCTTGGCGACAAGCAGACGGGGTGCAGGATCTTGAGCCACGCCGGGGCAGGATGTGCCAGATTGCCTCCGTCTGCTGCTTCACCGCTGAGAACTGCTGGGCAAAGTCCTCACGGTGTCACCGAATAGGCCCGCCTGGGAAATGGGGGCAGCAAGGAACCGTGTCTTGTCGGCATCGCCCATCTCGACCAGGCTGAGCCAAAGGTGGTGCTCCTGTACCACTAGTGTGGCCATCGTCCGCCCGAGAGCCTGCGCCGTGACCTTCGTCGCTCTCCGAGCGAGGTCGGTCGCCGAGCGCAGTTCCTGCATCAAATCTGGGGCGGAACTACCCTCGTGCAGTTCTTTCAACGCCTTGGCTTGGTGGACCTGCAGGAGAGCCATGGCATGCAGGGCAGAGGCGGCTTGTCCAGCAGCGCTGTAGGATTTAGCCGTCAGGGATGACGTGAGCCTACAGGGCTTGGACGGGAGCTTAGGGCATCCGCACCAGGTGGCGGAGCTCTGTGGGCATAGGTGCACCGCGAGCGCCTTATCCACCAGGGGAATCGCCATATAGCCTCTGGCCGCCCCACCATCGAGGGTAGTGAGAGCGGGGGAACTGCGGAATCGGGGCCGGGCAGTAAAAGGTGCCTCCTTTGACTTCGTCAGCTCCTCGTGCACTTCCGGGAAGAATTGCACTGGAGTGGGGCGTGGCTGCTTTGAGCGGCGCCGCAAGCCCAGGAACCAATCATCAAGCAGCGAGGGTTCAGGGGAGAGTGGAGGGTTCCACTCTAACCCGACGCTCACGGCCGCCCGGGAAAGCATGTCCGTCATTTCGGCATCGGCCTGTGACTGGGCAATCATCCCCGAAGGGGGAAGCCCAGCTGAGGCTTCTGCGTCCGACTGGACAAGCCCGCTCTCCGATGCTGTGCTCGAGATCTCATCATCTTCGTGGGCTCCGAACAAGAAGCCAGACTCGCCGTGTGATGAGCCGGCGAACTCATCCGGAAGCCCGATTGGGGCAGACGAGCGTGCTGGGGAATGGGTGGTCCGCGTGGGGATACCTGGCAGAGATGATCCCATTGGGGTCCCCAAATCGCCCCCAGTGCTAGCTGCGCTGGCCTCATACCCGTAAGTAGAAGGACCGAGGCGAAAACAACGTTGCCATGGTCATGATCTCGCAGTGAGAACATGAACCATCCACAAATGCTGCCTCCGTGTGGGTCGCACCCAGACACGAAAGACAGCGATCATGACCATCCGAAGTTGAGAGATAACGACCGCAACCAGGAATAACACACAATCGGAAAGGCATCTTTAAAAAGACGCGTCTTTAAAAAGACGTTCCGTGTGTGCCGCTCTTTTAGAGAAATATATACTCTTTTAGAGGAGGAAAAGCTCTTTCAGAAAATATACTCTCTTGTTTTTCTGGCGAAGTGCCCAGGGGCGTTCTCTGCAGTGCACCAGTGCAGAGGAGGGAGAAGCCGCTGAAATGCGCCGTCAGATCCAGCAGAGGTGAATGAACAGTAATATTCAGCTCAATGAGCATGACCGTTCGGCTCCGAAGAGAAAATCTGAATGAGTGGTTGAATACCAGCTCCTTTTATACCCGTATGTCCAGGGGAGTGGCATGCAAATACCACTCGCCAATTCTCATTGGTCTTTTATCAAAGACCAGAGGCGTGTCGGGCTCCCAAGAGTGACCCCTAGTGTCACTACATCGACACAACGTCGAGTGAGTGACAGATAGGGAACTCGCATAACTTTGAGTTTATAATATTTACAAATATGAATTAATAAGTAAAATGTAAGTTATGAGTTGAGGTTAAACATCTCTCAAGTGCAGGAATCTGTCAAATCACCTGTCACCCCACATGAAACAATGAGCTAACCCTGGTATGTGCCAAGGGTTTGTTTTGGATATCTCATATTCATAATGCCTGATTCAGACAGACACAAGTGCATGACAACGTTCTCGTTATTTGGAGACAAATATCTGGGCTAAAAATTAGATTGATGATTTTTAGGTGCAGAGAACTTGGTATTCAAATTAGCTCTTGAAATGATCCATAAACAGAACATAATTAATTAATCAAAGTCTTTCAAATTCGATAATTTCAAGGGTTGCTGGTTTTAAATAGAGAACTGCATTGATATTATCATTGCAATTTTCAAGTCTGTTTAATGCAAATGAAGGTAATTAGAATTCTACTTTGAGGAGATACACAGCAAAACCAATCAATAAATTTAATGAGGCATCAAATTAATTTTGTTTTCCATTGCCTTCCTTTTCTGCTCACACTGTGATCCTCCACACCAGAGGGGGCGCTGAAGAAACACCCACCTTTGCAATCAGGTCGATGAGTGGTTGGGCTCCGAGCTCTTCTATTCGCTGTTCATTCAGACAGGAGAGATAGTATGACTGCGTCTTCCTCTCTGCCTCACTGCTTGAGTTAAAGGTGCCGTTCTCTACAGAAAATAAGAACAAGAATCTGGAGTTGCATGTGAGTTACATCACAATAGTGTTAAGTTTGAGTTCACCTTAGTCAAGTCAACGTCTTTAACCAATCGAGAGGCCAAAGGGGGCTGAGTTGGACTCAAGACCGAGTCCTTTACACCCAAAATAACTCTTTGGCTGAACTTGATTCAATTATGGATAGTGGTTCCACATGTTTGAAATGAGTTTTCTTACATTAAAATTAACATGTAATTTCAACTTATATACTTCAAGTAGAGGGAACCTAGCTGAATCAAGTAAACCCAACCAAATTTAACATGTCAAAATAACAAATGAAGCTCTTTAAGTGATACACTAGCTAGGACAGGAAATGTTAGCATGCTAAACAAATACTGGTGAGAAGCACTATTGAGTACAACTTTGTCACTATGCTATGGTTAGCACAGCAATGTGTAGAAAACTCAAAATGTATTGGCCCTCAAAGTAGTCTCAAGCATTCTTCACCGCGATGGTAACCCCCAGAACTACAACATAACAAATTCTTCTACATCTCAACATAACAAAACATTAAACACTGACGAGTCTCCCCGTTTATATTCATCTTGCACAATGACACATAAAATAACACTTTAACATTTACTCTCTCTCTGTTGAGTCCCATGCAAAGCATGCTGGGAACTAGAAATCATCTGCCTAGTTTCAGTTAACCAAACAAAAAATATTTATGTTGTCCCAACACACATGGATTAAGTAAAGCTGACAAGATGCTTTTTTTAGTTAAATCGACTCAGTTAATTGAAATACTCATGGTTACATAATTTTTTGAGTAATATTAACATGGGAGGTTTGAGTAAATCTGATGATAGGGAATTTTTTTTTTTTCACAACTAGGAAAAACAATGTTTCAATATAAATGTAACAAAAACGTACCTTTGTTGCATTTCATATCAACATCTTATATAGAGGTCGACCAATACTGGATTTCGCCAATACCGATAACTAAGGTGGTTGGAAAAAATCGAAAACTGATTAATCGACCGATAGTTTTTAAAATTGATTTATAGAATGTTAAAAAAAAAAAAAAACATCTTAGTCTTTCCTTACTATGACAGGCACAGACATAGAGGCTATAAGAGTACAAAATGAATAAAATCCCAGATGCAGTTTATTGTTCAACCAAAATCCCAATAATAAGATTTGATTCATAATGCGGGACTTTTAACTATAAACAAACCCAAAACACACAAGGGACTCTTATTTTAAAATGACGGAGATATAGCTCCGTTACAATTACAATTTCAAAATATGCACTGACGTGAGGATAAAAATATGGATGAATGTGGTCAATGATGAAAGATTTAAATATAGCAAACCCCCACAAGACTGTTTTTATTTAACCTCTAGAGGCTGCTGTTAAACTGTAGAATCAAGCCATTCTAACTGTAGAATCCTCTAGTGTCAGCCCATAGGAACACGAGGAATAAATAATATATTATATATTTCTGCAGCTATCGGCACAGATGTTTGCAGATAACCGATAGTTCCAAATAGTTCTAAAAAGGAACTATTACCACTGTTTAATTGGTAAAACCGATATATTGTCTACCTCTAATCTCACAATTAGTATCATGCTGAACAAACTTTAAAGTGGTTTCTGAACAAAAGCAAACTGTATAAGTACACTACCAGTCAAAAGTTTTGAAACACTTGACTGAAATGTTTCTCATGATCTTAAAAATCTTTTGATCTGAAGGCGTATGCTTAAATGTTTGAAATTAGTTTTGTAGACAAAAATATAATTGTGCCACCATATTAATTTATTTCATAATAAAACTAAAATTTAATAAAAAAAAAAGAAGTTTTTGAAATTGATGAATTGGACCAAATAATAAAGAAAAGCAGCCAATAAGTGCCCAACATAGATGGGAACTCCTCAATACTGTTTAAAAAGCATCCCAGGGTGATGCCTAAAGAAGTTGGTTGAGAAAATGTCAAGAGTACATGTCTGCAAAATCTAGGCAAAGGGTGACTACTTTGAAGATGCTAAAATATAACACAGTTTTGATTTATTTTGGATTTTGTTTAGTCACAACGTAATTCCCATAGTTCCATTTATGTTATTCCATAGTTTTGATGACTTTACTATTATTCTAAATGTGAAAAAAAAAAAAAAAAAAAAAAAAATATATATATATATATATATATATATATATATATATAATAAAGAATGAGTGTTTCAAAGCTTATGACCGGTAGTGTATATGAAGACAAAACTTAATGAACAACTCTTTTTTTATAGTTATGTTCTTCAACACACTTCTTATTGCATTATTTTGGCATTTCAATAATTTGAAATTTTCCCCCCCCCCCAAACAAAGTGAGTGGCATTATATAAAAAAGAGAACAGCTGTGTCCTTTTTAACTGAGTTATGTTTTATCTAATATTATCCCTATCTAAAAAAAATTGGCTATACTAAGATTGGTTTTATGTCTCTATCTGCCGAGGTTTGGGAAAATACATTTAAACTATTTTTAATAGCACTAAACTATTCCTAATTTTCAGGGTTTATTAAATTAATTTATTTATTTTTTTCAGATTTGAGAGCTATGGTGAAGATTTTCAGTGAACACAGTCTTCTCACAAAAAGCTTTCGTATGTCTTCAGAAGACTGGGGATATAGTGCACAATTCAAATGGACTCAGTTTAGAGATGGTGGTGGCGTAGTGGGCTAAAGCACATAACTGGTAATCATCCCCACAGCCACCACCATTGTGTCCTTGAGCAAGGCAGGTTGCTCTAGGGGGATTGTCCCTGTAATAAGTGCACTGTAAGTTGCTTTGGATAAAAGCGTCTGCTAAAAGCATAAATGTAGAATGTAAATGTAGTTTATGGTACTTTTTGCACTTTTTGAAGCTATACAGCTTCTAGTCATTATATGATTTCATTGTCTAGAAAAGAGCAGCTGAGATTTTCTTTAGAATAACTCATGCGTTCCACAGAAGAAAAAAGTAATGGGTTTGGTACGGAATGAGGGTGAGTAAATGATGACAGAATTTTAATTTTTTGGGTGAGCTATTCTTTCATTATTACTCCTGAAAAGCAGTATTACTTTTTATTTACTCCATATTTAGTTTTTAAGTAAATAATTTAAAAAAATTTGTTTTATTTATTTTTGTAACAGAAAGTATACAAAAAATAATAGAACAATATAGGTCTAGTGACAAAAAGTTTTTTTTCGATGAAGAGTGTAATGTTTTATTATTCACCAAAACGCATGCAAGTTTCATTGTATTTTTTTGCTAAAATATTTTGTCGTAAAATAATTTTTTTGAAACACTTGAATTGAATTCATACTCTTAGTTATCAAAGAGTTGAAAGTTGAAAGGAAATGCAGTTATTAAGCACAAAGGTTTTTCTAGTTTCAAAGGGGGGCCTAACAAAACAAAACAAATTTAAAACCACTGCTTAAATGCTTTACATCAAAATGAAATTGTCCTTGACTGAGATAAAAGCGACAGGGAGAAAGAAAGATAACAACAAAGAGGACATAAAACATGAGAGAAAAGAAACAAAAATGTCACGTAGCAAGAGGGAGGGGGGGCTCACGCGGAGCAACATCGAAAAGGTAAACAAACATGACAGGGAGGGAGAACGACTTGCAGAGGGTCAACACACAGGTCATGAAACAGCCAGCTGAGTTTCTCCAGCTGCTTGACAAACTGACATCACACTGCCCTCTGATTGGCCATGTTGCTTGGAATGCTGGGATGCAAGGAGAGGCAGTGCAGTGGAGGTGAACTGAGAAAGGCCCTGCCATCCATCTTTCTAATGTCATCTCTATGGCAGCTGCCCATGTGCGACAAAACGTGACAAAATGCAGATGCCGTGAGCGAACAGAACGAGCAGGGGTGGTTTTCATCCTCAATCACCTCTACCATCAGTCACAATATGACGCAGCTGCCAGCGGGAAGACAAAGGTGGAGGGGGAAAGCATTGCCACTGTCATTGCTAACTTCATTCATATGTGAAATGGTGCACTTGAGCGGAAAGAACCGGAAGAGGTAACTGGCAGTGCAGAGTGCAAACTGGACTCAACAGAGAAACAAACAAACCATATGTACCCTGTGTGCATTATAACTTTTTCTATGGTTTTTAACCCTCAGAGACCCACCGTAGCAGATTTGCAACGTTTGTTTAAAGCAATTAAATAATATCTAATAATCATGAAATACAGGTAAAAACTACACATAACAATAACTGACACTGAACTGTATCACAATAACAGCTTTGGTGGGAAATAATGTTTAATGAAAGCATTTTAACTGTCAGAGCTTGCTAAAGTCACACAAAAAGTTCACAGCTAGTTGACAATCACTAACACTAACACGATTGTCCAAGTAAGTATCTGACATTTAATATTTTTGTAATATTTTCGAAATTCCCCAACATGTTTCCTGAGTGAAATATGATATTATATATGTCATAAATCTGGGACAATTTTTCTATAAAAAAAAAATTAAATGCTGGGCTTGAGTGCTCACATTTTTCTATATTCATACAATGAAGCATATTCAGTAAATCATGGATAAACTTTTCCTAATTTGCAGCTTCTTTTTTTTTTTTTTTTTTTTTTTTTTTTTTTTTGTGGTGTTATGGAATTACTACATAATATCAGCAAATATATAGTCATCCTTAATTTTAAATAGTCAAATTTCTTAACTGTTCGTGAATTTACACTTTCTGCTTGTAATAAATTATTTTTCATATACTTTTGTGAATTCTTTTAATTCAAAACTCCCATTTACTGTCCAAAAAAAAACTGTGGTTAAATTTTGCAACCCTAATGCATTGCATTTTTCCAAAATATGCACAAAAATCATAATTTTATAACAAGTGGCTTCCTAAAAAAAACACTTTCAAGTGGTCATAAAATTCTTTAAAAAAAAATTATATTACAGGGCTACAAAAGTGATTAAAGGTAAAGGTAAAATAGGCGTTGATGTGTTGTTGTGGAGGTGGTTAGATGCAAATTTCTACCACAGTGTGACATCAACAAGTCATTTTGGCAGCTTGGTTACAACAAATGCTCTTTTTGCAGTGAGGAGAATGTTTTGAGTTCTGAAACTTACAGAATGTTTTTATAGTACAATGACCTCTTTATATGTCAAAAGATCTAGAGAAATTTGTTTCCTCATGTCATAACCCCTTTCAAGGAGCATAACTGTTTTTCATCAATGCTTGGGTGTCTGAGTATTGAAGACCCCATATCATCCAAATTAGATTTTTGTGGCTTTTAGTCCATGTCTGTTAGCCTTGAGGTCTAGTGTACTTCTAAAAATTGACTAAATTAACATGCATTTAAAACTTACAGGGGGGAATTCACTAAGAGCTGGTAATTTGCACGTGCTGTCTGTGCTTGTTTAGCGCCCGATTCACTTAAGGAATTATGCAGATCAGGCAACAGTGGAAACACGGCCACAAAATCACAGCTGAATGCAATTTGCACGGTGCAATAATGATCTTGTGGGTCGATTCTTAATGCTTTATAACGGAGGAACCTGCCAGGACTGTACAGCATCACTGTGATCCAAAAACCTGAATAATCTCTTAAACAGGCCACAGCACTGACAACACCGCACATCGAGAAATATGCTAGGTTATCACTCTTCTCCATCATTTGATCATTATTTGATGATGTACACAAACATATCTTTAAAAAAAAAAAATCATTTTACCACATGTTTTCATCTGGTGGTAATAGTGCGATATAAATTGGGCTGTGCAATTTTTGTGAATGAAGCACAATCTATAATGAGCTTAATTTACATAGAAAAGAGGTGTGTTTGCGCAGAAAGGAATGACAATGACTTCGTTTAAAAACTCAAGGTGCAGCGCAATTTCTGCGCTGATTGCGCCTGCTTATACTAGATTGTGGGTGGTTAGTGAATAAGACAGGTTTTTCGAGAAGGGTCAGTCTGCGTCATATAAGACTAGTACAAGTCCCCCCCCACCCCCCCCCCCCCCTTCAAATAACCAGAAAAACACTTGAGTCTTGCAACAGTTGGATGTCACGTTCATACAACAGTGTTTATTTGAGTCCCACAGTAACCCTACACCTACCCCTGAACTAACCCTAACCACAAAGATAAAAAAAAAAATACAAAAGTTTGAAAAATTATTAAATATACTGCAACTTAAAAGTTCTATTAAATACAATATACCACCATATCACTAGGTCACAACTTTGCTGAGAAATGTGATGAAAATGAAGAGAAGAAGCCAGCAGTATGCTAAGCTAACAGGCTAACCAGTTAGCTTGTGAGCTTATTGGAGAAAACAGAACAGAGACATTGTTATTTCACCATTTATATCTTTGGTTTCATAATATAAAATGTGACATGTAATAAAAATTATTCTTTGTTATATTCACAAAGTTAAGACAACATGAATCATTCAGCAATTGCATAGGATTGTAATAGTTCTTTTTATCTTTATGATCTAAGGGGGGCTTTACTTGAAGTGGGTATGTAGTGTAGTGGGTGTTCCTTGTTGTCTTGCAGGATGCAGACAGATACACTTAGGTTTTTCTGCTGAAATACCACACGCAAAAGTGGTACTTCTAAAATTAACTGTTTAGTGAATTTGCCCCACAGTCTTTCTCTTCCAAAAATATGGACCAAAAATATTGTTGACTCATCTTCCACTAACTCACTTTGTTCAAAACAAAATGCTCTCTATAATGAGAATGTCCCTCCTCTAATGCCACCTTCTTGTGACTAGCACTAGCAAGTAGCAAATCATCTTAATGACTGTGACGTAAACAAAAGAAAGAAAGAAAACTGCACTTGTCAAGCCATTTCATGGTGTGAAGTGTGTAAATTCTTATGTTTATATTAAAATTAGGCATCCACTGGTTGACTTACTGAAGAGTGTAAACACCATGGCTATGTGGCGTTATCAAAACCTTACCCTTAAAAATCGAGAGTTCGTTGCAAATTTGCCGCAAATTCACCAATGATCACACATGCAAATGAGCTTAAAAGCAAACTCCCGGTTAAGAGCTGCAAACTTCTGCCAAACATTTGCATTGAATCAAAAGCTCATTTGCAGCTAGTTTGCCAGAATTCTACATTTTTTGTAAGGGTACTTTATTTATTTGAGCTGCATGACATGTCAACTTCTGGCTCAACCAATGGTGTGAGTTTAGGGTTGACTACCAGTTTGTCAATAGTATAATAGAACAGTAGTTAATGGTAAATATTAAATTTTCGTAACCACCCAGAACACCCTAGCAACCACTTAGCAACGCCCTGTCAACCATTCACAACATCATGACAGCAAGTTTTGGGAAAGCACCATTCACATGTTCTGCAAAAAAAAAGCAAAAATCAAGTACATTTTTTTTTTTTTATTCTGTTTGATGCCACCAGTGCCACCGACATTGCACGCTTCTCCTGTAAACATCTAAACCAAGAAAGGAGGGAAGAGTTCAAACAAACAGATAAAGGCACACAAATGATAAGTCGCAAATATAAACGCAGCCGCACACTCTCAGACACACAATTACACTCGTTCATGACCTTTGATTGGTGCTCTTAGCTGTTGTCATGGCAATGCACCTGACACTTCTTTGAAGGAAGCAGGAACAATTTACTCTACACAGTCTCTGTTTGTATGCACCTCTTTGTCATGCGAAAGACAGATGCCGTAATGAATAATCTACAATATAATTGTAGATCTGCAATCTGCAAATCCCTAGGCCACTTCTTCATTTAATACACTCTCTTTATTTGCCTGTTGGGTTGTCACGAAAACCAAAGTTGCAGTTTTCTTTGCCAATCTCAGTCAAATTTCATGATTATCAATATATCAATTGTTAGCCTTTGTCACTTGTTTCCATTCAATGAAAGTGGCTGTCTTTCTGCCTATTATCACCTTTTGTATTCCACATTAGAAAAAGTCATATGGGTTTTGAACAATTTGAGACATTTTAGTTTGAAGTAACGAAGTAACAAAATAACAGTATTGAAGAACCAGTACTTTTGACGTCCCTATCTGCCTGCTTTTCTTTACTGTAGTCTATTCTCCTCCTAACAGTGCCATCACATTAAGAGACAGGAGGCAGGAATATTCAGGCAATAAATTCTCAGGGGCCCCGTGGCAGTCCAATTACAGGTCAGCAGGTCTGGTCTTGAGAGAGGACACACGGTGAGAGAGGAATGAGCTTTGGCACGACTCGCTGCCTGTCGAGCGGAATACAACACTGATCTCTCCCCATTTCCAGCATTTGCTTGTGTTCGTTTGTGTTTGCTGGGCAAAAGGTGACAACTGAGCGGTGCATTGGCACAAAGCAGTCATTTCTCTTTTTCAGTGTCTCTCTGTCTGTAACAAAAGTACATTTTATTATTTTTCTCTTAAAAACACATTAACTGTACTCTATGCATTTTTTTTGTTTGTTTTTTGTTTTTTGTTTAAACAAATATTTCAGTTTCTAGCATTCTCAGTCTACTGTATCATGTATCTATACCCTTTATTTCTGTTTCTTTAATTTCCTTGTTCCATTTCTTTCTTTTGTATCATCTATCCTTTCTTTTTCTTCATTTCAAGTCAATGGCTCTGTTTCAAAACCTAATGAGATGCATATGTAAGCAGCATTTTAAGGCATCATAGGCATTTTTCCAACACGAAGGCTGTTTCAAAAGGTAGGCAGAATATGTATGCCTTCTATATGCGAGTGTGCTCCTAAAAGTTGACAAAATAAACTTTAGACTCTCTCTATCTTACGGAGCTCCTTAGAGGACAGGGAGGGAATTTATTTTCTTAAAAAGCTTTGCATTACCTCGCAATAGTTTTGTGTTCCTTCACAATACGTTTTCTGTTCCCTCTCAATACGTTTCGCATTCCCTCGCAATAAGTTGTGTGTTCCCTGGCAATAGTTTGCGTTCGCTTGCAATAAGTTTACCATTCCCTAACAATATGTTTTGCATTCCATCGCAATAGTTTTGCATTCCCTAACAAAAAGTTTTGCGTTCCCTCACAAGTTTTCTGTTCCATCTCAGTACGTTTTGCGATCCCTCACAAAAAGTTGTGTGTCCTCGCAATAGTTCGTGTTCCCTTGCAAAAAGATTTCCGTTCCCTAATAATACATTTTGCATTCCCTCACAATAGTTTTGTGTTCCCTCACAAAGTTTTCTGTTCCCTCTTTATACATTTTGTGTTCCCTCGCAATAAGTTGTGTGTTCCCTGGCAATCGTTTCCACTCCCTCTCAATAAGTTTTCTGTTTCCTCTCAATACATTTTGCATTCCCTCGCAATAAGTTGTGTGTCCTCGCAATAGTTTGTGTTCCCTTGCAAAAAGATTTCCGTTCCCTAATAATAAATTTTGCATTCCCTCACAATAGTTTTGTGTTCCCTCACAAAGTTCTCTGTTCCCTCTCTATACATTTTGTGTTCCCTCGCAATAAGTTGTGTGTTCCCTGACAACAGTTTCTGTTCCCTTGCAATACGTTTTTTGTTCCCTCTCAATACGTTTTGCGTTCCCTCACAATAATTTTGCATTCCCTAACAAAAAGTTTTCCATTCCCTCTCAATGCATTTTGTGTTCCCTCGCAATAGTTTCATAAAAAGTTTTCTGTTCCCTCTCACAATTTTTTTTTGTTCCCTCTCAATGCATTTTGCGTTCCCTCACAATAGTTTTGAGTTCCCTAACAAAACGTTTTGCGTTACCTCACAAAACGTTTTCTGTTCCCTCTCAATGCGTTTTGCATTCCCTTGCAATAGTTTTGCGTTCTCTCACAAAAAGTTTTGTGTTCCCCCGCAATAAGTTTTCTGTTCCCTCTCAATGTTTTGCGTTCCTTCGTAATAAGTTGTGTGTACACTCGCAACAGTGTTGCATTCCTTTGCAAAAATTGTTGCTTTCTGTCACAATAAGTTTTCTGTTCTCTCACAATAGTTTTGCGTTGCTTTACAGTTATTTTTGCGTTCTCTCTCAATAGTTTTATCCATCCCTAACAAAGATTTACCATAGTTTTACTACACTAACTGTAGTTCCCTATCTGTCACTCACTCGACGTTGTGTCGATGTAGTGACACTAGGGGTCACTCTTGGGAGCCCAAGACACCTCTGCTCTTTGATAAAAGGCCAATGAAAATTGGCAAGTGGTATTTGCATGCCACTCCCCTGGACATATGGGTATAAAAGGAGCTGGTATGCAACCACTCATTCAGATTTTCTCTTCGGAGCCGAACGGTCATGCTCACTGAGCTGAATTTCTACTGTTCATTCACCTCTGCTGGATCTGACGGCGCATTTCAGCGGCTTCTCCCTCCTCTGCACTGGTACACTGCAGAGAACGCCTCTGGGCGCTTCGGCAGAAAAAAAAAAGAAAGTATATTTTCTGAAAGAGATTTTTCCTCTAAAAGAGTATATCTCTCTAAAAGAGCGGCACACACGGAATGTCTTTTTAAAGACACGTCTTTTTAAAGATGCCTTTCCGATTGTGTGTTATTCCTGGTTGTGGACGTTATCTCTCAACTTCGGATGGTCATGATCGCTGTCTTTCGTGTCTGGGCACGACCCACACGGAGGCAGCATTTGTAGATGGTTCATGTTCTCACTGCGAGAACATGACAATGGCAGCGGCTCCCCGCCTCGGTCCTTCTACCTACGGGTATGAGGCCAGCGTGGCTAGCACTGGGGGCAATTTGGGGACCCCAATGGGATTGCTTCCGCCAAGTATCCCCCCGCGGACCTCCCATTCCCAAGCACGCTCGTCTGCCCCAGTTGGGCTTCCGGATGAGTCCGCCGGTTCGTCTCACGGCGAGTCTGGCCTCTTATTCGGAGCCCGCGAAGATGATGAGCTCTCGAGCGCAGCATCAGAGTGTGGGCTTGTCCAGTCAGATGCAGAAGCCTCAGCTGGGCTCCCCCCGTCGGGGACGATTGCCCAGTCACAGGCTGATGCAGAAATGATGGACATGCTTTTTTGGCGGTCGCGAGCGTCGGGTTAGAGTGGAGCCCTATGCTCTCCCCTGAACCCTCGCGGCTTGAAGATTGGTTCCTGGGCTCGTGGCACCGCTCAAAGCAGCCACGCCCCGCTCCAGTGCCTTTCTTCCCGGAAGTGCACGAGGAGCTGACGAAATCGCGGGAGGCGACTTTTATTGCCCGGCCCCGATTCCGCAGTTCCCCCGCCCTCACTAACCTCGATGGCAGTCAGATCAGTGCTTTCCTTCCTGCAAGAGAGGTTGGAAGGGAGGCTGTCCCCTTCCACCTTGAAGGTGTACATTGCTGCCATAGCAGCACACCACGACGCAGTCGACGGTAAGTCCTTAGGGAAGCATGATCTGATCATCAGGTTCCTAAGAGGCGCCAGGAGGCTGAATCCCTCCAGGCCGCGCCTCGTTCCCTCAGCGGACCTCTGTAGTTCTCAGGGTCTATAGAGAGCCCCCTTTGAGCCTTTGCAGTCAGCCGAGCTTAAGGCACTCTCCTTGAAAACTGCCCTCCTGACTGCGCTCACTTCCATCAAGAGGGTAGGTGACCTGCAAGCGTTCTCTGTCAGCGAAACGTGCCTGGAGTTCGGTCTAGGTTACTCTCATGTGATCTTGAGACCCTGACCGGGCTATGTGCCCAAGGTTCCCACCACCCCTTTAGGGACTAGGTGGTGAACCTGCAAGTGCTGCCCCAGGAGGAGGCAGACCCAGCCCTGTCGTCGCTGTGTCCGGTGCATGCTTTACGCATCTATTTGGATTGCACGCAGAGCTTTAGAATCTCTGAGCCGCTCTTTGTCTGCTTTTGGTGCACAGCGGAAAGGAAGCGCTGTCTCCAAGCAGAGGATCGCCCACTGGCTCGTTGACGCCACTATGGCATATCTCGCCCAAAACATGCTGCCCCCGGTAGGGCTACGAGCCCATTCTACCCGTGGTGTAGCGGCTTCTTGGGCCTTGGCCAGGGGTGCCTCTCTAACAGACATTTGCAGAGCAGCGGGCTGGGCAACACCCAACACCTTTGCAAGGTTCTACAACCTCCGGGTGGAACCGGTTTCGTCCCAGGTAGTGGCACACAACAAGCGGATAAGCACAGAATAGCCAGCCGGGTGTATCGCTTGCACATAGCGCCTTCCACCTCCTTTTGAGCTGAAGACGTGCGCTGTTATTTCCCAGTAGTGTTCACAAAATTTGTTCCCTGGTTGACTTCCTCCGAGCCCTGTGGCAGTCGAGTTTTCGGAGAGACTCGCTGCCGGCCCAGTACACGCGCTAACTAATAGCCCGGTTCTGGGGTAGGTGCTCCGCATGTGGCGGTTCCCTGTAAGGCTAACTCCATGCGATCTATATCTTCCGCTAATTCGTTTCCCTGCTGGCAAACTGTGTCTTCCTTGGGCAGAGCCCCTCTGCCCCAGTCTCCATGTTTGTAGTAACTCCTCCCCCATTGGGCAGGATCTACCTTGAAGGCTCTCCACATGGTTGGAAAGACCATGTGACATATTCTTCCACTTAAATATCCCCCCCTCTCTTGGGGCGAGGTGTGGTCTCCGCGGTGTCCTCCCCTTGGGAGGGACACCCCCCGACTAGACCTGGCGGCCCAGTCGGATAATCCCCCTTCTTTTTTAGGGAGTGGAAAAAGAGAAGGTGAAAAGAGGCCACGACTGGGTTAAGCCTGTCTCTATCTTTGGGTAGTCGACTTGTCCCCAAAAAGGGCTGTTCGACACTCATAACTGTGTTGGGGGAGGTTACGTGTCAACCTGGTGTGCTGGCTATGAGGCACACAACAAGTCTGCCCACCACACACCACCAGTTCACGTAACAGTTCAGCCTTGTGGCGTTTTGTATAGGGACCCCTAGTGTCACTACATCGACACCAACGTAGAGTGAGTGACAGATAGGGAACGTCATGGTTACTGATGTGACCTCCGTTCCCTGATGGAGGAAACGAGATGTTGGTCCCTCCTGCCACAACGCTGAACTACCCGCTGAAATGGCCGGACCTTATATCGGCTCCTCAGCGTAAAACCTGAATGAGTGGTTGCATACCACCTCCTTTTATACCCGTATGTTCGGGGGAGTGGCATGCAAATACCACTCACCAATTTTCATTGGCCTTTTATCAAAGACCAGAGGTGTCTCGGGCTCCCAAGAGTGACCCCTAGTGTCACTACATCAACACCAACGTCTCGTTCCCTCCATCAGGGAACGGAGGTTACACCAGTAACCATGACGTTTTCCTATATTAATACTATAGTTTTATTACGAATATGGTTAAAATATAATTACCATAGTAGTAAAACCATGGTACATTTTTGAAGGGATTGATAAAGGTATTGTAAGGGAACCCAAAATAATTGCAAGGGAACACAAAAAATAATGCAAGGGAATGTAAAACTATTTAGGAAAATAAATTTCCTCTGTGTCCTTCAAGGGGCTCGTCACTCTCCTTTCGGAAAATTGACCAAAAATAAATCGAAGACTTATCTTGTACTCACAGGTATATTGAATTTTTTTCTAGAGTGGGAATGTCTATTTCATTAGAAAACACTTCAACACAGTAAAAGATAATGATGTTCGTCGAGCCATTTCATGTGGTCTCTGAAGTCAACATGAAGGTTGTCTCTATATATATGACAGGTAATTAGAGGGGATATAATAAAAATAATAACAAGAAAGGGATTGTGATGTCAGCTGAAAAGAGAAGTCATTTTAGAGGCAGAGCAAGTTATTACATTTTGATAAAAGATTACAAAGAAATAACAAGCAGAATTAATAAGACCAGGAACATGAAAGTAAATAGTGTCAAGTTTTGATTTCATGTTGACTGTAAAACTTAGTGTAACTCCCTTTTTCATCCACTTTCTATACTCTCTCTCTCTCTCTCTCTCTCTCTCTCTCTCTCTCTCTCTCTTTGTGGAGGTTTGCGTAGGTTTTCTGACGCAGGTCATTAGAGAATCCTTTTTATTTACTGTTCGCTCGAGCATTGTGTTCACCTCAGCATGCTGCACACCTACTGAGCCATTCACACACACACACACACACACACCCCCTTCCTTAATCAAATTCTTGAACAAATAAAAACCTGAACCACAATCCACAAAAGTAGTATTAAATAGCCAATAGTATTAGATAAGATACTGTATACACTGTATTCATGTATGGCGAGAGTAATTAAATGTGCAGAGTGGTGCAAGCGGTGAGAGAACGGTGTCATGTGATTGGCTGTAGCTGGCTGAGGGGGTGATGCAGCACACAGAGTCAATGTAATTGACTGTCATTGGGGCATAACGCCCGCAGGGGCCCCAGTGTGAGAACGCATATATTAGACAGAGAGGGAACTTGTGATCAAAGCCACTGCATTACAGCGAGTTATTAAATGAACAGTCAGAGCCAAATAGGCCAACAATTAGAGGAGAGAATGGAGAAATGTGTTGAAAACAAAATAAAATATACTTTTTTTGGGAAATCTGATTTTTATAAAATCTAGACTGATAGAGAGATTGACAGACTCTCAAATTACAGTTTACTTTTCTTTAAACTTTTCAATACAAGTCAAAACAAAGCTCTATGCTCGTGTTTACAGTAATGCACTTGCAATGGAAAAGTAGCTTGTATTTTTGTTAAAATGCTTGTATTTATTGTTCCAAACAAAAATGTATGTTATTTTGAGCTGCAAAGTTGTCTAAATTGTCCTTTTTAGCGTGTTCTAGGCGGAAATCCAGAAATCTTTCTAGTGTCCTTGTGCATATTGTCTGAAGGTTACCAGGTTTATCAGCTTTACACGTTTATGACAGGAGTTTAAAAACATTGACAAAACAAGGTTGGTAAGTGATTACACTAGTTTCATTTTAACACGTATAATATTTGAGTCTTGTGGCTATACATACGTAGGGTTGGGCTAAATACTACGGTGCCTGAGAAGGGACAGGTTCAGTTCACTTAGTTTTGTCATGGCCACATCATATTAACTCGTGGGAACATGATAATATGTTGTGGCCACTAGATAATATACTGAGGGAACGCCATCCTTTTCTCGTGGCCACGAGAAAAGGATCTCATTCCCTCAACATAATATTTCGTGGCCACGAGAAAATTATCTTAACAGAATATTTGGCCACGACTTTTTTTACATTGATGTAAAGGGCTAAATAAAGACCTATATGACCGCAGCATGGACAAAAAGCAAAAATGGAGATTATTAATTAAATAACATTTTATTCTGAATTATGACATACAAAGACGTTTGGTTGCTGGCGTTTATGCTTAAGTAAAAGCCATCTAAAACACATTCTGAAAGTTATGGAATATGCAAGTGAATGAGACTGTCAGATTTGTCCCGGAAACCTCTACATATAGAATACCGCTGCATCCCTACAAAATGTTTGGAAATGTCTGGGTCAAGCTCTTTTAAAATTAATCGAACATCTTCTTTTCTTGCATGTATTGCATTTTCCAAACATTTTGTGTACATCCAGCATTATCCGTAGGCATCTATTTAAATTATACATGATAAATCCGACATTTTCATTCAAACTTGCACATTTTCATCTGCAAAGCCCATAACTTTAAGAATGCGTTTTAGATGGCTTTCATTTGTTTTAATGCCAGAGACCACACTATGTCATTTATAATTCAAAATAAAATGTTATTTCATTAATAATTTCCATTTTTGCTGTTTGTCCATGACCTGGTCATAGTTCTTTATTTAGCTCCTTACATCAATGTAAAAAAAGTCGTTCCCTCGACATACAAAGTCATGACTGTGAGAAAAGGATGTCATTACCTCGTCATTAAAAATCGTGGCTACGAGAAAAGGATTTTGTTCCCTTAACATAATATCTAGTGGCCACAACATATTATCACGTTCCCATGAGTTACTCTGATGTGGCCATGACAAAACTAAGTGAACCGAACCCGTCCCTTCCTGGGCACCGTAGAATACTAAATACTCTCTCTTAAATGTATTCAGTAATTTATTCAGAATACAAAAATACTTTTAGGAAGAATTATTGGAAGAATTATATGTGATATGTCATTATTATCTTATCTGAACTGCTACATCTCCTGTATTTACATCTAAGTGATTCTAAACGGCCAGTTAGCTATTTGTCAGCAAATTTCATGAACTTATTAGCACTACTTTGATTTCTTTAGATTAGATGAGGAGTTGGACGCTGATGTTTTTTTTTTTTTTTTTTTGTGGAAGGCAGAAGGCAAACTGAAGGCAGGTTGCGGTCAACTACAGTATCTCGTCCAACAAGAAAAATGCTGCCTGTACCTCCAAGACCCAAAACTTAATTTAAACTAGGCTTACTTCCACTTTAATTTTTTGGGTGCTTATAATTCTTTTACTCCTTTGATTTTCTTGTGAATCACTTGGAGTGATATGTTAAATAAATAAATGTATTTACACAGCAACTACAATCGCTGGAAACAAAATATCATGCGCTCAAAAGGAATATTTGTGTAAAAATGTGACTGGATTGATTCTGATGCACAGCTGACAGCGTGCTGATTAAGAAAACAACATTCCTGTGCAGTTGCCAGATATTCAGTCCCTGAATATTTTTTAACTATACCAAAAACCGCAACCTATAATTTTAACCTGCGATTGTGTTTTCAAATTAGCCCAATTGGGCAATAAGTTATACAACAACTTCCTCACTTGATTGACAAGAATTGTTTTTCTTTTTGCATTATTTTGTGGTCATTAAGAGAGAAGTATTCTAAAAGTATTCTAACAAAATTTTATAAAGTAACTGTATTCTGAATACAGTTCATTAGAATACTTCATTTTGTATTCTAAATACGCAACGCCCGTTACATCTATTCCATTACAGCTTAACCCTGTACATTCGTAACAATGTGCATTTTAACATTTGTTCTATTGCAGTGCCTTTATGAGGTCGCGACAGGATGTCATGATGTTTGGTCACAAGAACCATCAAGATCTGATATTATTGACGCAGCCACCATATTGAATTTCTACCATAGTTTGTGCTTTATTTATGATTTGGTTTGATTTTAGAGTTTATAATGACTTAAATTTTAGTCTTTTCATCATACAAAGTGATCATATGACCTCAGAAGACTTGGTATGCATGACGCACAAGCCGCATGGACTACTTTTATAACAGTACTGTATACATACAACCATTGTGTTGAATTGAGCCAACGGGACATTCATTAAATTATTTCCATTTGATGGGGTGATTAAATTATGACAGAATATTTCTTTAATTGGCCATGTGGCCTGGAAATTTTTTTAAACAATCACAATTCACTAGGCAATTATTGCACGACATAGATGGCATATGGCTAGAGTTGTCCATTTAAGTAAATTTAATTTTAAATTTCTTAAAATGTACGACTTGAAAAATAAAAAAAAGTGTTTTTGTAATGATATCATGTATATTACTTACTGCTACTTTTGTATTTTATGTTGATTTGATTTTATAGGTAACAGTACTAATTGTTCAGATTTAGAATTTATTTCATTTAATTTATTTATTTAAGTATTTCATTAAAGCGGACAGCATACTGTTGGTTTATATGGTTAGAAATAATATGAACTCTTAAATGTTATAAATGCCCCTGAAAATCAATGTATTCCCACAAAGTAAATTTTTGACATAGATAATGTGTGTGTGAACACCGATTGAGATTTACTGAAAAAAATCCCACTTATTCCAAAAGGATAATTGTGTCTGTGTGCGTGTGTTTCCAGCGCTTACCCAGCAGGTGTTTGAGGACAGCCTGGTTCTGGTCCCAGATGCTGTTAAATGTGCTCCAGCGGGACCTGCCATCTGGCAGGGGGTTTTTACGGACCCAGCCCCCACAGGCATACTGGTAGAAATCCTGACACGGGTCGGCGGAGCGGTCCAGAGCCTCCACAATCTTACTAGCCACGGTCACACATGCCTCTGTTAGACAGATACTATGGGATGGATCTGTGAGGTAAAGAAAAATAAATTGCATTCACAACACATTTTACTTCCACGTGGCGTATATCCAAGTAAAAAAGAATAAACAGTGGGAAACAATGTAGGGCAGGACTTGGTTTTATCTATCAAGATTTTATTGGATTGTGGATGTTAGGCTGTAAGGTATGATGTAAGAAAACGTCTAGGTTACTGTCGTAACCCCCATTCCCTGATGGAGGGAACGAGATGTTGTGTCAATGTAGTGATACTAGGGGTCACTCTTGGGAGCCCCAAACACCTCTGATGTTTTAAGAAAAGGCCAAAGAAAATTGGCAAGTGGAATTTGCATGCCGGGTATAAAAGGAGCTGGTATGCAACCACTCATTTAGGTTTGTGCTGAGGAGCCGAGACAGAGTCCCGGCCATTACAGCGGGAAATTCAGTGTTACGGCAGGAGGGACACAACGTCTCGTTCCCTCTATCAGGGAACAGGGGTTACGACAGTAACCTAGACGTTCCCTATCTGTCACTCACTCAACGTTGTGTCAAAGTAGTGACATTAGGGGTCCCTATACGAAACGCCACAACCAGCTGAACCGTGTTACGTGGATCGGCGGTGCAGGTGCAGGCAGGCCACTGCGTGTCAAGTAACAAGTGCACCGGCCCCATTGTAACCTTCCCAATGCCCCGTGCACATGAGTGCAGTCAGGAGGGCCATCTTCAAGGAGAGGGCTTTCAGCTCAACTGACTCTAAGGGCTCGAAAGGGGCCTCTGTAGGCCCAGCAGGACCACAGAGAGGTCCCATGAGGGAACGAGGTGCAGCCTAGGAGGATTCAACCTCCTGGTGCCTCTAAGGAACCTGATGATCAGGTCATGCTTCCCCAAATACTTACTGTCAACTGCATCGTGGTGTGCCGCTATAGCAGCTACATAAACTTTCAAGGTGGAGGGGGACAGCCGCCCCCAACCTCTCCTGCAGGAAGGAAAGCACTGACCTGATTGCACAACTCTGTGGGTCTTCGCCTTGGGAAGAACACCAATTCGCGAATAGGCGCCACTTCAAGGCGTACAGTCGCCTGGTAGAAGGGGCCCTGGCCTGAGTGATAGTCAGATCTCAGATCTTCTGCGTCCCATCCAAGGGCCAGACGTGGAGGTTCCAGAGGTCTGGTCGCGGGTGCCAGATCGTGCCTCGTCCCTGAGAAAGAAAGTCCTTCCTCAGGGGAATTTGCCAGGGAGGGGCTGTCGTGAGGAGCATGAGTTCTGAGAACCAATTCTGGGTGGGCCAGTAGAGCGCTACCAACAAGACCTGTTGCTTGTCCTCCCTGACCTTGCACAACGTCTGTGCAAGTAGGCTCACTGGGGGAAACACATACTTGCGCAGACCCTGGGGCCAGCTGTGCACCAGTGCATCCGTTCCGAGGGGGGCCTCGGACAGGGAATACCACAGCGGGCATTGGGAGGATTCCCGGGAGGCAAACAGGTCTACCTGTGCCTCGCCGAATCGACTCCATATCAGCCGGACCTCCTGGGGGTGGAGCCTCCACTCTCCCCTGAGCATCACCTGTCGCGACAGCGCGTTCACTGTGCGATTGAGTTCGCCGGGGATATGAGTGGCCCACAGCGACTTGAGCCGCTGCTGGCTCCAGAGGAGGAGATGGCGGGCGAGTTGCGACACGCGGGACGAGCGCAAACCGCCTTGACAGTTTATGTATGCTACCATCGCCGTGTTGTCCATCCGGACCAACACATGCTTGCCCTGGATCAATGGCCGAAGCCTCTGCAGGGCTAGCAGTACCGCGAGCAACTCGAGGCAGCTGATGTGCCAATGTAGAAGAGGGCCTGTCCAGGAACCTGCGGCTGTGTGCCCATTGCAAACAGCTCCCCAGCCTGACTTGGAGGCGTCTGACATGACGACGATTCACCTGGAGACCTGCTCTAGGGGAACCCCTGCCCGTAGAAATGCCAGGTCCATCCAAGGGCTGAACAAGCGGCAGCAGATCAGCCTGATAGCCACGCGATGCATGCCATGGCACCATGCCCATCTTGGGACTCGAGTCTGAAGCCAGTGCTGAAGTGGTCTCATATGCAACAACCCAAGGGGCATGACCGCTGCCGAGGATGCCATATGCCCCAGGAGCCTCTGAAATTGTTTCAGTGGGACCGCTGTTTTCCCCCTGAATGCCTTCAGGCAATTCAGCACCAACTGAGCGTGCTCAGTGGTCATAGCGACCGAGTCCAACTCCATCCCGAATAAACAGATGCTCTGCATCGGGGCGAGCTTTCTCTTTTCCCAGTTGATCTGAAGCCCCAATCGACTAATGTGGGTGAGCACCAGGTCCCTATGTGCATGCAGCAGATCTCGAGAGTGAGCTAGGATCAGCCAGTCATTGAGATAGTTGAGGATGCAGAGGCCCACTTCCCTTAGCGGGGCAAGGGCTACCTCTGCGACCTTTGTGAAGACGCGAGGTGACAAGGACAGACCGAAGGGGAGGACCTTGCTCTTGTATGCCCGACCCTCAAAGGCAAACCGAAGGAATGTCTGTGAAGAGGCAGGATCAAGACATGAATGTACGCGTCTTTCAGGTCTACAGCCACGAACCAACCTCGGTGCTAGACGCACGATAGAATGTGCTTCTGCGTGAGCATCCTGAACGGAAGCCTGTACAGGGCCCGATTCAGTGCCTGCAGGTCCAAAATCGGTTGCAACCCACCGCCTTTCTTGGGCACGATGATGTAGGGGCTGTAGAAGCCGCTCTTCATCTCGGCTGGAGGGACAGGCTCTATTTCACCCTTCTGCAGAAGGACCGTGACTTCCGCACATAGGGCAGCGGCGTCCTCACCACCTACCGAGGTGAAACGGATGGCGCTGAACCTGGGCGGGCCCCTGGCGAACTGAATCGCGTAGCTGAGTCGGATCGTCCTGGCCAGCCATCGCGATGGGTTGGAGAGAGTTAACCACGCATCCAAACTCCGAGTGAGGGGCACCAAGGGGACGACCACTGCTGACGTACCTGTGGAATGGGTCTCGCGGCAGAGCAGGGCGGAAGGTCCGTGGGGATTCACCTGGCTGTGATGCGCCATAAAATCCAGCAGCCGCGGAGATCGCTCTTTGCTTTCTCTTGCAGAGGTTAATGGATTGGCAGTGGAATACATCAACACCGCTCGGCTCCGTAGAAAAAATCTGAATGAGTGGTTGCACACCAGCTCCTTTTATACCCATATGTCCGGGGAAGTGGCATGCAAATTCCACTCGCCAATTTTCATTGGCCTTTTCTTAAAACATCAGAGGTGTTTGAGGCTCCCAAGAGTGACCCCTAGTTTCACTACATCGACACAACATCGAGTGAGTGACAGATAGGGAAATGATAGGTTGAAACATATTTGTGACGAGGAGGAGGGTGGGGCCGGGCCATGACTATGCACGTCCTGCCCCCAATTGGGCTAATCAGCCGAGAAGAGGGATAAGTGCAACAAAATGCGGCAGTCCGAGAGAGAGAGAGCTACAGGCAGCTGCCGTGTATGCGTTTATGTTTGTGTGTCTTTGTGTTTTGTTTTCATTAAACATTACTTTGATGCTTCGTCCAGATCCCACCTCCTCCTTTCCATTGAACCCTGTTACAATACTCTACGCAAGTATGTGAACCCAAATGCTTCTAGCTACATAAGCTCGAGTTCATGTGTTGTTGCATTACGAAATGTGTCAGAATCGAATTAATAATTAGGGTGCAATTAATCACGTCCCAGGCCGTAATAAGGAATATTCTACCATCGAAGCAATCAAGTCTGACGTATCACCTTCATGTTTTTGGAGTACCATTCAGCAGGGGGCAGTAAGCGGAACTGCAGCTGTAAACAAACCACACTTACGAGTACCAGCTGCAGACGACACAAGATGATGTTCAAACACAGCTGGACAGAGCGCAACTTGAAAGGTCTCGAAAAGTGTTTTTCTAAGCTTCAAACTACATTTAACTTGACAAAGTATCCTAAAAACGCTGTATTCTGATGCAACGCAACCAAATTAAGACGCTCCAAAAGCATCCATCCGACGCATGTGTACGTAGATGTGTCTTTAGAAAAGCCCTTATAATAAGTCTACCTTGAACAGACTGACGAATTCAATTGCAAAATGGATTTTTGTGGACTATAGGCCAATGTTAGGCTAGCTTATTTTTAATGATATAGAAAATTAACAATATATTGCCTTCTAAAGCCACTTTTTGTATTGTCTAATCAATGCTTTATTCATCTGGCACAATAATGTTTATTTGGGGCTTTTCTTGGTAAATATTGATATATGCAATTAACTGCAATTAATCTGATTAATTAATTGGCATTTCATGTAATTATTAGATTATAAATGGCCAACCCTATTAATAATGCAACAAAAGTATGCGTTGCCTTCTCAGTGTAGCCACAAGGGGCACTAGAGCAGTATTACCATAATCTTTTGAGTCTTCTCCTACAGTCAGTTTTCTCTTTCAGGTCAACTACTGTCATGGCTGAGCAACAGTTTGTTAAAGTTAGCAAGTTAGTTAAGTTATAGCTACCTGAATAAAAACATCCTGTTATGGCACAGGACATTTGAAGGTAACTCTAATACCTTGAGTTTGTTACCAACACAGTAATGCAAGAATGCACTTTAAAGGAATAGTTCATGCAAATATTATAATTAAATGATAATAAAACTCAATTAGTTTAACCCATGTGTTCTGAAGCTAGACAGTCGCTTTTGGGTGAGAACAGACCAAAATGTTTTCACTATAAATCTTGACATCTGCAATCTCCTTGGCGCAATCATGATTTGAAGCTCAATTACAATTCATTGTGCATGACGCATGTGCAGAGCGACTTGAAAGAAAGTCATATGAGTTTGACATGGCATAAGGGTGAGTAAATGATGGGAGCGTTATATTCTTTGGGTGATCTATTCCTTTAAGTATGTATAACGGACCACACACTTGCACATCTGTATTTGCATACTTGTGTAGAGCATGTATCTGGTCAAATCGTGGACAATAAGACCTAGGATATTAATTACGAATTTATTGTACATGTTAAACATATTTTACTGGATGTATATGTGTGTTTTACCTCTATTATAGCGGACTCCCAGTGTGATAGCACAGCCAAACAGTGCTAGAAGTGAACCGAGAAGCAAACTGGCCAAAACCACCTCCAGCTGAGTCCTTCTTCCCAGTGGACCAAATAACTGAATACCACCCTTACGGAAACCCACCTAAAAACAGGCAAACAATCATTACTGAATTTTCTAAATTCAATATTATGTATTCTAAATTCAATATTATGTATTGTTGGTTAACATTCCAAACTTGCTACTGTATGTACACCAAAAAATCAATCAATCAATCATATTAGCATTCACATACACTGTCTAATACCATATGTCTGCCTCTATAGAGACAGCAGGAACACAGAGTATGGTTTTGGTCAAAACATACTACAAAATCATTCACATACTACCTTCAGCACCCAAAGAATAAAGAATGTGTTGCCTGGGGATACTGTATCAAATGCATGCTTCATATCTGCTTGCATACCAAAACAACAGAAGATGTGTCACAAGGTGAGCTGCAAATAAATGAGACCACATGAATCAATATGTTCCTATATCAAATGTCACTAACAATTCACTGCAGTAAAATCCCTTGAAATCCAACCTGCTATTTTCTACAGTTAAAAGGCATCTCTAAAACAAATGTCAATATCAGAAATAATGCTGGAATAAAGGATACAGGACACTTTTAGGAAACCCCCACTGTTACTGGGACTCTCTTTCCAATTGTATCTTATGACAGAACCTGCACTAAAAGGCAAAGCAGTCTAGGGCCCATTTCCTAAAGCCTGTCCATAATTCACAACTTTAAAAGGTGACCATTTAAGTAGGTACACAATTTCCCAGGTTAAGACTATTCATACCTGGACTTTTGCACTTTTGAGATTGCTCAAAAATCCATCCTGCATTTCCACAACTAAACAATGACTGTGTTCCACAAATAATCTAAGATACTTGCCAATCTAGTCACCAAACATAACAAAATTAACACTGTCTCTTTTAAACAGAGAATATACAACATGTTCTAAAAATTCAGACTATAATTACAGTTTTATAATTGGGCTAACCTATGTGTAACAGCACACATCAAATTGTCGGTCATCAGGGCAGGTCAAGCTCCTGAAAACTGAATAGGCATTAAGTAAATGTGGGCAGACAAATGGTAATGTGCTCATGGTTGTTCAGTCATAATCATGTGAATTTCTGAACAAGCCATTTTTTGCAGTTTAATTTCCATAAATACTTAGTACATCAAACTCAAGCAAGAAAGGAGCTCTTAAAAGCGTGAAATAGTAAGTAAGTAAAGCTTTATTTAGCACCTTTTAAAAACAGTGTTTACAAAGTGCTTTAGAGACAAGATATACTGTACATGTACATACTTCTAGGAAAGAAAAGCTTACATACACACGGAAATTGATATAATAGAATAGGAAAATAAAATCCTCAAGGAAAAGTCCTAGTGAACAATTGTGTTTCGAAAGTGAGTCAGCTGCACGTAGGTTGTCAGGAGAGAGTTCCAAAGCTTTGGACCGTAATGACTGAATGCTGACATGCCACTTTTTAACCATGTTTTTGGTACAACCAACAAGTTGCTGTTGGTTATTCTGAGTGGTCTTGCTGGAGTATATTTAGTAACCATATTACAAAGGTATGTAGGGGCTGTACCATGAAGACATTTAAAAAATATTAAGAGGATCTTGAATTCAATTCTGAAGGATACAGGCAGCCAGTGAAGGGATCTGAGTGTTGGAGTAATGTGATTTCTCATTTTAGTACAAGTCAGCATTTGTGCAGCTGCATTTTGAACTCTTTGTAAGTTTTTGATAGAGTTCTTTGTTAACCCAGCCAAAATACTATTGCAGTAGTCAAGTCTAGACGTAACAAATGCATGAATGAGTTTCTCACTATCAGTGGGGGAGAGAATATCACATATTTGGAAATGTTTCCGAGGTGATAATATGCCATTTTACAAACATTGCTAATATGCTTTTTAAAACTGAGATCGCTGTCAAATGTGATTCCTAAATTCTTGACATGATTACTGGCCTAAAGAGAAAATGAGTCAAGATATGGGACAATAGATGTTCTTTATGCATCATTTCCGATAACAAGTACTTCTGTCGTATCTTTATTTAGCTGTAGAAAGTTCTGTGACATCAATAAAATTATGTTTTCTATGCAGTCCAGCAGGGTGGAAATTGAATTGTGGGTATCTGTTGCAAGTGAAAGATAGCGTTGCATGTCATCTGCATACTGGTGAAAGGAAATGTTGCACTGATTAATTACACCAGCTGAAGAAAGCATGTATACGTTAAGTAAAAGAGGACCCAAAATTTGCCTTCAGGGACACCACACAAATATCGCTTGACGTCTGGAGGTGTGAGTACCCAGTGCAACATAGTAGTAAATGGACTGCCTTTGACGTCACAGCTCAGAATAGTCACTAGTAAACAGCTTGAAACTGTGCACGATCCTGTAGTGGCATTAACCAATCAGATTTGTCATTAAGGGGTTGGGGAGTAACTGAAAACATGTAACAGAATTATGTATTTAAAATGACAAAATATTAGTAAATGTATTCCACTAGAGTTTCAATTTAAATCATTGCTAATCAGAATACAGTTACATTACAGTATTTTGATTACTCAAGAGATACATTTGCATTTTGTTGTCATTTGTTTAATTTAATATTTAGTCTTTTCTGTTGGAAAACATTTATCCATACAAACTATGTGATCCGAGGAGCGTTTGAACAGCAGTGAAACACTTTCTTATGATGCATAACATTCATATACCAGCAGACAGAGGGCGCTTTCAAACTGTTATGAGTGTAAAGGTGGTTATGACGTCATTTAGGAACTTCCCCTTGGGAGCTTAATAGAGAAAATCCATGTACAAACACTACAAAGATTTGGGAGTGACAACCGCATTTAAATGCAGGAGTGAATCCCCTAAATTTTCATTCCATGTGTGTATACATGAGTTACTCCCACAACTGCGATGATTGAGTAAGGAATAATTGACGACGGACCGTCGAGAGTGTGTGTGTGTGTGTGTGTGAGCGTATGTATGTGTGTGTGTGTGAGCATACAGGTGCATCTCAATAAATTAGAATGTCATGGAAAAGTTCATTTATTTCAGTAATTCAGCTCAAATTGTGAAACTCGTGTATTAAATAAATTCAATGCACATAGACTGAAGTAGTTTAAGTCTTTGGTTCTTTTAATTGTGATGATTTTGGCTCACATTTAACAAAAACCCACCAATTCACTATCTCAAAAAATTAGAATATGGTGACATGCCAATCAGCTAATCAACTCAAAACACCTGCAAAGGTTTCCTGAGCATTCAAAATGGTCTCTCAGTTTGGTTAACTAGGCTACACAATCATGGGGAAGACTGCTGATCTGACAGTTGTCCAGAAGACAATCATTGACACCCTTCACAAGGAGGGTAAGCCACAAACATTCATTGCCAAAGAAGCTGGCTGCTCACAGAGTGCTGTATCCAAGCATGTTAACAGAAAGTTGAGTGGAAGGAAAAAGTGTGGAAGAAAAAGATGCACAACCAACCAAGAGAACCGCAGCCTTATGATTGTCAAGCAAAATCGATTCAAGAATTTGGGTGAACTTCACAAGGAATGGACTGAGGCTGGGGTCAAGGCATCAAGAGCCACCACACACCGACATGTCAAGGAATTTGGCTACAGTTGTCGTATTCCTCTTGTTAAGCCACTCCTGAACCACAGACAACGTCAGAGGCATCTTACCTGGGCTAAGGAGAAGAAGAACTGGACTGTTGCCCAGTGTTCCAAAGTCCTCTTTTCAGATGAGAGCAAGTTTTGTATTTCATTTGGAAACCAAGGTGCTAGAGTCTGGAGGAAGGGTGGAGAAGCTCATAGCCCAAGTTGCTTGAAGTCCAGTGTTAAGTTTCCACAGTCTGTGATGATTTGAGGTGCAATGTCATCTGCTGGTGTTGGTCCATTGTGTTTTTTGAAAACCAAAGTCACTGCACCAGTTTACCAAGAAATTTTGGAGCACTTCATGCTTCCTTCTGCTGACCAGCTTTTTAAAGATGCTGATTTCATTTTCCAGCAGGATTTGGCACCTGCCCACACTGCCAAAAGCACCAAAAGTTGGTTAAATGACCATGGTGTTGGTGTGCTTGACTGGCCAGCAAACTCACCAGACCTGAACCCCATAGAGAATCTATGGGGTATTGTCAAGAGGAAAATGAGAAACAAGAGACCAAAAAATGCAGATGAGCTGAAGGCCACTGTCAAAGAAACCTGGGCTTCCATACCACCTCAGCAGTGCCACAAACGGATCACCTCCATGCCACGCTGAACTGAGGCAGTAATTAAAGCAAAAGGAGCCCCTACAAAGTATTGAGTACATATACAGTAAATGAACATACTTTCCAGAAGGCCAACAATTCACTAAAAATGTTTTTTTTATTGGTCTTATGATGTATTCTAATTTTTTGAGATAGTGAATTGGTGGGTTTTTGTTAAATGTGAGCCAAAATCATCACAATTAAAAGAACCAAAGACTTAAACTACTTCAGTCTGTGTGCATTGAATTTATTTAATACATGAGTTTCACAATTTGAGTTGAATTACTGAAATAAATGAACTTTTCCACGACATTCTAATTTATTGAGATGCACCTGTATGTGTGGGTGCGAGCGTGTATGTGTGTGTGTGAGTGCGAGCGTATGTGTGTGTGTGCGAGCGCGAGCGTATGTGTGTGTGCGCGAGCGTGTGTGAGTGTGTGTGAGCCTATGTTTGTGTGAGTGTGTGTGCCAGCGTATGTGTGTGAGCATGTGTGTGTGCGAGCGCGTATGTGTGTGTGTGTGTGTGTGAGAGAGTGTGAGCGTATGTGCGTGTGCGAGCGCATGTGTGTGTGCCAGCATATGTGTGTGAGTGCGAGCGTATGCGTGTGAGCATATGTGTGTGTGCGAGCGCGTATGTGTGCGTGTGAGTGCGAGCGTATGTGCGTGGGTGCGAGAGCATGTGTGTGTGCGTGTGAGTGCGAGCGTATGTGCGTGGGTGCGAGAGCATGTGTGTGTGAGTGCGAGCGTATGTGTGTGTGTGCGTGAGCGTGTGTGAGTGTGTGTGTGTGTGTGTGTGAGAGTGTGTGTGTGTGAGCATATGTGTGTGTGAGTATGTGTGTGCGCGAGCGTATGTGTGTGAACGTGTGTGTGTGCGAGCGCATATGTGTGTGTGTGAGTGTGAGCGTATGTTCGTGTGTGTGCGAGCGCATGTGTGTGTGCCAGCATATGTGTGGGAGTGCGAGCATATGTGTGTGAGTGCGAGCGTATGTGTGTGTGTGTGTGTGTGTGTGTGAGTGTATGCGTGTGTGTGCAAGCGCATGTGTGTGTGTGCGAGCGCATGTGTGTGTGCGAGCACGAGTGTATGTGTGTGCACGTGCGTATGTGTGTGTGTGCGCTGCTTTTCCGCATTGGAGTAAAAATTTTGTGTGTGTGTGTGTGTGCGTGCGTGAGCGTATGTGTGTGTGTGCGCTGCTTTTCCGCACTGGAGTAAAAAGGTGGTGTGTGTGTGTGTGTTTGTGCGTGCGAGCGTGTGAGTGTGTGCGGGAGCGTATGTGTGTGTGTGTGAGAGCGTGTGTGAGTGAAGAGCAAAACTGCATAAGATATTTAGGCTTTTTTCAGATAATGTATTTTTAATTTCATATTATTTTTGTCTAACTGTACTGCCAGATTTTTTTCAATTGTTATTTACATGTTTATAGTCAAAACAAGTGAAAAATCTGTGCTTAAAATGTAAACGAAAGTATTCAGATTACGTTACTGACCTTCAGTGCTGGGAGGATTACTTGTGAATTGTAATCAGGTACTGATTACAAATTACATGACAAAAAATGCAATCAGTAACGTATTCTCATAGATTACATTGTTGGGTAATATAATCTGATTACTTTTGGATTACTTATTACCTAATTCTATTTTATTTTGTCACATGCATTTGAGTAGAATAATCAATTTAACATAAAAGTACTAAGAGGAAGAAAATGTACTCCAGTCTTTATTACTAACAAAAGAGCCTCATAAAAAGAGCTCCTTATGACATTTTTAAAAAGTGCATTAAACACTACATGAATGAAATAAACATTAAATCTAACAGCAATGACAGTGCATGTCCAAAGTTTATCATTCAAAACACTGAGACATCGAGTTCATTTTAAATGCATAAAACAATAGCAGCATTACGAACATTAATGACCATAAAATCAACATAAAATGATCATAAAATGAACGAAAATGAATGACTATTAAAATCAGCAGCAATGATGTTGACTAGGTCAAAGCTTTCATCTAAAACACTGAAACACTTTTAACCCTTACTGATAGTCCATCGCCTTTTCCTGAGCTGAGGTGCAAGATATTATCTTTTAAACAGCAAGAATATTCTAAAAGAGCAGAATATTTTAAAACAGCAGAGTTCCACTAAGTCACACAAGGAACAACTGTGTCAAGTTGTATGTCAAGTTTCATGCAGTGGACTCCACTGCATCAGCACTAACATTAGAGTGATGGGCTTTGTTCCATATTGCTGCACATTTTGCAACTGAACTATTGTGTACCCTGCGGGCAGTACCCTTAGAGATGGCATTCACTAGATCCTTTGAAGCAATTAAGTTCAATGTTTGAGCTGTACACGATTGGTGAGGTAGTACGAAATAATAAAACATTTTTTAAAACATATCTAGTTCATTTTAAGTGCATAAAACAATAGAAATATTACATGGACAAACAGTAATGAAAATCAATAGCAATGACATTGCTATGTCAAAGCTAACAGCTCTAAACTCTGACACACTTACTTTTAACCCTTACTGCTTATTAATAGTCCATATTCCTTAGCTGAGGTGCATATCTTACTGTTGTAATGTTAAAGGAGCACATGCTCAAAATGTTCATCTGTGAGACTATTGTGCTTCAGGATAAGAATATGATGATACTGATATGAAAATGATCGATAAATTATTAACAATTTATTGCCATTGCCTCGTTAATATATAATCATGTAATCTATAAAAAAGTAACTGTAATCCAATTATGAGTATTTTAAAATGTAATTAATACAATTACCAGTACTTGATTTTTGTAATCTGATTACACAATCCAGATTACATGTAATCCGTTACCACCCAGCACTGCTGACCTTGAGTATTCTAACGGAATACATTACAAATAATATTTTTCAGCATGTATTTATTCTGTAATATGTAATGGAATACATTTTAAAAGTAACCCTCCTAACCATGGTCATGACATTGTTTTCTTGCTGCTCTAGAGAATTTAATCACATGGCATTTACAGCTGAAGTGGTTGGCTAGAACAGGCCAGAACAATGCTCATTAACAAAAATGGCACAATTCAAATTGCGAACGTACAAGGCTGTATGAGCCAGCCAAGCAACTGCCTTTGAGATGAATGTATAGATTTCGCCTGGTATTAAGACCTTGAAACACACTCACCTCCACACAGTCAGGAGAGATGGCTCCATCGTCAGGGACGTCTGTCCCATCCTCCTCAAATGTTGCACGCTTGTAGTTAGACATCTGAAAACCAAGAGAGAGAGAGAGAGAGAGAGAAAGTAATGTTATAATGTGTGAATCAACGTTATTATAGACTTGGGTTTTTAATTTAGATTTAATTTTTATTTCATTTTCAATTTCAAATTATTATTAAGTTTAGTTTCAGTTATTTTATCAACTGTGTTTGTTAGTTTTAGTTTTTCAGTTAATTTCAGCTTTTGTTTAGTTTTCGACTTGGCAGGGGACAACTTTGTGTAATATTCTTTAAATTAAACAGTAGTGGAATGTACAATGTGATGAGCAGGGTGGAGCCGAGCTGCATCTGGGCAGAGCAAGGCTGGGAAGATGCGAATGACTTCCACCTGCGTGCCACACCGGCCTCGCGTTCCAGCGAGGGAGGCGGGAGTATTTAAGGAGAAGAGACAGCGGCAGACGGGAGAGAGATGTACGAAACTTGTCCATGTGTTTGACGTTATGATTTGACGCAGCTGGCTGAAAAGCAGTGCGTGTTTTTGTTTCTTTATACGCTGAAAAGTGTCATTAAATGTTTGTGTTTGTAAAGCTGGTCCCAGCTTCCTCCTTACCTTTCCATAATTGATACATACTGATTTATTTTTTTACTTAAGTAAAAGTACTCTTACTTAAGAAATAATTCACTTGAGTACAAGTAGAAGTACTGAGAAATATTATGACTCAAGTAAGAGTAAATAAGTAGTTTGCCGAAAAACTACTCAAGTAATTACGTTACAAGTTACTTTATGAAAATTATATTATATATAGTATATACACTTCCATTTTTAGAACACAAAGACATTTTTGTTCTTGAAAGAAATTGATGCTTCCTTTCACCAAGGATGCATTAAATTGATCAAAAATTCTGCCAATATCATTAATTGCAAATTATTATTACGGTTTGAAATAATTGTTTTAAGTTGTATTTATTCCATTTTTTCTTTACCCGTGATGGCAAACATATACTGTTTCACCTATTCCTTACAAAAGCATTCTAAAGAACTAATTTGGTACTCAAGAAAATATTCTTCTTATTAGAACAATTGAAAATGGTTGCACTACCATGCAGAAATCACAGTACAGTGGTTTTTTTTTCCCCATTTGCTGAGGTATTGAGTTCTTACAAGTTGCTTTACACTTGCAAGTCAAATTTTGGGTTTAAAAATAGGCAAAAAGAAATACATTTCTCCTGAAATTCTATTTTCTCCTAAAGTTTATTGTTTTAGAGAGATGAAGGCTATTCCACATTACTGTTTTGAAAAAAGAATCTCTAACCAGGATAGAGAGGGAAGTGGATGGCCAGATGCACAACAAAAAGACAAGTAAATCACAGTCTCTAGTTTGAGAAACAGACTCCTCACAGCTCCTAAACTAGCAGCTTCTAAATGCCAAAGACCTGCATTGCTGCAAGAGGATTCTTGGACAAACAGAACATTTTAAGAATACAACATTTATTTACATAGAATTAGCCATTTGAAACATTCTAAATGTCTCTAAACTACATAATGTGCATTGTGACTGAAACACATTCCTATTTCAGGTTTATTCTCATTCACGTATGTCAAAGTATTTTGGCTATAAAGTTAACATACTGTACAAAACTAATATAATGCAATGTCATAGAGGAGGAAATTTATCCGCTGTGATATTGCAGCAATTATCCAGATATGGAATGAGATTATTAAGCAAACTGTTATCAACTCCTACATGCCAACTGAATAAAATAAGGCAAAAATAAAAATTTCACAGTGTTTAGTGAGAGATATGATTGATTCAAAGTGGTTGTTCTGTATATGTATTACTGTATTACACTTTTAATAAAAGTCTTAATTAACTTTATGGTTATTTAACATATTGAGGTATTATTATTAAGTAAATAGTAGCATTTGGTTAGATTATGTTTTGTGATTTCTGATACCTTCTTTATATAACATCCATCCCTTGTGCACTATTGGCCTCTAGCAGGTGAGGCTTTTCAGACAGATAAACAGCAGTACCGGACAGGGAAGTACAGTACAGTACCGTGAGCGAGAGTGTTACCCGCTAGGACAGTTTATTTTGAACAAGAGGGGCGAACGGTTACGGAATTTAACGTGGGAGTACAATACCAAACTGACACGGACTGATAGAAGCTGAGAGCCCGTCTATGTGTGCGATGGTGCGAGGAACCAGACGGCAGGAAAAAAAATTATGTTCAATGAAAATTCAAAAGAAGATCACAATGTACGTAATTGTAACTATATCAGATATCTTTTTTTTTCTCCCCAATTTGGAATGCCCAATTCCCAATGCGCTCTAAGTCCTCATGGTGGCGTAGTGACTCAATCCGGGTGGCGGAGGATGAATCTCAGTTGCCTCTGTGTCTGAGACCGTCAACCCGTGCAACTTATCACATGGCTTGTTGAGCGCATTACCGTGGAGACATAGCACGTGTGCATCCGTGCACAACTCACCACGTGCCCCACCAAGAGCGAACCGCATTATAGCGACCACAAGGGGCTACCCCGTGTGACTCTATCCTCCCTAGAAACCGGGCCAATTTGGTTGCTAAGGAGACCTGGCTAGAGTCACTTAGCACGCCCTGGGATTCAAACTCACGAACTCTAGGGGTGGTAGTCAGCGTAGTTTACTCGCTGAGCTACCCAGGCCCCCCTATATCAGATATTATTAATAAAACACGTGAACTCATTGTGTGGGCATTTTTTGCCTCCATTTTGAATTTTGGGAATATTTTTGTTAATTTCGGTGGAATTTTTGCCTCGAGTCCCAGTTAATTTCCAACACTATTGGCATTGTATCTTTCTACGGTATTTAAAAGTTTGTTTTAGACATATAGTAGCAAGTGTAGTATAGTATAGTATAGTATAGTAACAAGATGTCCCCCACATGTATGTCAAACTACATTGTGTTAATGTTTGACACAGTTAAAACATTGCCTTCCTTAAAAACAAGTGAAGTTTGATCAGTGGTTAAACGTGTTCAGACTGTTCCCTCGTACCTGAATGAACGGCTTCTTTCCAGAATAAAATTAAATATGCAGAAAATCACAGTATTACAGTTCTTGTATTGTGACAGGGCAGAAAGTCTTGAAGAAGCTAGAGAAGAGAGGACGCAGTTTATGCAAGCTGCTGTGCTCATGATGCTGTGCCCTGCGGGCTCCTGTCATGCTGCGCACAGTGCATATTAATTTATAAACAGATTTAACGCTTTTAAATTTCTTCTTCCCAAAAATTCAGAAATATTATGTATTTTTTTGTACTTTGCAATTGTGATTAAAAATAACTGTAGCGAAGTTGAATACTTTATTAAATAATTTATTTATACTTAAAAAGTTTATTTATTTAAAAAAAGTAGAAAAAATTTAAAAATTAAAAAGTACTGTAACAAGAGTAGTTGTAATTTGTTACTTTCCACCTCTGAAATTAAACTATTCCCTATCCAGTCCAGATTAAACATACTGTAGGTCTACAGTGTATAGCTATGGTGACATACAACATGGTAAATACAACCAAGAAGGACATACAAATGTGGAGAAATGTATCCCTGTATTTTTTTAACAGCAATGGATGATGTGATTAAACAAACTAATCCATTTATCTTGAAACATTGAGCACATAACCGAATGTGTGCACACACATGAAACTCACGGCCAGTAGACTGCATGTTTGCGATGCAACAGATGGAGACGTTACAAGCACGTCAGTGTATTAACAATGAAAACTGAAAATATTTTATGATCATTTCTATTTTGTTTTAGATCGTTTTGAAGTAATGCAGTTTAGTTTTAGTTTTTTGGAAAATGTTAGTTTTAATTTTGTTTTTCTAGGTTATTTTCTGGAATTTCGTTTCAGTTTTAGTTTCAGTTTCAGTTAACTATAAAAACCTTGGTGTGAATATTACTATTTGTTACCATTTAAGGCTTTTTCACACCAAATGCAAATATGTAGTGTGAAAATTTTTTGTAATGTAAACAATGCATTCCTATGGAAAACGGGGATGAAAAGTTTGTCCAATAATAAAGTTTTTTTCTGTGGATGGCAAACTAAATGAAATTGCACCACGGATTGTACCAGGGTAAATTTGGTTTTCGTTCAGCGTCACCTAATGTACAGGAGTGCATTTAGTTTTCAGCCTGACGAACATTTGTTTCACTCAGAGGTGGATATTTCAGCTTTACAACAGTATAAATACTCTGTTGATTTTTACTTTCACTCAAAATTTTGAACATTATTTTTTTTAACTCTGATACACTTCTTCAGACCCTTTCGTGACTTTTGCAGCAAATGTAAAATCCAGTCAGATCTGTGACAGTGCCATTCGAGCCTCAAACTAATCGTTTGGGTTGAATTTTTAAAATTGGCAAAATTCTAATAAAATACAAAATAGTCTGAACGATTTATTTAGCAAAACAATTTGCGATTCTAAATCAAAATAACGAGGGCAATCCCGGACAAAGTTTGTTCCACTGGGGAATATACAGAAAAAAACGAGACTGTATAGGCCTTATGATTTCCGCAATGTGGAAAACATGATCGCGGAATCCAGTTACAAAAACGGAATTAACTATAAAATGCGGAATTTTAGATATTTGGGATAAAATTAATGTATGAATGCACAATTAAACAAATTAAAATTGTGATATGTTCTAGTGTGATGATTAAACCACAAAAGGCTGCAATTTAATAAAATAAATATACAGTCTGCATTTGCTGTACGCTTCAAATTGAATGTGTAAAGCCGGCTGCTCGTACACAAACACGCATCATGAGCATCAAGCGAGCTGTGTGTGTGTAATAAATGACAGAGAGCAGATCGCTTATTCACTGTGAAGCACCCAGCATATGCAGACTATATTTACAGAATAAAATTGCAGCCTTTTGTGGTTAATAAGCGCATTAGGCCATTAAGAGAACTGCTTATCTGGAGGTGAAAAGCTGTTGTCAAACATACAAACTGAGAAGGGTTCATTCAGTTTTCCCACAAAATTCCCCCAAAAGTTTCCTACATTTTCAGCCCCTTTCTTTCGACCACCTGTTAAATAAAGACCTCTTTTCATGACCCAATATATTCCAGATGAATAATATCAAGTTCTGTACTAAATGTTTTTTTTTTTTCATTATTAAATATTCTGTTTCAATCAGAGATATGTCACATTACAGAAGCAAAATGGCTTGCAAATGTGGTTGCCGTTTGACTGGAAACAGAGATAGAGAGAGATCAGATGTTTCATTCACTAAATTCAATTTTCAAACAGTTTGACGCTAATTAAGACTTAATAGGAACATTTTACAGAGAACAGAATACATCTTAAAAGGTGAGCTCGCTCAACTGAGCACACATATTCAGCCAAGAGATGTTGCAGGAGCATGTGAAAATAAGATGAATGTTGGGTGGGGGGGTTCCTTGTTTCCTTACCCCCTCTCAGTCGTCAGAGAGGAATTTATACAAACACACATTCATAGTTGAAGAGGTGGCTAATCTACACCTCAGGGCAACACTTTGCTGTGTCAGAGTCACAGTGTATTACGAGTAACAAATGTCCATTTAAAACTCAGAAACACTTCAAATATTCAATTTTCCCATTCACACCTAAAGAAGAGAAAGAACAATTTCGCACCAAGTCTTCCATCTTTCATTGTTTTTTTAACGCACACTCACACACTAATACAATGCAATTGCTGTTATACACAAAGTCCTTCACATACCTTTGTTTGCTAAAAGCCCTTGTCTAAAAGACAGATGACTCTATTGAAGGTTAAATACACTAAGATTGTTTAGCAAAAGCGAGATACAACAAAGCCACAAGTGCCCTACGGAAGATGTTTTAAAGTACAAAAGAACGCTACTCTCAATCATTTTTGTCAGCCGGACCCCTTTGACCTATATGATTTATTTGAAGTACCCCCAGATATTTTAAGTAATGTTAATCTTTTTAAATTAATGTTACATCTTTGGACTTAATTTTTTTGTATTAATGTTATATTTGAATGAATTGTTAATACACCTGTTGTTCTTTCCTTATAATATTTATAAATTTAATTTCATTCACCATTGCCATTTCTATCCCAGTCATAGATTGCACAAGTAGTAGGCTAAAATGTACACATACCAATGTTGGGTAAGTTACTCTAAAAAAGTAATTAATTACTAACTACTAATTACATCTTCTACAGTGTAATTAGATTACTGTACTAATTACACTGTCTGAAAAGTAAGTGCATTACTTATGCCCCTGACCAGATGTAAAATACAAGGATAGATATGAAATTGTTCTTTTAATTCTTTCAAATAAATCATAAAATCAAATAAATTATTCATGAACTGGCCAAAGAATTTAAGGGGGCTGCATTAAATTAGAAAACATACATTTTAACATTAGACGTTAAGTTTCGATTTTAAATTCACTATTGTTTTATATAGAATTGTAGTCTATACAGTATTTAACATAATTACATCAGAAGTAACTGTAATTAAATTACTGAAAAATTAAGAGTAATCCCTTCACTTTTTTCAATGAAAAAGTCATTTAATTACAGTAATTAATTACTTAGTAATGCATTACACCCAACACTGACACACACAAACCCAAAAAGAAAAACAGTATTGTCAGTGGTCTGTTTTTATCTGTCTTTGACATATGGTCTATTTTATTTATTTATTTATTTGTTTTCATTTACCTGAACATTTTATAAATCTATGCTATTCCATTTGTGTATGTAGCCTCCACTTGATATCTTAATATGTTATAGCCAATTTAAAAATAATTCAATAATTAAAAATGTATTTTCATTGAAGTAACAAAGCCAGGGCTGTAACATCCATTATAACCTGGGGTGGGGGAATGGACATGTTTATTCTAGAAATATTTTTAGGAAATGAAACATTATATTTATATATTTTTAGAAAATTCTACATGATTAGCCTATATTTTAAATTTCGGCTGCATGCAAGGAAATAGTAGGCGGCTGCCAAATTGACAACTTTAAGACCCAACAGAAGCTTCCGTCAACCGGTCGGTTTGGCAGTGAACAGAACCATCACACAAGTTGGTTCAGTACAGGCAAGTTGGTACAGCCATCGCCTATTGCTTTTCAGGACTACAGGGCAAACAATGCAAGTTTTTTACTTTAAAAAAATTATTGCGTTGCTGATAATGAAAGTAATTATGCTACATAATAACTTTGTTTGAAGAGTAGCGCGTAATTTACTTTTGCATTAAAAATGTCTATTTCTCACCGTCAGTCCATTGCACGAGAGTGCGCACTCTCACTCTCTCTCTCTCTCACACACATATGCAGGGCGCACAGAGAGAGAGAGAGAGAGAGAGAGAGAGAGAGAGAGAGAGAGAGAATGAGAGTGCGCTCTCCTAATTGAGGGAAGAAAACTGCACTGAAGCCACAGACACAAGTTTGGTTTAAAGGAAAATTGACGCACTTGGTTTAAGATGTGTTCTTGTTTTTTATATTTGTTAATTGGCTGATAATGTTTGAAATCATCCGTTTTTAAAAATCAGTAATAACGAACATATTTTCATATGCAATCTCTACTCTCACAAACCCCCTGGAGTTTGAACCACCATTTTGGAAACCCTGATCTAGTTTGTCTTCGTTAATAAATGTTGTATCTCCACTGCCAGATTTGGAGTTTCAGTACACTGTTCCTAAATGGGCTTTTACAGGAAACCATAAATTAGATTACAAAGACGAAATCTCTGACTCATTGTGATCTGAAACAAATGCGATGCACATGCTACTCCCACACAATCACACACACAAACACAAGTCTCAAGAACTGCTAATCACTGGCTTGACATTTTCCCTTCATCCACTTGTTTTCCAGAGTCTGAATTTTCCTCATTATTGACATTTCAGTTGTTTGTCTTAATTTTCCATACTCCATTGCAATGCAATGACCATGGCTGAGAGGGGGGATGTTGTTTTAGGAGGTTACACCCAAAAGAATTCCCTCCAGAGGTTTGGACAAGATTCACAAGATTCCTGGGTGGCTGGTCATGGAAGTTTTTTTAGAAAAGGAAAAACAATGTAGGACACCTTGACATGAAAACCACCCACACATACTTGCAGCAAACTTCCTCATTCATGTTTATGTGACACATCCCTGAAGTGCTGTCATGTGAAATTCAGTTCTTTTAGTCTCTCAGGCTATGTTTGGAATGGCATACAACAGAAAAATCACCACTACTCTTATTGATGTTGTGTGATTTCTCGCCAAAACTCTGTCACCCTTGAAAAGAAGCTGGGATGCTTTTGATGATGTGGTAGAGGGAAGCAGTGGCCTTTTTCTCTCTATTAAATTATACCATCAAGAAGGACCCTTAGTTGGCTGAAACTATAAAACATATTCTCCGTAATGTAAGCTACACTAGTCCGGACATGCAAAATTAACTGATCTGCATTATGAGTAAAGTCTGGACTGATGCCATTGTACCAGAGGTGGGTGAGTCGTGGTATACTATTAAAGTGGATAGGACACGGGGCACCAATGGATGCGAGGATACAAATCGTCATTTGCGTTGTGTCTGCATTCAATTAAACAATGGAACATCTTCTTACAATAGCCAGTACAGATATCAGTGATGCCAACATGCTGGCAGACAAAATAATAGAAGAGCTGACAAAAGCCAGGCTGAACACTTCAAAGGGATTCATGACGAAGCTTCGGTTATGGCTGGGAAGCACGGTAGTGTGCAGAAGCTACTGCAAGAGAAATTGGGCCGAGAAATCACACATGTTGATTGCTTGAACCTACAACTGCACCTGGTGGTTTTGAAAACATTGGCAGCAGAGAAAGCAAAGCAGAGAAAGCTTTTTTTTTTTTTTTTTATGTAGGTTGCACCCGGTACAAATTATTTCTGAAGCCCAGTACAAAGTTTCAGCGCAGTTCAAAGGCGAGCGATGAAAAAGAAATGTATCACCCTTGTCAGCGATCATTAGGTCTTATAAGGAGATCACTTCCTTGCTTTCAGAGTGCAGAGGTGAGGATGGAGGCCATTGGGCTTTTGAGGTAAACCTGCTCTCAACCTGCTTTTATGTTCATTACACACTTTGTGCAGAAGGTGTTGATGTTACTGGATGGCCTTAAAAAGCTTTTGCAGGTTGAGGATATAGACCTGTTGACTGGGTTGGAACTAGTTGTGAGTGATATCAAATGTGTGAGTAAACTCCGCTGTGAGGCCGAGTTCACAGAGCTATGGAATATGGTCACTGATTCGGACACCATTATTTGGCTGAAGAAACACCAGGACAAAAGGACAATGACAAGACAGAGTTATTGAGGCTTTCTTACAGCACATTTGACACGCTCCTTGGAGAAATCAATCATTACTTCGATAAACGCAACACAAGTCTTGCTCAGTCGCTGATTGCTTTGAATCCAGAGAGCGACATGTTTTTGGATCCAAAGTTACTCCAGCACATCATTAACAAAATTGACCATCGTTGAGATGGAATTTGTTGTTGCCAAACAGTTTATTTCCACAAAAAAAAAAAAAAAAAGAGGCAAATGAGAAATGGAACACAAAAACTCCTCTTAAAGTACCACAAAACTTTGTAGGCAATGCTAAGTGTACTGATTGCTGTGAAGACCGGATGAACACTAGACGCTTCAACTGCCATGTGTGAAAATTCATTTTCAGTTTTGAGAAATGTATTCACAGACCACAGATGTTCTATGCGGCACGCACTTAAGGCCTTTGAGAAAGACCTCACACGCAAGTGCCTACATGAGTGAAAAGATAAAGTTCTCAGGAGATTTCACTCCGAGACCTGTCGCCTTCAGATATTTTAATGGTGAGTTATGTAGTTTAATTTGTTACAAATTACAGTTGTTTTAGGCTGGACTATCTAGTTTGTATATTGTTTGCAATATTTATGCAGTATGTATTCTGTGCATATTATGTCAATTTGATTGAACATTAAGCAAATATATTAAATACCTGCAGGGCATGAAATTTGGCACAGGATTGCGTGTATTGTGCACAATTTTTATAATTCCTGCAAGTTCCACGTTCATAACGCAGGGAATTACTGCACAAATTTATTCACGTAAGCATGTACAGTAGTTGAAAATTTGTAAACGAAACCACACAGATGTACATAATCAGTGCTACTGAGTCTCTCTCTCTCTCTCTCTCTCTCTCTCTCTCTCTCTCTCTCTGACTATAGTGTGAGCGCTGTCACATATTTGCTAAATTTATGTATAATCTGTTAATTTGACATGAACATGACGTTATATCACGTCTCTGCAAGCAAGCAATGCAATTAAACTATCACTCCTGTTAGCTACCAGAACTACTGCTGGGTGAAGAGAAATGCTTCATCATCCTTATAAACATCTGACGCTCCATCTGACGTATACAAGTATTTTTAATGCCTTGAGAATCAGTCCATTTTAATAATATATATGTAGGCCTATGTACTGATTTATGTAATATAAATAATGTATTAATAATAAACATATTTCAAATCTCATCCTATTAACTATCTTTAATAGCCTATACATATTATTAGCCTATCTATTTTCCATAAACATCATTACTGATTTAACAGCAATTATTTAATGGGACTGCAAAATGTACAAAATAAAAAAAAAATAAAAAAACTTGGACTAAAATGCAAAACAACTCATTTTATTTCTAAGATGATAACTGGACACAGAATTAAACATGCACATAATGAGATAACATGATCATGTGACAATGTAGCATACTAACTTTTTCAAACATTTATCATTGCATAGTTCATAATATTTCAGATGCTATTTTTAAAAACAATAGGGAGTATTCTGTATGCACAGTAAGAAGATATTTACTCAGTATTAAGTATTTGACAAATGTAATAAGGTCAAGTGACAATGTAGCATACTACTGTTTGAAATGTTTAGCGTTACATAGTTGGTACAGTTCCACATGCAGTTTTACAGTCAGTATGCTAGTATTCCATTCTGAACACAGCCATTGTCTTATATACTAACAGATATAGACCTCATAACAGACTATAAATAAAGAGAATCCAGCTAGCAAACAAATTTTACAGAGGTCAAAGCAGCACAAAAAACCATAGATGGACCCCTCGAGACTTACCGTACATCAACAGTCACTTTACACAGAAAGACACCAGTGATCCAAGAAGCAGAAGTGGACTGGTGCCACTGCTGTAGTGTAACTGGTATAAACCATCCATTGAAGAACAGGGGCGGAAAGCCAGTGTTTTGGTAGCATGACCCAGAAAGGGCAGGTCGCTACCGTGGGAGTTAGGAACAGATAAACCTCACTTCCTAAAAGGAGACTCCTACCTCTGTTACATGGTAACGGTGAAACATGTGCATATGGGGAAGTTGTAAAAAAAAAATAATAATAATAATTTAAGTTCCTGTAGGATAAAGCCATGGCCTTATTGAACCATTGTAGCGATTGTAAATTTGTGGGGACAGTGATTTGGGATGCGAAGTATAACTACTGAAGAGTTGGGGACATAACTCCAAAAAATAAATAAGGTAAAGGAGGTAGAAAAGATCCGGTGTTACTTAAGACACGAGATTTAAGGGTTAAATGAGGTGACAAAACGTTGCAAAAAAAAACTACATTTCCCATCATTCTCTGTGGCAGATGAGAATGATAAAATACATAAATCATTAGTATACACCTAGTGCACATCCTTTGCTCTCCATTTTATTGTGTTGGTGCTTCCAATCTTTGTGTAGCTAGTTTCGTCTCTGTCAGCAAGTAAAAAAGAAAGAAAGAAATATGAAATCGCCCAATTAGTCCTTTTTTTTCTGGCTAAAGTAAAATGCACATCACGATTATGACCTCCAAGTTGGAAATTCCCTAGAGGACTAGAAGGCAGCATATCACACAATCATGAATTTAGTGCAGCCATGACAACTCTCGGAAAGATTTTGCATGTTAATAGGGATATGATATATTGACTATATTGGTCTTTGTGGACTAGATCTGCTACGCTGCTGCTGCTGCTGTTGCAGATGAAGTACTGAGACTTGCTACTGCTAAAAAATACACAGACATACTGAGTTAAGCATGTGGACATGCTGATGCAGCTGCACAATTAGACCAAATGCAAGACTTGCTGCATCGAGCATATAGGACATGCTGCTACACAAACAGAAATACAAACAATCCCCCAACAATGCAGAGAAGCTGCACAAATGCATAATATAAAAACACAAAACACATCCCCCCCAACCAAGCAGATCTATCGCCAAGACTTGTGTACTGCTGCTGCCCCAAGAGCCATGTGCACCAAGTGTATGCTAGAAATGCCAAATGGCATAAAGCTAAATTTGAACTAAATGAACTAAATTTCTATGTGTGCCTGGGCCTGTTGGCTGAATGGCTTAATTGCCTAATGACCTGACTAATAATGTGTACCTGGACCAGGAAATCCCAGAGCTTATTTAACTAGTGACTTAGACTAGCCATGTGTGGATTTATTTAATCTAATAACCTGTGATAACGATGTGTGCCAGGCCAGATTGTTAAAGATGTGCTTCTATGTGCCAAAAGCAGGTCTTACCTTACAAGTTGATTAAGAAAAGCCCCAGCAACCACCTGAGCAAATAGCATTTTCAGAGATAAACTCTAGAAACGCCCTGCAGCTTACTTACTAACTGAGCAAATTTAAATGTTAGGCAAAGTGAGAGTCCGCAAGTTGATTGGCTACCCGATTACATTTCAAAGAAGCAATCATCTTACACAATGTGAGCCGATTGACTTATCATGTCACATGTGAACTAGCTAACTGGCTAACAGATAACAAGTTCAAAGAATCAACTTGTGCCATATAGAGTTTCATGGGTGAACTTTTTTCGTTTTGACAATTAAGTGCTAAACTCAAGCTGTCTTCTAAGCTGTCTTGAAACAATTGTATCTGTTTTGTTTTGTTTTTTCTCTGTAAATCATTACATTATTAAAACATTCCAGCCTGACACCCTTACTCTTAAGAAACAGTCAGTGTGGCTCAATAATCTGATCTTGTTTAGTAAATATTATTGTTAAATATTTATTTGGAGATACCACTGCATAGTTCATGAGTATGCTTACAAAAGTTTACAAGCCACTGAAGTCACAAGTTTACCAGAAAATGCATTGTAATGATGCTAAGGCAAGCATCAACATACCTAAAATGTAGGGTTGAGGAGAGGTGTGCTTTTACTTTTCTAAGCAATCAGATGCACAATTTTTGCATGGCAGATGATAAAACAGATAGACTTGAAGGAGGGACCCAAACCATATCTAGAGACCAGAATATCATATAGACTTGGTGCTTGGCTCTTTTGATTTCAGCCTGTAAGGAACCACCAAGCAACCATCCAGAATATCCTAGCAACCACCCAAAACACCCTAGCAACCACATAGCAATGCCTGGCAATCACCCACCTAAGCATTGTGGCAGCAAGTTTTGAACAGGCAAGCACCACACACTTTTTCTTCAGAAAGTGTAAAAATCAAGTTGGTGTTATGGTTGTTTATGCTTTTGTTATGTGGCCTTTGTGATGTTATGAAATGTTTCATGTGAAGTACCAGTCTGAGCACTTTTAAGTGCAAACTTGTGTGAAACAAATACATATGTCTCTGTCACAGCCTTCTATTGTGCAAAGATTGAAAAAAGTATACTTCATCCCTGTGTAGACAATTTGGGATGACCTCATTTGGAAAAACAATCCATATATAAATTAAATATTGTTTTTTTTATTTTAATAATGCTAAATTTTTTCTGTTAGGGTTAGGTTTAGATGTGGTTTAGGGTTAGCTTCCAGTAATTATAGTTAGCTTTATATAAAAACAATAGTCTATGGTATGTCCATTTAGATAGTTCAGCAAAAATGTGTGTGTGTGTTTGTGTGTGTGAGTGTGTGCATGTGTGGGCAGCTTTAAGTGGTTTACGAGGACTTTTTTTAGGTTACAAACTGGTAATTACAAGGGTATTATGCTATAAATGTGGTTTATGAGGACATTTCTAGTGTCCCCATAATTCAAATCGCTTAAAAAAAAACATACTAAACGATGTTTAATTGAAAAAGTAAAAATGCAGAAAGTTTTCTGTGAGGGTTAGGTTTAGGGGTAGGGTTAGGGTTAGGGGATAGAATCTATAGTTTGTACAGTATAAAAATCATTATGTCTATGGAGAGCCCTCATAATGATAGCTGCACCAACATGTGTGTGTGTGTGTGTGTGTGTTACAAGTCAAAGCTCTGCTGTATGGCCTTCATACGCTCACTGCTGCTATTGACCTGCTTCAGTGACGTCACTTTTTCCCCGCAGCCGCCATATTTTTGACCATCGGCTGTATGAAACAATGGCGATAAATGGAAAAACACCCGTTAAACGATATCAAGAAAAACCTCAAAAAACGCTTTTGATCCATGCCAAGTCCCAGGAAAGGTGTATTCAGGTCTTGTGTCTGCACAAACATTGCCAAATTTGACTTTCGCAGACACTGAAATTTTATCCACGATTCATCTCTGTACGCAGGCGAGTCTGATGTGTGACTGGCGAGTACACTCGCCTACCAGTGAACATCTCTCATTCAGAAGTTACAAATGTCTTTCTGTTGTTTTCTGCTCTGATTTGGTCAAACTATTACAAAACACAAACTATTACAAAACATCTGAGATGATCCCATCTGTATGAATGTAAGAGCTGCTTTTAACTCACACAGAAAGAGGCATATTAGTGAATATGACTAATATGTTTACATTGTGGTCTGGTGGTGTGAATAAAGTCTGTGGTTTAAAATCTTAAAATATGTTTGTTATTGACTAACATTACTATATACACATATAGTGTGTGTGTATATATATATATATATATATATATTATAGTGTTTTTTCATTCATTACAATGTGTTACAATTATCAGATACCTTTACACTGTCTGGGTGTTCTGAATAACATCGTCCTATGCACATTTCCAGTTTAATTGTATTCGAATAGATGATGTTATAAATATAATCAACACGTGTACAGATAACTGACATGTTTGAATAAATGAGCAAAAGTCCCACAAGTGTTTGCATCCGTGCTCTCCCCCTTCATCGCTGTTTGACTTTGGTGAAATAAAGCCGTGTCACTTAAAAGTTAATAAAACTTTATTGAAAGAAAAATTACATTTTGGCTCTCGTAATTAAACAGCAGTATCACCTTTTCTTAAAATTTATAAATAGCAACCAAAATGCTGCTGACTTTAGATGCATCCCACAGTGCAGCACAATGAAGAAATGTGGAATTTTGGTCACAAACATTGTGGCACGGTCATACAGTGACGTCACATGAAATAGGTCAATCGATTCTTGCTGTCCATCCTATCGCCATGGAAACAAGGCCCCCATCACGCAAACTATCACCAATTCAATCAATGTTTTCCTGGATCCTTTTATGGGTTGTTTGATTGGCCAAGGAACCACCCAATCAGGAGCCTTCAGTTGGGAACAGCTGTGAGGTTATGTATTAATTGTATTAATGAATGTGTATTAATATGTATTAATGAATATTGAATCTGATGAATGAATAATGAATCTGAAAACAGATTTTGCAGCATTTTGGAGTTAATAGAGAGATAGAGAGGGAGAGAGAGAAGACTTCTATATACATGCAGGTCATGGAATGAGCTATAATTGTTTTATAGGACTGGCGCAGTTGAGGAAAAGTGAATGCCTCTTTGAATCAGCCAGGGTACTTTTAAAGGGGATACATCATGGAATAGTATGTACTATTCTGTCTAGGTAGGAAGTCAATACAAAAATACAAAAATATTTTGAAAAGTAAATATTAGGGCTGTCAAACTATTAAAATATGTAATCGTGATTAATCGCATAATTTTTTTGTAGTTAATCGCGATTAATTGCAATATCTTTATAAACATGAGTGGACAAAATATGCTTCATCCAGATGTATTGTTCAGTCATCCACACAAAACCTACCCCACCAACAGAGCTGAATAACAGAAAATGAACACAACACAACTCAATTCAAATTATGTACAAAATATGGTAGTTGTGAGTGTATTATGACAGGATTTATTTGCTTCTTTTTATGGAGTTTTGACACACATGCAAAAAAGACTGCACTGTCATTTACAATTGACAACTCTGTAAAAAATACATCAAAAACTCCTTTTAGACCCTGGTCACAATTGTAACTGGAGGGATTAAATGGGTTTGACAGTGTAGATTACCTGCAGGGTTCCAGCAATGTCTCCAACTTCTGCATTGGCTAGTGCACTATCAAAAATAGACGCTGTAACAGAACCTTGGAGACAGCAACAGGGTTTCCGTTAGCTGGTAATCAGTACCGCCACTCCCTATACGCATGTTACCCAGTCTGTGTAGGGCACCAACTCCCTAGGGGGGCACCAGAAACTCCACCAGCTGCCCTTACTTGCAAGTTATATGTTATCCAAGTCGCGGAACACAGACGATCACCTCGCGCTCACACTTTCATTTTGTGCTCGCACCGTGCCTTGCAACTTTTGCCTCACGCTCGCACCGCGCCTCACAGTGCAAGGCTGGTGTTCAAATGGCAGCTGTCTTGCTGCTGCAATGATGTTACAATGTTAGGAGCTCTATCTGTGCTTTGTGGGCATGTTCTAATGCTGTGCTACATTGATAAAATGCTTGGTGCAGGTCTCAGCATAATGTCTCCCACCATCTGTTTCCCGACGGTCAATGCATGTGACATTAGCGGCGTTTGCGCGAACTGACTTGCTTCTCATGACCTACGGTTTATTCAAAGGATCATATTACGCATTAACGGCGTTAAAAAAAAATTAGTGCCGTTAAACGAATTTTGCGTTAATAACGCGTTAACTTCGACAGCACTAGTAAATATACTAAATGCTGAATACTAAAAAAACTAATGTTGTCCATTTAACCCATTCATTCAGTGTGATTACTCATATAAAAAATCTATCAAATTAATTAAACATTTTAATGTAATTTAATTTTCATTTATTTTAATTTAAATTATTTTAATATACAATTTAATTTATTATGTAATTAACACAATTAATAATGTGCCCTGAACATACGTAATAATATATATGTCTTAAGGTACATGATAAAAAGAGGCTGTTTAATCATACGAGTCAGAGAGAGAGTGGCAAATGTAAAATTATATTATAACTAGGCCTGTCGATTGAACGCGTTAATTCAGTGCAATTAATTATATAAAATGTAACATGTTAAAAACATTTACGCAATTAATCATGTCCCCGGACCGTAATAAGGAAGATTCCTGAGCAATTCAAGCTTGAAGTACCACCTGTTTTCTCCAGGGGGCAGTAAGCAAAACTGCAGCTGTATAGGCAATGTGCCGCTTATACAGAGAACAGTGTTGCCATGTCTGCTTATTATAAGTGACTTTGGGCTTTTTTTCATGAAGTCGCTTATAACTATAGGAAGTCGCGGGATGCAGTTTTTTGGGCTTGTTGCCAGAGTACAGTTGCGTTTTTGAGCTTGCTAATGCTTAGGTGCTCAAAGCACAATAAATTGCAATCTACCACTAATAGCAGCTGCCAAATAACCCCATATACTGTTAAAGCCGTGCTCTACATCAGTGGTGTCAAACACACAGCCGGTGGAAGAGTCATCTGACCCGCAAATCTCAAAGCAATTTCAAGCTCAAAATATATTGAGCAGAGAAAAACTATATATATATATTCATTACAGACTTTTAATTTTTTTATATTCCCTGATATTTTCAGGTTTTCCATGACAGTGGGAACCCTGTAATGAGTGTGTGGGGTCACTTATTTTAGCTTCTTTTGGTGAGGCAAGTGGCTTATTTTGGGCTTGTATTTGCAGACCAGGTTGCTTGTTTCTCTTTCAAGATCTGGCAACACTGACAGAGACCAAACCAACCCTTCAGCAGACAGCACAACATGAATATGCATTCTTGTGTTCAAAACACAGCTTGAAGGAGTGCAAATTTGAATTTAGGAATCTCAAGACATGTTTTTCTAAGTACTAAACTATGTTTAATTGTAACTTAACAGTAACCTAAACATTTTATGTATATGACGCGACACAACCAAAGTGCGACCCTCTAAAAGCATCCATCTGATACAGGTGTACATTGATGTATCCTTAGACAACCTCTCATAATAAATCTCAGACTGACTGACAAATTAAATTGCAAAATGGATTACTGTGAACTGTAGGCCAATGGTTGGCTTATGTTCAATAATATGCAAATGACCAATACATTGTATTGTCTTTTCAATGCCTCTGCCACAATAATGCACTTTATTTATCTATATATTGTGTGTGTGTGTATATATATATATATATATATATATATATATATATATATATATATATATTTATAATTATTTAATAATTATATATTGCATTATTGTTATTTGAGGGACTATCTCAGCAAATATTTGATCAAATTAAATTCGATTAATTAATCGAAATCACGTGGAAACACATGCCCCCATTCTAGGAGACGCATGACAGATGTAAACAAAGATGGATGTATGGGAGCGCTGCTATTATTGTTGCTGCTTCTCTGTTCCGAGTCTCAAAAGAAAGTGCATTTATGTGCAGTCTTGTGTGGAAAGACGGAGACTGTGACGCAAGTTGGAGGTGGTGTTAATTGTTTTCTCCACTCCGCTTGGTCGCCATCTTCAATTCTTCATGGTCCAGTGTTGTGGCCGCGTGCGGTCAATTTCCATTGGCTGCTCACCATATGACTTCAGCTTTGAGTCGTGGAGCATCATACACTATGAGTTTTCCTCTATAATTGGCTCTAAAATATTTAATATTTTTATATCCTGCAACTAAATGGAATATTTTCACTATCTGTCCAATTTAATGAAATCTATATGACTCCAGAGTAATTGAACCATCTCTGTCTTTCATAAGCGTGTCCTAAACTTGTACATGCTCAAACCATTAATCTGACTCTGTTCACACATAGCATTAAAACGGAACTTTTCAGGTAATGTTACAACATCTCGCTCAGGGAAAAGCCAATGCTAAATTTACCAGAATTTTCTAAACTAAAAATATCAATTAATTTTATGAAAAAGGCTGTATGTGTGAAAGTGACGACTGACAAACATTATAAGTGCACTCCAGGTGGGGAAAAATTATAGTAAATGGTAGAATATAGACCCCAGTAAGCCATTATGCTCATTTCCTTCAGATTAAACAAGACTCAATACACAGTGAGATGACAATGACTATTTTTGATTGACTAAATGAGCAAGCAAATGTGTGTGTGTGTGTGTGTGTGTGTATTAATTGACAGCAAATGAGACAGAAACAGATGGTGAGAGATGAAGATTCGCTCATGAGAGCAAGACGGAGAAAAGGAGTAGCCTTGCGAAGGGAAGGGAGAGGTTTTCCCAAGTTCCAGGAGTGGTGTGGACCTTTCTCTGCACGGAATGTGATTGTTTGAAGTGGTTTCCTGAGGAGTGTTTTTGAAAGGAAACAGCTCGGTGGGGGTAGGCTGGTATAGCCCAACCTCTGCCCCTGACAGCTAGAAATACCCTCACACTCCTGCTCCGAGAAACCCACCCAAGCCAACCCAAAGCCACCTTGAAAGGAGTGAAGGCCAGCAACGGTGGTGCGATACACCTAAACAAACACACATACACACTCTGGGTGGTTATGAGGAGACTAGCGGGTGATGCACAGGGCCACACACGTTTGTGTTGGCCCTAAGAGACCATCCAGGGAAAAGATGAGGTAACAATGCCTGCTTTGAGCAGATAGCATGGTCATTACTCGATCTAAGAGAGAAAACAGAAAGACCAAAGAATGGGCTATCCTCACTCTGCAGTCCCCCAAATTAAAGTGCTCAGACATTCTGTTGCCGGAGATGTGGGTGAGGTCCAAGTCACCAAGTATAAATAATTACATACGCACATACACATACATTAGCACTCACACACATGCTCTGTTCCAAAACCTAGTGGGCTGCCTACAAAGGCAATATTTTCAGGCATCATAGACATGCTCCCAACATAAAGGTGGTCTAAAATGTAGGCATCATAACATAAGTATACTGCCTCTTAAGATACCCTGTTTTGACCAAATTCTAAGTGAGCATTGCATATATCCTTCACGGAGTATGCATTGCACTAAGCTCAGTGAAAAAATAAATATGGTTGAAAAAGCGAGAAATATGATTATATTTAATTCAGTACTGAAAAGCACTGATAAAAATTGTTCTGTGCAATTAAATATAACGATGCACCAATGTATTGGCCAATCATCTGTATTCGCATTCATCAAACATCGCCCGATTGTTAAAAAATAGCCGATGATCAGGGCTGAATACTTCCTGTCACTCAAATGGGGCCAGAAAAACAAGTCAGGCAATTAATCTACAACTCGTGTATGAAAGGAAATGTCTCTTGTGTGGAATTACTTTTAATTGGGTAACAATGAAAGCAGTTTTAATTTGTAAGCTTTGCTCTGCTAGAATTTCATGAGGTGGAACCACCGTTAAAACTTTAACACAACTAATTTGTTTACCCACCTTAAAACTCACAGCAAGGAATATGTAGAGTGTGTTAAAGCTAAAGCATAGGCTACTTCAGCTAAAAAGGGACAAGCTTCATCAATCAGAATTCAGTTAATGTGAGTTAAGAACATTCGATCTTTTCGGAAAGACAGAAATCATTCGAAATTAAGAAATCTTACCAGTTAAATGTGAGCCTGACTGGAGGCTATTCAGAATTCAGTTAAAGTAAAGAATGTTAATATCAGTTAATAATGTAAACCACCTAAATAATGCTACCGGTATAGGTAGATTTTGTTCTAAATAATCGGATATCTGTATCGGCACACACATTTTGTATTGATGCATCCCTATTCTAATAATTTATAATTTTACTTAATATTTGTGTGTGCTATGTATTTTTATGCTTATCAGACTATTTTTATGTTAGCTTAGCAACATGCTAATGTCAAAGTCTATTAAAATCAATTATGAATCAAGCCTCCAGTGCAGAGTGCTATATGAATCCAAATCTGTCACTTATGAGGTTTCTATGATGGTCAAGACACTACCATACAAAGCAGCTGCCTATGTACTGTACTTGTCGGAACAGAGCTACAGTCTATATTGTTTGACTTGCTAAAATATGCATGAATAAACTGACAGACAAGCCTTTGCTAGAAATCATTTTAACACGTAGCACAGGACATGATTATTTTCGCATACTAACCACACTTTTGTTTATCAGAGGAAGTGACTGGCATTTTGCAGTTTGAAAGAGACTTTTTGAGATGCAATGTCCCACACACAATCTGTAATATCTTAACAGCAAATGTCAGAACCTAAGTGGCCTTCCCTAATCATTGGAGGAAGTGGAATTCCTCTCAGGGTGTGGATTATACAAACACACTAACGAACAGAAAAACATTGGCTTGCTGAAAGTGGATAGTGACCAGCTGGGAATGCTCTGATATATTAGCTGACACTAAATATGTAATTAGGCCAACACTCTAAAGAGTAGTGAGCTCACAGAAATGATCGACAAAGTGTCTTTTAAGAGAGAAAGGTAGATAGCTAACTATACGATGTTAATAATCTTTATATGCTTCTGTTCTGTAAGAACAGTCAATAAAAAGTTTATGTTTAAATCTATGTGACAATAGCTGTAACAAGGGATCTCAAATCAAAAGACAGCCTACCCCAAAGTCTTTAGGATATTCTAGTTTTTATTTATGTCTTGGGTCCCTAAATCAATGTAAGTCTATAAGATTTTATCACCCAGTCCTTATTATTCCTTCCAGCCCACCCATTAACAATTAGTCCCACCCCAAACTCACGCCATTAGTTGAGCCATAAATTGATGTTACCAAAAAAAATTTTTGAAAGCTCCACAAAACCACATTGTTTACACTCTTCAGGAAGTCAACCTATGGATGACTTATTTATAGTCTCTGCACATTAAACTGGGATAGAAGAGTGTTTTAACATATATATATATATATATATATATATATGTTTGGTAGTGGTGGCTCAGCGGTTAAGGCTCTGGGTTACTGAGCAGAAGGTCAGGGGTTCAAGCCCCAGCACTGCCAAGATGCCACTGTTGGGCCCTTGAGCAAGGCCCTTGACCCTATCTGCTCCAGGGGTGCCGTATCATGGCTGACCCTGCACTCTGACCCCAGCCTAGCTGGGATATGTGAAAAAGAAGAATTTCACTGTATATGTGCAAATGTGTGATAAATAAAGAAAATTATTAATTATATATAAGTATATTTTTTTTTCCAAACATCAGCTTTTGTTCTAGATTAGTCTTTCTCTAGATTAGTTCTTAACTTATTGTAAAGTAATTGTTATAAAATTCTACAGTTCTCATAAAGCAAAAGAGAAAGGGTGTAAGAGTGAATGAGGGGAGTGAGAGAGAGTCTGCTGGCCCGAGCTCTCAGTGGTGACACAAAACGGAAGTCAGGGTTCGGCAATCTCCTTTTCCTCTTTTCTTCAATTCATGACCTTTCTCCACACTCCGACAGCGAGACCCACTCAATAACTCGCACGTGCACACACAAACACACACACATCTGTTAATGCTAACAGAGCAAACAACTAATTTTCTCTGATTCATTCTCAGGGGGCACATGCCCTTAAGCTGTTACAGAAATAAATACTGAGGTATGTATGAATATAATTCGTTATCTAAATTTAATATAAATAATATTTTAGAAATATGTGTAATCCATGTAATGTTCTTAAAAGTAATTCACTTAATTGAAACTCTGCAACTGTAAAACTGATTAAAAGAATTTTAAATGTAATGTTTTACACTACTTCTGTCTTAAAAGTAATTAGATTACAGTAACTACTTCTTAATCGGATTACTTCCAGCACTGCTTGCAGGGGACCCAGTCAGATGGGTGAAATGTCCCGTATTGAAGGCTTTGTGTCTCTTACTGAAGCGGCAAAATGCTTAAGGGGGAACTGTTTAAAGATCAAATTACACTTATGCAGTGTTCTATTTCAACTCTGAAACCAACCTGCTGCTTGGAAAAGTGCAATGGAATGCCAAGTCCTACCGACAATCTAGAATTCTGTTTTTGCCAAGATGTGGGTGCATGACGTCACACAAACATGTCGGCACGCAAAAAGATGTACAAAGTCAATGAGCGTGCTTACATGCACATATTTACACCGATTATGCTTAATAAGCCGACAACGCGTGCGATCATGTAAACGCAATAAACTACGTTCCTTTATCGGCGTAAAAGCCATAAACGGCTTATAAATAACCCGGTCAACACAGGTAGATTTTTGCCCATTACGCCAATGTCGCGTGCCGTGTAAACACCTTACCCGATTTTCTTACCGGCTCATCCAATGTGCACACTTGTTAAGCGCATGCCTCTTTACAGTTTGACGTCAAAAGTAGAGAATAACGCGACTATATCAAATGTCATGTAAATGTGGATTTCTTGCCTTGTCAGATTAAAAAAAAAAAAAAGCTATTTTTAGAGAGTAATCAGCATATTGGTGTGCATATCAATGGACTTAATGATAAACATTCCATTTTTAGGCATTTAAAACACAGAGTCAAAGTTTCTATATTACAAGATAATAAAACTTGTTTTATTTGGACAAATCTAATTGCGATTATTTTGAAAAAAAAATTGCGATTTGAACTGCGATATGATAAACATAAAACAAAATGTGTGATTCCTTTTAACCAAAATTACACCATGTTTTGCCCATGCTTTACTGCTGACCAGAGATACTGTTCTAGAAAGGGTATTCACATTTGAGTCCTCTAAAAAGAACCAAACTAAATAAATAAATTGTAAAAATGCAAAAGAGGGGGGAAAGCATCATAATCACATTGTCTGCTTTGTAAAAAACAATTTGTCCAGTTTGTGATTGGGTCAGTTCACTTTTCATCATTATTTTTTTGAAACCCAGTCAACTTGAATATCATATTATTGCAATAATAATAATGTTAAGTTAAGAAATTATTATAGAAATATATTATTGTATAATAATAATTATCATTATTACTATTCTAATTTATTATTATTATTATTTAATAGTAATTTATTTATTTAATAATTTCTTAATTTACTATGCTGTCCCGGTAAACCCTCAAGTCTTTTTTCAAACCAATGAAAAAAGGTAGAAGCTTTTATTTTGCAAACTGAAGGGACGGAAGTTTATGTTGTTTGAAGTTGTGTGACAACGGCCATTTAATGCAGTGAAATGCTCTCATCTGCCTTTCTGTCAACAAAAACCCGCTCTCATGGGGTTATTTTAAATGTGTAAAGTAAATTGTAGTGGCCAAACATAGAGGTATGTGAAATTACGCAAATGTGCAATTAAAGTAAATCTGGGGCGCTTTAAATAATGCGCTCAGATCACGATCTGAGAACTCAGAGCACATCTGTTACTCAGGGCACCAGATGGAGTTTTGTGTATGAAGCACAGAACAACTCTGAAACCACATGTGTAATACAATGATCCCATTGTATTTAAGAAAGCACTACACAGGGGGCCTGGGCAGCTCAGCAAGTATTGACGCTGACTACCACCCCGAATCCAGGGCGTGCTGAGTGACTCCAGCCAGGTCTCCTAAGCAACCAAACTGGCCCGGTTGCTAGGGAGGGTAGAGTCACATGGGGTAACCTCCTCATGGTTGTGATTAGGGGTTCTCGCTATCAGTGGGGTGTGTGGTAAGTTGTGCGTGGATTGCGGAGAGTAGCATGAGCCTCCCATGCTGTGTGTCTCTGCGGTGTCATGCACAGCGAGCCACATGACAAGATACGCGGATTGACGGTCTCAGAAGCGGAGGCAACTGAGACTTGTCCTCCACTACCCGGATTGAGGTGAGTAACCGTGCCACCACGAGAACCTACTAAGCAGTGGGAATTGGGCATTCCAAATTGGGAGAAAAAGAGGATAAAATAAAATAAATAAATAAATAAATAAAAGAAAGCACTACACAGACAAAACAGCCATGCACTTAGGCGCAGCACAACAGGCAGTGCGTTGAGACTATTTATTTATTTAATTAAACTGTAGCCCTCGAGGTTTGAAAATCAAGCTGGGTCATTTTGCGGTTTCTATTTTATCTTGGTTAATCATTCAATTAATTATTATATTTTTATTATGCATACTAAAACATAATTAACTGCCTGAACAAACTGATACATAAATTTGACTTTCCAATGCTATGATAGCACATTTGATTATTAGCTCACTTCGCTCAGCTGTAAAGCTTACAATACAATGTGGTAAAAATAGCATTGTAGCGGTTTGTCATGCTACACTGCTAATCATTGGAAAAATTATTCTAGTTGCTGTCAAAGCTACTCTGTTTTGAAAACAGATGAGCCGTCATGCTATTGAAAAATATAGTTAAGTTGCAGTAGTAGCGTTGTTGGTTACTTTTAGTTAATCACCAAAACTGGTCCTAAACTGATTGTCAATTCTAATGATTAACTATCCCTTAATCAGAGGTAAATGATACATCTGAATGTAGAATAAGAGTTTTAAGAAGAATGATGTTTTAAGCCCCAACCGTAAACCTAACCCTAACCTAAAATCTCTTTGGTTGATAGGAAAGTTGTTCCCGGACCAACAAGTATTTTGATCCAAGAATATGTCCTACATAACGAAACCAAAATAAGCCTATCGAAACAATGATCTTATCCTCTATTAAACATATAAAGATTCACTTACGCATATATTCCTATTCCTATTCCAATTCCATCATTCCTATTAAGTAAAGTCCCTATTAAGTCAACCAGCAACAGCTGTCAACAGTTTTGCACCCAGATGGCAGGTAAACAAAATGATAAAGCAATGCTTCGTTCAAAACGCTGCATCAAACAGAACAAGGAACAAGCACTGTACGTACCTCAAATGCTGCAAGTACACAAAAGACACTGCCTTCCCCCTCTCATTTCCTTTTCTCTCTCCCTCTCTCTCTCTCTCTCTCTTGTGGCCTTGTCAGAAAGACCATAAACAGCATACAGAATGCTCTCAGAGAGGGAGGGAAGAATGCAAGAGAAGACGGACGAAAAGACAAACAACAAGCAGGGTGGTAAGAAAGGACGGAACACATTTGTGAGAGTTTGTGAGGGAAGGAGGGGGTTTGGAACATGAAGAAAAGGGGGATGAGAAAGAATTAACAGGGGAGTTCTCAGATGGGGTGATGATAGTGAGAAAATAAACAAGCCTTCGAGAAGCATTTGGGGTTGGGGGGTGTTTGCTTACTTCATACAGCATGACAAAATAGAGGAGAGTTCCAAATAAACTGAAGTCACACCCAGAGAGAGAAAGACTAAGAGAGGCAAAGAGCCATGAGTCGGTGCCATGGCCCAGTGGTTTGCATATTTGACACATTGGGCATCCGTTTCCCCTTAATTTCAACCCTTTTCTCTTTACAAGGAAAATGCCTTAAAAATAACGATTTAAAGGAATAATTCACCCAAAAAACCCGCAGTAGCCATGTAACCATTTATTTAAATTATTAATTTATTTTTGTGGTGAGAACAATGGTTTTAAAATGATGGCACATGTACCACAAATTAACAATGGTATTACTATAGTAAAAAATAACCATGTTTTGGGTAGAATGATTTGGATAGAATGATTTTTATCACCATCGTTTTGGTTTTCCTGTATTATTACTATGGGTACTGTAGTAAAACCATGGTTAATGTTGTGGTTATGGTTTTACTACAAATACCATAGTTATACCATACTTAGTGTTAGGGATGTCAAAAGTACCAGAACTTTCGGCACCAAGTGGATACTAAAATAAAAAAAAGATGTCACAATAGTCAGATTTCTGCAGTACTGTACTGAGCACCGACTCAATTCAAAAGACACACTGTCTGACTAGCACAAGACTCCTTTCAAATGCTCACACATGAATTTGACATTTTTGAAAAAAATGCATGCACAATCAATCTAAATAAAATCGTGATAGGTCCTAGTGTGTCTATTAAACCACAAAAAATATGCGATTTAATTAAATAAAAATACTTTCTGTATTTGTTGTATGCTTTACAGTGAATGTGTAAAACCACGCAAATGCTAAAATCACTGCATTAAGAGCATGGATGACAGAACAGGGGGCTTATATTTGGAATCCATTGTTAACGTACAAAAGCTCGTTCGGAATGATCATTCATACCGAAAAAATGGCTTTGGTGTGAACAGGCCTTAAGAGGCTCTGTACAACTCGGATTCATGCAAGAAGCACAACATCAATATTGTCATTGTTATATCTACTTTTGTGTTCCATGGGAAAAAAAGAAACTAATACAGTTTTATGAGCACAAAGAGGGTGAGTAAACAATGACAGAATTTTCATTTTTGGGCAATACCAAAGAAAACTAAATTACAAAATGAGAAAGCTTTCGCAATCTCAAGAAAACTCTTACTTTCAAACTCAACTTAACCATCTCACCATATATAACCATACATTTACGTCAAGCAATTTAGAGTCTTCATCACACCATCCCATATTAAAACAAACTGCAACCCTTCCTTTCCTGGGTACATATCCCCTTCAGAGTAACTGCCAATAAAAATCACCCCACCACTTCCCATTCCCACAGTCTCCTGTCCGCTCATTCATAAGGACTTCATTCAGGCTGCCCGCTCAAAGTGTGCTAGCACTCATGCACCACTAGAGGGGGTTTCCATTGTGGCCGGGTGAAGGGTACAGACACAGAGAGCCATACTGTTGTTGTACAAAACACCATTCTGTTCCATGCCTGCAGCCCAAAATGCCCTGATGCAGTTAGACACTTGAGCGCATTTCACACAAGCTCATCCCACTCTCTCTGTAAACCAGTAAGCACAACCTAAAGACCTGCTGAGAGCTGCTTTATAGGGGTAGTTCACCCAAAAATTTAAATTCTGTCATCGTTTACTCAAATTAATGTCATTCCAAATCCATATGACTTTTGTTCTTCCGTGAAACACAACAGGAGATGTTAGGCAGAATGTTAGCAAAGGGTTGGAGTTAAAGGGCACAAAAAAATATGTGTTATGCTGTACATTCTCTTTTCCATTCGCTATGCCAGCCTCAGTTTGTCATTGATTAAACAGAACAACACTGTGTGTGTTTCTTTGTGTGAGAGAAAAAGAGAAGTGTCTTCCCCAGGGAGGCTGAATGACGTCACCGATCTGGGCATCAAGGTTACCTCACTCTCTGCACGCAGACCGTCAAAGGAAGAAGAGAGGAACGGAGGAAAGACAGAGGGAAGGAAGGAAAAGAAAAAGACTGTGGAGGGAGCGCATAGAGTTTTTGCAGGACATTTCATAATTTTTCTTTAAAATAGGACAAAGACATGAGATAATATACAGAATCAGATTTAGTCTTGTTTTCTCCATTTAAACAGATAGATTACCCAAGTCATGTGGGTTTGGAACAACATGAGTGTGAGTAAATTATGTCATAATTTTCTTTTTTGTGTGAACTATCCCTTAAAGTTTACTATAGACCACAGTTCTCTCTTACACACACAAAGCTGTTGACCAACACACATTTGAATGGAAAATTTTGGACTCCAAGCATATAATAAGCAAATTATACAATTACATACAGCTTTGCTCAGAGCTACACTGGAAGTGCACCAGAAGAGTCATGGGAGGGAGCTGTCCTAACGTCATACTCTTCTTTGGAGCTGTTCCTCACAGCCTGTCGTCATCTATTAACTGCTTACTTCCTGTCTTCCTGTGTATTTCAGATTGTGCAATCCTGACAGACTTCAAATAGCTTCCCTTCTGTTGTCTAATAAGCTTCCACACAGGTGTGTGTGTGTGTGCATCCAGAAAGCTTACAGTGCAAAAAAATATTTTAAAGTTGCACTCAGTAATTTTTTCCTCATTAAAAAAGTTTAACTCCTAAAGACAAGAATTGTAACTTTGCAATATATGTAGGAAATCATGACTCCAGTCATATGGGTAACCTTATAAAAGCTGTTTTATTCTACACGGAGAGGGTCCGCACATGGGGGCTGCCATTTTAGAATCACATGACCAGCCGAATACTACTCGCTTAATTTCAGTAACCGTCCTGTTATTTGACACTTTCACTCATTGATTTTAACGTAATCATGGCTGACAGTGAATTAGGGCTGAAACGATTAGTCGACGTTTTCGACAAACATTTTCATTGTCGAATAGTCGTTTGATCTTAACGTAACATAAGATCATATGAAACTCTAATGATTGCACACAAGAGCATCACTGCAGCTCGCGCCTGACTGAGGAGAGGAAGAAAACACATCTCACAGTCCAGACGCACTCTAAACTTTCCAAACAGCTTCAGGTGATGTAGATCACAAAGTATGAGGGAATTATAATGCAAAAATACAAAATAAGGAAATACAGAAGCACTCTTGTGGAATAAGCAGAGCCGGAGCTGATGCTCAGCTTAAGCAAAACTTGCGTGTCGAGCATCTTTCAAGGAAACACCCCGGCGTTACATCTTTAATGCAGTTCTATTTAATGCGTTATAGCTTTATTAAAGTTAAAATAATAAGGAAACTGGCATTTCTCTGTGTGGTCAGCACCTCTTCTATGAGTTGCATGAAGTGTCCCGATCTAAGGGGGAGAGATTGAAACTGCACCCAGCTGAGGTACACTCTGTTGCGGGGACGCTCATCCCTCGAGTGCGCGCGTTTAATGCAGATAGATTATAACGCGATGGCAACTTATTTAATCATAATATATGTCACTAAGAATTTCATATCATGAAGAAAATTGGCAAAACTCAGCTTTATTAATAAGAGAGAGGTTTTTTTTTTTTTGTGAGTTAAAGATGGATTGAAGTGAACAAAAATGTGAGAGAGGGTAGTCTTCGCCCCATTACACACTGCAAAAATTAAATTTTTTATTTGTTTTTGTTTTGGCTTGTTTTCCAATATAAATATCTAAAACTCCTTTAAAACAAAGCACATTTACTTTAGTAGTTTATTTTAAATGATGCTGCATCCAAGCCACTAGGTGTCAGTGTAAGTCCAAGATGACATAAAGATGACACAAAGACAAAATTTACTGAGTGCACCTTTAAGTAAAAAACAAACATACTTTATAAACTATAAATTTACTTAAGAATTGGAATTACTTAAAATTATAAGACGTTTCAGAGAATATAAATAATTGTGTTAAAACACTACTTGTACTGCACTTTCATACATCAAATGCAACTCAAAGTGGTTCACATATCAAAATATGTCTTGAATTAAGTTTTGTTTTCCTCAACACATTGGCATAAATTTTATTTTATTTTATTTTATTCTGGTTTAAGCATAAACCTCACTACCTTTTGTTAGATTAATGCATAAAACAACACAAATTGCCATTGGGGCGAAGAAAAAAACAAGTTACATTCTTTGAAAAAAAATCTTAAAATTTTAAGCAATTTGCTTTTTTAGGTGAATTTATTCCAACTGCATTTACTCTCTCTCATGTTTTTCCAAACCCATATGACTTTCATTATTCCATGGAACACAAAAAAAAAAGAAATTTTGAAGACTGTGCTGGTCGCTCTTTTCCATACAATTATGGTGAATTGAAGCTTTCGAGCTTCAACAATTATCCAAAAGCTCCATAAATATGATGCATGTTCATTAATGAATCATTCAGACAGGTTTTGTGAACCAGATCAACCAGATGCGGCGCTAGGGGTGGGCTTACAGGGCTTAAGCCCCGGATGTTTAAGAAAAGCCCAGAATGTTTTTATAGCCTTGTAGTAATCGCAGAGTTTTCATGCGTGCAGTAAATAAAATCCTTTAGAACCACTATTCTGCTCACTGTGCATTTAACAGTGTCTCCTTTTATGTTCATTCACTTCTGACAAGATCCACCCACTCAGACAAGTAGTATTGACTGACATGTAAACTGGCCAATCCTCGATAAGAAGTTACATACGATCCAGCCAATAATATTTGAACTTTTGGATGTAATTAACTCGATTCCAGACAGATGGTTTGTGCACTTGTCTTGGTGAGGAGATTTATTAGAATACTGATATAACTAGAGGTCGACCGATGTATCGGTTTTGCCGATTAATCGGCACCAATAACAGATTTCTGGAACTATCGGTTATCGGCAAAAATCAACACCAATTGTTTTTCCCCATTGCGTCCAGTGCTGGAGCAGCTGGGAAGGGTCCGCTGTCATTATACAGTTTGAGAGCGGCCTCTAGAGGCGAAATAAAAACTATCACTTCACTGATGCCTTGTGGTGTTTCGTTTTGACATGTGAAACTACACTCTGCATGTAGCGGAACACTTCAGATAAGGATTTAAAACATCAACAACGAAAAGATATGCATGCAGTACACTACATTACACATTGTCATATCATTATAAAGAAATTAATTTGTTGACTAGATGCTGCATTAGTAGAGTACAGCAGTATGTTTGCCAACAAGGCTGAGAGGACACTAACATTAAAGCTAACCTAAAGCAGTTAGAACTATGTGACAAAAGTACACGCAAGTCCTACCCAAATGTTTAAATGTCACAATTGTTACCATCTATTACCATATATTTGCATTAGTTTATATCCAGCTGGTCACGTTTATGCATTCTTTAGCCAGCTAAGTTGCATATTTATAGCTAGTGACGTGAGAAAGCAAATTAATATCTTCATGCAGCCGAGAGAAACGTATAAACAAATCAGAAATGCATCTGATTTCAATAAAAAAAATGTTTCCTCACTGTAATACGATGACTTCAGATCAATAACATTCTTGCGCTAAAAAAGGCTAGACGCGGCGCAACCAATACATTTTAACAGAAAGCAGGTGGCTCAATATGCTTTTAAAGTTCTTTTTAATTAGACACATCATCTAAAAAACAGCGCTCCAGCACAAGACGCTGAATAAACAAAAACAATAGGAAACAAAGATGTTCATCTAGCACGCATTTACATAGAAAAACAAATGGATGGTTGCAAAAGCGTTCGGAATGAACAGCCCCTTTCAGTTGGTGGAGGTCTTTGGCCGTTGCGTCTTGCTCTCTTATGAGCGTTTCTCAGATTAAGAAATGAGTTGTTTAAATGCTTTGTCAGGAAAGATGTTCAACTTGGAAATGTGTGTCTCAGGTTTCTCGTGTTCAGTGCAGTATGTTGTGTTCTGTCTGTTTGAACAGTCCCTGGCCTGGGCTCATAGTCTGAGCCGCTTCACCACCGAGTTCAGCCCAATACCACTACTATCTGTGAATATTGTTACTCTACATACAACTGTACTGAATAAAAAACAATGTGGTATTTCGCTGTTATTATGAAGCTTGCGTCAGGAGTAGTAGGAATCAGTGTAAGTGTAACACCATGTGAACTGTCTATTAAAGCGTTCTCCCCCCTCATTTTACTTTTGAATTAACATTTGAAAATATGGACCGACTAAAACTTTTTAATTTATTTATTTTATGCACATTAGTTGAAAATGAAATGCTCTTTTTTTAACAGCCAGGATAGGAATGCTCTATGCAACAATATAACAGTGCTGAATGGTTGTTTTTATTCCACCCTCTTGTGGACTAAGGAAACAACCTCAGTTTAATTTGAATATTAGTTCATATATATTAATATTTATATATTTATTTCATTAAAAAAATTACAATACATTTTCATGGTTCAGTCAGTACTGTTTATTTTTGTAATAAAGTTCAGCACTATTTTATTTGAGTGTTATTTTTTTCATTCAGTATCAATTTTAAAAACTATTGGTTGATTAATCGGTTATCGGCAGGTGCTGCCCAACTTAGTTATCAGTAAAATCCACTATCGGTCGACCTCTAGCAATAACATTTGAAGAAATAATAAAAGAAGTAAAAGAGCCTCAGCCGGCATCAGCACTTCAACGGCAAGATGCGGCTGCTTCAGGTACAGTATGTGTAACTACTCTTTAACTTATTGATTGTATTGTTAAACAAGGCTTACTATTTGTCGCTTAACAGCCCTGTAACTGTTAAGTGACAACTGTAGATTGTATCATGATATTATTTTCATTTTTGTGTCATTTTTTTTTTGTATCGTTTTATATATGAGCGTTCCGTTTCTGTTTCCGTGATAACCGCGTATGGTTTGCGTAACTGTCGTAATCCATCTCTCTCTATTTTTTTCCTCTTTTGAAAAGTCATTGAAATAAAATATTGGATTCTTTCGTTAGCTGTTGGACCAAATGGAGCACAAAAATAATATTTGTTATTGTCCTGAACCCGGAAATGTAAAAAAGGTCCGTAAGAATGCTGGAGTGGATGTCAAGGTTTTTTTTAAAGTTTCATTCTATGTTCATTGTAATTACATGGAAAAGAGTGACCAGTATTCATATATTATTTATATGTTCTCCTTTTGTGTTCCAATAAAAATAAATAAAAATAAAAATATTTTTAGGTGAACTACTCATTTAAGGATATTTTTTTAGTGGAAAACACTACAAAATACTGAATAAGAAAATTCCAGGTATGCAAATAAAATAAAAAAAAGAGGGTAAAGATCAAAGCAACTTCATTAAAATCTAATAAGAGTGATCAAACAATCCCTTACTTTACTGGGGGAGGATGTGATTAAAAGGATGAGGAATTGAAAGCTTCACAGTCAAGAAGCTGCTAACAAAAAAAGAGAAGCAAACACAGTGTGTAAAACTAAACCAAATCTTCTCTCTCTCTTTCTCTCTCTCTCTCTCTCTCCTCTGTTATTTTTATGCCAGCTCACAGGTACTGCAGTGCAGAGCTGGCAGAATGTTAAGCAACCAAATGATGGGAACAGATTATAATAAAGGAGACACGAAGAGATAAAAAAGAGAGTTTAGAGAGCGTAAATAGAGGGTAAAAATAACAAAAGGCAATGTTAAAAGAAGAAGAATATGGATGCATGAAAAGATGGGATGATAGTTGATCTTTATGGTCCATCAGGCCAACTACACCAAAAGCCTATGTTCCCAGGAGATGTCACTCACAAAAGACCTTCCTTAAGGAGCATCAGATGGTGACTGAGATTGTTGACTATTGCTGACCTTAGCTTGGACCCTGAACACACAAGCACACATACAGATGGAGTCTTGGCGTAGACAGGAAAGTGTGGCCATCTCCCTTCTCTAACACACCCAATGGCAGGATGTACCAGTGCTCTCAAGCCCTGAGCAGTGCTTCAGGGGTCACGCAGGGGTTGAGGAGAGAGTGCACTCCACCTCCAGAAAGCTTTACAACCGGCTTTTCCCACAGCAAACTACACCCTGGAGTCTCCCTGTCCTTCTGATCCAGAGCCAGTGTTGCGTTCGCTCCTATGATGGTTGTGGTTTGGATCTGGATTTGAGAAGTTGCTCTGAGAGTAGACCGAAACGGAAACTGCTACTGAGAAAATAATGTTTTTACTACTACCACACATGGCTGGAAAATGTATTATATATTCATAAAATATATCCGCAATCATTTCGGTGACAATGTAAAATCAAGCAACAATGAGAATATTGCATTGATTATAATGCGCTTTTTGTTTGATTTCCTAAACCTAAAGAGTAAGATATTATATTAATTTTTTGATCCCTAAAGTTTGATCCCATTGAAGTATAAGAGTGTTAAAGGAATAGTTCTCTCATCATTTACTTTGTCTCAAACTCATATGACTTTTCTTCTTCTGCAGAACACAAACAGAGATCTTTTGATGGAGACACTGTATGAAGTGTTTTTGTGCATACAATGCAAGTCAATGTGGTTCAAAACATTAAAGCTCCAAAAAGGACATAAATACATCATAATGGTAACCCATATGACTCGAGTGGTTTAATCCATGTCTTCTAAAGCGATATGTTCAGTTTTGGGTGAGAAACAGACAAAAATGTAATCCTTTATTCATTATACTATCAAGCACAAGGAAGTGTAATTGAGCTAATCGTATTGCTTCAGGAGACATGGATTAAACTGTTGAGTTGTATGGATTACCTTTTATGCTGCCTTTATGTCCTTTTTGGAGCTCATATATATATATATATATATATATATATATATATATATATATATATATATATATATATATATATACATATAGCTTTTGAAGTATCTTTGCTTCTTGTCCTGCAGAAAAAAAAGTCGAATTTGAATTTGGGATGGCATACAGGTGAGTAATCCGTTCATTCCATTTCCATTTTGAAATCAAATAATGGACAGTGAAAAAACAGGTGTTTTCTTTTTTCATTTTCTGCACAAGTAAAAACAAACATACACAAATTGATTAATTTAAAAAAAAAAAAAAAGTAGAATTCTAGCCTTTTTCTATTTCTCTGTCTTTTCCTCACTATCCCTTCTCAAAACCAAAACTGAAGAGAAGAAAAACGTAAATCTAAAAAAACTCCTATTTTTAATTTACATAACTCTTCTCATCAGCACTTAAAAAAGTCACTAGCAGGGGAAGTAAAGATAAGAGACCAAATATATATTTTACGTGGGGTAAAGGATGTGACTATTCAGATTATAAATAATGGTATAGTAAATATGGCATTTTGTGGAAAAACTATTGTTATCATGGTAATTTTAAGGGATATACAGTAAAGGGACTTTTAAGGGGGAAGGAAAGCCCTATTCAGACAGGATAATTTTACTGGACATATGTCTGTATGTAATTACTGCAGATGTCTGGAAATTTACCATCGATTTGCATGATGGGACTTAAGCGATGTCATTAGAAATCATAGAGATGGGTGTGTCTTCTGCATTTACACACTGTCACCACATAACTGACCTATCAGAAAATGTATTGCAGTGCATTAATTATGCAGGACATTTTAAACATGATCATATATTGCATCTGGGATTATTAGAAGAAACTGATTGGAATATCTGGCAAAATATAACAGAACTGGTGATATTAGCAAGCCTGAAATCATATATTACACTCTTGAATAAAAAATATGGACAATCCATTCACATTATATTTGTCCCTCTGCAAAATATGTTCGTAAAACATTGGGGGCAAATCACAATTTTACATGCTTGTGTAGCTACTTTTTTCTTTTTCTTAACCGATATATATATATATATATATATATATATATATATATATATATATATATATATATATATATATATATATATTATTATTATTATTTTATTTTTATTTTTTTTTCATGGCTAAATAAACACACGACAGCATAAAATGCTTGAGAAAAACATGCATGCAACTGCCAGCATTATCTGCAGTTCTTCTAAAGTGAAGTGCGTTTTACAGTTTCTGGTGTCTTCTCTTGGTCAACACCCACTTCAGATACTTGAATAACTTGAGAAATAATGAAAGTTAAAGGGTTCACAGGTTGGACAGTGCAGATTCAGTGGCTTTTTATCAGCATGTCAGTTTACACTGTATTATAACAATGGGTTATTTTTACCAGGCGTTTTATAGAAGGTAAAATAGTCTACGGGATAATCTTTATTGCCGCGTGAACGTGCAGTCCGTAAAAATTACTGGATGACAGATTTGCACAGGATTAAAATCAGGGAGAAACTCTGGTAATTATTACCTTTTCCCACGTCCCTATATAAAACTAAGTTCCAGCATCTATGATCCTCACAGGAACAGCAGAATATAAAGTAGGTTAAAAGTGTCAGTCCTCATTAGCCTTTACGAGACCTTCTGTGGACATTTCGGGAAATAACAGCCAACAGATGAGTTACAGAAAATTGGAAAATCTAATTTTCAAAATCAGCATTAAGGTCATTTTTCTCAAACTTAATGTTCCGAATGCATAATGCATTTAAAAAAAATTAATTTTCCGTTTTTTGATTTCAGAATTGATTTGGAATGAATGGAAGATACACGGATTGGTGAGTAAACGGTAAGAGAATTATAATTTTTTGGTAACTATTCCTTTAAGTCAGAGATGTTTTAGCATCTCTGATTTAAACTTCAGTAGAAAAAACAACATACCAGACTAGAGTTGGTTTGATTCATTTTCGTGAATCAGGTCCAAATGTCCTGTTTCAATGAATCGATTCAAAATTATGATTCAACGACTTGTATGAATCCGCACTAAATGTCCATGGAAGTGCCTTCATGGCATATTTCATGTATTAAAATGAATACTCATCCTTGTTTTTAAAATAGTGAAAAACAATATGGAAAACATGACTTGTTTTGTTTTTATTTTATTTTACTTCTTGCATTATACATTTAGAATCGAATTGGCTATAATGGCTGTTTGGCCAATATGATGGTTCCTCTGATTTAAAAAAACACACACACACACACACACAATTTTAAAGGGTTAGTTCACCCACAAATGAAAATTCTCTCATCATTTACTCACACTCATGCCATCCCAGATGTGTATGACTTTCTTTATTCTTCTGAACACAAATGAAGATTTTTAGAAAAATATCTCAGCTCTGTAGGTCCATACAATGCAAGTGAATGGTGACCAAAACTTTCAAGGTCCAAAAAGCAAATAAAGGCAGCATAAAAGTAATCCATAAGACACAAAATCTTCATAAGTGATATGATGTGGGTAAGAAACAGATCAATATTTAAGCCTTTTTTAATTATAAATCCACACCTTCACTTTTACTTCCACATTCTTCTTCTTTTGTTTTTGCCTATTCACATTCTTTGTGCATATCGCCACCTTCTGGGGAGGGAGGAGAATTTATAGTAATTTTTTACTATACATTCTCCTCCCTGCCCAGTAGGTGGAAATATGCACAAAGAATGTGAATCGCCAAAAACAAAAGAAGAATGTGAAAGTGGAGATTTACAGGAAAAAGGATTTAAATATTGATCTGTTTCTCACCCACACCTATCATATCGCTTCTGATTATATGTATTAAACCACTGGAGTCATATGGATTACTTTTATGCTTCCTTGATATTCTTTTTGGACATTCAAAGTTCTGGCCACCACTTGCATTGTATGGACCTAGAGAGCTGAGATATTCTTCTAAAATCTTTGTTTGTATACAGCAGAAGAAAGAAAGTCATACACATCTGGGATGGAATGAGTAAATGATGAGACATTTTGCATATAGAAAATTAACCCTCTTTTTAGGGCCATTGATATCTTTTACAATGCAACATTTTCATGCTATTTACACATTTTACCCCCCAGTTCTCATTACTGTGTGGAAAAAAAGATATTTACATTTTTAAGTATTTATTCATCTCTGTTCAACAGTATATTTTTTACTGTAATACAATAATAATAATAAAATGACTGTGTTGCGGTAATGAGAATCATTACTGAAAACAAAGGTAACAGTAAAAGTACAAAGGCAGAATGTGTTACGGTAATGAGAATTAAGGTGTCAAATGTGCTCAAATGTCCTGAATATAGTGCTACAATGCAAAAAATCTTAATGGTCCTAAATATAAGCTTCATTTTCTTAATGCAAAATATGGGGGGGGGGGGGGTGTTGGTTAATTATGACCAGGACATTTTCTTGCCAGGTTTCGTGGCAATCACTCCAAAAGGCTGAAAAATATTGACATATTTTTTTTTTTATATATAACCCAGTGCTACTACCACACCGCAATATGCACTTCTAAGCCTAAAATGGTATTAATTATGGTGAAAGAGGACACTGTCTGAGATTAGTATGGGTTAATATTGCCCTCAGTAAGTGTAAATGGAGAGCCGCATGTGCATGCTAGTTGTGTAAAATCTTTATCTGCATAGCTATAATCCAATAACTGTCAACATAAGTCAGTACGTCTCTGGCCACATCAAACATCAGCAAAGCTCTGCAGAAAGTTCATGTTAAACTCCTCGAAATGACTAAACAAAACAGCACTGTTATCTAAATGTGTGAAAACCCCAGGCAAATTGCATTGCTAACTGCTTCTGCAAAATTTGAATGATTCCCAAAGTGCACATCTATCAGCGTCCTTACACATTACATGTTTTGAGAACACTACTAATCCTTTGATTTCAGTGGGAATAGTGCGTCATGAGCTGTAGATTAAAGGACGTAGATTAAAAAAAACGAGGTTTTGCAAAAGCGATGCTCAGTCAACTAAAATTTTTTGCTGCAATGTACTCTAATGTACGCATATGTTCACCAATATCAATTTCAGAAAGGGGTCCCCAGCTGTGCTTTCAGAAATTAAATTTGCTGCTTGATTTCAAACTGACCTGACTCTTTCCACACTCTTTAAAACAATCATTCCTTATTCAATGCTCAGTCTGTGCTTTATCTAGTTTGAAAGCACCCACACTGAAATCTCAGGGCAGGTAGAGGGTAAAAGCATATCAGTGGTGGCAATCCTGTTCAGCTATGTTTGCACCAAGGATACAACCTAATATTCAAGAGTTAGGTGACCAAGTGTAAAAGTTTTAGAATCAGTCATTAAAGAACCCATATTGGTCATCCACTCCACTTAAAGCTTCACTAAATATCTATGGTGGTTAAAGAGGTAGGTTACTCAAAAATGAAAATTCTCTCAATATTTACTCAGCCTCATGCAATCCCAGATGTGTATGACTTTCTTTCTTCAGCTGAACACAACCAAAGATTTTTAGAAAAAATATCTCAGCTCTGTAGGTCCATACAATGCAAGTGGATGGTGGCCGGAACTTTAAAGGCCCAAAAAGCAGATAAAGGTAGCATAAAAGTAATCCGTACAACTCCAGTGGTTAAATCCATATTCTTTGTGCATATCGCCACCAGCTGGGCAGGGAGGAGAATTTATAGTAAAAATCTACTTGCATTGTTCGGACCTACAGAGCTGAGATATTCTTCTCAAAATCTTCATTTGTATTCTGCAGAAGAAAGGAAGTCATACACACCTGGGACAGCATGATGGTGAGTAAATGATGAATGTGTGTGTGTGTGTGTGTGTGTGTGTGTGAACTATCCCTTTAAAACCCTAGTTTCCACTGTAAAGCATTCAGTTGCTTCTGGAAAACTTTATTTCGATTTCAAATAATTTTCTCAATTCGTAAACTTTATAGAAAATGGTGAAACATTCACTAAAATGCATTTTCAGCGTAGTGCTGGAGCAATTGCTTCCCTTCACTACAGTATGGTGATGTCATTTTATGGTGAACATATACCATTAGTACACCGACCTGGAACACAGTGTACGAAATGCTTCAGTCCGCATATAAATTATCTTGCCAATGCAGATAACGAAATTGGGGAAATGGCTCTTGCTCTGAAAGCAGTAATTGATTTACAGCACATTGGACTGTGGCTAATTAGTGCGGCTCTATATCATAAACTCTGAGCACTACTTGCAAATGAGTGAAACAAAGTGCAAGTTCACATGAGTGTGTTCATAGCTGCTCTGAGTAAATTAAGTATGCAAAAAAATAATTACTATTATGAATGGTGTTTGCTAAGGCAAGAATAACATAGAGCCAAAATATCATTGAGACTTGGGGGTGGGCACCTCTGACTTGAGCCAGTAAGAAGACACCTAGCAACCACCCAAAACCCCTTAGCAACCACCTAGTTTAACCCTAGTAACCACAAAGAACACCTTAGCAGCTCTTTGGCAACTACCCAACACCCCATCATCGTGTCACCGATTATTTGCAGTCAAACACCACCATGGAAGTTATATTTTCTTCAGAAAAATGCACTAATTTTGTTCATTTACGTAGTGGCTTGTCTCAAACCTCGTTAAAAAAAAACGTAACTGAAGGTTTATCAAATGAAACATCAAATGAATATAAAAATGTGTGCTTTGTTTGTTAAAACTAATTTTAATGTGGGCATATTTATTGTTGTGATATGTAGCCTACTCATGGAAAAACCAAAATAAATACATATTAAAAAGGTTTTAAAGATGCGCTCGCGGTAGAATGATTAGCAGTGAACTCTCCTCGCGTGACCCCCCCAACCCACAAACACACACACACACACAAACAAACACACACACACAGACAGTGCTCTATTGCCATGGAAACGTACGCCAGTATATAAAGCGTTGTGCAACTCAAGATGCTCTCGTAGCCACTCCCTGTAAACAATTGTGCGAAACGTCGCGAACAAAGAGTGAAATGGATAAAACCAGTTCGTCTTACGTTGGAAATAGGACTGCCGAACGTTTCTACAGAAAGCACTCTGAGGTAATCCTGAAAGAAATTCTGTCCACACGGATTGTGTGTGTGTGATGTGTCAACCTACGCATGTTTAAAGCAGAATAAACAGTTTGTTTGGGGAAAAGACATCGATAATTACTCATGTTCGCTCAAGCGCAATGGTACATTTAAGCTCAGCGCACAATTTGATGATAGACTGATTATTTTCCTAATAGAGCTCGTCTAAAAAGCTGCTTAGTGCTCACATAAACGCGGAAACGCAGACTAGAAACGAGCAAATTAAACAGCTGGTAAAATAACAACCGCAGCGATATATGTAAGTAAACAAATATTTGTCATGAGTATTGTTGCATCAGTCCTCGCGAAACACGAGACGACGCGCAACCATAGAGTAGGCTAAACAGGAAAAACAAGCGCGCAGTTAACATTGGTGTGGTTTATCCTGAAATCTGCAGAATGATTTCCTTACAACAAAGCCTTTGACTTGCTTTTTGACGTGCCAGGAATTCATTTAAAGCAGATCACGCAGTCCCATACAGATCACAATATGTTCGGTCATTGAAATGAGTTGCAGATGTTTTTGATGTAATAAAAAAGCATCACTGCGACTCACGTTGTTTCGTAAATCTTGCAGCGCTACACTCATCGTGCAGCATCGGCGCTCCGCATGGGACTAAGCCATTCCTCGCGCCTGAAACAAACATGATCAATTCTAGTTAAAAGCATCGATACATTTGCAGAAGCATTTTGAGATGTACAAATGCTAAAAAGAAACACTGCCAGGCGATTACCGAACGTTTTCAGAAGACGGCGCGCATGATGGGTTATGGCACTGCCAGTGACCAGTATGTTCTCTGCTCTGAGTATTGCAACATAGATGTCTGTAGGAGATAGACAGAGATCAGCCAGCACTCACTCTCTCTCTCTCTCTCTCTCTCTCTCTCTCTCTCTCTCTCTCTCTCTCTCTCTCTCCTGTATTCCCCGCCCCTTCGCTCTTGTGCGCGCTACCGCGCCTTCGGCTCCGTGATTGAATGCGCGCTCCTGCACGCCCTCTCCAACTTTTGACGCATCTGTGTGTGGGGTAGATTGCCGAGGCTGTCATAACTTATGCATCAAGTAGGATAAGCGCAAATATCCTCTTCATTTACTCTTAAAATGTTAGGGTTCTTGAGTTGGTATGGTTCTTTGGAGATTAAAAAATTCTTGACGTTACACAGGTTCTTCAGATCAGCCATAGGTGTATTATGGACCGGGCCAGTGCCCAGGGGCCCTTGACTTTGAAAACTTTGAAAGCAAATGTTTAATATATACTTGAATATGTGGGCCCCACAGCTTATACAAGGCCTCCTCAATAGGGCCCTGTGACTATGAGGGCCCCCAGTCCTGTTATTGGACCCTTTTGCCTTCCTGTTTCTAATGATATTTTTTGAGCCACTCTTTATTATGCTGTGCGTATCATATTTGATACATGACTTTCTAAAGCCATCAACTTCATCATCAACTTGCTGAAAAACCTGTTGAATGCAATGTACTAGATTTCTACTTCTTGAAGTAGAAGACCTTGAAATATAATTTCAATAATGTTTAGATTGTTACTGATATTTCAAAATAAGTATTTAATGAATTGAAGCAACATGTGCTTACTTAAAATTTCAGTATTTTATTGAAAAATTGGTTTAAATAGGTTTAAAAAAAAATCTGACTATTATTTCATATGTTAGGCTTTATAGGGTTAAGAAAAGTGCTGTTGAACAAAAACATTTATTAAACTATTCATTGCTATAACTGCATGATGCCCCAAATTACAAAAAGTACTGGGCTTAGGTGGTTAGGAACAAGAAGATATTGATATTTTATTTTGTGTGGTACAGAAGTACTAAATAAACTAGATACAGTATGTAACATTTGTTGAGCCAAACTGTAATGTTAGAAGTTAGACATTTGTACAGAACTTACAGTAAGACAAAGAAAGAAAGAAAGAAAGGGCTATAAGATTAAAGGGCTTGTATGTAAGTTTTGACAGTTGAAGTTTGAAATCACGAACATTCAAAGACAGACTTGAAGCTCATTTGAACATTCTGTCAATGTAATGTAGTCTATAGGGGATTTTGGGATAAATAATGACTTCACAGGGCTTTTGTAATAATGGTAGTAATTAATGGCTAAAAGACAATTGGCCCCGGGGCCCTTGCTAATCATAATCCGCCCCTGAGATCTGAGTTCTTTAAAGCAGTGGTTCTCAACCTTTTAGACTGCAAGGCCCTCCATCAGGGCCGTTTCTAGCAATAAGAGGCATAAGTGGCTGCTAAGGGCCCACAAACCACCAGGGGCCCCTGCAAAGCAATGTTGTTTTTTTCGCTTAGGACCCCCATATGCTTAGAAACAGCCCTGCCCCCCATTGTCTGAGACAAAATCCAAAGCCCCATTCTTCTATAACAGAGGTGCCCAAACTAGGGCCCGTGGGCCAAAGTTGGCCCTTGATGAAGTTTGATTTGGCCCGCCTTGCCATAGATGACAAGAGGGGGAAAAAAAATATGGCATCGATGCAACTCTTTGTTTTTAATTAATCTTTTTGTTTTTAATTTTTTTTGCATATTTATGCATTACAAAAACTATAGCTTATTTGAAAAGTAGAGATTGGCCAGCTCCAAAGTCAGAGGTGTGCCTTCAATACCACTAGACAGAACCTTGTTGGTTTAAAACAGAGCGGGAATTGAAGCAGTGTCCAGAAATGGCAGGTAATTAGGTGGACTCGTGGAACTATGCGTACAGTCATCCGAAATGAAATAATGGCTTGAACGCGCACTATACGTTGTGCAGCATTTCATCTCCGCGTGAACGCGACCCGTGAAGTGGGCTTCATAAAGTCAGGTGAGGGATCATTTCAATATAAACAACGGTTCCATTCACACCAAACACTGCACAACATTACGCCAAGCACTATAAGTGAACAGACCAGTACTCTCAAAAATCCCTTTTCTGCCCTGCCAGCTAGACAAAAACGGTAATGCAGTAATTCTTCATATTTCATCTTCTTATTCTGACTAAAGCCCGTTTTGGGATGTGTATAACATCTCTGTGTATCATACTGTAATTAGTTTGTCAAACGTGAGTATATCTCGTTTACTTGCAACTATCTGCTTAAAACAGTTAGCTGCTAGTTTTTTAATAACCATAAGCTACAATGCCATATTTCAGCAGGTTCTTAATCATAATCATATTTTGGAGTCAACGAAATTAATAGGCCTCTCAGTTTTTTCATTTGCAGAAATGTGCTTCGTAGCTTTTATTTCCTTTCATAATGTAATGCATTCAGCCTTAATCCATCGCCTAGTCTGTCTCTGAAGAAAGGAAGCAAAAGTATAATTAAAGTTTTTGATATCACAACAGGAAAACAGTTTTAATGTCAAATAAAAGTAAGAAGGCAAAATACATTACGCAAAAATATATTACAGCATTGTTTAATTAAATAATCCTATTACATTTGGCAGTCCCAATAAATGGTAATACTGAGTGAAATCCAGGACAATGTGTAGCCTAGGTCTATGATAAGAAATATCTTTAATATCTTCTTTGTCACAAAACAAAACAATATCCTACTTGATAGTATTACGTCATGCCATTGTTTACCTATCTGTCACTCACTCGACGTTGTGTCGATGTAGTGACACTAGGGGTCACCCTTGGGAGCCTGAGACACCTCTGGTCTTTGATAAAAGGCCAATGAAAATTGGCGAGTGGTATTTGCATGTCACTCCCCCGGACATATGGGTATAAAAGGAGCTGGTATGCAACCACTCATTCAGATTTTCTCTTCGGAGCCGAACGGTCATGCTCACTGAGCTGAATTCCCACGACTGTTCATTCAACTCTGCTGGATCTGACGGCGCATTTCAGCGGCTTCTCCCTCCTCTGCACTGGTGCACTGCAGAGAATGCCCCTGGACGCTTCGGCAGAAATAAGAGTATATTTCTCTAAAAGAGTATATTTCTCTAAAAGAGCGGCACACACGGAATGTCTTTTTAAAGACGCGTCTTTTTAAAGATGCCTGGCTTTATTTCTGGTTGCGCTCGTCATCTCTCGCCTTCTGACAGTCACGGTCACTGTCTTTCGTGTCTCGGCACTGCTCACACAGAGACAGCGTTCGTGGATGGTCATGTACTCATTGCGAGGACATGTCCATGGCAACGATGCGGTCACGGCTCGCCTTCATAAGAAAGCAAGCCACCCCAGAGGCTCCCCACCTCGGTCCTTTTACCCATGGGTATGAGGCCAGCGCGGCTAGCACTGGGGGCGAATTGGGGACCCCAATGGGACTGCCTCCGCTGGGTATCCCCCCGCGGACCTCCCATTCCCCAGCACGCTCGTCTGCCGCGATCGGGCTTCCAGATGAGTCCGCCGGCTCGTCTCACGACGAGTTCGACCTCTTATTCGGAGCCTGCGAAAGTGATGAGCTCTCGAGCGCAGCATCGGAGAGCGGGCTCGTCCAGTCGGACGCGGAAGCTTCAGCTGGGCTCCTCCCTTCGGGGACGATTGCCCAGTCACAGGCTGACGCGGAGATGACGACATGCTTTCCTGGGCAGCCGCGAGCATCAGCTAGAGTGGAACCCTCCACTTTTCCCTGAATCCTCGCGGCTCGATGATTGGTTCCTGGGCTCGCGGCGCCACTCAAAGCCACGCCCCGCCCCCGTTCCTTTCTTCCCGGAAGTGCATGAAGAGCTGACAAAGTCGTGGGAGGCACTTTTTACTGCCCGGTCCCGATCTTTTCAGCTTCCCCACCCTCACTACCCTTGATGGTGGGGTGGCCAAGGGCTATTCGGCAATCCTCCAGTGGATAAAGGCGCTTGCGGTGCACCTATGCCTGCAGAGCACCGCCACCTGGCGCGGGTGCCCAAAGCCCCCGTCCAAGGTTTACGTCGTCTCTGACGGCCAAGGCGTACGGTGCCGCTGGACAAGCCTTCTGCGCCCTGCATGCCATGGCTCTCCTACAAGTCCGCCAAGGCGCTAAAGGAACTGCACGAGGGTAGTTCCGCCCCGGGATTGATGCAGGAACTGCACTCGGCGACCGACCTCGCTCTTCGAGCGACGGACGATGTCCAAGTTAGTGGTCCAGGAGTGCCACCTTTGGCTCAACCTGGTTGAGATGGGTGAGGCCGACAGGACACATTCCTTGCTGCCCCCATCTCCCAGGCTGGCCTATTCGGCGACACCCAGCAGTTCTCGACAGTGGAGCAGTAGACAGAAGCTATCCGGCATATCCTGCTCCGGTACGGCTCAAGATCCCGCACCCCGTCTGCTCGTCGCCAAGGGTGTCCCCCTGCAGTAACTGCACCGGCTCCACCGCAGCCCGCCCCTTCGGCCCGGCCCCGGCGTGGAGCCCACCGCAGGAAGGTCTGGGGGATTCAGCCTCCTGGCGCCTCTTAGGAACCTGATGATCAGGTCGTACTTCCCTAAGGACTTACCGTACCCCAGCCCACCCGTCTCATGGCCGCCAAGAACCCGTGAAAGGCTTCAAAGCACCCTTGAGATGGGCGACCCAGGGATGACGAAACCCGCTGCTCTGGAGCTGGTAAGCAGACCTCTCCATCTTTTTGTTACCTTTGCATTTAATTGCGCTGCATGCCAAAGTGGCTGCAGTACTCAAGAGTTCAGCAAGAGCGGTTTCCTTGTTCCCTGGGTCACGTATCCGGTGTGCACGGCCGTCATCAAGACCACCGTCCACCACTCTATTTGGCAGGTTTGGCGCTCCAGCGGCAGTCTCCCGCCCCTGAGCGCCCAGCTGTGGCACAAATCTGCCCCCGATGTGACAGTCTCCATGGGTCACGAGGACAGGCCTCTTCCTCCCCCATCCCAGGCTGTTCCGGGGGTGGTCACAATCTACCGCCCCTTGCCCGAGATGAAGAAGGGGTTTTACAGCCCCTACTTCATCGTACCGAAAAAAGGCGGTGGGTTGCGGCCAATCTTGGACCTGCGAGTACTGAACCGGGCTTTACACAGACTCCCGTTCAAGATGCTGACGCAAAAACGCATTCTGGCGAGCGTCCGGCATCAAGATTGTTTCACGACGGTAGACCTGAAGGACGCGTACTTCCACGTCTCAATCCTTCCTCAACACAGACCCTTCCTGCGGTTTGCATTTGAGGGTCAGGCATATCAGTACAAGGTCCTCCCTTTCAGCCTGTCCCTGTCTCCTCGCATCTTCACAAAGGTCGCAGAGGCAGCCCTTGCCCCGCTAAGGGAGGTGGGCATTCGCATTCTCAACTATCTCGACGACTGGCTAATCTTAGCTCACTCTCAGGACATGTTGTGCGCACACAGGGACCTGGTGCTCTCACACCTCAGCCGACTAGGGCTTTGGGTCAACTGGGAAAAGAGCAAGCTCCTCCCAGTTCAGAGCATCTATTTTCTCGGTTTGGAGTTTGACTCAGTCTCTTTGACAGCGTGTCTCACGAACGAGCATGTCCAGTCGGTGTTGGCCTGTTTGAAGGCGTTCAAACAGAAAACAGCAGTTCCACTGAAACTTTTTCAGAGGCTCCTAGGGCATATGGCATCCTCAGCGGTGGCCACCCTGCTCGGGTTGATGCATATGAGACCGCTTCAGCACTGGCTTCAGACTCGATTCCCGAGATGGGCATGGCACCACGGGACACATCGCATGGTCATCATGCCAGTCTGTCACCGTCTTTTCAGCCTTTGGACCGACCTCTTGTTTCTACGGGCAGGTGTTCCCCTAGAACTGGTCTCCAGGCATGTCGTGGTCATGACGGTTGTTTGCAACGGGCACGCAGCCGCTGGATTGTGGACGGGCCCACAATTCCCATTCCCAAGTTGTTGGCAATTCTGCTCGCCCTGCGGAGGTTTCGGCCATTGATCCAGGGCAAGCATGTGTTAGTTCAGACAGACAACACGGCAACGGTAGCATATGTCAACCGCCAAGGCAGTCTGCGCTCTCATTGTATGTCACAACTCGCCCGCCGTCTCCTCCTCTGGAGTCAGCAGCACTTCAAGTCACTGCGAGCCACTCACATCCCGGGCAACCTCAACACTACAGCGGATGCGCTGTCAGGACAGGTTACCCTCAGGGGAGAGTGGAGACTCCACCTTCAGGTGGTCCATCTGATTTGGAGTCGATTCGGACAGGCACAGGTGCACCTGTTCGCCTCCCAAGAATCCTCCCCACTGCCCGCTCTGGTACACCCTGACCAAGGCCCCCCTCGGCATTAACGCACTGGCACACAGTTGGCCCCTGAGTTTCCCCCAGTGAGCCTACTTGCACAGACCCTGTGCAAGTTCAGAGGACAAGGAGCAGGTTGTCCTCGTAGCACCCTACTGGCCCACCCAGACGTGGTCTCGGACCGCACGCTCCTCGCGACAGCCCCACCCCCCCGGCGAATTCCCCTGAGGAAGGACCTTCTCTCTGAAGACATGTGCCATTAATTCCCAGTAGTGTTCACAAACTTTGTTCCCTGGTTAACTTCCTCCGAGCCCTGTGGCAGTTGAGTTTTCGGAGAGACTCGCTGCCGGCCCAGTACACGTGCTAACTAAGAGTCCTGTTCTGGGGTAGGTGCTCCACATGTGACAGTTCCCTGTAAGGCTAACCCATGCAATATATATCTTCTGCTAATTCATTTCCCTGTTGGCAAACTGCATCTTCCTTGGGCAGAGCCCCTCTGCCCCATTCTCCATGTTTGTAGTAACTCCTCTCCCGTTGGGTAGGATCTACCTTGAAGACTATCCACATGGTCGAAAAGACCATGTAATGTATTTTTTTTAGGGAGTGGAAATAAGAAGGGGAAAAGAGGCCACGACTGGGTTAGCCTGTCTCTATCTTTTGGGTAGTCGACTTTCTACTGACACTCATAACTATGTTGGGTGAGGTTATGTGTCGACCTGGTGTGCTGGCTATGAGGCACACAGTGGTCTACCTGTCACACACCGCCAGTTCACGTAACACAGTTCAGCCAGTTGTGGCGTTTCGTATAGGGACCCCTAGTGTCACTACATTGACACAACGTCGAGTGAGTGACAGATAGGGAACGTCATGGTTTTTTGTGTAACCTCCGTTCCCTGATGGAGGGAACGAGACGTTGTGTCCCTCCTGCCACAACACTGAACTACCCGCTGAAATGGCCGGACCTTGTCTCGGCTCCTCAGCATAAAACCTGAATGAGTGGTTGCATACCAGCTCCTTTTATACCCGTATGTCCGGGGGAGTGTTATTATAATATTTTATAATATAAATATTATAATTTATTAACTTATTTAACATAATTTTAAATCATCTTCAGGCCCCCTTGGAAGTTTGCTGAGGCCCCTATAGTGGGCCCTGGTCCCCTGTTTGAGATCCATTGCTTTAAAGCACGGGTACTTAGATGTATTTACAATGAACCTTGAGAAACAAGGACAAAACAAGGACAAAACTATACAAGATAAAAAGAAATACAATCCAGACATAAAATATGGGTTCCAGATAAACATGGTTTGTGCAGACCAAAAAGAGAATGAAACTATTTAAATTCAAGAGACATTTAGAAAAAAATATTTAATTTTCCTATTCATAATTTTTCATATTGTTGGCACTATACAGTTCATGGTAAAATTAATACATTTTAAAATTAAAATTTTAAGGGCATTTTTGTTTACTTTTTAAACAATAAACAATTCTGGCACTGTGCCACTTGATGATAAATGTCACTGTGTGTCACTGTTTTACATGAACTACATTTCCCACGGTGCACTACCCTCATCACAGCCATCTGTTCCCCATCATCCTCACCTGTTCTCCATTCCCTCATTTATTCCTGCTTGTAAAAATACCCTCTAATATTGTTCCCTCTTTGTCAGTTCTTGTTTGTTGCTATTTGAGTTCACGTTTGTTTGTTTCACTTTCATCATCTTCATTAAAAGCCTGGAATTAGATCCAGCATCTCCCGTCTCATCTCAGCAACTACTTGTCACAGAAGAACTGACCAAATATGGCTGTAGCGGCTGTCCAAATTCACCTCCTCAGACAAGGGGACTGTCCAGTGGAGGATCATGTCTGTGATTTTTTTAGAACTAGTAAATTTAGTGCACTATCCTGACCGCTCTCTGGAGGTTTTCTTCCTGACCGGTCTGAATAGTGCACTGAAGGAACTGATGCCTCTGGCTGATCCTCACTGTACATTTTGTGAGTATGTGGAGAAGGCTCTGGAACTTTGCGGTTCCCTTTACATAGTGGATTATGGCGGGAACCCTGGGCCAAAACCTGCATCCACGGCCCCTTGCTCCAATCCTCCCACAGCCCCTTGCTCCAAGCCTCCCACGGCCAAAGAGCCAGCGCCTTTGCCTGCCATGCCCAACACCCACTCCTGCCTCATCCATCCCAGAGCCAGCGTTCATGCCTGTTTCAGCCCTAGAGGAATTTTCAAGGGGGAACACCAAGGCTCTGCCCTTCGAGCCTACCACAGCTGTGCTCATGGTAGTCCAGAAATGGAAGAGGAGAAGGGCTTCTGCTCCCCAGGCACTGCCCGTTCTCACGACCACGGAGGTCGTTCCCCAGTCGCTGCCAGTGCTCATGACCATGGAGGTCGTTCCCCAGTCACTGCCAGTACTCATGACCATGGAGGTCGTTCCCCAGTCGCTGCCAGTGCTCACGACCACGAAGGTCGTGCCCCAGTTTCTGCCAGTGCTCACGACCACGGAGGTCGTTCCCCAGTCACTAACGGCTCCACCCTCAGAGTCTTCCACGGCTCCGCCTTCCTGGCTCTGCCTTCCACGGCTTCATCCCTTGAGTCCCTTGAGATCCCACCTGCTCTGGTGCACTGCCCTCATCACAGCCATCTGTTCCCAATCATCCTCACCTGTTCTCCATTCCCTCATTTATTCCTGCTTGTATAAATACCCTCTAGTTTTATTCCCTCTTTGTCAGTTCTTGTTTGTTGCTATTTGAGTTCATGTTTGTTTGTTTGTTTCACTTTCATCATCTTCATTAAAAGCCTGCAATTAGATCCAGCATCTCCCGTCTCATCTCAGTAACTACTCGTTACAACAAATATAAAATCTGAGTTCTGAAGCAAAACCAGTTGAGAACCACTTTATACTACACTTTAACCCTCAGCATAGCAGAATTCCAACATTTGTTTACAGCAATTAAACAGTACCTTTTTTTATTAATAATTATGGGGAAAAACTTCACATAACAGTATCTGAAAATCTGGACTGTATCACAACAACAGTTTTGGTAAAAAAAAAATTTAATGTCACAGCTTGCTAAAGTCACACAATAGTCTAAAGTGATCACACAGGAACTTGACCTATTGCTTTCGAAAGTTCTAGTACCCTGACGTCAACCCCACTATGCAGACAAGTACCATCTCCCATCTGCAGTGCTGGGTAGATTACTTCTGACTTGTAATGTGATACTGATTACAATTGACATGAATTCATTTGTAGCCAGAAACCTAATATCTTGGATTACATTTTAAAGATACACTCAGTATTTTTTTTTCTCCTAAAGACATGAATTTATTATGATAATTTTCCAATATACAAAGATGAACCAAAACATTATGATAATGCATAATATGCTGTTGGTCCTCCATGTGCCACCAAAACAATACCGACCCACTGAGGCATGGACTCTACAAGACCCCTGAAAATGTCCTGTGGTATCTGGCACCAAGACATTAGCAGCAGATCCTTCAAGTCCTGTAAGTTGAAAAGTTGAGCCACCATGTATCGGACTTGTTGGTCCAGCACATCCCACAGATGCACAATCTGATTGAGATCCGGGGAATATGGAGGTCAGGGCAACACCTTGAACTCATCATGTTATTCAAACCATTCCCGAACAATGTGTGCAGTGAGGCAGGGCGCATTATCCTGCTGAAAGAGGCCACTGCTATCAGGGAATACCATGCCATGAAGGGGTGTTCCTGGTCTGCAATGATGTTTAGGTAGGTGGCAAATTGATGTCCACATGAATGGCCGGACCCAGGATTTCCCAGCAGAACATTGCTCAGAGCATCACACTCCCTCTACCGGCTTGTTGTCTTCCCACAGTGCATCCTGGTGCCATCACTTCCCCAGGTAAACGGCACACATGTACACTTCCATCCACATGATATAAAAGAAAATGGGAGACCAGGCAACCTTCTTCCACTGCTCCAAAGTCCAGTTCTGACGCTCGTGTGCCCATTGTAGGCACTTCAAACGGTGTGTGTTGTGACACATTCCTCCTGTAAACTTCATACAAATTTTTGTTTTACTTGTGCCACAGTAGACCTTCTGTTAGTTCGGACCAGATGGGATAGCCTTCGTTGCCCTCACGAATCGATGAGCCTGGGCTGCCCAACATCCTTTGTGGTTTGTCCCTCCTCAGACTGTTGGTAGGTACTTACCACTGCTGACCTGGAGTGCCCCACAAGCCTTGTCATTTCAGAGATGTTCTGACCCAGTCGTCTGGCCATAACAATTTGGCCCTTGTCAAAGTCACTCAGGTCTTTATCCTGCCCATTTCTCCTGCATTCAACTCGTTGACTACGAGAACTGATTGTTCGCTTACCATCTAATCTACCCATAACCTTGTTAGGAGATGATCAGTGTTATTCGCTTCACCTGTGAGTGGTCATAATGTTTTAGCTCATCAATGTATGTATGAAATTATGACCACACAGATTTTGCATTGGTTCAGATGTGTTTACCTTCTCCTGTGGGGCAACTGGAAGTGTGTTGCATCAATGGCGGGGAAACCTAGGTTCTTGTCCTTTGTTAAAATCAGGAAGTAATCACATTCACATAATCAGTGACAAGCGCAATTCACAGGTTGAATTTTTCCTCTAAGATCACATTTTTACACCACTGATGTTTGTGATTTGGGGGTAGAGTTAATAAAATTCCTCTTCACTGCATCACATTCTTTACAGCTAAAAACAACTTTCTATAATCTTACACATGCCATTACTTTCAAAACACTTCCCGCTTCGGCCACTGGTGTTAATGCTTCGAATTTTGGTAAGCACAGACTGAAATGAGCTCAGTCAACCTACTTTTTCACTGTGAGATCAGTCTAAATAGTCACTTCAAAGCAAAATGTGCTTAAAAACAGACTATACTTCCCATAGACCACCATTGTTTTTGAAGTTACACAAAATTCACGGCAAAATAAATATGCGTAAAAAAATTATAATTAGTAGAAAAACACATTAAAGGAGTGAAAAAGATAATACATCATCAGTTGGATTTCTGAGGGTTAAAGCACCAGTGCATAGCTGTATTTTTAATTAAACAATTAGAGAATACAAAGGTCCTTATGAAATTTTATTAGGTTCTCCTGTGGCATCAGGCAAACCATTTTTGATTCTAATTGGAGCCTTAATTTTTAAGCATGTGATAAAAAATAATTTCAGGTGATCCTGATCAGTAGGTTCCCACATAAAGGAACTGACACAACTAAACATTGGTTTTACATGACTTTAGCTCAAATCTGTTACATAACCCTTTCCAAGCTTCTCTCTCTCTTTGTGTTTCTCTCTGTGTCTCTGGGAATGAACGTAAATACTGGGCCAGGGGCGGCACCAGCAAATTTTGATTGCTGGTGCTGAAGAGGTGCTAAATCATTGACAGGGGGAGCTGAGCATTGATCACTAAATACTGTATGTGCAAAACCTGGCATGGCCAAGCGATTTTATTAATATCAGTTTGCACTTGGTGACAACATAAGTGAAATCGCTTCACTGCAGCCTGTCTGCCACTCAGTAAAACAGACAACACACTTTCAGGGGTGTTTTCAGCTTTTTGTCTGGAGCACAGGTCTAGCAAAACAGTGTACCCTTACTGGGAGTCTGGGAATATGCTCCCAAAACTTTTTGCAAAAACAGAACTAAAGCATTTAATTCTGTTGACTTTAGGTGCAGCATTTTTACATTTTCACAAGTATTTGGAGTAGACATAGAGGAATGTTTTGTGAAGCAATTAATGTAACTATGGGCTACAAAGCTTTGCTAAAAGACTTATTCATACAGAACATCCAGCACTAGTTAAAGTTTCTCAAAATAAGCTACCTTAAAAAAAATTAAATAAATAGCCTGCTATGGCAGGATCATGGTAAAGTGTTGGTATTAGATGGCAATACTGCAGTACATTGATGTACACCACAGTATTTACATAGGAGTAATATGTACATGAAAAAAAAAAACATGCAATAATACTTTTTGATACCTGTTTGGTTGGAAAATGTCTTTACCTTGAGTCATTCAAAAGCTGCACACGCAGGTGTTGAACTTATGGTTTGTTCATGTCATGTCGGAATTACTGTAATTACGTGATGGCAACTCAGAGGTTCTACTTGGAGCCATTCACGTCCTCAGACATAAGTTATTCATGTCTATGGCAACACTTCTAATGCCAAAATGGCTTTGTTGTAGATAACAGTATAATGTATCACTTCATTAATTCACCTCTATGTGTTTTTGCTAAATGTTTAAGAACAAAAATAAATGATCCAGGCATCAATGGCATAATAAAATAGCATATTAAACAGATATATTTTGCCTCTTTCAAAAAACAGCTAAAGACACATCTCTTTCTTTAACACCTAACCCATTCATACTAATGCACAACCTTCATGTTCTTTAAAAAGGAAAAAAAAAACTTTCCTTGCTATGTATACTGCTCTAAGCTATGTGAGACTTGTATTACAGTGCTTATTATATTGTTGCCCCTTTTGTTGGATGAATCGCTTCTATTGTTCTTCTCATTTGTAATTCGCTTTGGATAAAAGCATCTGCTAAATGAAAAAATGTAAATGTAAAATATATGTTCACTTCCTTCAACTGTTGAGGCTGCTGCCATATTGGTTCTTTTCACACAACATCACAACAGTCAAGTCGGAGCTTTCATAGAATTCAGAGTTTACAGCTTGTAATTATGAGCTCTACGAAGACGTGAACGCTTTTTACAAGTCGGAATCTCGGAATTACGGTAATTCCGACATGACGTGAACGCATCATTAATAAAGATATTATTCATCACTGTCAAACAAAGAATGCACTTGCCGGTTTTGATTAAAAATATCACCGGGTGCATCTCAGTCCGCTCGCTAGTTTAATAGTCAGGGCACTGATTAGTGAGTCGGACATTTCTAGGGCTGTCTCAATTGCAAAATCGTTCCAGTGCACTGAAACGTTCGCTCCATAAAAAGTCCCACAATGCACCATAAAAACCAGGGAGCATCGTTGCTCACTATGTTCCCTTACTGGAAACGTCGTCATGTCTTCAGAAGTCCCTCAGGTAATTAGAAGATGGGCAAAAGTGAAAATATATGACATCAAAGCCTTATTTTCTCTTTAAAAGAGATGTTGTTTGAAACGTCTTTCATCCATAATTACAATGAAAGGGAAACAATCTTTTTTATATTAGAGTTGTTAAAAGAAGGTTTAAAATACTCTCATTTATAGATTTATTTCTTTATTTACGTAATTTATCTGTTATAATAACAATGTACATTTGAATATCTTCAACAAAATGAACGATAGTGTCTTTTATACAGTGATGGTGCTGATTAATAACAGCTGTGCTTGAATGCGCAAGCTCGTTATCGTGCCGCAGGTGATGGAGTCATAAGTGTCCTGACGATCAGTAGATGAACACCCTTGCCAGTGCCTGAATTCGTGTCCACGATATACCGATTCATGACATAGGGAGCTAATTGAGACGCACCCTAAATAAATTTTTTCAAAGTTTTGCTAACTTTGTACGCTCACCTTGGTAGATGGGCTGCGATGTTACGGGGGCTGCTCCACCATTACTGAGAGAGAGTTGTAGTGAGACATCCAGTTGAAGTGCACTTAAAGTTTCAGCAGTTAAGTTTACCTCCTCATCTGCTCTGTGTATCATGACAATAAATAATCCCCTTCATTGTTTTCTGTTCTAGTAATTTAATTTCTGTTTTTCGGAGTGAGAGACGCTCCAAACGATACAGTGCATGACCTGTCTGAACGATTCAGACCATTCTGCTAAACCGTTTGACTTATTCTTTGAAGGAATCTACTCAAATGAGTAATTCATTTGTAAATCGGGCATCACTAGTTCTGATGCTTAACAGGCAACATGATGACATGACTGCTAAAATATTGTCATGGAAAATGTTTCTTCACACAATCTTCATACAGATGATAATCTGCTGGGTGCTGTTACAAACATTTTTTGGGAGTGCTTCGGGGGTGCTATGGACTTCCTTGGGGAGGCTGAAGCACACGCTAGCCCCTCCCCTATTGCCACCTCTGCACTGGGCTAATATCTCCGCATCTTGGACCCCACCCAGACCCTGCATCGTTTAAATGAAATGGTAGCTGCAGTAAAGTGCTGGCCCAACATCAGAAACTAGATTCCACTGATTGGCTTGTATCTAAGACAAAGATACACTGATTGGACATGATATTTCTCAAATGTATCAACCAACTGACTTGGTTGCAAAAGGTCTTCCTTGTCAGGATGTTCAGAATGGAATACTAGCGTAGTGCTTACTACATACAGCACAGTATATGTTGATTATTGCCTAATATTTTTTGACAGTAGTAGGCCTAAATTAAATAGTAGTATGCACTATGAAACAATAAGTTTCAAGAGTAACACTTTACATGGGGTTCAGTAATGACAAATAAGTCCTTTACAAATGCATTATAAACCACTGATATGCAGTTATAACAACATTTCCTGCAATACTTGCCAAATAGTGGGGATTTTAGCTTGCATGTTATAAATGCTTTATAAATACACCTTTAATAAAAATAAAATGCACTAATTCATGATTTATCTCACAATGCAGTAAAAATAGATTATTATAGTGATATTAAAAGAAGGCATACTGTCATTTTGCTACAGTCCACTTGTGTTTATATTCATTTCTGTGATGTCTTGTTTTCATGGTTCTTGTCAAGAGGATGTCAAAAGAATTGTGCCACTCCAAGCGTTGTCCCAACTTACCTCATTTTAGTTACCTGAAACTCTCTGCAAAACATTTTTAGGACTTCATGCTCATTTATAGCATATATGGAGAAGCGATCTATCAATATGAGTCTGCAGTAGTGTGTTTATTGTGTTTCACTTTATTTTAGTATTATTCATTACTAGGTTAGAGTTGTTTGTTTACTGTGTGCTGAACTCGCATTGTTTAAGTGTGTGTTTATTTCAGTGTTTTCACTTGTTTTAGAGTATTACTCACTGCTAGGTTAGAGTTGTTTATTTACTGTGTACTGAACTGTGTTGTTATATTGCATAATCATCAGTATCAGTTAGCCACATGCAGTACCATTGTTGTGCTAAATATAAGGCTTGGCCAGCATTTTTCACTCAACGACGCGATAGCAGCGTATTTGATGTTGACGCTGACATGGAAGCGGCAGCAGAAGTGGCAGCCCTCGCTTGAAGCCCTCCTCATGTGAAGACCTACTTGTGTAAAAACCATCAAGTCTACCTGTGTCAGTCCACCGAGCAAGGACACTGACAAGGCGCCACTCACCGATAGCACTTAAGCATCTGTTCCTTTTGTTTTACATTTACATTTCCTTTTACATTCCTCTATGTCTACTCCTTGAATAACATGTGCCCTCAAGCACATCCCTGTTATCTGTTAAAGACAGTTTACACAATGCAGATGCAGAACGCATCACTACCCACACAACCTACGGTGCATTTGCACATCAGCACCTGCTCCTCTCTCATTTTTGGTTTGACTCTGGAACTGCCAGTCAGCTGTGAACAAAGCTGACTTAATTTCAGCCTTCACCATGCAGTCAGCCCTCAGCATCCTTACTCTGACAGAAACACTGATATGACCAGAGGATACAGCAACACCCTCTGCCCTCTCCAACAACTTCTCCTTCTCTCACACCCCTTGATATCCTGGTAGAAGTGGAGGAACAGGTTTGCTCATTCCAAACAACTGGACATTTTCACCACTCTTCTCACTATGTAACATTAACTAATTTGAATTCCATGCTATCATTACAAAGCAACCTATAAAAATCAATGTTGTTGTCATATATTGCCCTCCAAGTCAGCTGGCTAACTTCCTTGAGGAGCTAGATGTCCTGCTATCCTCCTTCCCCGAAGATGGCAGCCCACTTGTGGTTCTTGGTGATTTCAACACACACCTAGACAATCCCCAGACCGCTGAACTTCATGCTCTTCTAGCCTCGTTCAACTTGGAAAGGCTATGCACTACTGCAACTCAGAGATCGGGCAACCAGCTGTATCTCATTTATACATGTAACTGTACCACTGATGATGTTCTTGTTACACCTTTACAAGTTTCTGATAACTACCTTGTTCATTTTAACACGACACTTTCATCTAGACTACCACATACTCTCCCTCTGGTTTACTTTCACCATAACCTCCGTTCTCTCTCACCCACCTGCCTTTCCACTGCTGTCTCTACCTCTCTTCTCTCGCAAAATCTCTTTTCCTCTCTGGATTTAAACACTGCTAAAGATACTCTATGCTACATTTTAACAACCTGTCTAGACAGCATCTGTCCTCTCTCCTCCAAGCCAGCATGTATGATACCACCCAACCCCTGGCTCTCTGACATTCTTTGTGAACATTGGGCCAACCTTTGGGCGGCTTAGAGGAAATGGCGTAAATCTAAAGATCCTGTGGATCTGAGTAATTATCAGCTTCTGCTTGCTTCCTTTTCCGATAGCGTTGCATCTCTTGTTGACAAGATTGACAACACCACAGACACTGACTATTTAGGACATTTAACACACTCCTTTGTCCTCCCCCTCCACCTTCTACCACCTCGCTGACTGCGCTTAACTCCACACAAATAAAAAATTGCACAACAGTTTCTCTCCTCCTATTCATGGCGAAAACACTCGAAAGGGTAGTTTTCAATCAGATCTCTGCCATTCTCTCACAGAAGAAGCTGCTAGCTGACAATCAGTCTGGCTTCAAAAGATCATCTCTCATGATCTTTGCTCCAGATCATCTGTCCTACTCTGCTGGACCTCTCTGCAGTCTTTGACACAGTCAACAATTAGATCCTACTGTCCACCCTCTCTACTCTGGGTTTCAAAGGAAATGTGCTTGCCTGGTTCAAGTCCAATCTCTCAGGTAGGTCTTTCAAGGTAGCCTGGAAAGGTGGGGTGTCCAAGTCACATCAGCTACCTACTGGGGTACCTCAGGGCTTAGTGCTTGGACCACTTCTCTATATACACAACATCACGGGGACCCATCATTCAAGAACATGTTTCACTTACCACTGCTACACCGATGACACACAGCTCTAATTATCTTTTCAGCCTGACAACCCCACAGTGACTGCTCGGATCTTGGCCTGTTTGGCAGACATCTCGGCCTGGATGAGGAACACCACCTTCAACTCAACCTAGTGAAGACAGAGCTCCTTGTCTTTCCAGCCAACCCTGCTGTTGAGCACAGCATCACCATTCAGCTGTGTTCAGCTACAATAACACCATCCAAAACAGTCAGACATCTAGGATTAACCATTGTCAACAACTAAATTTCAATGACCACATCTCAAAAATAGTCAGATCATGTATATTTGCACTCTACAACATCAAGATGATAAGACCCTTCTTCTCTGAACATGCCACACAACTCCTTCTTCACTCACGTCATATCTAGACTGGTTTACTGTAATGCTCTTTTAGCCGACCTTCCTGCATGTGCAGTTAGGCCTCTGCAAATGATCCAGAATGCAGCAGCACATCAGGTCTTCAACAAACTCAAAAGAGTGCATGTTTCACCCCTCCTTGTCCCTCTACAGTGGATGCCGGTTGCTGCACATATCAAGTTCAAGGCTCTGATGCTGGCACTCTGAACAGTCACTGGATCAGCTCCAGCCTACCTAAAATCCTTCCTGCAGAGTTATGTTCCCGCCAGAAAACTACAGTCAGCAAATGAGTGGCACCTTGTTGTACCAACACTAAGAGACACCAGATCACTTTCCCAGACTTTTGACCATCCACTCAGCCCAATTATGATCATATCAGCCCAATTTTATCATCGCTACATTGGCTACCTGTTAAATGTTATATTAATTTTAAAATTCTGTTAATTACTAACAAAGCTTTGAAGGGTCTAGTTCCACAGTACTTAAAGCAGTCTTCTATCATGCTATATATATATTCCACAACGTTCACTACGATTGCAAATTTCTGGCCTGTTAATAATACCAAGAATATCAAAATCCACAAAAGGAGATGGATCCTTTTCCTTTTTGGCTCCTACACTATGGTATAGTCTTCCTAGCATTGTTTGGGACTCAGACACACTCTCTCAGTTTAAGTCTAGACTAAAGACTCATCTATTCAGCCAGGCATACACCTAATTTATCTATCAATTTATAGTTATGCTGCAGGTCTGTCAAGTCTGCCAGAACCTGAAAAACATCTCATAGTCTATAATTCTGCTTTAAAGTCAGTGGCATCTATGCTAATATTATTCTATTTGTTTTGCTGTATCAACCTTGAGAAACATATCCTGAGGTTACCAAAGCCTGCCAGATCCAGATCCGGTCCTGCCTGATGTCCAACTCCCTCTGCTACGTGTTGCTGAGTGATGACGACTAACTGCAGCCTGTGCCGACCAGATATAACTTCAGTCTACTACAGTGGACTTCACAGAGTATGTACTGCTGCCAACTCCAACTGTAAGACATGAGATGCTTCACTGGTCACTGCCTGAACCTTGTACTTAGGATGGACTTCACCAAAATGAACTGCCACAAGCTGCCAGTTGAACTGCAGAGCACCTCACTGACCTCTGCCTGCATAACCTTGGTCAAAGGATGGACTACACTCTTAAAATGGAATACAAAGACAATAAATTAATTGCCAACTAAAGCCTTCATCAGCCAAATAACAAAGGACAATGCATCTGTGTGCACTTCTGCAGTTAATTTAGGATGGACTTCGAAGACTTTAGTAATTAACTTTACAGTTCATACAAATTTTTTTGTTTAAACATTGGCCTTTAACATTTACTTAGTTTAATAACTTTAAACCATGACTTGTACTACACATAAATAACTAATATCAGTATTATATTCATGCTGTTTAGCCAGAGGGGAACTGGCCCCCACAGTGAGACTGGTTTTCCCCAAGGTTATTTTCTCTATTAACCAACATCATATAGAGTTTTATGTTCCTTGCCACAGTCGCATTTAGCTTGCTCACTGAGGGTCTAAATACAAATATAATGTTTATAATTACTTATCACACATACACAGTGAAATTCTTTTTTTCACATATCCCAGCTAAGCTGGGGTCAGAGTGCAGGGTCAGCCATGATATGGCACCCCTGGAGCAGATAGGGTCAAGGGCCCAACAGTGGCATCTTGGTGGTGCTGGGGCTTAAACCCCCAACCTTCTGATCAGTAACCGAGTACCTTAACCACTGAGCCACCACTGCCTATTGATAATAAATATTTAAACTATTTATTTATTTATTTAAAGGCACAAATTTCAAATTATCATATTCAAATTATCAAACCGCACAATGATGACTCTAAGATATTACAGCTGTATTTTCTTTTAAAACATAATTTTCTGTAAAGCTGGTTTGAAACGATGTGTGTTGTGAAAAGCACTATACAAATAAAAATGACTTGACTAATGAACCTCTTTATAAACCCATAACAAAGGGAATGTTAATGTAAAGTGATACCATTTCAAATAATATGTATATGCTACATAGATGTCACATGACCTCACCATGTTGTATGTTTAATTCAGCAAATGGAGTTTAGTTGTCATCTATAAAAAAATATATAAATATTTGTTTGGGTCACTCTTATATCTCACACCGGACTGTCATAAATTATATTATTATTATATATATATATTCTCTCTTAAAAACTTACTATCAACCGACAGTCTGAATGTCAATACAGTACAATACAACCTACTGTACATTCTATATATACTATTATATATACTTTTTTATTTTTATTGAATGTGTATCTATATTGTGTGTATTGTATACTGTACAGTGTATGTTATTATTTGTATAGTGTGTTGTGTGTAATTATGTGTATATTAGACTTTAAATTGTGTTGTGTTAATTTGATGTTGTTGTAAATTGGTATATGTCTCATCACTGTCACGACTGCTATGTTGATCAGAACTGCACCCAAGAATTTCACACACCATTGCACTTGTGTATATGGCTGTGTGACAATAAATGTGATTTGATTTGATTTGAAGCTTATGCAGTTGCATTAGATCAATCAGGGCTCCTGGCAGGCCTTGATTGTTCTCAAGGTGAGAGATGAGGATGGCAGCAGACAGGGCTATCAGCAGACATATCTTTGCAGTGACCTTGCTTTCCCATCTGGCTAGAGGGAGAGTGAATAAGGGGTAAGTTATGCATGGAGGGTTTTTTGACAAACTCCCTAGAGTTAAAGCTTCCAGATATTGATCATAGAGTGCATTTAAATTGAGCTCAGAGTGTTTAAAATAAAAAAAGACTTGGTGTCACTGCTCCTCTTTGATTGGAGCAAACCACCTAGTTTCTCTGAAGGTAAATACGTTTTCACATATATAAAACTACTTGTTTTCTAATATACTGTGTTGACCAAAAGTCTGAGACCACATTGAAAATCCTTTTTTTAATTTTTTGTATTTATTTTTTTATTAAACCTGTAAATTAACAACGTTTTAGCATTTTGAAAGATGTAAAGCAAAGAAAAGTTATTATGTAAAATGAAGATATTCTGCAAAAAAAAATTTAGATAACTAAAAAAGTAAACAAATTTGTGACATTAAATCAAGCTGGGATAACATGGATCATCAGGTTTCACACAATCTTGTGTCCATGCAATCTTGAGGTCATGCTGTCGCTACAGCTAATGGGGTTCATACTCAATGCTAAGAAAATCTGAAAATAATGTTTATTTTTCGCTCAATTTTTATGCTGGTAATATAATTTGCAATAGAAATGCAGTATTCAGTATTCAGTAGTAGTTCACTTTTGGACCCCACTGTAAATAATGATCAACATTAAACAATGAGGTATTAGATAGGGTGTCACGTACATTTAGGGGGCCCAGGCCCCCTTTACCCTGGGCCTAATGAGTATTCTATACCAGTGGTGCTCAACTCTGTTCCTGGAGGCCCCCCAACACTGCACATTTTGTATATCTCCCTTTTCTGACACACCCAATTCAAGTCTTGGAGTCTCCACTAACAAGCTGATGAGTTGAATCAGGAGTGTTTGATTAGAGAGATATCCAAAATGTGTAGTGCTGGGAGGGCCTCCAGGAACAGGGTTGAGAACCACTGTTCTATACCATAGCAGACCTAATAGGCCCCCCATCATCACAGCTCCCAGAACTATGTTCCTTGTTGTCACCCCTGATAACGACCTTGGTATTATGCCTTGGTATACAGGGACTGTGTAACAAGGTAAAAGGGAAAGGAGGAGGCAAGAACCGGCTTAACAACATACATAATCATTTAATGATTAACTTAAACAAAAAGACAAACACAAACACATGCCGGGCAGCTGCCCGTAACTCTCTCTCTCTCTGGAACTCTGGCCTTTATCCCTCTCGAGGGCTTGATTAGCCTGATTAGGGGCCGGGTGTGCAGCATCACGACCCAGCCCTGCCCTCCTCCCTGCCATAGACTGTTTGGAAAAACATACTACCATAATACTCTTACTGTTTCTGCAGTAAATGGTATGCTCTTTGCATGTTATACACACATTCAGTATGTGTAGTATACCTGGATGACTTACTAAATGGGTACTGTACTCCACAATGCACTTGACTTCACCTTCCATTTGAAGTGATGAATGAAAAAGTCATATCAGCCACAATTTTATACATCTCTTATTTCTTTAGTCATTATTTGATTGGACAACCCAACTTCAGTAAAAAAATTGTTTTTACACAAAACATAATAAAATGGATAAAAAAACAAACAAACAAACAGGACTGGGAGATGTTCCGGTCTGCCTCTGATGACGACATCGAGCTTTACGCTGATAGCGTAATGTGTTTCATCAAAAAGTGTGTAGAGGATATTGTTCCGACCAAAACAATATGGATCTACCCGAACCAGAAGCCATGGTTAAATAGCGATGTTCGCGTGGCACTTAATGTGATAAAGTGCAGTGCTGATGTATTTTGATCGTTGGAGATCAAGAGTTCAAAAGTCTGATTGCTTGGGGGAAGAAGCTATCATGGAGTCGGCTGGTGCGGGTCCTGATGCTGCGATACCGCCTGCCTGATGGTAGCAGTGAGAACAGCCCATGGCTCGGGTGGCTGGAGTCTCTGATGAGCTTTTTTTCACACACCGCCTGGTATATATTTCCTGGAGGGAGGGAAGCTCACCTCCGATGATGTGTCTGGCAGTTCGCACCACCCTTTGCAGTGCTTTGCGGTTGTGGGCAGTGCTATTGCCGTACCAGGCGGAGATGCAGCCAGTCAGGATGCTCTCTACAGTGCAGGTGTAGAACCGTGTGAGGATGTGGCGGTTCATTCCAAACTTCCTCAGCCGTCTCAGGAAGAAGAGGCGCTGATGAGCGTTCTTCACAACGACTTAAGTGTGGATGGACCATGTGAGTTCCTCAGTGATGTGGACACCCAGGAACTTGAAGCTGCTGACTCTCTCCACTGGTGCTCCATTGATGGTGATGGGACTGTGTTCTCTGTCTTTTCTTCTGAAGTCCACCACAAGCTCCTTTGTCTTACTGACGTTGAGGGAGAGGTTGTGCTCCTGACACCAGTGTGTCAAAGTGTGCATCTACTCTGTAGGCTGTTTCATCATTGTCAGTGATCAGACCTACCACCGTCGTGTCATCAGCAAACTTAATGATGGTATTGGAGCTATGTGTTGCCACACAGTCATGTGTGTACAAGGAATACAAGAGTGGGCTGAGAACACAGCCCTGTGGGACTCCAGTGTTGGGGGTCAGTGATGAGGAGATGTTGCTGCCTATTCTAACCACCTGGCGTCTGCTTGACAGGAAGTCCATGATCCAGCTGCACAGCAAGCTGTTTAAGCCTAGAGCCCGGAGTTTCTCATCTAGCTTGGAGGGCACTATGGTGTTGAATGCTGAGCTGTAGTCTACAAACAGCATTCTCACATAAGTGTTCTTTTTTTCCAGGTGGGAGGGAGCAGTGTGTATTGTAGATGCAATGGCATCATCAGTGGAGCGGTTGTTGCGGTAAGCAAACTGCAATGGGTCAAGAGAGAGAGGCAGCACAGAGCAGATGTAATCTCTGATTAGTCTCTCAAAGCATTTGCTTATGATGGGGGTCAGAGCAACAGGACGCCAGTCATTTAAGCAAGTTATTTTTGATTGCTTTGGAACAGGCACAAAGGTGGATGTTTTAAAGCATGTGGGGCCTACAGACAAAGAGAGGGAAAGGTTGAAAATGTCCGTAAAAACGCCAGCCAGCTGGTTCGCACACACTCTGATGACGTGGCCCGGAATGCCGTCTGGGCCCGCGGCTTTGCGGATATTCACCTGTCAGAAGGATCGGGTTACATCCGCTACAGAGATGGAGAGTGAACTAACCTCTGTAGCTTCGGCCGCGAAAGCTCTCTCCATGAGGGTGGTGTTATTTTCCTCAAAACGAGCATAAAAAGTATTTAGCTCATCCGGGAGAGAGGCAGCGGTGTTCATGGCGGAGTTTTTATTCCCTTTAAAGTCCGTGATGATGTTAATTCCCTGCCACATGCTTCTAGAGTTGGTGGTGTTAAACTGTCCTTCAATCTTGTTCCTGTACTGGCGTTTTGCCGTTCCCGGAATTGAAAGCAGAGGTCCGCACATTAAGTGCCACGCGAACATCGCTATTTAACCATGGCTTCTGGTTCGGGTAGATCCATATTGTTTTGGTCGGAACAATATCCTCTACACACTTTTTGATGAAACACATTACGCTATCAGCATAAAGCTCGATGTCGTCATCAGAGGCAGACCGGAACATCTCCCAGTCCGTGTGATCAAAACAGTCCTGCAGCATAGAGTTTGATTGGTCCGACCAGCACTGGATCATTCTGAGGGTGGGTGCTTTCTGTTTCAGTTTCTGCTTGTAAGCGGGCAGAAGCAGAATGGAAGAGTGCTCTGATTTGCCAAATGGTGGGTGGGGGAAGGATTTGTAGCCATCCTGGAAGGGAGAGTAGCAGTGGTCCAAAACCCGGTCCCCTCGTGTGTTGAAACTAATGTGCTGGTGGTATATTGGTGCGACTGATTTTAAACTGCCTTTATTAAAGTCCCCGGTCACAATGAACGCGGCCTCAGGGTGCACGGTTTCCTGCTCACTTATACTCCCATACAGTTCCTTGAGTGCCCGGTCTGTGTCGACTTGTGGGGGAATGTACACAGCATTGATAATGACCGCTGTGAATTCCCTCGGTAGCCAGAATGGTCGACACAGAAGCATGAGAAATTCCAGATCAGGAGAGCAGAAAGACTTGATAGAATGTACGTTCCTCTGATCAAACCAGGATTTGTTGATCATAAAACATACATCACCACCTCTGCTTTTACCTGAGAGGTCTTTCACTCTGTCCGCTCGGTGCACAGAGAACCCCGCGGGTTCAATGGCTGAGTCTGGAATCTCCGCAGACATCCAAGTTTCCGTAAGGCAGATAATGCAGCAGTCCCTCGTCTCTCGTTGGAAAGAGATCCACGCTTTCAGCTCGCAGAGCTTGTTATCCAGAGACTGAACATTTGCCAGTAGAATACTGCATAGCGGGGGACGATTTGCATGGCATCTTACTCTGATGAGGACGCTGGCTCTATTTCCCCTTTTCCTCCTGCCCAGACAAAGGGCTCCGCTTGCATGTTTGTAAACAGCGGGTCGGCATTGAGGAATTTGAAGTCCGGTTTACGGTGTGAAATTGCTGAACCAATGTCCAAAAGTGTTTGTCTGTCGTAGACAATAAGGCAGACAACATCCAAGACAAAAAACATAAGAATTATGAACAAAACAAACAAAACACTGCCAGGTTGTGTCGGAGCTCGCAACGCAGCAGCCATACTCGGCGCCATCTTGAGTCCTTAGATGATATCTCTTACATTCTATCTCTCTCTTTCAGTGCATGTGCAGTTTGTTTGTTCCTTGCTAATTCATTTCTTATTAGTGCAAACGTGATTTAATCTCAGTTACACAATCTATAATTTATTCATTTCAGTTTCCAAAGAAACACTGCTGTTCACAGTTTCTCCCACTAGCCAAAGTGAAGCAACTAAATTTTGGTAGGAGTTGTCACACATACCAATTGTTTTTGCTAAAAACCTCACCCTCTTCTGTTAGAAGTCTGTCACACTCACCGATTAAGAATGCAGTAGGGGTGACAGACTAAATGACTGCCTCCAACAATTCTCCTTAATTCCCTGGTACAGATGGTCAAAATAAGAACAGGGGCACCATATTAAAAAACAAAAAGACTGAATTAAGCTTACTTAAGAATGTTTATATGCAGCTTCAGTGAGTTCTTCTGCTTTCTTAATTTGTACATCATTAAAATGATGTAAGGGAAAGGAATAAGGGAATCGCAGAAAACTGTGGATAACCAACCCAGTCTCATAGACTAAAATGTTTTTTTTCATGGCTCATTGTATGTATGCCAGCAGTTTCCTGGTGAAATAAACACAAGAGGTATACACATTTTAAAGATTCATTTTAATGTTTACATTACATAACCAACTACATTTAAAAGTTTATTCAGGCACAATCAAATTGCATGGTAGGTCAACTGATAGAGCATTGCGCTTGCGAATACAATCATGAATGCAATGCCAAGGACAAGTCTCAAGTTTTGAAGAGCAAACGAGTCGATGCGTTTGCTGGAGCTGTTAACACCCAGCTGCTGTGAGATGCACGCAAGTGCCGAGATGAAGAGGGGTTTATGAGAGTCAGAGCATCAATGTTTTGTGTAAGCAGAGTGAAGTGCTGAGTTATACGATTTTACCTGCAGAGAGAAGTTTTTTTTATCAAAGCATCAGTATTCTCTCTCAATCCAGCATCATTCAGACATGCGTTTCTCCAAGGATTTCTCTCACAAGTGAGCATGGAGTGGGAAATGGAAATCCCAGAGTGAAGCTGAAGCCATGTGATTGCAGTGGACGAATTGGGAGAGAGTGGAGAGTAGGAAGATCAGCTGGAAGGACCTATGGGAGATGGAATCATGTAGGATAATTTTCCTTATTTGTTCGACCTATGTAACCGAGTACTCAAGGGCCTGGCTGCAACTCTCGAAACTAATAGGTCAGCCATTAATGCCTTTCCCCCCTCGTAGAACATCAAAGCCAACACTGCCTAGTACTTTTGTATGAGAAGAGGAAAATAAACAGAAGTTCCCCCCAAAACCATGGTTGGACAGCTGGAAACAGCCTGGGGCTGGAAAATGCTGGTGGACGTGGGCCGTTAGCTATCAGTTCCATCAGAGATAGCCATTACCAACCTGAGGCCAGATCTGGTGTTGTGGTCCAACTCAGCACTCACTGTTTACTTTGTGGAACTCATAGTACCATTTGAGCTCATCATTTGAGCTTTGGATGGAAGGAGAGACAAAGACAGGAGTTGGAGTGAACCCAAGTGCAGTGTGTTTAATGTCAAAAACAATATTAAAAACTACAAAGAAAACACAGAGCACTACTAAAGGTAAACCAAAGAAGAATACCATAAGGCTAAACGAAGAAGAATAACAACAACTGCTAACATATAGGGGATATTAGCAGTGCAATAAGGGATGGTGACTCGATCCAGACTGGGTGAATGAGGTGAGATTATATAGAGTCCTTGATGAGTGAAGGCGTGTCAGAGAGTGCGGGTGATGGCTCGATATGGGGAGACCAGAGAGGGCATGACAATCTGGATGAAGCCTTTGGAAGTAAGAAGTCTCGATATATGGAACCAGCAGCGGAAGCGGAACATTGAGGATGGAGAGCAAAGGTCTGTCCGGTGGAAGTTGGGTATTGGGGCTTCGTGGCAACATCATTCGTAAGGCTGTTTAAGGACCTGGAAATTAGGGGGGAAGGTGCTACAACAGACCATCAAGACAACAGCGGAGGCCACAGAACAGGGTAGCCAGTGGCTCTGGCTGAAAAGAAACAACCTCAGCTGGGACCCTAGGTGAATAGCCTGGGCAGATGGGAGTGGTTTCTGGGACACCAGAACTCACTGCTGAACCTACTGGAGACGTCGTGGGCCAATCAGCAAAATGTTAATGATGGTAGGAGCCCACTTGATAACCCCAATGACATATCTGCCCAGTCTCTGCCATCCTCTCCACATCAGAGCAAAAACAGAGCAAGAAAAGGTTAGTGCTCTTTAGGGCTGAAACGATTAGTCGACGTTATTGACAATGTAGAAAATAAAAAATTATCTACAAAAATATTAGTTGTTGAATAGTCGTTTGATCTCATTTAATGCAACACAAGATCATATAAAACTCTAATGATGATGCTCGAGTGGAGCACTAAAGCTTGAATGCATGATAGAGGAGAGGAAGAAGACAAAGCTCACAGTCCAGATGCACTACAAACTTTCCAAACAGCTAAAGGTGATGTACATCGCAAAGTATGAGGGAATTATTAAAAAAATACGAAATAATACAGAAGCAGTGTCGTTGTGAAATAAAGCGGAGCTGGTTATCCACTAGAGAAAAGCATGTTAGAGCGTCTAAAAAGGCAGAATATCTTTAATGCATCCTTAAGTGAAGTTCTAATAATAAAGAAGCAGGTCATGTAAATCTATATTGTGTGTATTGTATACAGGTGCTGGTCATATAATTAGAATATCATCAAAAAGTTGATTTATTTCACTAATTCCATTCAAAAAGTGAAACTTGTATATTATATTCATTCATTACACACAGACTGATATATTTCAAATGTTTATTTCTTTTAATTTTGATGATTATAACTGACAACTAAGGAAAATCCCAAATTCAGTATCTCAGAAAATTAGAATATTGTGAAAAGGGTCAATATTGAAGACACCTGGTGCCACACTCTAATCAGCTAATTAACTCAAAACACCTGCAAGGCCTTTAAATGGTCTCTCAGTCTAGTTCTGTACGCTACACAATCATGGGGAAGACTGCTGACTTGACAGTTGTCCAAAAGACGACCATTGACACGTTGCACAAGGAGGGCAAGACACAAAAGGTCATTGCAAAAGAGGCTGGCTGTTCACAGAGCTCTGTGTCCAAGCACATTAATAGAGAGGTGAAGGGAAGGAAAAGATGTGGTAGAAAAAAGTGTACAAGCAATAGGGATAACCGCACCCTGGAGAGGACTGTGAAACAAAACCCATTCAAAAATGTGGGGGAGATTCACAAAGAGTGGACTGCAGCTGGAGTCAGTGCTTCAAGAACCACTACGCACAGACGTATGCAAGACATGGGTTTCAGCTGTCGCATTCCTTGTGTCAAGCCACTCTTGAACAACAGACAGCGTCTGAAGCGTCTCGCCTGGGCTAAAGACAAAAAGGACTGGACTGCTGCTGAGTGGTCCAAAGTTATGTTCTCTGATGAAAGTAAATTTTGCATTTCCTTTGGAAATCAGGGTCCCAGAGTCTGGAGGAAGAGAGGAGAGGCACACAATCCACGTTGCTTGAGGTCCAGTGTAAAGTTTCCACAGTCAGTGATGGTTTGGGGTGCAATGTCATCTGCTGGTGTTGGTCCACTGTGTTTTCTGAGGTCCAAGGTCAACGCAGCCGTATACCAGGAAGTTTTAGAGCACTTCATGCTTCCTGCTGCTGACCAACTTTATGGAGATGCAGATTTCATTTTCCAACAGGACTTGGCACCTGCACACAGTGCCAAAGCAACCAGTATCTGGTTTAAGGACCATGGTATCCCTGTTCTTAATTGGCCAGCAAACTCGCCTGACCTTAACCCCATAGAAAATCTATGGGGTATTGTGAAGAGGAAGATGCGATATGCCAGACCCAACAATGCAGAAGAGCTGAAGGCCACTATCAGAGCAACCTGGGCTCTCATAACACCTGAGCAGTGCCACAGACTGATCGACTCCATGCCACGCCGCATTGCTGCAGTGATTCAGGCAAAAGGAGCCCCAACTAAGTGTTGAGTGCTGTACATGCTCATACTTTTCATGTTCATACTTTTCAGTTGGCCAAGATTTCTAAAAATCCTTTCTTTGTATTGGTCTTAAGTAATATTCTAATTTTCTGAGATACTGAATTTGGGATTTTCCTAAGTTGTCAGTTATAATCATCAAAATTAAAAGAAATAAACATTTGAAATATATCAGTCTGTGTGTAATGAATGAATATAATATACAAGTTTCACTTTTTGAATGGAATTAGTGAAATAAATCAACTTTTTGATGATATTCTAATTATATGACCAGCACCTGTACTGTACAGTGTATGTTATTATTTGTATATTGTTGTGTGTAATTATGTGTATATTAGACTTTAAATTGTGCTGTGTTAATTTGATGTTATTGTAAATTGGTATATGTCTCATCACTGTCATGACTGCTATGTTGATCGGAACTGCACCCAAGAATTTCACACACCATTGCACTTGTGTATATGGCTGTGTGACAATAAAAGTGATTTGATTTTATTTGATTTTAAATAAGCACTAACTGCGAAACTAGCATTTAACTATGTGGATCCACTTCTATGAGTCACATGAAAAACAGCGCAAGAGTTTGAAATTGATCACAGGTGATGGACTTTCGCTTGTGGAGACGCTCATCCCTCGCGCGCACTTGGTGCAGTTATATCTACTTGAGGTAATGTGATGGCGCACGATGTATTGAATTATAATATAAACTCAGCAAAAAAAGAAGCATCCCTTTTTCAGGACACTGTATTTTAAAGATAATTTTGTAAAAATCCAAAAAACTTTACAGATCTTTATTGTAGGGGGGACACGTGACGCCATGCAAGAAGCAGATGTGTGAGCGACTAGCTCCGCACACTTTGCTAGTTTTTAAATTATTTTCATGTTATAATTCTGTGAGATTTGTTACACCCAGTTACATACTTGCTTTTTGAGGTAAACATGGCAAAGAAGTCAAAATTCTCAGACTCTGGAGACAAGAAAAGACACTTACGTGCACATCGGGAGAAGAAATTCAGCATCAACTGTCCAACATCTCGGTGATGCTGACGAAGGTTGTTGCTGACTTGGAAGATCTCGCTGTAATACGTTGATCGGTTACGGCGATGGAAACAAAAATATCTGAGTTGGTCACAAGAGTGGCAGATGTTGAGAAACGGATCGATTATCTGGAGTCATCAGAAAGGGAATTATCCGCTAATCCGCCCGCGTCCAAAACAGACTTGGAACACATTTTGGAAAAACTGGAATATCTTGAAAATATGAGCCGAAGGAATAACATACGGATTGTTGGAATTCCTGAGCATGAAGAGGGCAGAGATATGGTGAAATTCCTTGATGAGCTCTTCCCGAGTCTGCTCGACATAACAGGCCATAAGCTGGAAATCGAGCGAGCTCACAGAGTCCCGGCTCGCAGATCTGCTGAGGGAGACAGGCCCCGATCAATGCTGGCCACATTTCTGAGATCATCCGATAAAGATCTTGTGTTGCGCCAGGCAAGGAGCAAAGGAAAGCTTTCTTGGAAGAATCACAATACTTTCTTGTTCCTGGACTTTGCGAATTCGACAAGAGAGAAACGCGATCAGTTCAAGGAATGTAAGAAACTCTTAAATCAATGGAAGCCAAACTGAGAATAGACACCAAGGATGGCAGCAAAGTATTTACATGTCCCAAACAGGCACTCTCTTTCATAAATACATTGGAGTGAGTAAGCCATTTGAGGTTTCTTATATTAGTGGACTGACTCGCTGTTTAGTGACTTGATTGTCTGAGGAAGCTGGGTGCCATTTTTGTTTCTTTTTGCGTTGGCTCCGCCTAGTGGCTGGAGATTGTTTTGTGGAATGACACTTCCTTCAAGAAACTTTTGCATTGACGGAAGATCGTTTTTACACTGAAGTTCCTGGCCAGATTGAGAATGGACACTATGGATGACCTCAAAGGCTTGGTCTTAAGGACACACCCATCTACATGCTCACATAAAGGACGTGTTTTATAAAGTTGACGGGCTGAGTAAGTCATGGTGTATTTTTTTAATGTATTATTTTATTTATTTTTATTTTTTGCACGACCTCCGAGTGAGTTTGACTCTTGATCATCCGAGGAACTGGGAAGCCTGTTTTATTTTTGTTTTTTTGTGCTGGTTCCGCCTAGTGGCTGGAGCTTGTTTTGTGGAATAACACTGCTTTGGGACAGTTGTGGATGAATCTGTTCGTTCTTTGTGCTTATGCCTCCTGTTGGCTGGAGTTTGTTTTTGTGGAGTATTTTTAAAGGACATTAGAATGATTACGTCATCTGCTGTACTCATAAACAGTCGACTCACTGAACAATTGTCTGTCTGTCTGAGGAAACTGAATGGCTTTATATCAGCTGGAGTTTGTTTTGTGGAGGAACACACCTTCGAGACAGTTCTATGAATGAATCTGCATGTTCTTTGTGTTTATTCTGCCTGTTGGCTGGGGTCTGTTTTACAAAGTATTTTCTGTTATGTAATTTTGCCTCACAAAATTTGTGCAGAAGCACCGGACTTAAGCAATCCGATGGCAAAGTTGTCGCGGGGACTCTCGTAGGCGTACATGGACCTTTTGAGTTTAGAGGGATTGACGCCGGTTGGTGCTGTCATGCACAGGGTTAATGCACACGTTTTTCTTTTTTCTGTTTGCTTTGTTTGGGGGGAAGTTCGGGGTTTGTGAAATGGGGAATGTGGTCTGTATAATCTTGTTTTTGACACACAATTTATTTTTATTATTATAGCAATATGTCAAATGTTAATATGAGTAGGTTATTTCTCTCCATGTGGAATGTGAATGGGTTGGGGCACCCCATAAAAAGAAGGAAGGTTATTTCTTTATGTGGAAATACGTCACATGGCCTTGCCGAGCTATGTCGGAAGTATGCCATGTGGGGAAGTCCCATGGTAGGTCCTACCCTATGGGGGAGGAGTTACTACAAGCATGGTGACTGAGGCAGAGGGGCCTCTGCCCAAGGAAGACGCAGTTTGCCAACAGGGAAACGAATTAGCGGAAGATATACGTCGCATGTACCACTTGCGGAGCACCTACCCCAGTACAGGGCTTAGTTAGCACATGTACTGAGTTGGCAGCGAGTGTCTCCGCAAACTCGTCTGCCACAGGGCTCGGAGGAAATCAACCAGGGAACACAGTTTGTGAACACTACTGGGAGTTAACGGTGCACGTCTTCAGCTCAGGGGAGGTGAAAGGCGCTATGCGCAAGCGATACACCTGGCCGGCTGTCCCGGACTTACCTGCTTGTGTGTGCCACTACAGGGACCAAACCGGTTCCACCCGGAGATTGTAGAACCACGCAAAGATGTTGGGTGTTGCCCAGCCCACTGCTCTGCAAATGTCTGTTAGAGAGGTGCCCCTGGTCAAGGCCTAGGAGGCCGCTACATGGCCTTTTGAAAATTTTATTCAACATTTTGGGATTCCCAGATCTCAATTATATAAGTATTTACAGCTGCACCACCTGCTCTGCACTGTTTTTGGGAGTAGCACGCACCCCCCTAGAATGGCAGATACTCTGGGAGTGGTGATTGCTGCTTTTGGGAAGGGTCATGAGGCATCAGTGTATTACTCCCTGCTAATTCAGAGTCTGGGGGACGGAGCTTTAAATTCTCTCAAGAGATTATGGGAGGAAGATTTACATTTGTTACTGGAGGAGGGAGTGTGGGCTAGAATTCTAAAAAACATTAAGTCTGCATCTAGAAATGCAAGGGTTCGCATTATGCAATTTAAGATTTTACATAGATTTTATTGGACCCCTTCTAAATTGTATAGGCTTGGCCTTAAGGACACACCCATCTGCTGGTGATGCCATTCAGAAGATGGAGACATCACCCATTTTTTTGGGGGGTGTCATAAGATCCAAGAATTTTGGCTGAAGGTGCAAAATTTTGTATGTGATGTGTTGAACACTCAAATCTCGTTCTGCCCCAGACTCTGTATTTTGGGAGATGTGGAGGTCATAAATTTGGAGGATAAATACATAAAAAATTGGGTTTTGACCAGTGTGATGATTGGTAGGCAGGTTATTTTGAGGAGATGGAAGTCAGATGGAGCACCCTCATTCCCAGTGTGGTGCACGGAGATTGGGAGGGTGGCTGCCTTCGAGGAGGGGTCAAGCAGAAGGATGGGAGTTAGGGATCTTTTGAATAAGAAATGGGGCAATTACTAAGCATTTTTGGGGGAATTTCGAGGAGGGGTGGTGGAGGGAGTAATTTAGAGTTTAGTTATTTTTTTTAAATTATACTTGATTATTGTATTTTCTTTTTTTGTGTGTGTGTGTGTGTGTGTGTGTCTATATTCTATTGACCACAGGGGTGTTCGTGGGGGGTTAGGGTGGGGTGGGAGTTTGGTGGGGGGAGGTGATATAATGGGGATTTAATGTTAAAAGTGATTGATTCACTATATATATATATATATATATATATATATATATATATATATATATATATATATATATATATATATATATGTGTTGTTTTTTTCTTTGTGTTCATTTATGAATCAATAAATTTTTTTAATAAAAACAGATCTTTATTGTAAAGGGTTTAAACAATGTTTTCCATGCTTGTTCAATGAACCATAAACAATGAACATGCACCTGTGGAACGGTCGTTAAGACACTAACAGCTTACAGATGGTGGCAATTAAGGTCACAATTATAAAAACTTAGGACACTAAAGAGACCTTTGTAATGACTCTGAAAAACACCAAAAGAAAGATGCCCAGGGTCCCTGCTCATCTGCATGAACGTGCCTTAGGCATGCTGCATGGAGGCATGAGGACTGCAGATGTGGCCAGGGCAATAAATTGCAATGTCCATACTGTGAGACACCTAAGACAGCACTACAGGGAGACAGGAAGGACAGCTGATCGTCCTTGCAGTGGCAGACCATGTGTAACAACACTTGCACAGGATTGGTACATCCGAATATCACACCTGTGGGACAGGTACAGGATGGCAACAACAACTGCCCATGTTACACCAGGAATGCACAATCCCTCCATCAGTGCTCAGACTGTCCGCAATAGGCTGAGAGAGGCTGGACTGAGGGCTTGTAGGCCTGTTGTAAGGCAGGTCCTTATCAGCGGCAACAACGTCGCCTATGGGCACAAAACCACCTTCACTGAACCAGACAGGACTGGCAAAATGTGCTCTTCACTGAAGGTCGGACTCGTGTTTATCATCAAAGGAATAAGCATTACACCGAGGCCTGTACTCTGGAGCGGGATCGATTTGGAGGTGGAGGGTCCGTCATGGTCTGGGGCGGTGTGTCACAGCATCATCGGACTGAGCTTGTTGTCATTGCTGGCAATCTCAACGCTGTGCGTTACAGGGAAGACATCCTCCTCCCTCATGTGGTACCCTTCCTGCAGGCTCATCCTGACATGACCCTCCAGCATGACAATGCCACCAGCCATACTGCTCATTCTATGCGTGATTTCCTGCAAGATAGGAATGTCAGTGTTCTGCCATGGCCAGAATGGTTTTTTCACATGCAAATTAGTTTTTGATTCACCACAAATGTTTGCCAGGAGTTTGCTGGTAGTGGTGAACCTCTGGCAAACCTTTGGCAACAATGGACAATTTGTCGCAAGTTTGCCGCAAAGCTCATTTGCTTATGAAAATTATCAGTGGCGAATTTGCGGCAAGTTGGTGGCAAATTTGCCATGCACTCTCGATTTTTGTAAGGTAGTCTTAGCCCATTATACAATGCAACAAAATATGTTTTTAATTAGTCTTTTTTGGCCTACTCTTTCAAAACATGGTACATTTACTTGATGAGCTATACTGCAGAAGATATTGAAATTGGCTTCATGCAATCCACTGCAGCAACCACACTCAACTCACCATGTGCCCAACTGAGAACGAGCCACAATATGGCAACCATGAGGAGCAACCACACTCAACTCACCATGTGCCTAACTGAGAACGAGCCACATTATGGCAACCATGAGGAGGTTACCACATGTGACTCTACCCTCCCTAGCAACTGGGCCAATTTGGTTGCTTAGGAGACCTGGCTGGAGTCACTCAGCATGCCATGCCCTGGGATTTGAACTAGTGAGCTAGTGAACTCCAGGGGTGGTAGCCAATGTCTTTACCACTGAGCTACCCAGGCCCCCATTTAGTTGTATTTTTTAAAGATGCTTTCGTCCTCTTTTCTTTAGTTTTAGTAAGTACATGTTTAATTCAACCTCATAAATCAAGGCACAAACTGAATTGTCGGTTAAGAGCTAATGATTAATCATTGCAAAAATCACTGGAATAGTCAAATAATCATTCTAATAATCGTTAGATTAGTCGATTATCACAATAATTTTTAGTTGCAGCCCTAGTGCTCTTCCATTTTCTTTGGCACTTAAGGACTAGTAACAACATGTCCAGTGTACTTTGAAACAAACATTGCTTATTCCACAATTTACAAATCGTTTGTTTGTGTATGTGTGTGTGTGTGTTTGCATCAAGTCATTATTTTGCTTTAAGTTATCCTTCATTCATATCTATAATGCATTTAACATTAGTATTGTGATGCCCCAATTATAAGTTCATCACAATTGTAATATTTCTACATTAATTTGCTTAAATACAAATGTTATCCGAGTTAACATTTATTGCTACTATTAGTAACAAAAGTGATAAAATAAAAGTGTTTTTTTTTCTTTTTCTTTTTCTTTCTTTTCTACTTTTTTCACTAGGAACTTTTTGAGTTGTGATGGTTCTGCTGCATTGCTCTTCATAACCCAGTAAGACCAGAGCTGACCAAATATGCACATTGCCTTTATTCCACCATTTCACAGACTGCTGGGATTTATACTGATAGTCAGGCAATGAGTCAGGCCTAGTCTGATACAATATTATTTTTTTGTTTGTATATGGAGCCACACATAAGCCAAACCTCCTTGGTCCTAAATGCATCTGTGACTCAAGCCTGGTTCATGTCTGTGCTGTCTAAATTAATAACGTTCAGTAAAAACTTTGGATTTTGTTCTGCATAGTTTTTTAAATAATTATGAATCATTTTAAAATAATCGAATCATATCAAGATTAAATTTCACAATGCATGGCAAATTTGTCAAACTCACATTGTCAGTGCAAATATTTAAACCCCTAGTAAACACTTGAAATGATGCAAAAAATGATAACGAGATGCTGCTTGTCAGTAACTCAATAAAGCAGAACGGGGTCGATATCAGGGTACTGGAAAATTCAGTAGCAAAATGTTGACTTTTCAACATGGAAAGGAAAGTATATTGCAGTTGCAATAGTTTTGTCTTTCTTTTTGTTCCCCTTAAATAATCTCTCCCAGACACCCACTTATTGCTGCATGTCTCTCTTGGTCCCCTGCTCAATGATGTTTTTGTCTCTGCCTCCAACAGAATTTTGTTCCCCTCCTCCCTCCCTTTATTTCAGAAGGTCAGATATTTCTGTTGGGTGAAGTGTGCAAACTCAGCATGTGGCCTTGTTAGACGTGTATTTGGATGTGACAGACAGATACAAGTTTCATTACATTGCACTCTTGGTTCCATTCCTCATTCTTTACCTTTTGTACCTCAAGACATCTTGCGTCTCTGAAACAGCTCTTTAATATATTGGAGGATTTACTGCACAAGGTGTATAAGCGGATGAATAAAATGGTCCTGGTCTGTTATTTGAATTCTACATTCCCATCCTTTCTCCTGTAGGAAATTGATTATAAGTTTCAGGGCTTGCAGTACGCCTTTACAGGGACAGCCGTCAATAGCAACATGGGGTTAAGTGCCTTCTGCATAAGCAGATGGTTAGATGCACAGATCCTTAACCAATACACTGCCATCCCCACTTGATCAATCTTTGTAAGGCACTTTCCCTCTCCTGACATCACTATATAAAATATATATACAAGTAACAGGCAGGTAAATGTAGTTATTATTATTTACATTACACTACAATCATAGGTGTATTACGGACCAGGCCAATGAGGCCAGTGATATAGGACCCTTTTGCCTTCATATTTCTAATTATATTTTTTGAGCCACTCTTGTCAGCCATGCTGTGTGTATCATATTTGATACATGACATTCTAAAGCCTCTACATCATCAACATGATCAAAACTTTGCTGAAAAACCTGTTGTATGCAATGTACGAGATTTGCACTGCCTCCTGGTGAAAGTTTCCATGCTCTTCTGGTAGTAGAAGACTTTGTAATATAATTTCCAAAATGGCTACCTTTTTATTGTGATGCACCCGTCTTTTTGATGTGAAGTCTTTGCTGATTTTGATTTAAAATAATGTACAGAGCTTTGTAATATAGAGAATTTTATATAGAGTCATCTCTTGCATTGTTTTCTGTATAAAGTGGCCATAGCATTATTACCTAGGCACTGACAAAAAAAAACAAAAATCTTAAAGGGACTACTGTGCTAATGTGCAGGTGAAATATGTTGTCAAATTACAGGGCAGATCTTTAAGACAATAAAATAAAGGCAAGTTTACAGACATATGAGAAGCAAATTTTATAGGCCTATGCTTTCTCTTAGCTACTAAAGACATTAACTAAAATTGTGACATTTGCATGGCTGGACATGCACAGACTGCAGATACATTCTTTCTTGGCAGGATATCATTCTGTTATAAGAGTGTCATGTTTCACTGTGGTCATAGCATCACTAATGAGATGGACTAAGGCGTTGTCATAGTATTGCCATGACAACTGCTTCCAGCCATTGTGGAGGCCAGCAAGCCTTTTTTTCCGCGGAGAGAATGAGTGTGGTGTGGGAGGATGGTGAGTGGATTCAGAACAAAAAAACGTGTGTTTTCTCAACTTTCTGACTTATTTTTATTAATCAGTTATTTCTGTGGCAGGGCGGAGGGCGGGGCGGGGTCGTGATTCCACACACCCGGCCCCTAATAAGGCTGATTAAGCCCGAGAGGGATAAGGCCGCTCAGAGACGGCAGTGCAACAGAGAGAGAGTTACGGACAGCTGTCTGACACCTGTTTGCGTTTGTCTTTTTGGTTCAGTTTATTATTCAAATATTATTTATATTGTTAAGCTGGTTCTCGCCTCCTCATTTCCATTGAAGTGTTACAGTTTCATTTTATCTAGAGTTCTCCATCAGTTGTAGCAGTTTAACACATTATCTTAAGCACTTATTTGTGTATCAACCTGCATCAACATTTCTATCTATCAATCATATTTTAGATATAGGAAAAGGGCTATTATGGTTTATGGTTGGTGTTGAGGGCATAAACAAAACTCTCTAATTTTCCCCTGATTTTAAGCAAAGTTAACTGTTAGCATTAAGTTACTGAACAGTGAGTCCTCATCAACAGATTAGCACTGTCAATATTTGTGGTTCTCCTCTATAGTATCTGTATTGGGATTCAGAGTTTGGATTAGGAAAAGGGTGGGGGTAGGGGTTGGGATTCTGTTGAAAGTTGGGTTTTCACCTGAAAAATTTTAATTCTGTAATAATTTACTCACCCTCATGTCGTTCCCAGACTGATCACTCTGTGAATTCAGCTACAGTAGGTCAAACGTTTTGCTGTTGAAATAGGAGTGTAATTACCGAAAAATCGAATCAGTGGCTGAAGCTGGAAATGTTGTTCAACGTTAGGGCATGTGTGAGCTCCAGTTTTTAGGTAAAATGTCCACAGAGTGGCACTAAATGCAAGTTGTATTTTTAGTTGTATGTAATGTAATGCAGTCAGCAGGAATGCAAATTTAATTAACTGTAACCCTAAACCAAACCCTAAAACTAACCATCAGTTGAGTGAAAATGTAATTTTAGAGCGAAAATGCAGCCTCCGCATCAAGTTCATCATTGTTTATGTGAAAATTATTATTTTCCACAGGACCAGAGCCTGTGTCTCAGAGGCTGCTCGTGCAACCCATTATCAGTAGTGCTAGAGGGAAATGTGTTCACACGTGAATTGATGCAAAATCAAATCGGGGATGGTGCTTGTCAGTAATTCGGCTCAATGGAGTTGATTTTAGTGTGCATGAACTTTTGGAAGCAGCATGTCTATTTCCTGTGTGATTATGTTGGTCGTTCCATATCCATATGACTTTCTTTCTACTGTGGAACACATTTACTTTTGTGTTACACAGAAGAAAAAAAGTCATACATGTTGGGAACAACATGACAGTAAATCATTTTTCATTTTTGGGCGAACTTTCCTTTTAAGGTTAGGTGTAAGGGAATAGGGGTTAGTATCTGACAGTTGAGGTTAGGGCTGGGGTAAGGAATGGAGCTTAGGTTTAGGTTTGGAAATTAAGGGCTAGGGTTAGGAATAGGGGTTAAGTCTGAGGATAGGATCCATGTTATTAGATGAAGTGGAGGCAAAAAAAGAAAAGAAAACCAATAAACCACACAATAAAATAACATTATGTCAACAAAATATTATTTGTCTGAATGGATTTGATCTTGTATTGTTATATGAACTTAAATTAATTTGGTAAAATCTAGAGTAGAGTACATGCCTCGGTGGGTCGGCGCTGTTATGGCAGCATGCAGAGGACCAATAGCATATTAGACAGGTGGTCATAATGTTTTGGCTCATCTGTGTATTTGTGGAAAGAGTTGGGTTTAAGGGCTGATGGTTAGGTTAGGAAATGTTGGGTTAGGGTTAGGGTGGATATTATGTTTATATAGAATATTTGAGGCACCTTAAATTTCAATTGAGGACCTGCCCTAGATCACAGCTGGACAATCATTCATAACACCAGGGTTCTCTTAACAACCCCAACGACCCCCCCCCCCCAAATAGCCTAGAGGTGAAATGAGTCTTGGCCTGATGCCAGAAACTGCAGCAAACAAATTGCTATCATGTCAATTATTCAGCTGCCCTTGTATTAAAATATCTATTATTCAAGAGGAAGCAAAGCCTGGCTGAAAGAGTTGTAAATTAGTCTTGCAAATCAAATACAAGTGCCACTTGTCAAAAAGACCAAGAGGGAACTCCTGTTTATTCATTAATGCTGAAATCACCTTGCATTGAATAGAGCACCCTAAGTGCTTTAATCTAAACACATTCAACTACAATAGAGGTTTTTTGATTGTTCATATTTTGTGTTAACCACCTCACACACAGCTTGAACAGTTCTCATTTACTGGCACTCAAGGGAAATACATGTATAACGTAAAATTGTGATGTGGCGTTAAGAATCAATGAACTTCAAAGCTTCCCTTTATATTAAATTATAATGGACAATTGCATAACTGTCTGAAACGTCCTTCTCATTTAGCTGCTAATACGTCACCACAGTCACAATACCAACGTCAAAAACAGCTGCAGCTTTGCAGCACCAGAAGTTTCAAGGCAGAAGCACCAGGGCTGCGCTAAAATCTTAGGTCATCACAGTAAATTTCCAACCAGCAGCATTCGAGGACAGATGTTTACACGGCAAAAGTTTGTTTTGTGAGGTAGTTTACTCGCTAACTGCTTAGATATGTTTTCTGTTAATGTTGTTGCCCTTATACTTGTTGTGATGCTTTAATTAATCAAAATTAGGTACTAATGGGATGAATAAGAGGGTGCTAAAAACTTAATTAGTGCACCTTAAAAAATTGTTTGTAGTTTGAGAGTCATATAGGCCTTGTAGTTTGAATACTTTGGCAGTCTTAAAAGAGATTTGATGTTTGAGTATACAGGTATGTAGGCCTTGCTAGGTTCCCAGATAGCACATGTACATCTCCGAGATCTCTGTTTTAGATCTTTTCATCTGGATAGCATCACAATCTAGTTAACATCTGATACACATCTTAAAAAGATCAGATTTACAAACATTATCATAAATGTCTCAAAGACAATTTCTGAAAGTCGTATTGATATGCGAGATATACTTATTGACATACATCTTATAGACGTATTGCATATGAGTAAACAAACATATAAAATATATCTTCCAGATGTGAACACACACAATGAATAGACGTATGGGTGATGTACATGTGCTATTGGGGTTGTTGCTAAGGTGTTCTGAGTGGTTCCTAGGCAGTTGTTAGGGTGTTTTGGGTGATTGATTGATGGTTGCTAGGGTGTCATGGCTGGTGGCTAGAATATTGCTAGGCAGGAGGTTTTGGTTCATGGTAAGGGTGTTGTGGCTGGTTACTAGTGTGTTGCTATGTGGTTGCTAAGGTGTTCTGGATGACCGTCTTTTATGTTATGAGTGCTTAGGCTTGTTCGATATGCCAAACGCCTTGCCTTGAAAGTAGACGAGAGTAGGCGGCTGTAGTCAGGGTAGGAGTGAAATATGTGCTGTCAAGTCGGACAGTTCTCAGTACTCATAGTGGATCGTTCACCTTCGAGATCAATGGCAGATATCACGGGATTCACGCTCATGCGCTGTTGGTGATAAAGTGGATATAATTTAAATTCTGTTGCTTTAAAATGAAAATAAATATGATGAAAAAGACACTCAATGTACCTGTTATTTAATTTCCCCAATAAGACGTGTCTTTCCATCCATTTTTAGTTTAATAGAGACACACATTTTAGATATTTCAGAAATATGATAACAATTACATATTCCGTTCACAGATCACACTGTCAGAGTGTTGGGAATATTCACATATCATTTATACTCATAAAACATATTAGAGAAAAAAAAATCAAGCATTTTAGAAGAGAACAAAATATCATGGTTGTTTAAGCCAATGAGCATTAAGCTGTTGTCAGAAAGTCGTTTCCCATCATGCCTTTAGTCAGCGCAGTCGGGGGAGAGAAACCACAAAAACTAGAGTTTTTTGGCATACTTAAGTATGACATCAGAGCAAGTCGGACCACACTCTGACACATTTCTAAGCGGCATGCACCTCGAGGTGATCACCGCTGATGCAGATTTTGCTCTCGAACGAACCTCGTGTCTCATGCTGCCTTCATGTGCTATCGGAATTATCATACAAGTTTTCTTGGAACAAATACATGTACGCCCCGTCAAGTCATGACTATGACTGGGAAACACAGAGATAATTTTGATACCTGAGCTTGTGAGGAGACAAAAACTTTCAACATGGTGATGGAGATTATGGTATCTGTGTTGGTGTCAAAATAAGAGTTCTCCAAGAAATATGCAAGAATGAAACTGCCGTCCTCCATGGTTTCTCTCCGATAACCAGGGATGTGCACAGGGGGGTGGCTAAAGTGGCCCAAGCCACTGCCCCTTTGGCCTCCTGGGCTTAGGTGCCCCTCTGAAGAAAGTAATATCATTAGTATATATTCATTTTGCAGATGCTTTTTATCCACAGCGTCTAAACTATTTATATAAGATCACTAAAATTGCTGCACAGCTAAATCATAAAGTTATAATATAAATGATAAAGAATAATAAACATGAAGTGAACCCTTAAACCATTACTGAACTGAATATGTTAAAGTATACATACAGTATATACAGCCTATGTGAGTCCTATATATATATATATATATATATATATATATATATATATATATATATATATATATATATATATATATATATATAAGAAAGACATAATAACAATTAAAGGAATAGTTCACCAAAAAATAAAAATTTGCTGATAATTTACTCACCCTCAGGCCATCCAAGATGTATCTGAGTTTCTTTCTTCATCAAAACAGAATTTAAGATTTTTAGAATTTCATTTCAGGCCTCCTCCTTTAAATAATGCAAGTGAACGTACTCCATTTTTTTGACGGTCCAAAATGCATATTTAAGGTGCATCAAAATAATCCACACGACTCCAGTCGAGAAATAAAGTTCTTCTGAACCCAAACGATTGATTATTTTTAGAAACAAAACAATACTTATATACTTTTTAACTACAAATGTTCGCTTCCGTACATCTCTGTGACACGCGCTCATGAGAGGGATGACGTAAGCTCGTTGGTAAGGTCACGTGTCACATGGAGGAGGAGGCAAGAGCGTGTCATTATTAATAATATGACTAAGTTTGTAAATCATTCTCTGTGACTGTTTTCAGAGGCTCAGTTTAAGCCACTGCCCCACAAAATGTTTGTGCACGACCCTGCCGATAAAAACACTTGAACGTGACAATTGTTATTGCAACTTCAGAAGTGGGAAGTTCATATTCTTCTTTTTGAGAACATATTTATTAAACAATCTGAACAATTTATATTCAAGTTCCCCCATTTCTGTCCAATGGACAGGTTACAATTAGTTTGTCAAGACAAGCTTTGATTGTTGACCTGGAGGGCAGATCCTGATCTGTGGCATAAGAAAGTTGTTCCACACTCTATTGAGTTTTTGGGATGCTTCTTGGTTTTTCCTTAATTACTTATTTACTTTTCTGTTGTACTGTTGTATAGATTTGTTCTTCAACACAGTCATTTTTAAAGGACAATGTTCTGGTTGGTTTTTAGGGCATTGCTAGGGTGTTCTGGCTGGTTGTTAGGGAGAACGGTATTGCTAGTGTCAGAAGATAGCTAGCTAGCAAGCTAGCTAGAAAGACAGACAAACACAGACAAATAGACAGAAAGATATATAGAGTTCTTATTGGAGGCTTTAAAGCAGAAAGATCTTTAGCTCTGAGTAAGTGGTTGTGACAGAGAGAGGGGCAGCTTGTTGGCACCACACTCGTGCCAGCACACATCAAACAGCGGGTACACTTTTCCCTGCAGCTCAGCTTGATACGAGTAGATAAATCCAAACTCATTCTGGCTGTCTGCATTACATAAAGTGATTTGTCCTCTCTCATACTCCAGAAAGACTCTTAACCACTATGGGTGGGAGCAGCACTGCCCGTAAGCTGGTGAAAGAGTCAGTCTTCTCTCAACCTGATCAGCCACACGTCACTCTCTGGGTTTCTGAAGAGCTTACCTTACATGACGTAGTTTATTTTATCAATCTGACCCGCCATTTGGGTTTGGTGTCCAAAAGCGAGTTTGGGATTTTTTTCATATTGGACGAACTATTTTCATATTGGACTAACGATAAAACATTTTTGTATAGACTTATACTGAAAGAGGGATCCCGAGGCATAGCTTGGAAACAGAATATTGTAAAGACATAGGCCAGTAAAATAACACCAAACAACTACTCAAAACATCCTAGCAACTGCATTGCATAGCTAAAATGTAGCTAACAAACAATAATAACATGATTATTACAATGTAGTTATAATATTCTTGTAATAATAACAGTCTTGCAAGCTCTCAGACTACTCAGTGGATTGACAAATGGATTGTCCACCTCAACCCATTGCACTAATGGTACCTTTTTACTCAATCTTATTCTTTATACCTAAACAATCCTTGCTACAAAGTTAGTTTACAAAGTACTTCAATATGCATTCTTGTCTTTTAATCCATGCAATGTATTGATTTTTTGCACATTTTTAAAGTAATACATTGGATATAAATCAAACAGCTTGTATTTATAGTTTGCTGGATGTATATGTCTATTTGCCACTGTCATTCTCGTTACATGATAAATATCCAGGATATGATGTAGAATTCCCTGCCAGTGAAACAAAACCCTATCATAGCTAAATGTATTAGAGTTCTCTTCAAGCAAAACTTTGTTGGAAACACATCTAGGCTATCATGCAGATTGTATCAAATGCTTCCAACCGAAGTAGCTGTCACAACAGCATATAGTTTTTCTGCAAACAAATGATGCTAGACCTTTTCTTTGAAATATAACTTCACTTTTCTTCATTTTCATTGAAACCCAAAACACAGTTACTATGCCAACACTGAATCTGAATAGTTTTTTTTATTGTCCAGCCAAATGGTGGTTATAAAATAGTCTCACTCCGTTTTCTCTGCATCTGAGCATAGTTGAGCCAACCCCCTCTGTCACAGGACAGATCATAGGTTAAGAGACCAGATTCCAGATTTTGACAAAATATGTGGTTACTGAATTTTGCCTTTGCAGGACAGTTTATATGTTATGATCTTATCATTATGTATACTTTACCAAGCAGAACTCTCCTGTCTCCTCCACACATATTTTAATTTCATTGCGGCTGAATCTAGGATTGAATTGGTTGGAGTTGCAGATTCTCTCTTCTCTCCGCTCCCCCTATTGGCTCAGTCTGAATTTTGACAATAACAGAAACACACACACACACACACACACACAAAACATACAATAATAGTAATCCTAAAAAGCCTGGAACACAGTGCAATATTACACACATATTTCCCAGTATGCCAGGGCAATGGATTTCAGCATTAATTTGACATAGCCAAAAGTATGCATCAATTTGTTTTCATGGTCATTTGCTTGGATCAATGAAATATATTTCTGTAAGGAAAGAAAATGCAATGAGGGCTAAGATGCTAATATTTACTAACTAACTAACTACACATAAATACATACATAATACTGTAGATGTACATTGTATATACAGTACATTATATCATTATATAATGCAACTCAGATATACTTCAACACTAAACAGCAGTGAACCGCAGATAGCTCTCTTTGCTCAGTGTGTCCAGTTTGCCCTCAGGTTCTGGAGCTTGGCCAGCAGTTGGCTCATGTGGTCAGCCTGGGTCTGGATGGAGGAGATAAGGGTGAACGCAGCGCTTTCCACCTTCCTCATGAAACCTGCCTGCGCTAGCTCTAAACAGTACCACAGCTCTCCAAACTCCTTCCACATTTCCTTCCCAGCAAAGGTTCATCGTAACTTTATCGTATCTCAAACTATTTCAGGATTCAATATGGCTATGTAATTTTAGGAATCAAGTAATCGGGGGAGAGTCATGTGATGCCATGTGATGCCATGTGAGTATCGGATGTGTGAAAGGCGAGCTCTGTGCACTTTGCTAGTTTTAACACTTTTAATGATATAAACCGGTGAGATTCGATACAATCTGTTTCATAACTGTTCTAGGAGGACAATATGTCAAAGAATTCAAAATCTCTCTGGAGACATTAAAAGACACTTACGTGCTCAAGCTGATACCCCCGAAAGGGCTGCGAGCCAGGGATTCGATTTGGTTGGAGAAATGCGGGAAATGCGGCGAGAGTTGCTGGGCATGTCGGCAATGCTGATGAAGGTTGTTGCTGACTTGGAAGATCTGCGTCGATCGATCACTGCCATTGAGGCAAAGTTCTCTGAGATGGTTACAAGAGCGGGGGATGTCGAGAAACGGATCAATTATCTGGAGTCATCGGAGAGGGAATTATCTGCTAATCTGCAAACCAACAAGGTGGATTTGGAGCATGTCTGGGAGAAGTTGGAGGACATGGAGGACCGTAGCCGGCAGAATAACATCCGTATTGTCGGAATTGCTGAGGTGAAGAGGGTCAGGATATGGTGAAATACCTGGATGGGCTCCTTCCGAATCTGCTCGACATAACAAGCCATAAACTGGAAATCGAGCGAGCTCACAGGGTTCCAGCACTGAGATCCGCAGAGGGAGACAGGCCCAGATCAATTCTGGCCAAATTTCTGAGATCATCTGACAAAGATCTTGTGTTACACGAGGCGAGGAGTAAAGGAAGGCTTTCTTGGAAAAACCACAGCATTTTATTGTTCACAGACTTTGCAAATTCATCAAGAGGAAAACGTGATCGATTCAAAGAATGCAAGAAACTTTTACGTCAACGGAAGGTCGCTTTTGCACTGATATTCCCGGCCAAATTGAGAATAGATGCTAAGGAGGGCCGTAAAACATTCACATGCCCACAGCAAGCCAATGTCAATGGAGTAAGTCATTTTGTGATACTCATGTTGAAGCCGAATGGACCGGCTCACTGATCATTCACTTGACTGTTTGAGGAAACTGAGCATTTTTTTGGTGCTGGATCCGCCTAGCGGCTGAAGTTTTGTAGAGTGTCACACCTTCGGGACAGTTTTGTGGATGAATCTACATGCTCTTTGAGTTTGTTCCGCCTATTGGCTGGAGTTTGCTTTATAGATTATCTTTTGCTGTGTAATTCTGTCTCACAAAATTTTTATAGAAACACTGGACTTGAGCAATCTGACAGAAAAGAGGGGCTCTCGTAGGCGTGCGTGGACTGTTTGAGTTTAGAGGGATGGACGCCATTTGGCGCTGTCGTGCACCGGGTTAATGCGCACATTTTTCATTTTTCTGTTTGTTTTGTTCCGGGGGATGTTCAGGTTTTAATGGTCGCACCAATATTGGAATGTGGTCTTTATAATCTTGTTTTTGACGCACAATCTATTTTTTCTTATATGTCAAATGTTAACATGAATGGATTGTCTCTCTCCACATGGAATGTGAATGGGTTGGGGCACCCCATAAAAAGAAGGAAGGTTATTTCTTTTCTTAAACATAAGAAATATGATATAGTGTTTTTTCAAGAAAGGTGCACCTTTCTCTGCAGGAAGTGGAAAATTTTGGAAAAATATGGGGTGGGCATTTTTTTATAGTGCTGGCTCGAATAAGAGTCATTACACTGATAAGTAAACATCTACAATTCAAATGTCTCAAACGGAGTAAAGATAAATTAGGAAGAGTTATTATTGTTTTAGCTGAAATTCAGGGGCAAAGTCTTATTTTGGCTAATATTTATGCACCTAATGTTGATGATCAGGGCTTTTTTATAGATCCTGAAGGGATGTTGCAAGCCGCTGGCACCCCTCATGATATAATATTGGGAGGAGAGTTTAATCTATTGATGGAGTCCTTGATCATAGTGAAGCAAAAGTGTGGAAGCCCCCTAGAGCAACATTGATGCTTCACAGGATGTGTAAAAATCTTAATCTTACAGATATTTGGAGACTTTTTAACCCATCTGTTAGGGACTGTAAATGTTTTTCATCAGTCCATAAGATTTACTCTAGAATAGATTTTTTTTTAAATATATCTAAGTCCCTCATTTCATCTGTTGTTGATTGCTCAATTGGAAACATTTTAGTCTCAGATCATGCCCTGGTGTGTCTAGAGATGTTGCCACATACGGAGAAAAAGAAATCATATAGTTGCCGTTTTAATGTATCTCTTTTGCAAAATCCTGAATTCCAACAAACGCTAAAGACTGAAATCAGTGTCTATATGGAGACCAACTGGTCCTTAGTATCCTCTGTGGGTGTGGCTTGGGAGGCACTTCAGGTGGTTCTTAGGGGCCAGATCATACAGTATGCCTCATTCACCAAAAAATCCAAAGTACAAGAACTTGTGAAATTGGAAGGGAATATTAAAAGTGCCAAGGCAGAGCTGAAGTGCCGAATGTCGTCTAATGGTCTCAGAGAATTGATCCGATTGAAATACAGATATAATACTATTTTGTTGCGGAAGGTGGAGTTTTAGCTATTCAGGGCAAGACAGTCATACTTTGAGTCAGGGGACAAAGCAGGAAAACTTCTGGCTAGATATATAAAACAGAGAGAGTCTTTTTCTACCATTCCCTCAGTGAAATCTGCTGGTGGTGAAATATTTACCTTGGCCATGGATATTAATAATGCTTTTAAAGAATTCTATCTTGATCTTTATAGTTCCACGTCTTCGTCTACTGATGAAGATATTAGAAACTTTGTGGAACCATTAGAACTTCCTAAACTGACGTCTCAGCCAAAAAAATTATCTTGATTCTGAGATAACCTTGGAGGAGCTTAGCAAGGTAATTAAGGCCTTGCATACAGGCAAGACTCTGGGGCCAGATGGCTTTGCTGCTGAATTATTTAGATCTTATGCTACAGAACTGGCTCCACTTTTGCTAGAAGTTTATACGGAATCATTAAAGTATGGAAAGCTTCCACCAACCATGACACAAGCCCGGATCAGTCAGATTCTTAAAAAGGACAAAGATCCAAGCGAGTGTAAGAGTTGCCGTCCAATTTCCATGATCCAGCTTGATGTTAAAATATTGTCAAAAATTTTGGCTAACCGATTAAGTAAAGTTATGACATCTCTTATACATATAGATCAGGTGGGGTTTATTCGGGGCTTCTGATAACATTAGGCATTTCATCAATATCATGTGGTCAGTGGCGAATGATCAGACTCCAATTGCTGCCATCTCACTTCGAAGCCGAAGCCTCATCTCGGCAAAAAGACCTTTGATATGGTAGAATGGGATTATCTTTTTAAGATTTTGTAAATGTACAGGTTCGGGAATACTTTTTTGGATTGATTAAGTTACAAACAAGTGGATTAATTTCAGATTATTTTACTCTGGATAGGGGCACTCGGCAGGGTTGCCCTCTTTCACCATTATTGTTCTGTCTTGCCCTGGAACCATTAGCAGCCATGATAAGAAAGGAGGATGATTTTCCAGGGGTGATGGCGGGAGGTGTGGTGCATAAGCTTTTGCTTTACGCAGATGATATTTTATTATTCATCTCCGACCCCAATAGATCTATGCCTTGCCTCCACAGAATTATTAATTCCTTTTCTAAATTCTCAGGATACAGAGTTAATTGGTCTAAATTCGAAGCTTTGGCTCTGACTGCATACTGCCTGGTAACGGCTTTTCAGCCAGGCACCTTCCACTGGCCCAAACAGGGCATTAAGTATTTGGTATTTTATTCCCAGCAAATTTGTGTGATTTATTTAGAGTTAATTTTGACCCTTTAATAAAAAGGTTTTTGAGCATTGTGGGCAGGTGGGCTTCATTACATTTATATATGATTGGGAAGGTTAATGTTATTAAAATGAATTGTATTCCAAAATTCAACTACCTGCTACAATCTCTCCGTATAGGTGTCCCCCTCTCTTATTTCAAGCAATTTGATAGCATAGCAAAGTCCTTCATTTGGAATGGGAAACGTCCCAGATTACATTTCAGTAAGCTGCATAGGCCGATTGACAAAGTTGGGCTAGGCCTACCCAAGATTTTGTTTTATTATTATGCATTCGGTCTCAGACATTTGGCTCATTGGACACTTCCACCTGAGAGAGCCCCTCCCTGGTTTTGTATTGAACAGGATGTTCTTGCCCCTATTTCGCCATTGCAAAGCCTTTCTTCCAAACTAATCGGAGAAGTTACATCCCGTTATCTCGCATTTGCACTCGGTATGGACAAAAGTGTCCAGAGTGTTTAATTCTGACATTTATTTAAACGTAGCCTTGAGCACATGACTGAACCCAAAATTATGTATTAATAAGTCCCCTTTCTGCTGGACAGAGTGGATTGTGAGGGAGGTTAATACACTCGGTGACCTATATAAGAGTGGAGTGTTGAGATCCTTTGAAAATATGGTTCAACATTTTGGGATTCCCAGATCTCAGTTCTTTAGGTATTTACAGCTGCGCCACATGCACTGTGCTATTTTTGAGAGTAGCATACACCACCCTAAAGTGGCAGATACTCTGGGAGTGGTGATTACTGCTTTTGGAAAAGGTCATGAGGCATCAGTGTATTACTCCCTGCTAATTCAGAGTCTGGGGGAAAGAGCTTCAGCTTCTCTCAAGAGATTATGTGAGAAAGATTTAAACTTGGTATTGGAGAAGGGAGTGTGTGCTAGGATTCTAAAAAATGTCAAGTCTACATCTAGAGATGCAAGGGTGTGTCTTATGCAATTTAAGATTTTACATCCTCAATTCTATTGGACCCCCTCTAGATTGTATAGGCTTGGTCTGAAAGACACACCCACCTGCTGGTGATGCCAATCAGAAGATGGGGACACAACCCATATTTTTTGGTGGTGTGTTAAGATCATAGTGTGGGTTAAATGTTGATTCTGTGAATATATGTTATATTGCTTTTCTTTGTCAATTTTGTGTATCAACAAAAAGTGTTAATTAGAAAGGAATCGATTAATCAGTCAATCAATCAATCAGTCAATCATTCAAACAATCAATCAATCAATCAATCAATGGCAGCATAAAAGCAAAACATACCATACTGTATGGTTTAATCCATGTCTTCTGAAGTGATACAATAATTTTGGTTGAGAAACAGGCCAAAATTTAAGTCCTTGTATATTATAATTCTTTTAAAATGTACCATGGCTGCCAAAAGGTTAATGGTAAACACTAGAAAATGAAAATGCAATGTCTTATTGATGTATAATGATAACAAGATTGAGTACCTGGCAACCACGTACAGTGTCAAAAAATCAGTCTTGAAGCCTGCACAGAGTTCCAATCAGGCCGGTTGGTCTATAAATTTTGGTCTGTTTTGTCACCCAAAATGATTGTATTGCTTCAGAAGACAGATTCTTACTCAGTCAGAACATCGGCATTGTCTCTCATGCTGCTTTCACGTGCAATCGGAATTATCATACAAGTTTACTCAGAAAATACACATAAACACCCACTCTGGTCATAATTATGCCTGGGAATTGAGAACTTAATTTTAATACCTGAGTTTGCGAGTGAAAGGAGACCAGAACCTGAGGATACATCAACTTTAAACACGGTGGAGAAGAGTACGGTTTCTGGCGGTGTCAAAATAAGAGTTTCCCAAGAAATATGCAAGAATGAACCTAGCTTCCTCCATGTTTTTTCCCCAACAGCAAAACACTTAAATGTGACATACCTGAATTCCGGCTTCAGAAGTAGGAACTAGGATAATTCCGATAGCAGCATAACAACATGATCGCTCGGAGTGGATTACTACCACACCACAGCTGAGGAACAGAGTTAACTTACAGCTTCAGTGTTACTGTTCATCACTGCGACAGAAGCAGGTAATCACAAACACTCAGTCGCTCTCTCTCTCTCTCTCTCTCTCTCTCTCTCTCTCTCTCTCTCGCTCGCTCTTGCTCTCTCTCTCTCTCTCTCACACACACACACACACACACACAGACAGACACACACACATCGTTGTTGATCCAATAATTTGTTAGAAACAGCCCATTCATTACTAGTTCTAAAGTGACACTTCAGCGCTTTGGCTTGGGCGCATCTTTCAAACTGCAATGGCAGATCCTGGTCAGTGGCATAAGAAAGTAGTTCCACACACAGGAGAGTTTTTGGGGTGCTTCTTGGTTTTTCCTTCCTTATTTATTTACTTGTCCATTGAACTGTTGTATTATAGCAATATCACACTTGCAACCATGCTGTTCTGTCCGTATATTAGCACGGCTGTGATTGCCTGCGGAATTCTCTTTCTTGTGTGATATTGCTTTATTATGTTTAATACTAAGGGGAAAGTGGTTAATTTTTTTTAACCCATTATGTTCTTCCAGTTTAGAAACAACATCACAAAATGTGAGGTTTATGCCTAAAGTCTGTGGTGTGATTGGATAGAGAGTACGTGTCTACATCATTAGATTTTGAGCATTTCTTTACATTAATCATGAGAAAGAATGCTTCCATTTATTCACTGTATTGCCTATAATGCATGACATTGCATTACATCTGATAATTCAAAAACACCCACTGACGTGAAGGTGGTTCCGGACCAGTGCAAGTTCAACAGCACTCACTGAATGGAAATGAAAGGGGCTTTTGTACTAAACTGCGTGGTGAGAACGAAATCACTCGTCAGAATGGACAGCAGTCAATAACTGGACTGGAGCACGCTCCAAATATGAAGCAGCTGTTTGTTTAGATGCACATGTTCCATCGTGTCTTCAACGTACGTCTGATCAAGGACAGGATAACATAAAGGCTTGTTCAAAAACAGAAGACAATGATAAAATCTGAAAACTCAAAGTCAAGTCAACTGTCTTTTTGGTATCCTTTACATTTATGCATTTGGCAGATGCTTTTATCCAAAGCAACTTACAGTGCACTTATTACAGGGACAATCCCTCCAGAGCAACCTGGAGTTAAGTGCCTTGGTCAAGGACACAATGGTGGTTGCTGTGGGGATCAAAGCAGCAACCTTCTGCTTACCAGTTCTGTGCCTTAGCCCACAATGCCACCACAACTTTACATTGTGCAAAAGTTATTGAATTAAGGCCTACAGTATTCCAACTTAAAAAAGTTGGAATACTAGATATTGTGGCTATACTTATGAAACAGTGTGTAGTTAATGTTTTGTGTATTGGACCCGTTTACTTTCATTGTATGTGCCAAACTGAATGCAGTGTTTTTTTTTTTTTTTTTTTTTTTAAAGAGGGCTTAGTCTTAATTATTTTCTGTGGTAATCAACATTATGCCTCCATAAATGATGTCAATAGAGTTTAACTTAAACCCTAAACATTCTTTGTAAGAATAAATATCTATGAATGTATGTTTAGTCTCAAAGCAGTCCTTGCTGTTCTCACTTCATTCTCAAAAGTTTGAACAAAACATCCAAATATTTCATTTGCAAACTGTTCTATTGCCTTAACTCTTCACAATGTTGTCCGATGATTGATTTACAGATATACAAATGCCCCACTCTTTACTTTTTGTCTCTCTTCATGCATATTTTTATGTTCAACCATCTTTGTTGTGTGTTGTGGAAGTGACAATGGAGTAAAGTCCTTATGTCTCCAAACAGCAAAATTAAAAAATATCTAAAAAGGCCTATACAATGTCATTAAGAATAGTTATATTCTATTGTACAGTAGTCTATTCTGTTCTAGTCTAGTGTAGTCTAATCTAGTCCATCTACAATTGTTGTTAATAATTGTTAGTTCTTATTCTATTCTGTTGCATTATATTCTAATCTAATCCAGAATATTTCTATTCTTATTAAAAGAAAAATATTTGACTATAATATCTACAATAATTGTGTCCTTGCAATAATTGTATTCTTGCTTATTTCTTTTTTCTATTTTATTATATTCTGTTCCACATTATTTCAATTCTTGGTTAGTTAAATTTCATTCTACTTTTTAATATCTGCAATAATTCCATTATCATTTCTATTCTAGTCTAGTATGGTCTAATATACTCTAGTACAGTAATTTCATAATTAGTTATTTTTTCTATTCCATTCTATCCCACAATATTTTTTCTATTCTATTCTATTATGTACAGAAGTTCTATATTAGTTATTTATTAATAGTTATTGTAATTCTAACTCTTCTATTGTTTTTACATATAGTAGTATTGTTAACTAACTGTTGTAATGGTTCTATAGACTCTCATTAACCCTTATGTAGTGTTTGGGTCAAAAGTGACCCCTTTTGAACTTTGCTTCTTTAAAAAACATGGTTTCCTTCATCTCAGTGGCATGAGGTCTGGTGACTTGTCCTACATTCGTTATCTATACACACAAAAAAATTGGGCTGGATTCTTGTGGTGTGGTGGTGTGACAAAAAAACTCATTTATTGTGTTCAGGGTCAAATTGGACCCCAAATAGGAAATGAATGGGTGAGAAAATAAAACCGAACTTTTTTTTTTCATTCAGTCAGCCACAATGCAAAACACACACACACACACACACACACACACAGGAATGAATAGGTGAGACTATATCAAAGAGCATTTTTTGTAGAATTTGTCAAATAAAATGCCACAATGCAGAACACACAGAGAAATGAAGGGGTGAGACCATAACACATTCACAATGGAGAATGCACACACACACACACAGAAATTAAATGGTGAGACAATAATACTTAGCACAAACCAAACATGCTCACGCACATGCACGCACACCACCACACACACACAGACACACACACACAGATCAAAGGCCAAGTTTGAGACAGTTGACCTTTTCCACTGTGAGTTTAGTTTACGCTTATGTTCATTCCTGTTCATATCTATATATTGCTGTTGGTTTTATTAATTTACTCCATTGAGTTATTGAATTAGGATGTTTGAAATGAATGATAGGTAACAAAAATCTTAGTTTAAGTCTTTTCTTTGTAACACCATGGTCAGTAATCATAATGTGGCATTATTGCAAAAACTGACACTTCAAAACACCTCGAACCAAAAAAATGCTAAACTTTGACAAAAATAATGATTTTTAAACATAATGTAAATAATAAATATCCAAATGATTTACTTGTGATAATATCTAAAAACAAAAACCCAGTTTACTACAACCAGGCAATGAGGTGACCTCTGTAGCCATCTACTGGTTATAGTTGTAATTTCATGTCATTTTAATTTGTAACGTTTTTGTTTTTTGTTTTTTTCAGCAGCTGGCAGCAATCTGCCCCTAATGCATAACACATTTTTGATATTTTCTCCATGAATGAAACTGAGAAATACAGATATTCACTGAAGTGAATGTAACATAAAATGTTCTTATTTTATATGAAAATTAATGGTGTAGTTTAGTAATTTAGAGGTAAATAAGGTAAAAAAAAAATAAATAAATACCATAACCACACCACAACCACAACCCCAAACAAGTCAAACTTGACCCCAAACACTATGAGAATGCACCTGTAACAAACAGAGTATAAGGGTTAAGAATAATAGGCCTAGGGGGCCTGGGTAGCTCAGTGAGTAAAGACACTGACTACCACCCCTGGAGTCATGAGTTTGAATCCAAGGCATGCTGAGTGACTCCAGCCAGGTCTCAGGGTAGAGTCACATGGGGTTACCTCCTCGTGGTCACTATAATGTGGTTCTCACTCTCAGTGGGGCACGTAATGAGTTGTGCCTGGATGCCACAGAAAATAGCATGAGGCCTCCACACACGCTATGTCTCCACGGTAACTCGCTCAACAAGCCACATGATAAGATGCACAGATTGACAGTCTCAGACCTGGAGGCAACTGAGATTAGACCTCCGCTACCCGGATTGAGGCGAGTCACTACGCCACCATGAGGACTTAGAGCGCATTGGGAATTGGGCATTCCAAATTGGGGCGAAAAGGGGAGAGAGAGAAAAAAAAAAAAGAATAATAGGCCTACATGAATCTCCTCAAATGGCTCAAAGATTTGATTCAAAGTCAGTGCAACCAATGAAATCATCTGTTGTGCCTAGAGTGTATCTTAACTGGCGACAGGCTTCTAAACTAGAGTTTGGTGATGTACTGGGGAAAAAACAGTAGTAAAGCTGTCTGATACATGCTCAAGAAAAATGTTTATCACACATTACTCTGAAACGTCACGTAATAGTTCTACATCTGTGCTGAGTTAGGACCAGCTTTTCCATAACCAAAACAACCACATTTATTAATAGTGACCTAATAGCAGATCTCAGATCAGAGTTGTCTGAGGTCACCTTCAGTGGAAAAGCCTGTTTATCAACACTCTCTCACAGGCCACTTTTTCTTCTCTCAACCCCTGATTATACCCTCAATCCCAAGTGCTAATGTTTCTGTTATCAGGAGCAGAGATTACAGACTTAAAAGCAAATTATAAGTCTCAAAGAACTGAGAAACAAACTCTCTGATAAAATACGTTTTTTTTTTTTTTTTTTTTTTTTTTTTGTGCTTGGTGAGTGTTATCACACAGCAGCATTCACATGGATGTTTGCACCTTATAGAGATTGACATAAGTGTCACTGAAGTATTTTTTCCCCCTCACAGACAGGACACAAAACCATTACAGATGGAGTATTACCAATGAAACACAATCTAAGAATTGGCTAAAAAAGAATTGGTTTCAATTTTGTGGACATTTCTGTTTGATAGGCGCATAAACAACTTGCTTTTATTAATGTCACAGTTGTCTTTATTGATCATTAAATATGGACATTCTACTTTGAATCTTTTAAATGAGGCTTTGTCTTGTGGTCTTGGAATGGGTCTCAAAACTTAGTCTTGGTCTTCGCTTATGGTTTCAAACAAGACCGCAAGGTATAACCAGTCTATTTCAGTGCTGTAACAAAGTTTAATGTTTAAATGGTAAATGGTGACATGATAAATGGAATATGACTGCTGAAGTAAATTCAGCATTTTCTCTACTAGTTCATCAAATAAGAACAGAATGTTTCTTGGACTGACAAGTTTTTGTCTGGATCTGGGCTTCGAGGGGTCTAGTTTTCGCCTGGGTCTTGCTATTTCTATTGACTTCACCTGTATTTAATTACAGATTATAGCCACAAGAGGGAAGCATTGGAACATGTTTCTCTCACTATAATTTTCTAAACCGGTGATGGTACAGTAATTTATACACAACCATTGAATCTAATCAGGACCCACTTTATATTAGGTGGCCTTAACTACTATGTACTTATTATGTACATACATGTTGTTGAATTTTGATTCCATTTAAAGTACTTGCATTTAATTACATTTGTAGTTACACTGTTAACATTACCCCTAAACCAACCCTTACCCCAAAACATTACTCTAACCCCTTGTCCTACCCTTACTCCTCATACCCATACCTCAGCAAATGTGGGAATTTTGCAGAACAACATGTAGTTACACAGTAAATACGTAGTCTTGTATGTATTTAATGTTAGTACATAGTAGTTAAGGCCACCTAATATAAAGTGTGACCGAACTTCCTTGCTTCTAAAGTATAATGATATTTATTTTAAAGGTGTGATTATTAAATAATTTTACACTAAATCCATCTAAGCCACACAGATTGTACTTAATTAAAAACAGCCATTTAATATTTAGTATAATAATAAATTACCAGCCAAACCTTTGAATACACTCAATTATCCTTTATTAATATTTTCCACATTTTAGAATAATAGTAAGGTCATCAAAACTATGCAATATCAAATGGAAGTACTGGAATTATGTAGTGACCAAAAACATTCAAACAAATCAAATCTATATTTTATTTAGCTTTTTCAAAATAGCTACCCTTTGTCTAGATTACAGCTCGGCATCCTCACACTATGCGGTCCAACTCATACATTTAAAAAGATAATAAATAAATAATAATAATTACTATAATTAATCATAAAAATAATAATTATTACAAACATTTAAAAACATCAGTGTGACTCATGTTATATTAAAAGATAGTTACTTTTATTATTATTATTTATATTAATTATTAAAAACCTTAATTTTTTTTAAGAAATTCATATGAAGGCACAAATATCTGTCTACAAAACTAATTTCAAGCATTTAAGAATAGATAAAAGGTTATTATGTGCTGTTATGAATTATTCATTTGTCTTTAGTTAGCTTGAAGTCAATAAGACAACTGCAGCTTTATTAATTTGTTCCAAAACTTTATCTTATGAAAACTAAATTCAACATGAAATTGAGCAAATTGAGATCTAGCATTCCATCAATGCTCTTATTTAGTTTTTTGTTATACACGATTTCTTTTTGCCTAGCCATTCAACACATAAAAAGAAAACCTATTCCACACAGGAAAGCTTTGTTTAAAATCACTTTTATTTCAAGATTTTTAAACTCATACAGACCGTAAGGCATCTGCACAAAGAACAGTTTCTGCAGAGGTTTAAAAAAATCACTTCCCTCAAAATTTGATATAGATGTTTTTTTGGTGTTTTCCCCCCTTTTTAATATGTTGTATTTCTCAATAATCTTAAATTACAGCTATTATATAACTTCATACTCTTGATTTCTTACAGCAGTCAGACATAGTGAGAATGATGACAGAAAAAGAGTGTTTAAAATCCATTAAGTATGTACATAGAGGCTTCACGTCACACACACACACACACACACACACACACACACACACACACACACGTGGCAGGCTAAACAGTACAATGGGAGGGAGCAGACCACATTTGACATGATGAGTTGATGCATCTATTTACAGGTCCCTAAACTTACTACACGATGTCACGAAGTTCGCTCTTAAGGGGAGGCGTCAGAGAACGAATGTGCATTTTTTCCTTTTGGTTTTTATTTCCAGTAAGTGTGTATGGGGTTTCATGATAATCTGCTGGGTAGTGGGTGAGATCAATGAATTATAATGAAAAAAAAATTAATAACTAAAACCTTAATTAACCATCACACACACTATTCTGACCCCATCCATAATACAGGGCAAATTAATGTTAGCATGCATCAAACATCTAGGTAATCCAGGACGAGTTTCTGTTTTGACGTATCACGTTTGATTCATAAAGGCCCTGATCAAACTTATAGGACACCACATAGGGTACGAGTTTTATGCGACTGGGTACAGAGCGGTGAGAGATAAACGTTACTGGAACAGGCGGGGCTTGAGTAAGAGGAACTGACATCATGCGTCTCTATGAATGATCCAGGCTACTTGGACACATGCACCCGGAAGGTAACACGGCCCAAGAACTTGTCACGATCATCGTTGTTAAGCAGGTCTGTGCCCTCCACCTTGCACTCGATGGCCAGCTCAGAATTATAGTCCTCCTCGGCTAGCAGCAGCTTAATGGCTACAACTGGCTGGACGTAATTTTGCTACAGAAAGAGAAGAAAAACAAACAAAACAGAAATGGTAAAAATTAGATCAGTAATGCCAATAACTGATAATTATTTTCTTGCTATCGCTCAATATGATGACCGAAAATCAAAAATCTAAATTGCTACTGTTAAGCCCTGATATTATCTGCTTCCAATATCAGCCAGATAAATAAATATTTGATTAAATAACAAACTACTACATATACAGTACCTACTTGCATCCCTATAATTAAAGATACTTACTATTGTTAATATAAGAATGCATTTTTAAAGTACCCATGACCAATACCAATAATAGTCACCTAATAAGTCTAATACCAATAATTAAAAGAAACTACTTATGGTCTATACCAATAATGGTCACCAATATATCGCACAGCCCTAAAATTAAAGATAATTGTTGCTAAAGATACTTGTTCAATTTTTTAACCAAACTATCCATGGCTGATACAGATAACGATCAAAATGCTTACTGAATTTTCAAACTACCTATGACCAATACTGATAATGGTCTCGATATATTGTTTATCCCTGTAATTAAAGATACATACGTAAACTTGTATTTTTAAAACACACTTCCTATGGCCGATACTGGTCACAGATATGACAAAGATCTCGTTTTGCCTGCTTTTAAACTAAAATTTGAGCTGTCAAAATTAATGCGTTAATACAAGCGTTAAAGTTTAACGCGTTAATTTTTCTTAAATTGCGATTAACGAATTTACTGTTAATACAGCATAAATCAGCATAAACACTGGTTGGAAGGGCGGGACCTCTGTGATGTGTATGTTTGACAGGAGTCATTACACTGATGCACACACCACAAACACACAGCAGTGAGTCAGTGATTAAGTGATGGGGCAAGTAGTTCTTAATGCTATTTGTTGTACAAAACAAGCCTAGATGGAACTTGTGACAGAAATCATATATTTTTAAGTAAAGCACATTTTAATTACCACAGAAGCATGTCAAGTCTTAACTATCACAAAAACGCAAAATGAGACGTTTTTGTCTGCAAGCGCTTTTCATGTGGAGTTCAAAGCGGCGCTTGATGCTGGCGCCCTAACGCAAATCGTAAACGCGGCTTCATGATTGCGGATACAAAGTTAATAGCCACAGTCTGCTGGCTGATTAATATTGTGGAGGATCAGAGTTTGAGATTTAATGCCCATTGCAATGAATATGCAACTTATGTGGGGACTAGCTCTATCAATTAGTCAAACTCCCACTTAGACTTTGGGAAATGTTTAATGTTACTTAAAGGTGCACTCAGTAATTTTTTCCTCATTTAAAAAGTTTTACTTCTAAAGAAATTGTAATTTTGAAACATATGTATAATATAATGAGAACCCACATGAGATGAATACACCAGTCATATCAGTAACCTTATAAAAGCTGTTTTATTCCACGTGGAGAGGGTCTCCTCATGGGGGCCACCATTTTAGAATCACATGACCAGCTGATTACAACTCGCTTAATCTCAGTAACTGCCCTGCTATTGGACACTTTCACTCAGGGATAAAATTAATCCTGGCTGACTGTGAATTGCAAATTTCTACAATGGCATCAACAACTGAAAATGACTGCGTTTGAATAATGCTGGATACAAGAAGCTAGGTGTCAGTGTATGTCTGAGAAAAGATACTGAGAAAAAAAAAAAAAAAAAAAAATACTGAGTGCACCTTTAATTGGTGCTATATTAGTGCATTTCTATCATTATACTGTGTACTGTTTGGAAAATGTTAATAAAGCATTGTATTGTTACATATTGGTTTTTTTTTTTCCCTAAGGAGGAAATAAATGCAATTTGACAGGAAAATCATTATATTTAGGAGAAAATTTTCAGCACTTTCCAGATCTGTGATTAATTGCAATTACAAATTGTATCGAATGACAGTACTAACAAAAATAAGTTTAATACTTTTGAAACCTGTAATAGAAAAAAATAACCTAAAATAGCCTAACCAGAAAAATATAGATAATTGAAATAATAATAAAAAAGGCTATTATCGATAAAGGTCACAAATATATTGTGCTTCTCTATAATTAAAGATACTTGCATAATGATACTTGTTGCATTCTTAAAGGAATGTTCAATACAAGTTAAACGCAATCGACAGCATTTGTGGCATTACATTGATTACCATAAAAAAATCATTTCGACTCGTCCCTCCTTTTCTTTAAATAAAAGCAAGAGTCAAGGTTACACTATGGCACTTAGAATGGAAGTGAATGGGACCAATTTTTGGAGTGTTTAAAGGCAGAAATGTGAAGCATATCATTTTAAAAAAGCAATTACATTAATTTTGCTGTTAAAACTCATGTATTATTTGAGCTGTAAAGTTTTTTAAAATCGTGATTGAGAATACATAATGCTACAGTACTTGTTACATTTTTAAAGCAATCTACTTATGGCCAATACCAATAATTGTCCCCAATTTATCATGCACCCCTATAATTTAAGAAACTTCCATAATGATATATGTTCCATTTTATTAAATGTAGAGCTATATTGTACTCACATGTGCTTTCTTGCCATAATAGGGGAAGTAGCTCTTGTCAAGCCTGCCCTCACTTGGGAAATACTGCATCTGCAGTGGATTTTCTCTCTGTATCAGGAGAGACAATGAAAACAGGTGAGATCACGCTCATGCACTTTATGGACAATGTGTGTCATGTGACTCATGTTCAGTTGCCACTGACAACAGACTGCCCTCACATCACTCAAACTGATGACACAAAGAAAAATAAGAATCCCTTTCCAACACACAAAAACATCAAAACATTTAATACATCATGTTATAGACCCAAATCCATTAAAAAAAAAAAAAAAAAAAAAAAAAGCAGAACAGCAGATGTTCGCAAACTAAATTAGGTCCTCCACAGGTGCTATTTTGTATCATGTATATGAATGCATAAATTCTCATGGTCTATCGCAATCATATATCCAGTAATATATAGTATATATAGAGTATATATATATAGTAACAGACGCATAAAACCACAGATTCCGGAACAGCTGCAAGGTTCTTCAGATCCTAATGTGCATTCAATAATGGGTTCATCTTTCATTAAGTGAACCGAAATGAAATAATTTGCTCCAAGCTTTCGAAATGGCTGTGTATCTAGGGATAGATCACAGTGATGCATGCTTGCAAACTGTGTAGTCCAATGAAAAGGAAGAATGCTAAAAGAAAGTATTTTAATCAGTCATTTTAAAACACTAAGAGCCTGAAGCCATGATTCATGATATAACAATCAAATTCAAATAAAGAATGTAATTATTAATTAAGCATCAGCACAGAAGCTCGAAAAAATGTGCAGTGTTTCATTAGCCACTTTCACACATACATGCTTGTAGGTAAATGTAATGGTATTTTTCCAATTTAGTGGTTATGTATGAACAAGAATGCACAGAAGTTGCATATTGATGCTATATGTGAGTTGTAAAGATGAAGCATTAACGGTTCAAACATCCAAAAGGTTAGGATGCCGTGACGGGTAACAGACTCTGAAAAAAGATATTTAAGAGTGTAAGCTGTAAGCATATCACAAGTGTCTGAAGGAGATGTTACTCCACAATATTTAAGTTGATGTGCAAATCAAAAATATATTTATATCTTCAATCTAAATCTTGATTTAGCTATCAAACATAAACATCATTGCACAAATTTGAGTTTTTTTATGAAACACAAGCAGAACAAATTTGTGTAAAACCATTCTTATATTGTGACATTCAATTTAAATGTGAAATTTTACATAAGACTGTTTTCATGAGCAATTTACAAAGAAATTTCTGTTTTATGTTAAATTCAGTGCAACAATTTTCATAATGGTACAGACTGCTGTACCTGGTGTGAATAAAATATGTACTTTTACTGAAAAACAAGTGACAATTTAATCGGTTTCATGTGTGAAAACTGCCATCGAAGCATTGCAACATCACCATTAGTGGAGGTTTGTTTAGTAGGAAATGGCAAGATTAAAACAGCAAAAACCATCAGCATAATTTAAGAGCAAAAGCGTTAAAGTTCAGAGGACCGCAGATGGGTGAGCGGTCTCATGAGTTTTGAGATGTCATAAGGAAAAAAATGGCAAAATAAGGGCAGTAAAGAAGTGCTACTGGGACAAGTGATAAACAGAGTAGGTCTGATAGGAACACCTCACATCTGCAGTGTAGAGCTACTTGAAGGAAGCAAACAAAGTGTTTGAAATGGGTTCAACATTGCACAATTCGTCCCTCGTATCAGTTTGATTTTTGTACACACGTTAAAGGAATTCTTGTCTTTTTGACCTCACAAACTCAGTGTTATGCAAGGATGAATGCTACAACATCAATACAATAAATTGGCCTACCTTAACCACCATTTATTTGAACCACAAACAAAACATTTCCCCTATGTACGTGTGACAGATTACCATTAGCGTCTCAGGAGATCAGATCACAAATGGACAGCACTATGTTACATACAGGTGTAAAGGTTTTGTGATCCATTGTGAATTTTAACTGAATTGTACTGTACAGGCAATGCTTTATTTTTATCGAACTTGTACAATGGTGCACTTGATATACAACCTGGCAAGTCTGGCGAAACTCCACCTTTGACATTGGCTCCACCTCACTTCCCGGTTGGCCTTGTTTGGCCCAAGGGTAATCGTTGGGCCAAAGGACATTGGCCCAGAGAAAGCCCAGAGGAGGCACGATGAAGCCCTGGAAATGACAGTGGGAATGCGACTGGCCCTGGCACGCACTAGCAAGCCCTCATTTGACCCGATAGTGGAAACGCAGCTAATGAGCCAAAAGAAGCGTTAAATATTTTGCAGGATAGGCCTGGATTTAAATGAACCTGATAGCATGGGTTACTTGAAGAAAAACATATACGTGCCTAAGACTTAACTTTCCACTCGCATTTAAGGCTTGCATTAATACCAGATGTAAATTCATACCAGGTGACTGACCTCTTGTGATCGGATCACCCAAAACACAAGTTAACATCCAGTGTTACATTATGTCTAGAATGAGGGTAGTTTAAAGCACCAGTGATGAAGCAGAACAGGAGAGAGGCAGCAGAGAGATGGAAAAGGCCTGGGGCAAGAACCCTGGGGGAACAATGGGGGAGCTGGGGCCCGATGTCTTACCCACCATTGAAACTGCTGGCCCTATAGGCAGCGTGAAGAAAGACCAGATACAAACAAGATGTTTGAAAAAGCAAATTGGAAGCACATTAATTCTAAATCACACCAGCACACCCGAATACATAAATGTATACACTGAAGCTATGGTATACAGTGTGTGAGGTAGGCATTACCTTGGCTGCACAGTTTATATGTGGGTCTCCTCGTGGCCTCAGCCCAATAACCTGCAAAGAATAAGGAATGTATGCATTGAACAAACATCCTTATATAATGATGTGAATTCCACAGAGGCACAAAAACTAATCGATCTCTAGGTGAACTGCTTCACTTAGCAATCCACTGAATGTCTGCAGAAATCTATAAACTAGAATGAACTCAAACTTAAAGAAAAAAGTTGGTGCATTTTTTACATGCTAAAATACTTCCTCCTTTCTTAGATTGTTTTGCAGTGAAAACTATAAGACTATTCAATAGGTTGAATTTCTGAAGAGTGCAAACACATTGCCGATTGTTTGAATGGCCCAACATGTCAACTTCTGGCTCAACTAATGGTGTGAGTTTGGGGCAGGCACTCTTCGTTTGGCTACTCGTTTAGAGGGCGATGGTAGGAGTTTTGGGGAAATCTGTTTTGAAACAATATTCACAACTCCATTTAATGCAGAAATTACACTTCAGGACAAAGTTTGTCAATTCTTTTAAGAACTATCAGTTCTTTGATACTTTTTACCGATATATACAGTATAAGTAGAAAGTGAACAGGAAATTTTAGGAGTAAAAGAGGGGAGGAATGGGATCAGGACAGGTTGCTAGCCTGGATACTGCCCGGAGCCCCTGTCTTTGTTAACCACCAGTCTCCAACAAGAGGTGCCTTTCACTGAGTGGAGTAAAAACATGAAACTCACTCGATTCATCTTGACCAGGATGCATGGTTGGCCCTCGGAATATCCGAAAGTACTATCTGCCAGTCCAGAGCATTGTCGTAGCAGACTTCTCTTGAACTGGCACACTTTCTTCTCCTCAACATCGTCCTGCTCAAAGTACATGCCCTCAGGACAGAGCTCATTGGCCTCCTGCATAGAGTCATTGTACTCTGGAGTAACAAAAGAAAGAATGTAGAAGAGTCACAGGTCTTGAGCTGGAAACATTCAGCAGTAATATGAAGTTGTTAATAGAGGTTGTGAGATGTTTTCCTTGTCCTCTGTGTGGTGAGTTTGAAAGTTTACATCTGTCTTACAAGAACATGAATATACCCAATATGGAAGCCTAAAGACCCCATTAAATGGTTAGATGAGTGTTGAAATATTTACTATTGAAACATGAAATTGGGGACAGAATTTTTTAAATAGCCAAAAGCTTTAGTTTAAGACACCACCATACCATTTACCTGCTACTTGCTATTGCTACAGTAGATGGTATTAGAGGTAGGGACCTTCTCATTCTAGAGAGCATTTTATTTGACAAAAAATGTCTAAATTCCTCTTAGTACTTGGCGATGATGCCATCGATATTTGTGGTCCATTTTCCCAGAAGACTGTAAAGACCATCAACACTATTAAACATGAACTAAAAGGCACAAAACTTTGATTTCGTGGGGTATTTTCATACTCCAATCAATTCCCACCTCATTGTATATCCTGTTTTACTCTGAAATATGTTACATTGCATAAGTAAAATGGGGCATAAACACATTTTATGTTTATTTTAAATGTCATCCATGACTGCTGTAGTTGACCATTTGTGAGCCATTCAAGAAAGGCTTTAACTTCTATCTTTAGAGAGAGGTTTTAAGGTGGGGTGGTGATAATGTAGCTGATAACAATTTGCACTGCTAGCAACCAGGCAATTTCAAGAGCAGTTCACTACCAGCAGTGAGACTGAGAGGATTCATCTCAAAACACCTTATCCAAAGATTACACAAAGGGAAGGTTTTTATAAATTAATGTTTTGCAAGTGGCTTAAATTGTAATTTTCTTTTAAATTAATGTTTAAATGTACTTAAAGGCAAACAGCTTAGCATTTCTGCCACATTTATAGAGCTTTCGGAAAGCCCTCCTCTTGAAGCCTTGCAAAATATCTGTCTACACCACCACCTTCTACTGATTTCTTAAGTGCAGCTGTTACTTGCTAATATTGCCCAATATGTGACCTTGATGAGCAATATTTGTAAAATCTTTATTTATGTGAAAAATCTGCCAGATTAAGAATATCCTCCAAATAAAAATTCTCGATTGAATCTTGATCTTGTGGTCTTGAGACCTGTGATCAATTGTCTGGTTGCTGTCTGGATCTCAAAGCTCAGGTTTATGGATCTGGATCCTATGGTCTCAGACAAGGTCATAGTCATTTTCCAGTTTTATTGCCTCAAACAGTGGTCAGAAAGGTATCCGTCACCAATACAGTGAATTCCATTACTCTGTTTTTCAAAGTAATTTCTAGTTCATTAAAATAAACATCCTCATTACTGGGCCAACCAGTCTTGGGTCTGGTTACCTTGCTGAAAAGCCCAGCATTGCTGGACACCAGCTTATGCTATGTTTTGGGTGCTGGTCCCCCAGCATAGAATGCTGGTATTCTGGTGACCCCACCTGGCTTTTAACCAGCTTCATCACAAAGACCATGCTGGTCAACCAGCTTCACCAGCTAGGTGTTGCTGGTGAAAAGCATGGCTATGGTGGTTCACCAGTTAGACCAGCACCAAACCACAACTAACCAGTATAAACCAGCCTAGACCAGCATGGGAATTGCATGCTGTTTAAGCTTTTAAGCTTAAGTCTTTTCAGCATGTATTGGATCAACAGATCATGGGTATGGTTATTGGACCAACAGATCTGGGTCTGGTTTTGGGCCTCAAAAGTTATCCTCTTGGTCTTTATCTTAGGTGGTCTGTATTAGTATGGGCCTTAGGGGGTTTGGTATTGGTCTGGGACTAGGTCTTAGGGTGACTAGTCTAGGTGTGGTTCAAGGTGTGATATTGCTCTGGGTCTTAGGGGTATTGGTATTGGTTTGGGTCTTAGGGGGTGTAGTATTTGTATGGGTCTTAAGGGGTTTGATATTAGCCTGGGTATTCAGGGGTCTGGTATTGTTTGGGTTTTGGGTCTTAAGGCTCGGGCATCCTTCGTTCTTCCGCGTTCCGGGTCATCTCGCACACAGTCAAGTGCTCAGCCTTTCAAAGCCTACAATTTTTACTGTGAGAGATTCAAAAGTGTTCGACGCATGTGCACTACGACTGCTTTGTGATACTCTTTAGTACAATCAACGGCAGGTGCATGCACTAATGATGCACACAGACAAGGACTGACAGTGTGCCGAGAAAATCTGGGACACACGCTTACTGTTCGTGGTCTGATCAGCAACGCGGTCAACCCAAGTATACTTTGGCCTTAAGGGTGTCTAATCTTAGTCTGGTATTTAGGTTTCTAGTATTTCTAGTAAGGGTCTTGGGGTTCTAGACTTGGTATGGGTGTTTAGTGGTCTGATATTGGTCTGGGTCTTAGGGGCTCTGGTAATGAACTGTGCAACTGAGCAGACTGAAGATCAATAGACCTCAGATAATCCTGTTTAAAAAGGCATTTTTTTTCCTTGGAGTTAACAGAAGAAGATCAGGTGGTATTACAGTATCATCAGTTTGTACTTTTGTAGGGCAAATATTTAGACAGGAAAAGAGTGGTACTCACTCTGTAGAAAGGACTCCAGGTGCTGCACATAGCTGTTGTATTGCTGGGGAATGGAGCGGTTAAATGCAATTTCCATGGACTTGGGCCTGATCACCAGCCCTGAGGATGCAACACCCATGCAGTTACACGTGATACACATCAAATGCAGATTCTGTCCATCTGTTAGCACATGTACATCAAGACATCCATACGATGTGTGCATTTTAATTTAGAGAATTTGCTAAACTGCAGTATTTCGCCACAACATTTGTGATGTTAGAACAATGATCCATGATGTTTATCATTAAGAGCAGTGATTCTGAACTGGTTTTGTTTCAGGACCCAGATTTAACATTGCACATCAAGTGGAGACCTAACATGGCAACAAAATGTTTTATAGTACAGTTTAATTTGACCCATTGTCTTTGATGTCAACAACAGAAGATATGGTGTTTTCTCTTCCCTTTTAAACATGTATAAGCCTAATTATCTTGCTATAGTAACTAAATATGATTATACAGCTATTTGCATTTAGTTTTGTTTTTCTGTGCTCTCAGAACAGACATGTGACCTATCACTGATTTACAGTGAATGTGAATATGCTCTTTTTAACATGTTTATCGGATGTTTGTACACAAATATGATGCTTAAAATCCAATGAGATGCTTTCAAAATGGTGCACTCTATTGAAGACTTCTCAGCTAAACATATGTGCTTTCTGGTCATGTTTCATTTAATTAGAAAAGCTTCTTCAGTTCGAAATGATTAATGTGCACCAACATTTCAGCTCATAAACACCTGCCTTAAAAAAACATGCTTGGAACATTCAATGCACTGATTATTGGAGACGCTTAAACCGCAACTTGACTGAAATGATGTCCAACTGTTCTGTACTGAGAACATTATGTTACTAAAAGATCTAGGGAAAGGGGGGTTGATCTGGGAGAGGAAAAGAGAATATCAGTGGGAGGAATAAATTGATACTTGGGGAAGGATGGACGATAGCTAGAAAGAAATCTCAAATTCCCACCTTCAACAGCACTAAAGGATGGAACTGGAGCGATCTCATTGCAACCACTATTCACAAGTGTGTGGGCGGTTAATGGACGATGTGTAACACTGTTGCAATCAGAACACACAACAGCAGTCATAGCAGAGGTAAATGGTAAAAATAGTGCAGAATAAATGGCACCTTTAATGCAAATACGGTCTTTTCCATTACCATCATAACATTGAAGTTATTCATGCACATATGCTAATTTTCTGGATGTCTGTACGAGTGTCAGTTTGTCTATCTGGGAAATCATCTGTACTCAAGACACTGACATTTGCTTTTATTTGTGGGTGTTGCCACTTACAAAAACATTCCATAGTATTTTAATGCTTTATTTATTTATTTATTTATTTTTTAATGGACCATGGTAACTTCATGGTTCTTTAAAAAACCTTGGAGTACAAATGTAAAAATATGTCAGTTATTCAGTACCATGGTATTACAGTCTAAAACCTTTACTGTACCATTGTACTGACACAGTACTTTGTTGTAAGGACCATGTGCGTTTGTGTATACAATGAGGGGTAGCACTTTAGTTTACAGTACTGTTCTACATTTACGTACTATATAATTACAACAACTATAGTAATTACTAGGTACTAACCCTAAACCTAACCCATATTAAGTGCATGTAGTTACCTATTATTACTTTCTTGGGTAGGTACACTGCAAGTATACTGAAAGTACACGTACTGTAAAATAAAGTGCAACCCAATAGGGTCCAAAAGTCTGTGACCACTTGTAAAAAGGTTTCCATTTTGCATATATTGAATTAACTTTATTAGAAAATATATTATTAGCATATCAATTTTAGTGAAAATGAATTAAAATAAATAAATAAATAAAAATTCAAAATACCTTAATATTTCTTATGTACCCTTTTTGCTTGACAGCAAACAAACAAGTTGGAATGGACTCTACAAGTTTGTGCAAAACCTGATGATCCATTTTATCCCAGCATGTTTTGAGAATGTTCCAAAGAGCATCTTGTGTGTTTCGATGGAAGCAAGGACATCTGATCAGATAACAAGTTCAATGTCTCAAGTGTCTATAAAGTAACTTAATCCATCCAATAAAAGTATTCCTGAACCCATACATTTCCAAATTCTTAAAAAGATAATCCCATTCTACCATATCAAACACCTTTTCGGAGTCAAGTGAGAAGGCAGCGACTGGAGTCTGATCATTCGCCACTGACCACATGATATTGATGAAACGCCTAATGTTATCAGAAGAGCTATGGCCCCGAATAAACCCCACCTGATCTATAAGAGATGTCATAACTTCACTTACTCAGTTAGCCAAAATGTTTGACAATATTTTAACGTCTAACTGGATCAGGGAAATTGGACGGCAACATTTACACTCACTTTGATCCTTGTCCTTTTTAAGAATCAGACTGATCCGGGCTCGTGTTATGGTTGGCAGAAGCTTTCCATTGCTTAATGATTCGGTATAAACGTCTAGCAAAAGTGGAGCCAGATCTGTAGCATAAGATCTAAAAAATTCAGCGGCAAAGCCATCTGGCCCCAGAGCCTTGCCTATAGGCAAGGCCTGAATTACTTCGCCAAGCTCCTCCAAGGTTATCTCAGAATCAAGAGAATTTATTTGTTCTGTCGTCAGTTTAGGAAGTTCCAATGGTTCCACAAAGTTTCTAATATCTTCATCAGTAGACGAAGACGTGGAACTATAGAGATAAAGATAGAATTCTTTAAAAGCATTATTAATATCAATGGCCAAGGTAAATATTTCACCACCAGCAGATTTCACTGAGGGAATGGTAGAAAAAGACTCTCTGTTTAATATATCTAGCCAGAAGCTTCCCTGCTTTGTCCCCGACTCAAAGTATGACTGTCTTGCCCTGAATAGCCAAAACTCCACCTTCCGTGACAAAATAGTATTATATCAATCTGGTCAATTCGCTGAGGCCATTAGACGACATTCGCGCTTCAGCTCTGCCTCTGCATTTTAATATTCCCTTCCATTTCCACTAGTTCTTGTGCTTTGTTTTTTTTCTTTTTTTTTTTTATGAATGAGGCATACTGTATGATCCGGCCCCTAAAAACCGCCTTAAGTTCCTCCCAAGGCACGCCCACAGAGGATACTGAGGACCAGTTGGTCTCCATATAGACATTGATTTCAGCCTTTAGCATTTATTGGAATTCAGGATTTTGCAAGAGGGATACATTAAAGCACCAACTATATGATTTCTTTTTCTCTGTATGTGGCAACACCTCTAAACTCACCAGGGTGTGATCTGTGACTAAAATGTTTCCAATTGAGCAATCAACATATAAAATAATCTATTTTAGATTAAATCTTATGGACTGAAGAAAAAAAGAAATACAGTCCCTACCAGATGGGTTCAAAAGTCTCCAAATATCTGTAAGACCAAAATTTTTACACATCCTGTGAAGCGTCACTGTTGCTCTAGGGGGCTTGCACACTTTTGTTTCACTATGATCAAGAACTGAGTCAATCAAAAGATTAAAGTCTCCTCCCAATATTATATCATGAGGGGTGCCAGCAGCTTGCAACATCCCTTCAAGATCTATAAGAAAGCCCTGATCATCAACGTTAGGTGCATAAATATTCGCAAAAATAAGACTTTGTCCCTGAATTTCAGCTAAAGCAATAACGACTCTTCCTAATTTATCTTTACTCTGTTTGAGACATTTGAATTGTAGATATTTACTTATCAGTGTAATGACTCCCCTGCTCTAACTCGAGCCAGCACTATAAAAAAAAAACGCCCACCCCATCTCTTTCCAAATTTTTCAGCTTCCTGCGGGGAAAGGTGCATTTCTTGAAGAAACACTATATCATATTTCTTGCGCATAAGACAAATAACCTTCCTTCTTTTTATGGGGTGCCCCAACCCATTCAAATTCCACGTGGAGAGAAACAATCCACTCATATTAACATTTTACATTTTGACATGTAAAACAAAATAGCTTGTGTGTCAAAACCAGGATTATAAAGACCACATTCCAACTTTAGTGCAACAGTCAAACCCCAAACATACCCTAGAACCAAACAAACAGAAAAAAGAAAAACGTGTGCATTAACCCCACGCATGACAGCGCCAACTGGTGTTCATCCCTCCAAACTCAAACAGTCCATGTATGCCTACAAGAACCCCCGCGACAACTTTGCCATCGGATTGCTCAAGCCCCTTCTATACAACTTTTGTGAGACAGAATTACACAGCAAAAGATAACCTATAAAACAAACTCCAGCCAATTGGCAGAATAAACACAAAGAGCGTGTAGCTTCATCCATAAAACTGTCCTAAAGGTGTATTATTCTACAAAATAAACTCCAGCAGCTAGGTGGAACCAGCACAAAAAGAGCGTGCAGAATCTTCAAACAGTCAAGCAAATGTTCAGCGAGCCGGTCCATTCAGCTGCAACGTGAGTACCACAAAGTGACTTGCTCCATTGACTTTATGAAGAACATCCCTTGCTGTGGGCATGTGAAAGTTTTACGGCCATCCTTAGCATCTATCTCAATTTGGCTGGGAATATCAGTGCAAAAGCGATCTTCTGTTGATGTAAATGTTTCTTGCATTCCTTGAATTGATCACGTTTCTCTCGTTGAGTTTGCAAAGTCTGGAAACAAGAAAATGCTGTGGTTCTTCCAAGAAAGCCTTCCTTTACTCCTCGCCTCGCGTAACACAAGATCTTTATCAGATGATCTCAGAAATTTGGCCAGAATTGATTGGGGCCTGTCTCCCTCAGTGGATCGCCGAGCCAGAACCCTGTGAGCTCGCTCGATTTCCAGCTTATGGCCTGCTATTTCGAGCAGACTCGGAAAGAGCCCATTCAGGAATACCACCATATCCCATCCCTCCTCTCCTAGACACGCTCCAAATCCACCTTGGTTGCTAGCGGATAAGCATATAAATCCCTATCCGATGACTCCAGATAATCGATCCGTTTCTCAACATCCCCCACTCTTGTGACCACATCAGTAAATTTTGCCTCCATGGCAGTGATCAATCAATGTATCACAGCAAGATCCTCCAAGTCAGCAACGACCTTCGTCAGCATTGCCGACATGTTCAACATCTCCCGTCACATTTCCCCAACTAAATGGACTCCCGGGCTCGGGGCCTACTCGGGAGCGTCAGTTTGAGCACGTAAGTGTCTTTTAATGTCTCCAGAGCCCGAGGATTTTGAATTCTTTGACATATTGTCCTCCTAGAACAGTTATGGAACAGAGTGTATCGAATCTCACCGGTTTATGTCATAAACGGTATTAAAACTAGCAAAGGTCGCAGAGCTCGCCGTTCACGTGACCTATTCTGTATCATTTAATTTCTTTGATAATTTCTTTCTTTGTTAAATGGTTCAAAATCCAGATGCTTTGTTTATTTCCTGGTTGTTTTTTGTTTTAGTTTTTTTTTTAAATTAGATGTTGGTCTCAGACTTTTAGACCCATGAGAAAAATGTTGAAAATTTGCTAGTGAGAATTTTTTTTGTCAAATACTGTGGTAGATTTGCAGAAATACGCATTGCAAAATGTTCCAGAGCAAAGGCTTGTTGTGATAAAAGATGTTCTGCCTAAACAGATTGAAATGAAAGTGTGTTGTATGTCCAAGTAGACTTATGTTTTAGGCTGGAATTGGCCAAAGGAGTCTGGCATTTTACTTTACATCTTCCAATTATAAACTTGAATTAAAAAAGTCACATTTACATTCACACTAATAAATACTTCACAGCATCATACTAATAAAAATCTTGAAAGTTCATGAGAAATTATTTAAAGGTGCACTAACTTCTATGTTCGTAATAGTGCACTGCCACACAAATCATCGACTGGTCATGTTATGGTGCCCACCACAGATCCATCACTTTAGGTTGTCTTTAGTCTTCAGTGCATAAAAATTTTACATCATGATTTGTGACAAAGTGTTGGAGTCTGGGATTGTTACCTGGATTGGCCACTCGGTCCCTGTATCTGGGGGTGTGATCATCCAGCGTCTGTAGCATCACCCACATGGTGAGAGTGAACATTCCAGCCAGGAAACCATAGAACACCAGATAGAAGAGGAAAATAAGAGCTGCAGAGAGAGAGTGACAAAAAAAAAAAAAAAAAAAGACATCCAGGCTGAATGGACAAAATTGCTTAACGAGCACAGATTTCTTTCCTGTGTTGACATTTTTCCTATTGAAACAGGAAGCTGAACGGGATACATCGACGGGCTCGTCCCTTTTTGTAAATAGCCAACAAGCTTTAATTGGTCACATCCATAAACCATAATTTGCTACTTGCTATTGCTAGTTGGTTCAGTGTTTCCCCTATATGCATTCAGGAGCGGCACTGCACCACTGCTGAATTATACTGCATGCAGTTAAATGGGACACCTGTATGGAGAAAGGGACCCCACCATATACACGCACGTATTCACAGTGACGTCATAGTATAGCAGCCCATCAAAGGCTGTTCATGACTGCGTACACATACACAACAGAGAAGCAGGAGACCCGACACGATACCTCTTCTAACGAAAAGTGTTTTACTCTGATGACTTCTTTGGCAAAGGCAGCAGAAATATAGGGCTCCAGACTGCGACTAAATGGTCGCATCTTGCAATAATTTTCCCCCGGGTGAGTTTTCTTTTTTTTTTTTTTTTTTTAAAGAGGACACCACAACTCTGTGACTACAGAGTTTGCAAATTCTCGTTGATTATGCACGACATGTCTGTTTCTGTTTCGTATGTAAAAAACGGAATGTAATAGCACTAGCCACTACCCGGATCAATTATTAGCCAGCTCAATGAACAGAGCAGAGCGAGCGCAGAGCAGTCTCACCCACGCAGCGCAAATCATTATAAACAGCGCTGTGAGAAGCATGGACCGAAACTCATTTGAATTTGGCTATGAAAAAACCCTATGAAAACCCTTACTGTCTCATGCCTTGGTGATTTAATGAGTTTAAACCATATTTAACAGCACACCATTATAAACAACACTGACCAGAACATAAATTATAAGGCTGTGCAATACACATCACCACCCTAACAAAATTGTACCTTGGATTTACTATAGTAACACTTAGTGTTCCTAAATAATTAATTTCTGTTACAATTATGTCAGTTTCAGAAAGTTTCTATTTTGTTTTTATAGTTTCTAAATGTATAGTTTGTCAGTTATAACAAAAATGCCATAGTTTATTTTGTTGAATTGACTTACTATCATAGTGAGGAGCCATGCTTGGTTTTACCAGTGACTACCTGTGATCTAGTTACAATTATCACTTAAAATTATGGACACTAATGGAGGAACTATGGCAACTTTTCATAATTATTATGGAGCAAGCAATCAGTTTTTCTTTGGTGTAAAATCTGTTCTAGAACAATAACTGGCTTTCAGAAATTAAAAGAGATGACTGTACTTCAGTAGGATCAGAAACGGAATATTTAAATTTAGCCCATGTATAAATAAAATTTTACAGATGTTACTGTTGCATCAAGTCAAAATCAGTGCTATACTGTCTTACTGTATGTGCATTTCAGCAACAAAATAATATAAAATATATAATAATGCCACTATTTTTATTAGTTTCTATCATTAATTATTTTTTTAAATTAAAGACAAAAAAATGTTTATTTTTCCACTGTTGCTACCAAATCAGGTGCTGGTGCCAACATCTGTAGAACCTGGTGGCACCCATATGTTAGTCTGGAGCCCTGTGGTGACGTATGTTCTGTTAGATAGGTTTATATTTTCTATTTGTGTTTATGTTTAATAAAAATAGTGAAAGTGATTTTCTGAGCACTTCAAGTGTCAAAAGCTCCCAGTTAATAATAAACAAACATGACAAGTCGAATATGAATAACCCATCTATAATGATTCTACGGTAATTTTAAGCTATTACTCCACCGACGTGCGTAAATACGGGTCCGGCCTTGCAGGCTCGTGGACACAGCAGCACCGCTGCTGAAAAAAATCCTAGGGGAAACACTGTGGTTGCAGGTAATATTTGGAGGAGGGACACAAATATATGTAGTGCAAGATGAGTCACAAGCTTTTTTGGTAAATTTTTCCGCAAGAGAATGTTCATTTTAAATGTGCATATTTTCTTTAAGTTTATTTTGTCAACTGTTAGGCGTACAAAGCTTAACATACATGGACTAAAAGCCACAAAACTCTCATTTTAATTTCACCGAGTCATTTTAAATGATATTTTATCATATATATATATATATATATATATATATATATATATATATATATATACACACACACACACACACACACAGTACTGTGCAAATGTCTTAGGCACATAAGATGTTTCACAAAAGCATTTATCTTAAGGTGGTTATTTATATCTTCAGCTTTAGTGTGTCAATAGGAAATATAAATGTTAGACTCCCAAACATTACTTTTGCAAAACAGAAAAGATTAGAATAGAAGAACAGGGAGCCCTGCAACAGATGTCATGAACCCCACAAAGCCCCCCACTGAACATTGTGTCAGTCTGAGATTACATGAAGAGACAGAAGCAACTGTGACAGCCTAAATAGATAGAACTGTGGCAAATTCTCCAAGAAGCTTGGAACATTCAATCTGCCAACAACCAAGAAAAACTGTGTCCAGGTGTACCTAGGAGAATTGGTGCTGTTTAAAGGCAAAGGTGATCACACCAAATATTGATTTAGCCTTTTTATGTTTACTGGACTTTGTATGACGTTAATTGATAAATGAAAACTATGTCATTATTTTTGAAGACATCCTCACTATGCAACATTTTTCACAAGTGCCTAAACTTTTTGCACAGTACTGTATGTACATATGTATGTGTGTATTATATATATATATATATATATATATATATATATATATATATATATATATATACACACATACATACATACATACATACATACATACACACACACACACACACACATATATTCGTGAGGCTTGTCACGTCTATAGTGTTACAGTTCTTGGGCAGTTTTGTGTTGATCCGGTGGTTCACATACAGTTGCGGTCAAAATTATTCAACCCCCCTGACCAGCAATACATTCTGGTGATGTGAATTAAAACACATCAACTAAAACCTCAGTAAACAGTCAAAGTAAGTTTTTAATACACATTTGAGTGATTTTGAGAACAAAGAGTTCAGTTTACCCAAATTTTAAAATAAATCACAATGGTATCCACAAATGTCATGTCAAAAATATTCAACCCCCAAAGTCAATCATTTGTGGAGCATCCTTTATCCTTAATAACAGCAAATAAATGTTTCAGGTTATTCAGAATTTTTACACATTTCTCATGAGCAAAAGCTTCCAGCTCATTGACATTCTTTGGTTTCTGTGCTGCCACTGCTTCTATGATATCCAAACAAAGGTTTGCAATAGGATTTTAATGATGGACTGAAAGGGCCATTTAAGGACATTCCACGACCTATCCCTGAACCAGATTTTGGACAACTTGGATGTATCCTTGGTGTTACTGTCTTGCTGGAAAGTCCAGTGATCACCGAGCTTCAATTTACACACTGAAAGTATCACATTTTTCATGCCAAAATGGCCTGATACCTGAAAGAATCCATGGTGTCAGTCACATAGTCAGGATAGCCGTTTCCTGCAGCTGCAAAACACCCCCATAACAGGACTGACCCCCCTACATGCTTGACTGTAGGGATGGTGTCGTTCTTGTCATCACCTTGTCATCTTACTCCAGACGTACTGCTGACCCATGGGTCTAAAACGCATTTTCAGTTTAGTGTCATACGTCTATAAAACCTTCTTCCAGGACTCCACAGATCTTTCCTAATTACTTCTTGAATATTCATGTCAACATTTCCCTTGGTGAAGTTTTGCTTTCTTCCACACCCCAAGAAGGTTGCTGTTGTACCATATTTAAAAAATTTAAGAATGGTGCTGCCAACTTTGCCTATTGGAAATTGAAGTACCTTGGAAATGTACTTTTAGCCATGACCTTTCTTGGGGAATGAAATAATCTCCTCTATTAGCTTTTGAGACATTTTATTTTTAATTGCATTTTTTGCATAGAAATACATTTTTGCTTACAACGCTAAACTTAAATAAGTGCCATTGCAGATTGATGACTTAATTTTGTTTTAAAACAATTACTTGTGTAGCCTTACATGTTTAAGAAACAGCTACATGCAATAGGGGTTGAATAATTATGACATGGCTGTATTTAAAAAAAAATCTTACTATTTAGAAATATTAGGTTATATATTCACACTATGACTTTGAATGTGTCACTCAACTGATATAGATGTAAAGTTTAAAAATTCTGGGTCATCAGAAAAGCTTACCTCTGTAAATCCTTACTGTCTTGGGGGGGCAAACTAATAAATTAATTAGTTTGCAACTGTATTAATTTGGCTTGTGGGTCATAAAACTAGCAGTACAACAGTACAACAGAAGGGAGAATGAGGGGGGAGGTGGAATAGTAAAATGAGGAATGTAACAGCTGAATGTTTTGGATGAAGGCCAAACATTTCTACTCGCTCCCAACAGGTGGAAATAAAAAATAAAATATAAAAAATAAAAACAAGGGGCGGTAACATTTAGTACAGGTAGATTTTAAATGTATCAAGCTAACTGGATTGTTGACATACCCAAGACACCCCCCCATGCAAAGGCTAACACTCCATTTGAGTAATGACTAAACTTCAGTTCTGAGGGATGGCTTATGCCATCCAGACTTATTACATGGCTCTCTAATCTGGAATACTTGATTCTGATTGGTCAACTGCAGCATGTTTTATAATGACTGCTAAATAAAAATAACCTCAGTTGTTTTCCAGTAAAAAAAACAAAACAAAAAAAATCTAAATATCCTTAAAACATCATAATTAGTAAAATGATGTAAGATATAAAGTCTTGTTTTAGATGAATCTAATAATTTAATTAATATAATATAATATTTTTTATATATTATTATTATAAAAAAAACAATTTGCTAATGGTGTAAGAAAAATTTGAAAAGGAAAAAGCTTGTTTTCCCTTTTGAATTAAGTTTATTTTTCAATACCACTGGCAAATAGGTTTTTTGTGTGTGTGTTTGTCATTTTGCATCTCAATTAATTGTATCTTGTTATAAGGATGTTTTTACTGGAAAAAGACAAAAATACTTTGTGAAGAGGAGGGGGGCGTGGCCAGGCCGTGATGGTGCATGGCCGGTGCTGAATCAGGTGATATATATATATATATAGAGAGAGAGAGAGAGGACCCAAAAACCTTCTGTAGACACAAACAATTACAAAAAGTACAGTGTTGGCATCAGATGGTAATACCATCATGGCTGATATATTCCATGGTATTTACATGGTACTCCAAGTACTTCAAGGAATATCATGATATTAGCATAGTACATATCCAAAAATCTTGGTAGTACCATGCTCAAAAAATATGGCCTTATGTGGGTCAAAGACAAAAATCAAGACAAGGTCTGCAGTAAGGGAAAATGAAAATACATTTGCAGAAATGCAGAAGAAAGCAATTTAAATAGCAAGAGAAAAAGGTAAAAGGGGAACGGAAAGGACAGTGTGTATAAAAGCGTGAGAGAGGCTTGGTTTAATTACAGATGCATTTCTTCTTTGCCGATGTCTCTGAGGTAGACTCTACTATAAATAGCATCTGGGGGAGGACAATTTAGTGATGGCACATCACTGGCCTTGGAAGATGAGTGTGCGCGCGCACACACACAGCTTCTGTGTGTGTGTGTGTGTGTGTGTGGGTGGGTTTGGGTGGTTTGAGGAAATTGTTTTAGGTTACAAACTGGTAATTACAAGGGTATAATGCATAAATGTGGTTTGAGGACATTTCTGGTGTCCCCATAATTCAAATCGCTTAAAGAAAAAAAATAAAGAAATAAAGAAAAAAAACATACATGAGGGTTAGGTTTAGGGGTGGTGTTAGGGGATAGAATCTATAGTTCATACAGTATAAAAATCATTGTCTATGGAGAGTCCTCAGAAGGATAGCCGTACCAACGTGTGTGTGTAAAATCATTCTGAAGATTGGCAATGTCAGTAGCCATAAATTAATCACCCATAAAAAGAATAAAATATTAATATTTCAGCCTACTAAATTGACCTAGCCAGAATAACATAGTAAACTAGATAGTAATCTAGTGTTCTGAGTGTTTTTAGCACACTGCTATCCACCTTTTTCCTGAACGCTGAAGTGTTTCATGGTTCATAACGGAAGCCAGTTTTCATTTTCAAGTCTCCCGTGTTATCACTTGCAATGGCGTATATTTTTACGTGATAATGTGATGTTTACTGTAGTAAATTTGTAAAAAATTGCCAATAAAAAATAAAAAATAAAATAAAAACATGTGGCTTCATAGTTGCACAAGTTGAGGCTGAACTAATTTTTCTCCATCTAACACTTAAAATGGTTGTTCACCATCTGTATTGCTCCTTCCAGAAGTTTTTACATTGCTTCTTATGGAGACCGGAACCAGAAAACTGTCCAGCGGCAATAAGAATCAGCCCAGTTGTTGCTAAAGAAAACTGTGGATATGGTTGCCTGGTTGTTGCGAAGGTGTTCTGTGGTTGCTTACTATGTTAAAAGAGCCCACTCACAAGTCTAACACTTTTTGCAGGGACAAAAAGCAAACAGAGCCTGAATCACTGGCATTCAAAGACTGGATTTGCCCGGTTTATCATCTGACAGTCAAAAATGTCTGATCAGTTAAAAACAAATAGTAAAAGCACACCCCTCCAAAGTAAGCCACATGATGTTTGAGGTATCATTCGAAGCACAAATAGTGTGTTACGAGTTAAGCACCAAAGTTTAATACTTAGGATAAGGGATCTGAACAAACCCCAATTAAGAGCGATTTTATTTTAGTGATGTGTGCCTTAGCAAACACCAATACTCATATTTCCTGTGAGATAAAACATTTGTACACTACTATGAGATATAAAGAGTCTTTGGCAACTTTCAAAGGTTGGGGTTATGACAGTTATTAACTGAACCATTTGGCAGACATTATCCCAATAGGCAGCTAGGATGCCATGTACTATTAAGTCTTAAACTGAACTTCAACCTAGGGCTGCTTGATTATGGCAAAAACCATAATCACGATTATTTTGGTCAATACTGATATCACAATTATTTAACATGATTACTCATTAACTTTGGAAACATCATGCATTTATTGAACTTTTAAAAAACTTGTCTTTTTAACTGTGGATTTCCTTGAATTTGAAATGTAAACTGCAATAGGGAGGAGGCTATTGTCATATGATAATTATTTTATGTTAGGTATGGTAGTCAAATAAAGGAAAGACTCCATCGCCATCATTTACAGCAGGGGTGCTCACACTTCTATGGAATGAGGTCTACTTTTTCATCATGTTATTGCCGCAAGATCTACCATGTAAATGAAAGGCTATACAGTTGAAGTCAGAAGTTTACATACACCTTAGCTAAATACATTTAAACTCAGTTTTTCACAATTCCTGACATTTAATCGTAGAAAACATTCCCTGTTTTAAGTCAGTTAGGATCACTACTTTAATTTTAAGAATGTGAAATGTCATGGGGGCCTGGGTAGCTCAGCGAGTAAAGACAAATGACTAGTTCACATCCAGGGCGTGCTGAGTGACTCCAGCCAGGTCTCCTAAGCAACCAAATTGGCTCGGTTGCTAGGGAGGATAAAGTCACAAGGGGTAACCTCCTCGTGGTCGCTATAATGTGGTTCTCGCTCTCAGTGGGGCGCGTGGATGCCGCGGAGAATAGCGTGAAGCCTCCACACGTGCTATGTCTCTGCGGTAACGTGCTTAACAAGCCACGTGATAAGATGCATGGATTGACGGTCTCAGATGCGGAGGCAACTGAGATTTGTCCTCCGCCACCTGGATTGAGGCAAGTCACTATGCCACCACAAGGACTTAGAGCACATTGGGAATTGGGCATTCCAGATTGGGGAGAAAAGGGGAGAGAAAAAAAAGAATGTGAAATGTCAAAATAATAGTAGAGAGAATGATTTTTTTCAGCTTTTATTTCTTTCATCACTTTCCCAGGTGGGTCAGAAGTTTACATACACTTTGTTAGTATCTGGTAGCATTGCTTTTAAATTGTTTAACTTGGGTCAAACATTTTGGGTAGCCTGCCACAAGCTTCTCACAATAAGCTGCTGGAATTCTGGCGCATTCTTTCAGACAGAACATCATTATGGTCATTATGGCCAAACAGTTCAATTTTTGTTTCATCAGACTAGAGGACATTTCTCCAAAAAGTAAGATCTTTGTCCCCATGTGCACTTGCAAACTGTAGTCTGGCTTTTTTATGGTGGTTTTGGGAGCATTGGCTTCTTCCTTGCTGAGCAGCCTTTCAGGTTATGTTGATATAGTACTCGTTTTACTGTGGCTATAGATACTTGTCTACCTGTTTCCTCCAGCATCTTCACAAGGTCCTTTGCTGTTGTTCTGGTATTCATTTGCACTTTTCACACCAAACTACTTTCATCTCTAGGAGACAGAATGCGTCTCCTTCCTGAGCGGTATGATGGCTGCATAGTCCCATGGTATTTATACTTGCGTACTATTGTTTGTACAGATGAACGTGGTACCTTCAGGCGTTTGGAAATTGCTCCCAAAGATGAACCAAACTTGTGGAGGTCCACAGTTTTTTTTTTTTCTGAGGTCTTGGCTGATTTCTTTTGATTTTCCCATGATGTCAAGCAAAGAGGCACTGAGTTTGAAGGTAGGCCTTAAAATACATCCACAGTTACACCTCCAATTGACTCCAATTAGCCTATCAGAAGCTAATTGGCTAATTTCCTAAAGGCTTGACGTAATTTTCCAAGCTGCTTAAAGGCACAGTTAACTTAGTGTATGTAAACTTCTGACCCACTGGAATTGTGATATAGTCAGTTAAATGTGAAACAATCTGTCTGTAAACAATTGTTGGAAAAATTACTCGTGTCATGCACAAAGTAGATGTCCTAAACGACCTGCCAAAACTATAGTTTGCTAATATGACATCTATGGAGTGGTTAAAAAAAAAGAGTTTTAATGACTTCAACCTAAGTGTATGTAAACGTCTGACTTTAACTGTACATTATCACAGTACTAAAATTTCAGCAGTCGGTAGTAAAATTTGATGATTCTCAATACCAGCTTCAAACCCACAACAAATAACAACACTAACTAATATATTAATTATGGAAGAATGGTTTCAAGTTCTTAGGTAATTATTCAAGACTAGTAAACAGTCAGTAATAAAATAACAATAAAAAACAGCAATGAATGGAAATAGATTAAAAATAATAGAACAAAAAATACAAATTAAGAATATTCAGTGCTTTTTAAACAGCTTTAAAAGTTTTTAACAGCAGTAGGCTGTCAAGTATTCAAGTAAACATTCAGAATGAAATGCAACAGAAAACTACTTCTGGTCTTCACTGTATGATTATAGTACATTAATACTTTTTAAAGCTACTAAAGTTACCCAGTCAAGAGCAGTGATTGTTTTCTCGTTTTCCTGTTATGGTTGTTTGATTATTATAATGACACACTACACTAGATGGCAGCAGGTCTATTAGTTTACATTTATACTTATTTTGAAATGTATTTGACCATTCAGGTGTGCATTAGCGCGAGCATTTTCAATACACACACACGTTCAGCACACACACATACACCGCCTGTAAATCAAACATGGCGCAGCTATTACTAGATCACTAGCGAATTATAAAATTACATGCTCTGGATTACTTTCAACAGCAGAATAAGAATATTAACTTTCTAATAAGTGACACAGGCCTAGCCTATCACAAATATAGGCAGTTATTTTTTTTGTTATTGACGTTTTAATCATTCTGCTTGTCCGGTCGGGCAAGTAAACTTCTTTCACTTGACCCTTTAAAAATCCACTTGTCCCGGACAAGCGTTAATGTCGAGCCCTGATTAAATATTGTATTCAACATTCTCCGATAACAGGGGCCTGGGTAGCTCAGTGGTAAAAGATGCTGGCTACCACCCCTGGAGTTCGCTAGTTCTCTAATCCCAGGGCGTGCTGAGTAACTCCAACCAGGTCTCCTAAGCAACCAAATTGGCCTGGTTGCTAGGGAGGGTGGTCGCTATAATGTGGTTCGTTCTCGGTGGGGCGCGTGGCGAGTTGGTCGTGGATGCCGCGTTGGATGGCGTGAAGCCTCCACACGTGCTATGTCTCCGTGGCAACGCACTCAAGCCATGTGATAAGATGCACGGGTTGGCGGTCTCAGACACGGAGGCAGCTGGGATTCGTCCTCCGCCACCCGGATTGAGGCGAATCACTACGCGACCACGAGGATTTAAAAGTGCATAGGGAATTTGGCATTCCAAATGAATTTTTTTCTTCTGCAGTACAGCTCCTTAAGTAAATGTACATTGTTTTAAAGGAGTTTTAGATATTATTTTGGAAAACAAGCCAAAAAAGACTAATCAAAAACATATTTTGTTCCAGTGTATAATTGGCTAAGACTACACTCTCTCATCTTTGTTCATTTCAATCCATCTTTAACTCACAAAAACCTAACATTCTCTTCTTAATAAAGCTTGAATCTACGATTTTCTTCATGATAAGATACACACAGTGAACGTGACATATATTATGATTCACTAATCTAGCTGCAGCAAATGCGTGCGAGTGACAAGCGTCCCTGTGCCAGAGTGTGCGTCAGCCGGGAGAAGATTCAATCTCTTCCCCGGTCACATCACGCAACTCATAGATGTGGCGCTGACTACACAGAGAAATGCCAGTTTCAGAGTTTATTTTCATAACCTGCTTCCTTATTATTTGAACTTTAATAAAGGATGCTTTAAAGATATAATGCCGGGGTGTTTAATTGCGAAACGGATTGAGGCACAATGATAATTATGGTGACAATTTTTTAGATTACAATTACAGCTGCCACAATTAACTAATCCTGAAAAGTGTCATTTATAAATGTCTGTGTAGGTCTACTCATTGGAACCAATAAAAGACAAGTCAGTTGCTCGCTTCGGTGTATAATTTATTTAAAATTTGAATAAAATCTTTGTTTTACATGCTCCTAAGACAGCATGTATGCCATGTGTAATTGACCATTTAATCACTGTCTTCATTTACAGATTTTCAGAAACAGTTCCCAGAAACCGTTCATTCTGCATTTTCATGATAGTTAAGACTTGACCTGGTTCTATGGTAATTAAAATGCACCTTACATAGGCTGCAAAGTACTTGCTTTCGGTCACAAGTCCCATCTGGGCTTGTATTTTACATACAAATATTGTCAAGAGGTCCTTTCCCCATTACTGCTGCTGTGTTTTGTGGTGTGCGCGTCAGTGTAATCACTCCAGGCAGACACATCGCAAAGGTTCCACACAAGTCCCACCGTTGTTTTTGCTGGTTTATGCTTTATTAATGGTAATGCGTTAATCGCGCTTAAGAAAAATTAACGCGTAAAATGTTATTGCTCGCATTCTTTAACACATAAATTTTGACAGCTTTAATATATGTGTGTATATATATATATATATATATATATATGTGTGTATATATATATATATATATATATATATATATATATATGTGTATATATATATATATATATATATATATATATATATATATATATATATATATATATATATATATATATATACACACACACACCGATCAGCCACAACATTAAAACCACTGACAGGTGAATTCAATAACATTGATTATCTTGTTACAATGGCTCCTGTCAAGGGGTGGGATATATTAGGCAGCAAGTGAACAGTCAGTTCTTGAATTTCATGTGTTGGAACCAGGAAAAATGGGCAAGCGTAAGAATCTGAGAGACTCTGACAAGAGCCAAATTGTGATGGCTAGAAGACTGAGTCAGAGCATCTCCAAACGGCAAGTCTTGTGGTGTGTTCCCGGTATGCAGTGGTTAGTTTTTACCAAAAGTGGTCCGAGGAAGGACAACCGGTGAATCGGCGACAGGGTCATGGGCGCCCAAGGCTCATTGATGCACGTGGGGAGCAAAGGCTAGCCCGTCTGGTCTGATCCCACAGAAGAGCTACTGTAGCACAAACTGCTGAAAAACTTAATGCTGGCCATGAGAGAAATGTGTCAGAACACACAGTGCATCGCAGCTTGCTGCGTATGGGGCTTCCAAGCCACAGACCGATCAGAGTGCCCATGCTGACCCCTGTCCACTGCCAAAAATGCCTACAATGGGCACTTGAGCATCAGAACTGGACCATGGAGCAAAATAGAAGGTGTCCTGGTCTGATGAATAATGTTTTCTTTTAGATCATGTGGATGGCCAGGTGCGTGTGCGTCGTTTACCTGGGGAAGAGATGGCAGCAGGATGCACTATGGGAAGAAGGTAGGCCGGTGGAGGCAGTGTGATGCTCTGAGCAATGTTCTGCTGGGAAACCTTGGGTCCTGGCATTCATGTGGATGTTACTTTGACATGTACCACCTACCTAAAGTTTGTTGCAGGCCACATACACCCCTTCATAAAAACGGTACTTTTCATGCGCCCTGCCATGCTGCAAAAAACTGTTCAGGAATAGTTTGAGGAACATGACAAAGAGTTCAAGGTGTTGACTTGGCCTCCAAATGCCCCAGATCTCAACTATGGGATGTGCTGGACCAACAAGTCCGATCCATGGAGGCCCCACCTTGCAACTTACAGGATCTGCTGCTAATGTCTTGGTGCCAGATACCACAGGACACCTTCAGAGGTCTTGTGGAGTCCATGCCTCGCGGGTCAGTGCTGTTTTGGTGGCATGAGTGGGACCTACATGATATTAGGCAGGTGGTTTTAATATTGTGGCTGATCGGTGTGTGTGTGTGTGTGTAATATATATATATATATATATATATATATATATATATATATATATATATATATATATATACATACATACACTGTTGTTGGCAGTAGTAGCGGCAGCGCAAAATGGAACGGGACACCTGCTTGTTTACTGTTGGAGTGACGCACTGCAACAGACGCTTCAATTGTAGACAGCATCATTGATTATAGCGTCTGGTGTAGACAGGGTGTGAGTGTTAACAGTTGTGCTTGAGATGAATAGTGCAATATATTCGGATGCAATGTGTTGGATGTGCATTATGTGTAAACCGTGAATTTCTAATTGTCTAATTAGAAACCGTCTAATTACATTTCTAATGTTTTGGTGCTTGTTTATTCTCTTCTGATTGAGTTTCAAAAATGGTTGAATTTGAGGGACTGCACGTTGTTAGCCAATCATAACAGAGGGCATTTACATTGAAGTTGAAAAGGAGGAGCTGAGGCAAAAATCAAGCTTTTCAAAATGATGGTCAGAGACATCCCTGTAAAGATATATTTTACTTTAAACAACCTTCACATCGCATTCCTTCAAAGGTGATGGAAAGTTTACTTGGAATTGCTCTCCGGTGACAGAACACATGAACAATTGCGTTTCAGACTTTACATGGAATAGCAATTTTTTTGCATGCGCAGTAAGGGGAGTTAAGGGTTTTCATATGTTTCCGTGTGGATAAGAAACTTCTGGAAAACACTTTTCAAAACGAAAACACGGTTTTCAAATGTTTCCGGATTAATGTGGACGTACCCTCAGCTGTTGAGAACCCCCCCTCCCCCAACCAAAAGAACAAGATACTTGTCCTTCTCTTGTGGACAGGCATGCTGGGATAAAAATACTTCTTTGCAGGGAGTCAGAGGGGGTGAGGGTGTGTGCCGTCACACCAGGGTGCAAGCCGAGGGTGTTGTGGGTGTAATTTAGGGTACCATCCCAAGAGTTTAGCCCACAATGTGTGAGCACCTCCCTAAAGTGTGTTTTTCTGTAAGCAGAGCACCATTAAATACAGCACGAGCAAACACTCACACACAGACACATGTAAACTGTATGGAAAAGATAGCCTGTACCCTCTAACATTTGATTTATTGCAGGACAGAATAGCGTCTTGGTGACTTGCACTGGATTTGTATGACTATTTTATGTAGAACTTAGACCATCAGTTTCATCACCAATTTAACAACAGTACTAAAACCTTTTTACTTTATGAAGTACCTATAACGTCAAAAACATATCTAACATATTTCAACCCAAAAGCAAAAGAAAGATACGGCAGATGGGGAGCATATTCAGAAAGCTGTTTTAAAAAACAAAAGTTTATTTTTGCAATTCTGTTTAGTGGCACTATTGGTGCAGAAATTTCACACTGCTTTAACAGACCCAATGAAATCATAATAGGAGATTTGTAACTTCATTCATATTTATAAGCTTTTCCTGGTCTGTGACAAACTAAAGGATATTGTATATTTAAAAAATAAGGGACAAGCCCTTCGATACGTTGGACCTTCGAAAATGTCAACATCATGTCAAGTCCTTTAAGGCCATCTTGGTAACTATGCAAACTATTCTCTATGTAAGCAACAGAGCTGTTCATGTTGTGGAACAAAAACCTAGAAGATAATTTGCATTTGAGCCATGGGTTTCCTCAGGAATTTCCTATGGGTTTTCATAATTGCAGTTTATATTTATGAGTAAAATAAGGCAAGTGGTGAAAATTACTTGACTTTAATGTTTTGTTCTAGAACATAAATTACACACAGTCATACCTCAAATGTTAATTTTGAAGCTAATGTGTTTTTAAAAAAAGCATGTTGCTATCACAATGCTTATAAAGGACTGCAACTAACATGATAGTGGGAGACGTGCTTTACAAGATGGACGACTGCTGTAGCCCTCATTTAGCGGGGGGTTAGCAACATGCAATTTTAAAAAGACACAACGGCTTCAAAATCCACAATTGAGGTATGACTGTGTGTAATTTATGTTCTAGAACAAAACATGAAAGTCTCTTCCACATATCTTATCTTACTCATAATTTGAATATCCCTATTCTGAAAACCCACAGCATGGGTTCTGGTCCCATGGAAACCAGGAAGTAATTGTGTTCACAAACAGTGTTGAGCATGATTTGGAGGTTGCATTTTCCCACTACGATTACAATTTTACTCCACTGTCATTTGGGTTTAGGGTTAGGGTTTGGGGGTAGAGTTAAAAAAAATGCATTCCTGCATTACATCATTTACAACTAAAAACAACTCTCATTACAACTCACTTTGGGCTCCACTCTGTGGATATTTGACCCCAAGACCAGAGCTTACATATGCCCATTCATTCATCAATACTTCAGCTACTGTGGGCAATGGTTCGAACTACAGTAAGCATGGGCCAATTTTTGCTGAAAAACTTTTGACCTACTGTCCCTGAATTTTCAGTGCAACCAGTTTGTACAAGTAGAGTTTATATCTGCTTTAATGGGGATCCCCAAAACTTCGGTTTCAATAACATCTTTCGAACCAGGAATAAAATCTGACAACAGTGATATACATTTTGCTTTAACTCAAATCATGCTTGAAGAGTATTTTTCAGGCTAGTACAGATAATGTGCAAACTCATTTAAAATTTAGTTGGTACATAAAAAAAATCTGTTTAAAACTCACTATAGTAAGCCTACACCAATTACTTTACATTCAGAGCTGTCAGGTTTGATTAGGTGGGAAAATTCAGACTTCCTTCATTGATACTTTACACCATGTCCATAAACTAAAAAAGGGTCCAGCGACAGATATGCTTCTTAATTGCTCAAAGGACAGATTTTTCTGATACATGTCTTTTAGAATTTTCTTCTTACTTTTGATGACTTCTGGTACAGCTAGTTAGATGCGCTCTATTATGGTGATCACAGGCAATCATGGGATACCTCAAACCATGAGACTGGGGGAAGTGTAACAGGTAGGGGTGGGCGATATGACCAAAATCTTATAACAATATATATCACAATATAGTAATTTTTTCTGGAAAACCAATACAAATCAGTTAACATAATAAATAACCATATTGCATTGCCTGTTTTTGGAAAATCTAGTCAGTGAAATAATTACTTAAATGAAAACTACTTATATAATTTACTCCTTATTTAGAACTTGACAAATAGTCAAAGTTAAAAATAAAATAAATACTCGGTTTTAAATCAACCTTACCATATAACTCAATTTCACATTATGCCACATTTCAGTCTGGTATGTTGTTAACAAATATTATTGTGAACTTTCCTCTAGAAACTCAAGATCTCTTCTAAGCAAAGTTACAAAGAAAATATAAAAATTGTAGTAAAAATATTTGCAGAAAATACATTTCAAAAATATTTATAAACACTTCTTGCAAATAAAAAGAAAAAAGAAAAAAGGACAGAATTAATGCAGAGCGCATCTTTTGGCTTTCGTAATAGTCTTTAGCATGCTTCAATTTGAGGTGGTAAAAAAGATTGTTTGTATTACCACAAGTGATTATCGTTGACCGACACAGTTTGCAGATTACATTTTTCTAATCTGTGTCAGCTTTTGTGAACCTACACCACAGTCGCACCTGTTTTAACAAGCTCCACTTCATTTTCAATTGATTATATCAGCAATAATTCATCAAATGGTGGAGAAGTACAGATGTGCGGAGTAGTCAAGCGCACCTCGGCATGTTAAAGAGATGATCCAGGTATCTGGATCACAGTGTTCCAGTAGAGTGTGTCAGATCATGGTGGACTGCTGCAACATCCGCTATATAGTGCTCAGAATTTGCCTGCAAAATTAGAATGGCAAAGAATCAGCAACGAGTTTACGGCGTGTTTGCGGCGCTGCCTGATCTGCATAATTCCTTTAGTGAATCTGCCTCTAAACAAACGCGCGCAAAAAAATTTCGGCCACAATTTATTCCCTGCTCAAGCCTGGTTTCAGTCTCATGTGAAGTGTACCCACTGATAGATGCGTACGCGCTTCGCACATGGATATTTACATATCGCGATGTACACTTTATATCGTCGCCACGATATATATCGTCATATATCACCCAGCCCTAGTAACAGGCATGAACAGCTTGGCTCTACAGAACAGGGGAAATAACAGTGATGGAACACCCAGTAATGGTGAGAGGAAGAAGAGCTTGAGAACAGCTGAGACTCCCAGTATGACTTTCCTCACTGCCAGAATCCCTCCTCCAGGCAAAATACAGAGAGCTCCATTCCCTCAGGCTAGTGTTAATTCATTCACATGCTTGTGGTAACACCATCAGCTACACTATCTCTCTTCTCATTAGGAGCTCTGTAAATGCTGTATATTTGCATAAGTCTTGGCATAAAAGATTAGATTTTTTAAGAAAATGTGAGAGGTGCTTGCCCAGTGCTAGGGTATTGCTATGCGGTTGGTTTTCTGAGTGGTTGCTTGGGTGTTACTAGTGTGTGCTGGGTGGCTGCTTACTAAGCCCAACCACAAGTCTTTATGGTATTCTGTTCTCTAGATATGGCTCGGGTCCCTCCTTCAATGTAAGTCTATGGAATGACTTCACCCATTTTTTTACATATTTATAGCTTTGAAAAGTACTGGCACACCTCTACTCGACAAGCTACACAATTTGAGGTAACTGTCATGTCTATAGCATAAAAGGTGCAGGACGAGTTATGCGCCAAAGTTTAATAATTACTGTAAATTAAGGGATGTTGAAAAATCCGTAATCCCAGCTCTAGGCAATAGTGATAGTGATGCTTGCCTTAGCAAACATGACTAATGACAATGATGGTCCAATTGAACTAAACTTTATTTGAATTTAAAGATTGAGTTTTAAAGATTTGAAATCAAAGTTATTCTAACATACTACAATTTGAAAAGCATACCATAGAAAAATACCATAGAGATCCCTCTGATGGGTTTCTGACATCATTTATTCAAACAAGAAAAACAAAAAAGCTAATTCCTAATGGATTCAAAAGGAGAAAAGTGGATCCATGCCAGTTGTTGGGGATAAGTTCAATAAACAGAGACTTAAGAATAGTTACCACTACCCCCACCAAAAAAAAAAAAAAAAAAAATACAAAAAAAATCTGTGATTATTTACTTACCCTCATGTTGTTCCAAATCTGTACGCTGTTATTTTTTTCTGTAGAACACAAAAGGAGAATTTTGAAGAATCTTTAAGCAACTCTTTTGAACAAGAACAATAGACCATGGCAGTGAAGCTCCAAAAGTAGTGCAAACGACTGGTGCACTATATTCCAAGTCTTCTGAAGACATTCGATAGCTTTTTGTTTGGAATACATGGAAATTTAGTTGTTATTCCCTGCTACTCTTCCCCTCTGCCAAATCCCTGAAATCGCATTTGTGTTTAGAGTCAAGTTTGACATTATTAATGCTAAACGCCATTGGTTCTTGTGTTATCGAACACGACTAGCCAGCCCGAACATGTGGAATTTAGAATGACACTTGAGAAATGTAATGGAGGGGAAGATTTTCAGTGAATAACCTAAATTTCTGTCTGTTCCTCACATTAAGCTATAAACAAGTCTTCAGAAAACTTGGAATATATCTAGAGCCCTAAGATTTCCGAGATGCAGAAAACATGGATGGAATCATGGAATCCGGTCATCAAAATGGAATTAACTATAAAATGTGGAATGTCAAGGAATTTTACATATTTGGGATAAAATTAATGTATGAATGCAAAAATAATACAATTAAAATGATATGACCTAGTGTGATGATTAAACCACAAAAGGCTGTGATTTGATTAAATAAATATACAGTCTGCATGTGCTGCGGGCTTCAAAATAATGTGTGAAGCTGGCTGCTCATACACCGATAACAGACTGTTCCCGTTTAAGGCTAAATAGTCTGATCATTTGCATCACAGGTGCTCTGTGTGTAGCAGATTACATTAACCTCGAAGTACGCAGCACATGCAGACTAATATTATATATATATATATATATATATATATATATATATATATATATATATATATATATAAATAATTAAATCACAGCCCTTCATGGTTTAATAAGCATATTAAATCATATTGCGAACTGCTCATCCAGAGGTGGGAAGCTACCATCAAAAATAAACAGAAACTGAAAGGGCTTCACTCCAAAATAAAAGCTCAATTGAACTAGATGCATGAAATTGAAGAAATTGTGAAAGAAATACATCACTACTAAACTCAGCAAAAAAAATGTCCCTTTTTCAGGACACTGTATTTTAAAGATAATTTTGTAAAAATCCAAATAACTTTACAGATCTTTATTGTAAAAGGTTTAAACAATGTTTTCCATGCTTGTTCAATGTACCATAAACAATTAACGGTCGTTAAGACACTAACAGCTTACAGACGGTAGGCAATTATGGTCACAGTTATAAAAACTTAGGACACTAAAGAGACCTTTCTACTGACTCTGAAAATCACCAAAAGAAAGATGCCCAGGGTCCCTGCTCATCTGCGTGAATGTGCCTTAGGCATGCTGCATGGAGGCATGAGGACTGCAGATGTGGCCAGGGCAATATTTTGCAATGTCTGTACTGTGAGATGCCTAAGACAGCGCTACAGGGAGACAGGAAGGACAGCTGATCATCCTCGCAGTGGCAGACCACGTGTAGCAACACCTGTACATCTGAATATCACACCTGCGGGACAGGTACAGGATGGCAACAACAACTGCCCGAGTTACACCAGGAATGCACAATCCCTCCATCAGTGCTCACTGTCTGCAATAGGATGAGAGAGGCTGGAATGAGGGCTTGTAGGCCTTTTGTAAGGCAGGTCCTTACTAGACATCACCGGCAACAACGTTGCATATGGGCACAAACCCACCTTCGCTGGAACAGACAGGACTGGCAAAAAGTGCTCTTCACCGACGAGTCACGGTTTTGTCTCACCAGGGGTGATGGTCGGACTCGCATTTATCATCGAAGGAATGAGCGTTACACCGAGGCCTGTACTCTGGAGCTGGATCGATTTGGAGGTGGAGGGTCCGTTATGGTCTGGGGCGGTGTGTCACAGCATCATCAGACTGAGCTTGTTGTCATTGCAGGCAATCTCAACACTGTGCGTTACAGAGAAGACATCCTCCTCCCTTATGTGGTACCCCTCCTGCAGGCTCATCCTGACATGACCCTCCAGCATGACAATGCCACCAGCCATACTGCTCATTCTGTGTGTGATTTCCTGCAAGACAGGAATGTCAGTGTTCTGCCATGGCCAGCGAAGAGACTGGATCTCAATCCCATTGAGCACGTCTGGGACCTGTTGGATCGGAGAGTGAGGGCTAGGGCCATTCCCCCCAGAAATGTCCGGGAACTTGCAAGAGCCTTGGAAGCGTGGGGCACACATCTCACAGCAAGAACTGGCAAATCTGGTGCAGTCCATGAGGAGGAGATGAACTGTAGTACTTAATGCAGCTGGTGGCCACACCAGATACTGACTGTTACTTTGATTTTGACCCCCCCTTTGTTCAGGGACATATTATTCCATTTCTGTTAGTCACATGTCTGTGAAACTTGTTCAGTTTATGTCTTAGTTGTTGAATCTTTTTATGTTCATACAAATATTTACACATGTTAAATTTGCTGAAACTAAAAGCAGTTGAAAGTGAGAGGATGTTTCTTTTTTGCTGAGTTTATATAGTGAAATGTAATATTCAATGTAGTAGTAGTAACGATAATAATAATAAATCAATTCTAATTTGATTATATTTAAGCAATATCTCACAAGCAAGAGTGCTATCAATAATTTCATTAATACTGTGATGCTCTGCTGTGCAGCTCTATATTTAACAAAACATAAATCCAACGATGTGTTTTGAATTCTGCTGTGAGGATCTGTATAGAAACACTTCATTTGATAAACAATAATGCAATGGTATGTGGAAAAGTAATTGTTCTGTTTTCATTTAATGTAAGTTCTAAAAGTTCATTTGATTACAAAGTTCAAATGTAATTTTAAAACACGCAATTCAGAAAGAAAGAAAATGGAGAATACAGAAATTTGGGGAAAAAAACGGAATTTGAAAAAAATTAAATAAAATGGATTTCATAGGGCCCTATATATCACACAAGTCGTTTAGACTACTTTCACGCTCTTTAGTGCTTTTTGGATCTTGACAGATGTGTGAAGTGGTCTACCAACTGTCGTTGTATGGAAAAAGCAGCAGAAAATTTCTCCATTTGTGTTCCACAGCATAAACTAACAGCAGGGTCAGTAAATAATTACAGAATATAATTTTTTTGGGTGAACTACTCCTATAAGAACTTAGTACAGGAGGTGCTTATGGGATGGCAAGTCTTCCATTTTAAAAAATGTGAATGAAAGTAACTGTTCCACTGTTGTACTTCAATTACAATGTTGTGAACCTCAAGCCAAACATGCTTGAATACACACACTCAAATCGCATTTCAAGGCTGTGTAAATGGGGCACAAATGAGCGGGAATTTTCATTGATGAAACACAGAAAATAGGTCATTGTTGCGCATATGAAAGCATCACTGTCACATGGTTGGGCTCCTATCAGTGAACAACGATCCTTTTCATCCGTTTGTGATAAACATGCTCTGAGATCCTACTAGCCATATGAGGAACATGGCTCAGGGTAGAGCTGTGCGTATGAAAACGTGTAAACCAGTAAAGATTTTGGAACTGTTTTATATGTCCACAATGCCTTCGAATGTGTCTCATCCTATTAAAATCAGAACTAGTCAGTTTTACAGTCTAGTGTTTTTCATCCAAGTTTTTCATTGTGTGAAGCTGTTTTTGCATCAATGCCAGACTTAGCATTCTTTTGTTATGAATGGTCTTATCTTTTGGTTGGAGTCCATTAAGTTCCAAACAATGTGAGAACATAACCAAATGAAGAGTAACTTCCATTTGTATAGTGTTTAATTGCACTGTATTACCACATTATCCATAAATCGGCATTGCCACATGATAAATGTTCCATTGTATTTCCAGCAAAAATTACTATTAGGGTTCTCACTGTCAAGAAAAACCTAATGGAAAAAAGTAATGGAAATGAATACAATCTAAGAAGTCAAGGAAATTTCTGTAGTGAATATAATTTAGTCTAGTTATGCTCAGCTCTAAAATATTTCATTGATTAGTAGTTGTGGGATTCAAACGAAACCTGTCAAGAAAATGTCCTGGTCATATTTCACATGGGTTTTTTGGATTGTGACATTATTTTCATGACACTTAAAACACACTTTACCAACCAATTCTAATAACCACAACACTTCCAGATGTTTACTATTCCCATTGCTTTCAATAATGATTCTCATTATCGTTATTTTTACTATATTATATTAAAAAAAATGCTGCTGTACTGTGATTTAAATAGCTGATTACAATCAACAAAAATGAAAGGCTGTACCAAGGGAGTGCTACTATGATGTATTAATACTTTACAATTTAAATAATATATACAGTATATTATTTTTTTTCTAGCTGTAGTAATGAGAACTGGGGGGTAACTGCCATGAAAATAATGTCACAATGTAAAAAACCTTAAAGAACTATTTAAGTTCAATAGTTAAGCTTAAATAACAGCATTTGTGGCATATTATTACCAAAAAAAAAAAAAATAGACATCCATACTTTTCTTTAAAAAAAAGAAGCAAAAATCGAGGTTACAGTGAGGCACTTACAACGGAAGTGAATGGGGACAGTTTTTGGAGGATTTAAAGACAAAAATGTGAAGCTTTTACATTTATAAAAGCACTTACATGAATTCTTCTGTTAAAACTTGTGTATTACTTGAGCTGTAAAGTTGTTTAAATCACAATTTTTTTACAGCCATTTTAGGGTTTGTTGACATTACATTGACATTTTTTATCCTGGACAGACATTAGCAAAGGTAACAGAAATTAATTGGTCAAAAGATGTGGGAGCCCTGGACTATATTGTGATATATTCCTTGATATATACCGTGATCTAGAATTACTAACACCGTCACAACGCCCAACCCTAGGTCGGGGCTCATCGGGATTGTTAGGGTAGCTGCAGTGCAGACAGATCAGCATGATAGCTAACACAGCAAAATCAACAACAAATAGTAACATGTTAATCTGGGCTAATCCAAACAGACATGCATCAGGGTGCAAATATCCAAAAGATCTTGACCGTTGATCCTGATCCTTTTATCTCTTCACTCCCCATCCTTCCCTCCATCACTTTCAACCTCCTTCCTGCTCCCACGGGTGAAGTAAGAGCAGCCCGGTAGCCGTGCAGTTGTGACCGTTTCTCTTATGTGTACATTTTTTTTCTATTACTCAGTCAAGGGCAGGGCTCTCTGGGATCCGATGTTGCAGACACATTGCAGTCATCAGAGAAAACATAAGCCTAACGGTCAAATCATTATTTTACATCATCAGCTATGTTAACGCACTCATGAAAGGGTTTCTGACATCATTACAGCTGTTTTTTGCAACATACTATCGGAAAATCTAACGTAACTTAACATTGCATTGACAAAATTGATAGGTAACGCTTGTAGAAACATGAAAAGCACACACACAGGCCAGGAAGAAAAAAACCCTGTTTAGCAACAAGCCTAGGCCTTATTTTTGATACAAAGCACCACTAGAAAAAATAGGGATCATTCAGGGGCAAAGTGGGGCATTTTGACATTATGAACATCAGCTGATAACTAGGGCTGGATAAAAATATTGATTTTCTTGATCACTCATTTGAGTGATCCCGATATAGAATCTCCCTTGTGTCAGTTGTAAAATCTATCAACAGTCTTAACAACGGATAATAAACTATTTCTATTTCTTAGTAAATTTTGAGCTGTCACTAAAATTTTCAGGGCCCAGGACAAAATTTTCACCACAACTGTACAGAGCCAGTCTGGCCATTCTCTGTTGACCTCTCTCATAAACTAGGCATTTCTTTCCACAGAACTGTAGCTCACTGGATGTTTTTTGTTTTCGGCACCATTCGGAGTAAATTCTAGAGACTGTTGTGTGTGAAACTCCCAGGAGATCAGCAGTTACAGAAATACTCAAACCAGCCTGTCTGGCACCAACAAACATCCATACGATTATCTAATCAGCCAATCATGTGGCAGCAGTGCAGTGCAGTGCATACAATCATGCAGATACAGGTCAGGAGCTTCAGTTAATGTTCACTTAAATCTTCAGAATGGGGAAAAATGTGATCTCAGTGATTTGGACTCTGGCATGATTGTGGATGGAAATGATTTGTTGATGAGAGAGGATGAGCCAGACTGGTTCGAACTGACAAAGTAACTCAAATAACCGCTCTGTACAATTGTGGTGAGAAGAATATTATCTCACAATGCTATTCCGAGATGCGGGTTGGTGCTGTTTTGGCGGCACGAGGGGGACTTACATATTATATTAGGCAGGTGGTTTTAATGTTGTGGCTGATTGGTGTATCAGCATTATATTGGCCATCAGCATCCTGCTCTCTAGATGTATTGGCTATTGAAAAACCCAATACAGGCAATGCTTGTAAAAATATGAACAGGCCTAGAATAAAAACTCAAGGTTTAGCAGAGTACATAGGCCTCATTTTGCAAAGCAATCTCCAAGCACCAATAGGGATAAACAGGATCCATATAATACGTCATATTCCTCAAGGTTGGAGATTGTTTTCATATTAATTTCATTACCTTTCTTTCAAGAGGCCTCTTGCTACCGTAGCTTGCAGAGAACCGGTTTGACCTTGAAAGGAAAGGGAGGAAGACAGGGAGGGTTGGGGCGGCAGAATGCGAGCTCACGCATCACACATCGAGGAACACCCATCCCAGTGAAGAAGAGGTGCTACAGAGTTTAGCATTGCGTTCGTTTGACCGAGGCACACAACTACAAGAAAATAGTTTCATGCAAAGCTGGTTACTAAGCAACTGGGTGTTTAAGAAATTACAACCTCCGACAATAATTATGGACAATTTGCAGTTCTGAGGCGAATATTCACACATATTGCATTGCAAAACAAGGCAATATAGTCCTGGTTACTGTATGAAATATACTACAGTACAGTTCAGAAATATAAATGACCTCAAATAAGAGGATAAAAAGGATCACTGGTGCATCTTTCCACAATGTTCCCCTTAACCCAAGGGCGTAGATTTGGCTTGAATATTGGGGGGGTTACAGTGTGAAGAATTTACATGTTTCCATTGATCATGGTATTAATATTGGGGGTTGGGGGCATATCCCCTGAAATCTATGCCCATGCCTTAACCCTTAACCCTTAAACCCCCTAAGAGAACAAATTGTGTCTAGGGATGTGGAAATTTCCTCTCATCCTCTTGAGCCGGCCTGTGAACCACAGCAATGATCATTTGCATATCAGAGGCTACATCACTACGGCCGAGAATGATTGACATCTCAAATATTCTAAGAACATTTTCGCACTAACTGACTATTCCAAAAGGCAGTGCGAATTTTAGCTTTTATGCTATCCATTTTCGCTGTATTAATGAGGCAGGAACCACTCACAATTACGGAAATCTAAAACTAGTGACGCTAAATGAACGTGTAGGAGATGGTGCGCGAGTGCAGGTGCGAATTCGCAACAGCGATTTATCGCGTTACGAAAAAACCGCCGCTTGAATTACCCCCACACATTTCACATCCAATGTGATAGGCCTACTGTAGAGAGCGCAGTAATGACATTTTGTAAAGTCTATTCATAGACCTCAAGCCTCCTGTGAAACTGCATGATATGTACGCGAATATCGCAGCCACGCTGTTAAATTAAAACCCGATTAATAGCTGAAATCCCTCGATGTTTGAAGGTCGCGTGACAGGATTCATAATTAAGTAACGGTACTAATGGTAATTTGTGGACTACTGCAACATATATGGATTCATTTAGGCAAAGACTTGCTTGACAACATATCAATAAGCGCCATCTAAACCTTTTTAAATACAGACTCGTTTTAAGCTGACATCACATTTTTTGAAAGAGGATTCCTCACGAAATATCTGCGGTCGATTTCCAGTGCTTTTACATAAGGCGTCTGAGTGACTTACAGCCTGTGGACATTGTCTAAATCAACCGTTTTATACATTGGTATTAATTTGTTTATTGTCTGGCATTGATACAACGCCGAGAAACCAAGGAGATGAGTGGTTATGGTGAATTGCATGCCACATAATAACGGATTGTAATCGACAGCACAGGCATACAAGCCCATGGCATGTCTGTCTTGTATTTTGGGTTAGAAATGTCTAATATAAAACCTTGTCAATGCAACAGAGCTTTCAATGAATTGGGGCAATTCTTGTATGAATTCCATTTGGCACTGAAGATATGCACCAGTGTATTTAATAACGCGTTTCTGCCTGCTGCAAAGCACGAGCTAAATCAAAGATAGTTTAATTAATATCGTTTCGAAATCTGAACATCAGTTTTTAAGGTGGGCACTTCAACACTCGTCAAATAGCAATTACTCACCCCAACTACTAGCAGTGCGCCCGATGAATTCCCCCGTTCGTGGGTTATAGATAAAATCTTTCCAACTCGTCTGTTTCTCGTCAGCTTTCTCCTCTTTGTTGGCCATGGCGTGAATAGGATGAATAAACCAGTTTGAGGACGAATCAAAAAAAGCGTTGGATCAGGCTTGCCACCTTTTTGTTATGAAATAAATGAGGTGCACAGTCTTCCCACGCGGGTCGAGACTGCAGCAGTGAGTGGCACGCTCAGGATCTCAGTGGCGGCGTTTGAAGCGCTAAGACGCATGCGCAGCCGCACCGCAATTCCAAGAGCCGCATCCAAATGTAGAGCATTGATTCAACATCATTTCTGCAAGATTTACGCAAACTCCCATATAGAGGTGATACCTCTATATGGGAGACTGGGGCTAGTTGTAACCTGATTTTGTTGCAGGCGAATTTCTGTAAACACTTACTTTGAAGTTGTGACTTCAAAAAGCTATTGAACATTTCCACCATTATTCTTTAGCGGGGAAAGTTGTCACAATGGGATCCTGCTATTTAATGCCACGGATTGGAGAAGAATATCTTAGTATTTCATATTCAATCTACTATCTGTATTTAAAAAGTATTACAGCCAATTTAAAGGATTTCCAGCTAAATTTAATCAGTAACACAATTCTGAAACACAATTCATAGACCAGCAAAGATGGAAAATATAACTAAAATATAAAGTGGTTGTTTTGGTCAACAGAAATCACAATAACAAATTGTATAAAATTGCAACACAAAATAAATGTGACAAATTGCCCCAGTCTAACATTTAAAAAATACCCTTGTCCTAGATCACAGTTTATCCCTTAGGTAAAATCTACATTATAGTTTACTTTTCCCTTAATGCATCATAATGTATGTATTTGGTTTCATTGTGCTCTCTTGTTTACTCGAGAGCTATTACAAAAATTATATTGGATTTTTAGTTTTGATGATAGAATTCACAACAAAATGTGCATTTATACAACCAGTCTTTTAACTTAAAACCTTACAGTTACTGAGATATACACTTATCGAACACTTTATTAGGTAAACCTGTACGCCTACTTATTCACGTGATTGTCTAATCAGCCAATCGTGTGGCAGAAGTTTAATGCGTAAAATCATTCAGATATGGGTCAGGAGCTTCAGTTAATGTTCACATCAACCATCCAAAAAGTGAAAAAATGTGATCTCTGTGATTTGGACCGTGGCATGATTGTTGGTGCCAGACGGGCTGGTTTGAGTATTTCTGTAACTGCTGATCTCCTGGGACTTTCACACACAACAGTCTCTAGAGTTTATTTATAATGGTGCCACAGACATCCAGCGAGCAGCAGTTTTGTGGACAGAAATGTCTCATTGATGAGAGAGGTCAACGAGAATGGCCAGACTGGTTTGAGCTAACAGAAAGGCTACGGTAACTCAGATAACCCCTCTGTACAATTGTAGTGAGCAGAAGAGCATCTCAGAATGCACAACACGTCGAACCTTGAAGCGAATGTGCTACAACAGTAGAAGACCTCAGTTATCTGAGCTACTGTCTTTGTCAGCTCGAACCAGTCTGGCCATTCTCCGTTGACCTCTCTCACCAACAAGACTATTCCATCCGCAGAACTGCTGCTCACTGGATGTTTTTGGCACCATTTGAAGTAAACTCTAGAGTTTGTTTTGCATGAAAGTCCCAGGAGATCAGCGTTTACAGAAATACTCAAACCAGCCCGTCTGGCACCAACAATCATGCCATGGTCGAAATCACTGAGATCACATTTGTTCCCCATTCAGATGGTTGATGTGAACATTAACTGAAGGTCCTGACCCGTATCTGCATGATTTTATGTAGTGCACTGCTGCCACACGATTGGCTGATTAGACAAATCACATGAATAAGTAGATGTACAGGTGTTTCTAATAAAGTGGTTGGTGAGCGTACTTTTTGTGACACCTTCCCCATGTGATAACTAGTCCGGCTCTCCTATATAGGTTTAAAGTAATGCGCATTATTATTATTTACGGCATTATCCCTTAAATCACACAAAACTGAAGTTGCATGAATCCTTTTATTCATGTTGTTTCTAGACTGCATATCTTCAGAATCAGGTCTGATCTCACTTCAACCCTCTGTGGTCCATATCGTACGACCATTGGAATATTTTTCATGTTTTTTGAAAATTTGGCAAACATTGCCATATATCAACTCTTAACCACAAAGGAAAATGGTAAAAAATTTTAAAAAATAAAATAAAATAAAAAAAAAAGTATAAATTCTGAAAAAGTATCAATTTCTCCTCGAATTCAATTAATATTCCTTTTGAGATGATACATTTACACATTTCAAATGCCTACAAACTCAAATTGAGTAAACCATTATAATTCATCTTTGAATATTATTCTTAAAAGCTCTTATATTAATAGTGAGGATGAGCTAAGTCTGCACTACTCTTTTTGCTCTTTCCATAGAATATGTTCATTTAGACTGAACAGAAGAAACAAATTCATAAATGTATCCACCCCTCTACTAATACAGAAAGAATAAAGGTTCTTGTACAACTGCTAAGATTATTACACAATGCGTATCAAGGTTTAACATTGATATTTAAAAATGTGTATACCAATATGCAACACTTCTAGTATGCTTCAGCTTTAAATACCTTTAAAATAAAAGTTTTTTTGTAGACCAGACCACACCAGTGATAACCAAAATTATATGTTTATATACTGTATGCATACATGTACATAGTTACAATTGCAAACCAAAAAGTCATATTAGTTATCCTGTAAGGTTGAGTCTGTTTAAAATGGCAACTTGAGCGGATCAGGGTAGTTTCCTTTGTATTGGCCACTCTAAATTGTAACAAAAATGTTTTGTTTTTTTAAATCACATGCACGCACGCACGCGCACGAGCACGCGTGCGCACGCACACACACACACACACGAAGACAACATCTCCCAACATGCAACGTTCAAACAGCTTGACGCAACATGTGGACTATCATTATTTCATTTCCCTTCAACTATTGCAGTAAATGACAAGAAGTAAACTATGCAATACAACAAAATGACATTAAATCAATCTATAAAAAAGACAATTTTAAATTTTTTTCTGCAAGGATGTAAATTCCTTCCAATCAAAGAACACAGAAACAGGTAAGAGCAGGACAATACTTTCCGATCCCCAGAGAGAAGAAAATAAAGTGGCCCTAGCCCGCTGGACTATGCTGTTATGTCATATTTAAATATGACCGAAATAAATAGATTTTCAGAAAGAATTTGAAAGTCCTCTGGAAAGGAAGCAGAGAAAGTAAGCATACTGAGATGACTTGAGAGAGTTTAACAGAGGATCTTTCATGAAACATCTGCTAACCTTCATTTATTCGCCCCGACCTGCGGCTCGTTAATCTGATAGCATACTGTAAAAAAGAACCACAGAAATAAAGCAAAATGTCTCTCTCAGAGGCAAAAACTCCACAAAAATAGTGGCAAACTGGGAAAGAGGAAGAGAGAGATTGTGAGGGAAGTTAAAAATATCATAATATAGCGAGGAGTGGCAGCTTATTTCCTGTGTAGCATTCCTCCCTAGCACTGCTCGGGAATCCTGTCCCAGCATAGAGAGAGAGCCGACATCCCGCAGAGCTGAGCTTCACTCTGGGGATGAGGGATTTTCGTCATCATCGTCCTCTTCCTCATTAAAGGAGCTGGGCGTTTGACCGCGAGACTCTGAGGTGTGTGAAGGGGCAGTGCTGCTGTGACTGTGGAGAGAGGTAGGGTTATTAAAATGTTGACCCAAATGCTTAAGCTGTTGGTAATTATAGTAAGAAAGTGTCTTGGTATTTGGGGGGGGGGGGGGTATGTGAGGGCTGGCCTGTCTTCCCAACTCAGCATGTCCTGCATGTATTTATATTCCAAGGAAATATGGAAGGAGATCATGTTATCTCAATCATCTCCTACTATGATTACAAGTTAAACATTTGTGCCACTTTGTAACATCCACGCAAGATTGTGGTAAACATACCTTCTGTGACTGAGAGGTGTTCTGTTGGTGTTTCTGGCCATGTCTGTTGAGACAGAACATTGTGATGTAAAACTTTAATTGAGAAAACTTCTCAACCAGTATCAGAAAGAAACTTTTACATTACGGGGAAATATTTGCATCCTGGATTAAAAATGTTTTTTACCCATACGAGGGTCTATTTTTTTTTAACAATTTAAAACATAAAACCTATGCAATTCATGGGTGAAGCATTGGTTTCTGTACAGGCCAATATTCAATGTCCAAAATTAACTTTAGCCACACCTGCTAAAGAAAATTATTTAAATTAAAAAAAATGTACCAGACATGACACTGCATTTTGTGTGATTACAAATATATTTTAAAATAATATAATTAATTATTTTTATGTCCCTTTGACTATGGAATTATCTATCTGTTAGCTAAGTCATTGAGACCCATCTAGATTTTGTTTCTTTGATTTTTGTTTTGTAGCTTAATGTGTTTTGGAGATACAACACTAAAACTAAAAAAACAATAATAATAATTTTTGGCTTCCTAGCTAAACGTCTGATGGTAAAATTGTTAGAAAATGCATTATGGCCACTGAGATTTAATTTTGTAGTGTTTTAGTTTTTGTATTTCTTTGAATCGATACACTTACATCAGCAAGGGTCAGACTACAATGTTAATCTCATCAACAAAAATGTTCATTTTATATATATATATATATATATATATATATATATATATATATATATATATATATACACACACACACACACACACACACACACACACACACATATATACACACACTGGCAGCCAAAAGTTTGGAATACTGTACAGATTTTGCTCTTATGGAAAGAAATTGGTACTTTTATTCACCAAAGTGGCATCCAACTGATTATAATGTATAGTCAGGACATTAATAATGTGAAAAAGACTGTTCAGAACTTCTTAAACTACTTCAAAAAGTTCTCATAAAAAAAAATCCTCCAAATGCAGCAACGACAGCTTTGCAGATCCTTGGCACTCTAGCTGTCAGTTTGTCCAGATACTCAGGTGACATTTCGCCCCACATTTCCTGTAGCACTTGCCATAGATGTGGCTGTCTTGTTGGGCACTTCTCACGCACGTTACAGTCTAGCTGATCCCACAAAAGCTCAATGGGTTTAAGATCCATAACACTCTTTTCCAGTTATCTGTTGTCCAATGTCTGTGTTTCTTTGCCCACTCTAACCTTTTCTTTTTGTTTTTCTGTTTCAAAAGTGGCTTTTTCTTTGCAATTCTTCCCATAAGGCCTGCACCCCTGAGTCTTCTCTTTATTGTTGTACATGAAACTGGTGTTGAGCGGGTAGAATTTAATGAAGCTGTCAGCTGAGGACATGTGAGGCGTCTGTTTCTCAAACTAGAGACTCTGATGTACTTATTCTCTTGTTTAGTTGTACATCTGGCCTTCCACATCTTTCTGTCCTTGTTAGAGCCAGATGTCCTTTGTCTTTGAATACTGTAGTGTACACCTTGGTATGAAATGTTCAGTTTTTTGGGGGGCAGTTTCAAGAATTGTATAGCCTTCATTCCTTCAAAAAAATTATTGACTGATGAGTTTCTAGAGAAAGCTGTTTCTTTTTTGCCATTTTTGACCTAATATTGACCTTAAGACATGCCAGTCTATTGCATACTGTGGCAACTCAAAAACAACCACAATGTTAAGCTTCATTTAACAAACCAAATAGCTTTCAGCTGTGTTTAATATAATGATAAGTGATTTTCTAGTACCAAATTAGCAATTTAGCATGATTACACAAGGATAAGGTGTTGGAGTGATGGCTGCTAGAAATGGGACCTGTCTAGATTTGATCAAATATGACTTTTTTCAAATAGTGACGGTTCTGTTTTTTACATCAGTAATGTCCTGACTATATTTGTGATCAGCTGAATGCCACTTTGGTGAATTTAAGTACCAATTTCCTTCCGAAACAGCAAAATCTGTACATTATACCAAACTTCTGGCCACCAATGTACACTGAGTAATCATGCTAAATTGCTAATTTGGTACTAGAAAATCACTTGCCATTATATCAAACACAGCTGAAAGCTATTTGGTTTATTAAATTAAGCTTAACATTGTCTTTGTGTATGTTTTTGAGTTGCCGCGGTATGCAATAGACTGTGTGGCGAGTATCCTGTGCGTTTCAGCGTCGCCCTGGGATTGGAGCTCATTTGCCAATCAACCGTGGAATGCAGACGCTGATCGGCGTCACCTGCGAACGATCAGCTGGAGGAGATTTAAATGCCGGAGGAAGAGGAAGATGGTGAGCACCATCTCCAAGGCATGACACTAATCCTCTTCTCTCTTTCAATTCCAGACTCCAGCAACGAGTGAGCGCCGAGCACCGCACGCATTCCGCGGAAACTTCACGAAACACCGGATTCACGAACACAGACACCCCACACGCTCACCCCGTTCTTGCACCGAAGACACCATGCACCATTAAGTTCTCCTTTTACTTATTGTCACAATAAAACACCCCCTTTGTGGGACTGTGCACTTGAGAATAATTGTCTGTGCCTCGTTCATCCTGCCACAACTGGCATGTCATAAGGTCAATATTAGGTCAAAAATGGCAAAAAAACAAAACGGCTTTCTCTAGAAACTCGCCAGTCAATCATTGTTTTGAGGAATTAAGGCTATAATATGCTTGAAACTGCCAAAAAGATTTCATACAAACGTGTACACTACAGTCTTCAAAGACAAAGGACAACTGGCTCTAACAAGGACAGAAAGATGTGGAAGGCCCAGATACAACTCAACAAGAGGATAAGTACATCAGTGTCTCAAGTTTGAGAAATAGATGCCTCACATGTCCTCAGCTGACAGCTTCATTGAATTCTACCTGCTCAACACCAGTTTCATGTACAACAGTAAAGAGAAGACTCAGGGGTGCAGGCCTTATGGGAAGAATTGCAAAGAAAAAGCCACTTATGAAACAGAAAAACAAAAAGAAAAGGTTAGAGTGGGCAAAGAAACACAGACATTGGACAACAGATAATTCAAAAAGAGTGTTATGGATCTTAAACCCATTGAGCTTTTGTGGGATCAACTAGACTGTAAGGTTCGTGAGAAGTGCCCGACAAGTACTACAGGAAGTGTGGGGTGAAATGTCACCTGAGTATTTGGACAAACTGACAGCTAGTATGCGAAGGATCTGCAAAGCTCTCATTGCTGCACGTGGAGGATTTTTTGATGAGAACTCTTTGAAGTAATTTATATTTTTTTCAAATTGTAATAGTAATTTTTCACGTTATTAATATCCTGACTATACATTGTGATCAGTTGAATGACACACTGGTGAATAAAAGTACCAATTTATATAATTATAATATATATATATATATATATATATATATATATATATACACGCAGCATGAGGGGGAACTACACAGTTTTAGGCAGGTGGTTTTAATGTTGTGGCTGATCGGTGTATATATACTAATATATATATATACACATACACACACACACCGACCACTTTATTAGGTACAGTTGAAGTCAGACGTTTACACACAAGTTAGCTAAATATATTTAAACTTAGTTTTTCACAGTTCCTGGCATTTAATCATAGAAAAAAAAAATTCTGAGGTCTTGGCTGATTTCTTTTGATTTTCCCATGATGTCAAGCAAAGAGGCACTGAGTTTGAAGGTAGACCTTAAAATACATCCACAGGTACACCTCCAATTCACTACACATCCTATCAGAAGCTAATTTGCTAATTGTCTAAAGGCTTGACATCATTTTCTTAAAGGCACAGTTAACTTGTATGTAAACTTCTGACCCACTGGAATTGTGATATAGTCAATTAAAAGTGAAAATCTGTCTGTAAACAACTGTTGTTGTACTTGTGTCATGCACAAAGTAGATGTCCTACTTTGGGGGCAGTGGTAGCTCAGCGGTTAAAGGCTCTGGGTTACTGACCAAAAGGTCGGGGGTTCAAGCCCCAACACTGCCAAGATGCGGTTGGGCCCTTGAGCAAGACCCTTGACCCTATCTGCTCCAGGGGCGCCGTATCATGGCTGACCCTGCACCCTGACCCCAGCTTAGCTGGGATATGTGAAAACAAAGACATTTTACTGTATATATGAAAAATGTATAATGTGTGACAATAATGAAGGCTTTCTTCTTCTTCTAAACAGCTTGGCAAAACTATAGTTTGCTAATATTAAATCAATGGAGTGGTTTAAAAAATGTGTTTTAATGACTTCAACTTAAGTGTATGTAAACTTCTGACTTCAACTGTACACCTACTTTTTCATGTGATCTAATCAGCCAATCGTGTGGCAGCAGTACAATCCATAAAATCATGCAGATACAGGTCAGGAAAAAATGTGATCTCAGTGATTTCGACCGTCAGATGGGCTGGTTTGAGTATTTCTGTAACTGCTGATCTCCTGGGATTTTCACACACAACAGTCTGTAGAGTTTACTCGGAATGATGCCAAAAACAAAAAAACATCCAGTGAGCGGCAGTTCTGCAGACGAAAACGCCTTGTTGATTAAAGAGGTCAAGGGAGAATGGCCAGACTGATTCGAGCTGACAGAAAGGCTACGGTAACTCAGATAACCACTCTGTACAATTGTGGTGAGCAGAATAGCATCTGAAGCTGCCTTTCCACTGCATCCGAAAAACGACAGACGATAGACCGGAAGTCATTCATTTCCAATGGAGAGGCATATGGGAGCTACGTGGGCTTGTGACCATCTCCGGATGCGATATTTTCTGCACCATTCTGAGTAAGCTCTAGAGAATGTTGTGTGTAAAAATCCCAGAAAATTAGCAGTTACAGAAATACTCAAACCAGCCTGTCTGGCACATAAAATCATGCCGTGGTTGAAATCACTTAGATTACATTTTTTCCCCATTCTGATGGTGGATGTGAACATTAACTGAAGGTCCTGACCCGTATGTGCTTGATTTTATGTATTGCACTTCTGCCACACAATTGGCTGATTAGACAATCGTATGAATAAGCAGATGTATAGGTGTACCTAATAAAGTGGTCGGTGAGTGCATATGTATATATATATATATATATATATATATATATATATACAGGTGCATCTCAATAAATTAGAATGTCGTGGAAAAGTTCATTTATTTCAGTAATTCAACTCAAATTGTGAAACTTGTGTATTAAATAAATTCAGTGCACACAGACTGAAGTAGTTTAAGTCTTTGGTTCTTTTAATTGTGATGATTTTGGCTCACATTTAACAAAAACCCACCAATTCACTATCTCAAAAAATTAGAATATGGTGACATGCCAATCAGCTAATCAACTCAAAACACCTGCAAAGGTTTCCTGAGCCTTCAAAATGGTCTCTCAGTTTGGTTCACTAGGCTACACAATCATGGGGAAGATTGCTGATCTGACAGTTGTCCAGAAGACAATCATTGACACCCTTCACAAGGAGGGTAAGCCACAAACATTCATTGCCAAAGAAGCTGGCTGTTCACAGAGTGCTGTATCCAAGCATGTTAACAGAAAGTGGAAGGAAAAAGTGTGGAAGAAAAAGATGCACAACCAACCGAGAGAACCGCAGCCTTATGAGGATTGTCAAGCAAAATCGATTCAAGAATTTGGGTGAACTTCACAAGGAATGGACTGAGGCTGGGGTCAAGGCATCAAGAGCCACCACACACAGACATGTCAAGGAATTTGGCTACAGTTGTCGTATTCCTCTTGTTAAGCCACTCCTGAACCACAGACAACATCAGAGGTGTCTTACCTGGGCTAAGGAGAAGAAGAACTGGACTGTTGCCCAGTGGTCCAAAGTCCTCTTTTCAGATGAGAGCAAGTTTTGTATTTCATTTGGAAACCAAGGTCCTAGAGTCTGGAGGAAGGGTGGAGAAGCTCATAGCCCAAGTTGCTTGAAGTCCAGTGTTAAGTTTCCACAGTCTGTGATGATTTGGGGTGCAATGTCATCTGCTGGTGTTGGTCCATTGTGTTTTTTGAAAACCAAAGTCACTGCACCCATTTACCAAGACATTTTGGAGCACTTCATGCTTCCTTCTGCTGACCAGCTTTTTAAAGATGCTGATTTCATTTTCCAGCAGGATTTGGCACCTGCCCACACTGCCAAAAGCACCAAAAGTTGGTTAAATGACCATGGTGTTGGTGTGCTTGACTGGCCAGCAAACTCACCAGACCTGAACCCCATAGAGAATCTATGGGGTATTGTCAAGAGGAAAATGAGAAACAAGAGACCAAAAAATGCAGGTGAGCTGAAGGCCACTGTCAAAGAAACCTGGGCTTCCATACCACCTCAGCAGTGCCACAAACTGATCACCTCCATGCCAAGCCGAATTGAGGCAGTAAATAAAGCAAAAGGAGCCCCTACCAAGTATTGAGAACATATACAGTAAATGAACATACTTTCCAGAAGGCCAACAATTCACTAAAAATGTTTTTTTTCTTGGTCTTATGATGTATTCTAATTTTTTGAGATAGTGAATTGGTGGGTTTTTGTTAAATGTGAGCCAAAATCATCACAATTAAAAGAACCAAAGACTTACACTACTTCAGTCTGTGTGCATTGAATTTATTTAATACACGAGTTTCACAATTTGAGTTGAATTACTGAAATGAATGAACTTTTCCACGACATTCTAATTTATTGAGATGCACCTGTATATATATATATATATATATATATATATATATATATATATATATATATATATATATATATATATATATATATATATAAATCTGGCACACTGCTGCTACTGCTTGCAAACAGTATACAATTTCTTGATACGTTTCGATCATGCGACCTTCGTCAGGTATTTAACTTTTTTTTTTCTTCTTTTTTTGTTTTGTATTATTTAAAAAAACACCTCTCCTAGGCCTGACTCAACACCCACTGTGTCCGTCTCTTCATCACCCCGCCACAAAATATTCAGTATATAGTATATACATAAAAGGTTTGTTATTCATGAAAACACTTAACTGGCCAGTAATTATATTTTCTCACAAAAGCCAAGTTTTACTAGCATTTGGCACTTTGGTGTGTGTTAATTTTGGACCCTGCTGATATGTGAATTGCAGATTTTGTAGCAGACAGTGGGGATCTCGAATGAAGATTTTAGTGGAGGTATCACGCTCTCCCCACACTGCTGGACTGATTCGGGTGTCTTGTTACCATACATGTGAGAGATGTGGTTGCACCAGTGGAGGAGACCAAACCGCAGTACAGAACAGTGTAAATACTTGAACTGTAGTTTTAGACACATGTTCTACCATACTATGCTTGAGGGCTAGAAAGTGATGAGTAGAAAAATCCTGTATATTGAGATGTCTGCAGTGAAGTAATGTCATTTTTCTTGCTGAGACAAAGAAGCTATTTTACAATGCAGGTCTGCTGCACCAGTATAATTATTCAAAGTGACCTGCAGTGCCTCTTCTGTGAGAGCTTCAAGACAGAGAGAGTTCTGGCCTGTCATATAACTGCCAAAAGATGATAAAATAGCCTGGAAGTTAGAATTGATATTCGTAAAGAAACATGCCAATATTGGGTCCAGACTGACGATGCATGATAGCTATTTTATCTAGTCCTAAGATCTCTGAGAAATGCTGAGAGAAAAAAATTAATCTTGCAGATACATACTAGTGACATAAGTTTCCAGTGACTTGGGCACTAGAGATTTGGCCATGATGAGGTTCTCCGAAGAGCATGTGCCGTTCTCAAGCCCCAAAGACATGCCCATTCGCTTCAGGATCTCAATGTCATCATGGATCTCAAATGTGTTGTCAAAGTTAAAGAGGTATTCACACCTGTTTGGAGGAATAAATTTGAGTTTAGCTGCTGGCAAATTCATTCAAATTCATTTTAAGTCATTTTAAGTCATTGGCATAAAAAAACAAAATGAATTCTGTTTTTTTTTCCCCCAGTAAGATATGACAACTGCGCTTGTTTTACTGCAAACATTGACGAGGATATTAAAAGGGGTCATATCATGAAAAATCTAATTTCTTTTATTGTTTTAAAATGAAAGAGTTCTATGTACTAGGGGTCTGTTCCAAAACCAATTAAACTTCCTCCGGAGGCAGCATTTTAAGGCATTATAGGCGCACTTCAGACGCAAAGGCTGTTCCCAAAGGTTATCAGTGGAAAAATAAATCCAAGCTGGCAGATGAATCAAGATCATTTTTGTTATAAATATACTTATAACTAGTGCTGTCATTCGATTAAATTTTTTAATCTTGATTAATCGCATAATTTTTTTCTAGTTACTCACGATTAATCGCAGATTTTGAAAGTGCTGAATTTTGACACTATATATACTTCTTTTCTTGTCAAAATTAATTTACAGTATTTCCATCTTAGGAAGAAAACAAAACAATATGTAGCAATATAATGCTTTATTAACATTTTCTAAACAAAGCCTTCCACAATATAAACACAGAAATGCACTAAAATATCACCAATTCAAGTCATATTAAGTTTCCTGAAGTCTAAGTGGGAGTTTGACTAACTGAAAGAACCAGTCCCCACATAGGTTGCATATTCATTGCAGTGGGCATTAAATCTCTTAAACTCTCATCATCCACAATATTAATCTGCTGGTAGACTGTGGCTATCTGCATTGATACAGCAATCGTGAAGCTGCGTCCATGATTTGCATCAGGGTGGCAACACCAGCGTCGAGTGCCGCTTTGAATTCACCATGCGTTGTAAATAAGCTGAAAAATACTTGATTTCTGTCACAAGTCCCATCTGGGCTTGTTTTGTACATCAAATAGCGCTTAGAGCTCCTTTCTCCATCATTTTATCACTAACAGGGAAGCGCTGGCAGAGATTCTTTCCGTGGCTCTATCAAAGGAGACTTTAGTTGGTCAACTTTAGTATGATAAGACAGTTCCGCCTATAGAATGCCTATGGGACCTCCGCGTATGCTAAGATTGTAGGCTCTCCTTGGTAGAAGGGCCCTGCGCTGTGTATGTAGGTCCCCCTCGTGCCACCAAAACAGAGCAAACCCGCATCTCTGAATAGCATTCTGAGATGCTATTCTTCTCACCACAATTGTACAGAGTGGTTATCGGAGTTACCATAGACTTTGTCAGTTCAAACCAGTCTGGCCATTCTCTGTTGACCTCTCTCATAAACAAGGCTTTTCTGTCCACAGAACTGCCACTCACTGGATGTTTTTTTTTTTTGGCACCATTCAGAGTAAATTCCAGAGACTGCTGTGTGTGAAAATCTCAGGAGATCAGCAGTTACAGAAATACTCAAACCAGCCCATCTGGCACCAACAATCATGCGATTATCTAATCAGCCAATTGTGTGGCAGCAGTGCATAAAATCAAGCAGATACAGGTCAGGAGATTCAGTTAATGTTCACATCAACCATCAGAATGGGGAAAAATGTGATCTCAGTTATTTCGACCGTGGCATGATTGTTGGTGCCAGATGGGCTTGTTTGAGTATTTCTGTAACTGCTGATCTCCTGGGATTTTCACACACAACAGTCTGTAGAATTTACTCCGAAAGGTGCCAAAAACAAAAAACATCAAGTGAGCTGCAGTTCTGTGGATGGAAATGACTAGTTCATGAAAGAGGTCAACAGAGAATGGCCAGACTGGTTTGAACTTACAAAGTCTACGGTATGCTATTCGGAGATGTTGGTTGACGCTGTTTTGGTGGCACGAGGGGGACCTACACAATATTAGGCAGGTGGTTTTAATGTTGTGGCTGATCGGTGTATATGCTCATTACACTACCAAGTCATTCCTATGGCGTCACCAGTGTTGAAATCAGTTGCGAGTTGAGTCTCCCGGGCACTGTGCATGAAGATTATTTCCCATAAACAGAATATGGGAAATGGCATGTCATTACTTACAGCAGATGATCCCAATTAAAACCAGCCCCAAAACAACGTGCAGAGATGTTGAAATAGTTCACACAGAGCGACATGAGCTTGGTTTGCAACACTAGCCAGGCTCTCAATATCAATATCGCTTGAAGATGCCCGAGTGCCTGCCTAAAGGGGAGTGCAGGCAGTCAGAGATTCTCAGCCGCAAGCAAAGTAACCGGAACAAATTATCTGCAAAAATATCGGCGTAATTCCAATATCAGCGCTATAATAATAATACTGACATTTTGCCGGTTATTGGTCAATAATATATCGGCCCCTGATATATCGTTCATCCATAGTCTATCGTAATGGCCCTAAATGAAAAATAAAAAGGCTTTATTTTCTTTTTTGTATTTAATTTTGGCTTAAATACGACCAGGACATTTTCTTGACAGGTTTCATGAGAATCACCCCATAAGTAAGTGTTACTTGAAGGTTAGCCGATGAGCTTAGTCTCTGTTAATCAACAGAGGGTTTTCCCATTGAAGTCTTAACAGTACAGCAACAAAAACAGTCTTGTTTAATTTTAAAGGTCAGAGGGAGGGTGGAAAATGGTCATGAAAAAGTAAATTATGACTGTTTTAGAAAACTTGTGGACCTTCAGGAAAAAAATAAAATAAATAAATAAATAAATAAATAAATAAAATGTATATTATGACCCCTTTAAGTCAAGCAGATTTTACTCTGCCATTTATCTGCACTGTCTGTTCTGTTTAAACATTTAACTAGGCTCATGGAATCAGCAGAGGTCATTCCTGCAGCATAGATAAAAGGAGACACAAGAGAACGTAGAAAACGAGATGAAAAGGCAGAGGGAGAAATCTCGTACTTATCACTAGAGATGGAGCAGTCGATGACGGTGCGGACGTCTGTGTTGAGAATGAGAAAGGGAAGCTGGATAACGGATCCTGGAGGGGGTGTTGACTGAAATGATGCTTCATTGGCCCGGTTCCTCTGTACCAGATTCTTAAATGCGATCTGCTGCTCAGCACCAAGAAAAGACGCACAAATCACTACATGTATACACAAACCATTTCAGCAACACACGACCCATTCAAGGCCCACTCATTACATTAAATCAGTCACCATGTTGATAAATAAACAGGTTCGCGTAAACGTACCACAACCTCATTTCAATCTCAGGATGTGTGGGAGGGCTGGCCAATGACTAGAACCAAGCCAATGTATTTCATTTAGTCCTCCAGCAGCACTCCTAGAGTCCTGATCGATATCCCAGCAGGACCAAGGCCTCTTTTGATCTCTCCAACATCTATGACTTCATTGCTCTGATCGGTTGCAGTGCAATATGCATCACTTATGCTCGTCTCTAAAACAGTTTGAGTGCTAATGTGCTAAAATGAAACACAGCGAGGGCTGAATGCTTTACTGTAGGACAAAGTGAAGCGTTAACACAGACAGCAGTGATTTTCTGCGACTATGCCTGTGTGCTGGGATTTAATTTCACTGCAGGAGATGGATGGCACTCAAGTGTCTCACTTTGAAAAAAATTTATCAGTATTGGGAGATTGCTGCTTTTCCACAGCTAGCCACAGTTAATATGACTCCTTCCTCTTATCTGCTGTGTTTTTAGTTGTTCTTTCTTCTCTTCCTCTTATATTCTTGTGTTCATTTAGTGGGAAAAAAATAGTTGATTTTTACTGAATTTTACTTGTCTACTGTATCTACTTGGCTATAATGACTGTGTGGTTAAAGGGATAGTTCACCAAAAAATGAAAATTATCACCCTTATGCTGTAACGTTGGGTACGTGGAGATGAAGAGACGCAGGAGTAGATTCTTTCAATCTTTTAATTATAAACGCTGGAGTGGAACAAACGATAACGCTAAACATCACAAAATAACAAAACAAGGAAACACTTCATCAACACAACATAACACTTCAAGGACTGACAAATGAATGGGCAAAACAAGAGGATATTTATACAAAAGGAGCTAATGAGGGAATGGAAAACAGGTGTGGATAATAAGAAACAGATGGACGTGATGAGGGCAGTGAAACATGGGAGATGTAGTCCGGAGGAAAACTTCAAAATAAGAGTCCTTGAAGAACGTGAGGGAGACAGACTGTGACATATGCCATCCCAGATGTGTATGACTTTCTTCTGCTGAACACTAAGTTTTTTTGGAAGAATATCTAAGCTCTGTAGGTCCATACAATGCAAGTAAAAGGTGAACAGCACTTTAAAGCTCCAAAAACACAGACTGTAATAGTAAAATTAATCCATATGTCTCCAGTGGTTAAATGAATGTCTTCTAAAGCGATACAATCGCTTTGGGTGAGAAACAGATCAATGGCTGCATTTACACGGACACCAGAAAGCGGCTTATTGCAAGAAAGTGGGTTATTGTGAGAAAGCAGCGTTCCCGTTTACATGCACTGTAAAAGCGGCGTACTCTTTACTCCCGTACACATGCTGCTCGGTCATTAAGCAGCTTTCTCCACAGCAACGTAATTTTCCATCGACGCTTGTGTAAATAACAAATATGGCATCCGAGGAAGACTTCAAATTGTATTCCTCGTTGCTTCGCATTTTTTCCAGATATTCCAGTATTGCTGTGTTTGTTTCCTTAACTTTCCATCATAATATGCAGTGGAATTGCGCTGAAATAATGGGTAAATGTAAAACTCCGGGAATCCCTCGATGAGCGCATATACGCGAACGTGAGGGACCGTCGATATTTTACATTGGTGTGTATAAATGTGGATGGTTTATATTAGGGATGTGCACGAGTAGTCGTATACTCGAGTATTCGTTCTGCAATAATTATCTGAAAAGTTAAAATACTACATGAATTCACAAAATGTTGCTTTGCTGGCCGTAAATACAGTGGAATGCATGTTAAATCCTGAACACCCAAAGTTAAACTTGCAGTTATAACTAAATGCATAGGGTGGTGCTGAGGACAGAAGTTGATCACATTTGATGAGAGAATGGTGTCGTTTGCCTCCAGGCGCAGCAAAGTTTGGAATTACTTTGATCAAAATGGTCAATATGTCGTGTGGAAACTTTGTCAGGTGAAACTGAGCTATCCTAATAGCACCACCACAATGAGAAACCATATCAAGTTTAAACACAGAACCATCAATATTGACCAATCGAATAAGGAAAGACAGCTGTCCATCACAGCATTCATCTTCTCCATGCAGGTAGGTGCAGATTTACCCCCGAGTGAGCCGAGAAGACCACTCACCTGACAGCAAAAGCCGAGACAAGTGGGAACATTTCTTACAGGAGTCATTCATTCTACCAGATGAGGATCCGATTCATCAGTGGACAGAAAATACAAAGCGCTTCAACAAACCTGGTCGCTAGCAAACCGTTATGTGCGTGTCCCTGCAACGTCTGTGCCGGCAGAGCGCATTTTCTCTACAGCCGGCCTTATTGTTAACAGACTAAGGAGCCGACTTTCACCCGAGCATGTGGATATGCTTGTTTTTCTCAACAAGTACATGACATGTCAGACAATATAAACCATTATATGCCGAGTGTTTACATACATTCTGCACATTAATTGCGGTAGTCAACTTTATTAGCGGTTCTTTTTCTTTGTTTTGGGTGAGCTTAAATGCTTTTATTCTATACTTTTTTGATTACACACATTGCTTATTTAAATGTTTAAAAAAAAAAAAAAAACAAACAAAAAAAAAACTGGATATAATATAAGCTTGTTTTGGATATAATTTCAACCTTGTTTTGAAATGGTGACGCAACCTTAATAATTAAAAATAATAATAATTTCACAACATCTCTCTCTCATTAATTAACTTTTATTATTTTAATTACTGAAAAATGCCCATCCCTAGTTTATAGTGTATGTGCTTTTCCCACTGTAGTCCCAAAAATTTTGAAACCTTCCCACTGTATTAACTTGTTGTTGGGCACCATCCTATGACGTTTGTTATCCGGTCTGATCACGCACATGCGCACTCCTCTAAAAACCATTAGAACAGCGCTTGTGTGTTTACACGGCCAGATTAAGACGCATTCTCAGGGAGAAGCCGAGGTGTGTTAAACCGCTTTCTCTTAATCCCTTAAACGGAGTAAGGAAATCCGCATTCTCGTTTACATGATGTTTCAGAACACTGCTTTCTGCAAAAAACCCTGGAAAAAAACATTTTCTTTTTATTTATTTTTTCTCTCCCCTTTTTCGAACCAATTTGGAATGCCCAATTCCCAATGCGCTCTTGCGGTGGCGTAGTGACTCTCCTCAATCTGGGTGGTGGAGGACGAATCTCAGTTGCCTCTGCGTTTGAGACAGTCAATCCACGCATCTTATCACGTGGCTTGTTGAGCGTGTTACCGCGGGGACGTAGCGCGTGTGGAGGCCCACGCTATTCTCCATGGCATCCACGCACAACTCACCACGTGCCCCACCAAGCGCGAGAACCACATTATAGCGACCACGAGGAGGTTACCTCATGTGACTCTACCCTCCCTTGCAACCGGGCCAAGAGGAGACCTGGCTGGAGTCACTCAGCAGACCCTGGATTCGAACTTGCGACTCCAGGGGTGGTAGTCAGCATCAATACTCGCTGAGCTACCCGGGCCCCCCCCAAAAAATACATTTTCTTAAGTGCATGTAAACGTGGTAAATATTTAAGTCCTTTTCACTATAATTGTTTACTACCATTCGCTCTTCAATGCGCATTCATGAGAGGATAGTTCAGAGCCTCTCACATGATGTAAGCGTGTTGGCAAGTTCAAACGAAAGCAAAACCATTTAAGCTTGTGAACAGTGTTCTGTTGTAAATAAACCGAGCTGCATTTCCGGTTGTATCGCGTCAGTTCCCACGTGAAAATGCCAACATGCTTTCCTCACATGAGAGGCTGCGTTAACTCTGTCCTCTCATATATTAATATTATAGAATATATAAGAATATACAGTATATACTGTAAATATTTTTCCAAAAAAACTTTGTGTTCTGCAGAAGAAAGTCTAAATGAGAGAATTTTCATTTTTGGGTGAACTATCCCTTTAAAATGACGAGTCTTCTGATTGAAAAGCAAGTATTGCATGCTGTCATTTTTTGGTAATATGACCCAGCCCTAAAACACACACAGACACACACACAGACACACACAGACACACACACAGACACACACACAAGGTGTTGTACAAACCTGTAATATCAGCTCCTCTAGCTGGGCTCTTTTCTGTCGGATTCTTTCCAGACGTTTCTGTTTTTCCAGCTGTAATATAACGACACACACACAAGTTAATGTCACTAAAATTGAAGAGTAAAACGTTCAATGTAAACCTAGATGACACTGATCCTACCTGTTTTACACTACAGTTTAACATTTAGAGAGGTGTTTGAGTTCAGCAAAACACAAACAACAGCTCTAGATGGCTTAAAGCACTGATTTGAGTTGTGCTCACGTGTGTGTATGTGGGTTTCTGTTCACCCTAAACCCTTCCTCTCCATTATCCTACTCCATTCACCCTCTGCTTCTGTCAGGCTGCCACAGATGTGACACTAACAGATGGTGTCAGAGGGCTCTTCACACACATACACACACACACACACACACACACACACACACTCTTCTGTTTTCATTTTACACAGTCATACATGCACACATTGAATAAGCTGGAGGTGCTTTTTATAGGCAAAAATCAAGATGTGGCAATCGGGTTTTGCTTAAAAATTTTATGACCTTTCTCTGATAAAAGAACACTGTTTGAGGTGCTAACATGATCTTATATATGGTCATTTCAGGCCAGGTGCACACTAATACATTTCCATTTAAAAAGCATTAATTTCACTACATTCACACCTTTCATCCTCACTCGAACAGTGTTTTCTTCCACTGAAAATAGAGCATTTCGAAAACACTCTCCATTACCGCATACTTTGGAAAGCGATAACATTAGGAAACTGAAAACTGATTTTTCAAAGGAAATTTATTAGTGTGAATGTGGCCTTAGTAAGAGTAATCAGTGAAAGATTGTGCATTTAAACACTCTCAATGAAAGCACTTAAATGAACCAAATATATATATATATATATATATATATATATATATATATATTGTGATATTAATTAGAATTTCAATGGATGTGTCCTGTAAATGCACTAACCCAATTGCCATAACCAAATTAAACCAATATTTTGAATAATTGAAATCTGAATAATCCTGTATTAATCAGAAATTGGGTTCCTTATTCAGAATATCCACTGTAATAGAATAAGCCTTTATATCTACAAGTATATTTTACTATTCAAATTAAAGTAATTACTTTGATTCTATGCAGTTATCAACAGTTATGAACAGTCAACCTGTTATACGTGTCATTTTTTAAAAACAATTATCGGAATAAAGGCTTCATCCTAATATGGACTTAAATTAGAAAATGAAGTGCATGTAAACATATTTATTGGGATGAATGTCAAAGTAAATTGTGTATTTGTCTCTCGCAAACACACACACCTCCAGATTTCGGCACTCTTGAGCCGAGTTTGTGGGCAGGCCAATCCAGCGAATCTCCTTCTTCTCTTTGGAAATGATGTTCATGGCCATCAACACATTAAGCGCGTCGTACACACGCCGGCGGATGTTCTTCTGGTCATACACCTGCTGTGTGCACAAACACACCCTCTATTAATGTCACAAAGTACATGGAAGTGTGAAATCACTGTCCAGTCGAACCCCCAACCCCCTGCGTCTGCAGTAAAGTCTTTTTTAATTACACCTTTTAGCATTCCACCAGGGTCAAGAGATTAAAGCTCCAGCCTAGGAAATATAAACTGTCAGAATTAATACCGGAAAGTATTCACTACCAGCCTTCCTCACTCCAGGTAGAAACAGTCCTTATGCACTGATCTAAGACCAGTGGTACAAACTGCATTTGTATGAGAGATATCTGAGGTCAGTGTTGAGTATCTGTTTCAGCTCAGATTTTGGGCTATGGCCAGACAAGAGAAATGCAGAGTTTATGAGGTTGTGCAGTAACACAGGAAGTGTTCACAACTTTTCATAAACCACACTCAGATAAATCACAGCTCATATGAACATGAGGCTGCAGAAAGCATAAATGTAAATGTAATGGTGCTCATGTAGGGGGAGGCAGGTTCAAGTCTGACATGCGATACTCCATTGAGAAAAAAAAAACCCCTCTGAACTAGCTGCACAAAGAACAAAATATTATATTATTTAAAAAAAAAAAATAAATAAAAAAAATAAAAAAAAAAACTGTTAGATGAAGGTTGGCTGCTTCCATGACATGAAGATGGAGCCACTCACCGAGTCGGCAGGCATCAGGCTGCTTGCGTGAGTGAACTCAGCCACCAACTCATCGGCCACCTCATTGTAGGATGTGGTGCCTTTCTTTTGTACCTTCTCACACACCTTCATGGAGAAGTGCCTCAGGCCTTTACCATTCTTATCAGCCCTCTTCATTCTTTTACTGCAGAGAGAAAGAGAAAGAAAATGTCAGAACAGTCACATGGAGTTTCCATATTTTTTTATGGACACTAAATGTAAACGGGTGAATATTATGAGTGTAATGATTCACTCGTTTTCTCGATCTATATGCATCGATCTTGAAATATGATTTTTGAATCGAGAATCATTAGAGTTGGTCAATAATAGATTTTAAATGGTAAAAATTGAATGAATCGTGATTCGACAAAAAAGCGTACAGTATTTTAAAATATATTAAAAATGTAATTAGTTACATGTGTGGTTTAATAGAGACATGTGCGTCGGCGTTCTCAAGCGCGCCTCGGAGCATACGCCCTCATAGCTCTCCCATCACAGACGCGCGATGCACTCTTCTGTCGCCCTTCAAAGGATCCCGCCAGCTCTCAGTACCGTCCGTAACTCTCATTAAAACTTTTTCTAAACAGCTTTCGAGCACCTCGTGTCTTATCTCTCCTCAAGATGGCCACTGACTATCAAATGAAACAATTGACAGCTAGGTTTTCTGATGTAGCCTTTGTGTGGCCACTACTGAAATAAAATGCTGTCATTGCAGTGAAACTAATCCGTATTCTTTTCATGAGATAAAAATGGCCATTTTACTAGTATCATTGTTTAGTTGGGGACTTGGCCTGCAGAAAACATGGCTGAAGTCACCAGTCAATATTGCTTTTCTCTTTTAGGCCTTAAGAAAAAGATGTTGTAGTCAAATGATGGTAGTTTAATGCTGTAATATTTGGATTGTTTTATGGATTCAGGGTTCCGATGGTCATGGAAAACCTGGAAATATCAGGTAGTTTTAAAAACTTTTCCAGGCCTGGAAAAGTCATGCAAATTAATAAAATGGAATTTTTATAATGAAATATAGAATATGGAATATATTTTTAGTTATGCTTGACCCTAAAATATTAATATCGGCACATTGCACTCTGTTGTATTCCAAGAAGCCTGTATGTACATGTATTTAATGTGTTTTCTTTCAAACTACTTTTGGTTCCATAGCCTAAACTATCTCAAGTATTTTGTCATTCTTGTTGTTGCCTAAGACACAATAGGGGGAGTGTTTAAAGAATCCCATAAATGCATTTTAAAAAAAATGCAGAATCAAATCATTAATCAAATTGAATTTCATTGTGAATCGAATCGTTCTGAATTTTTAAAAAAAATTATCGTATCTAATCGAAAACCTATCAATCGTGAATCAAACTGATTCACTTTTAAACCAAAGATTCACACCCCTAGTGAATATCGTGAAAAATTAACCCTCCCAATAAGGTCATATTTGCTGTACTGCCTTTATTTATGCTAACTTAAATACAAACTGTAGTAATACAGTGATATTACTTTTTGTGCACCAAATCAAAATATGGTAGCCATTTTATTGTCATGTAACAAAAAAACAAAAAACATTATTTTGTCTTATTAAATATCAAAATATTTTTTACCTTGAAAAATATGTTTTAAAACTTCTTTAAAATTAATGGTTACATTCTCTCATGTATTCAAGGTGCAAGTATTTTACTTGATAGTTGAAACCAAATGACATTTTTAAGTCATTAAATCTTTTTTATTTTTTTTATTTTTTTTTTTTTTGAGAAAATGCTATAAATGTTTTAAAAAATGTGTGAAACCAACATGGACACCAAGATTACATTTTTATGAACTTGACACATGTTTTAAACTAGATTTTTAAAAGATCTCTAATTTTTCTATCACCTCGGACAACCTTATTTGTCAATGACCCTTATATATCATGGTAGTATTTGTTGTTTGTATACATTTATGCTAATTTAAATAGAAAGCAATTACTGTATTAAAGTAATGATAATCTAATGAGTTGGGCCGTGGCAACTGCTGATCTCCTGGGATTTTCACACATAACAGTCTCTAGAATTTACTCCAAATGTTGCCAAAAACAAAAAACATCCAGTGAGTGGCAGTTCAGTCTACAAAGTCTACAGTAACTCAAATAACAGCTCTGTACAATAGTGGTGAGAAGAATATTATCTCAGATGTTGGTTGGCACTGTTTTGAGGGGGACCTATACAATATTAGGTAGGTGGTTTTAATGTTGTGGCTGATTGGTGTATACTAGTGAAATTTAGATGTCTGAGAATTTCCAGCAGGCAAAATGTCTATTCCAAACACCTGTCTGGGTAACAGATTGATGGCCATCATAAACAAATACTTAGTTTACCTTTTTGAGAACACACACACAAACATTTAGAAAGTCTTTTAAATGATGGGCTGTCATAGAACTGGTTCAGCGTTCCAGTAGACAGAGCTGTTTTTGGTAACTCTAGGTGACACGTTCAAGAGTAGTGTGCCTCGACGTGTTGGAGTGGTGGTGGTGTAGTGGACTAAAGCACTGAACTGGTAAGCAGAAAGTCGTTGGTTCAATCCCCACAACCACCACCATTGTGTCCTTAAGCAAGGCACTTAACTCCAGGTTGCTCCATGGGGATTGTCCCTGTAATAAGGGCACTGTAAGTCGCTTTGGATAAAAGCGTCTGCTAAATGTAAAAATGTAAATGTGTTGCACACTCGATCACTTTTCATCTTATAAATTTAAATTTACGTCCATCGCCGTTTCCAGTTTGTCACATACACACTCTGGTGAAAAAATATGGTACGTCCAGGTTGGGACACACGCGGGTAGTCTGAATGTTTGTGTTCCCAACATGCATGTTTGTGCGTGTATCTGTATGTGTGCTTGCTTACATATGCATCTTTGGCATTTCACTGGGTCTTTGGCCCAGGGTCATGTCATAGTGGCTCAATGTAGGATGTGTCACATTCACCCGACAGAGGTGGGAAAACAAGTACACACGGGATGTGTGTGAGAGAGTAAGTGAGTGACTCACTCCATATGACTATGCCATCACCACATGGATACAACCACACCAACTCAATTCATTCACTCAT